>NC_133336.1:138443512-139067512 GCF_042186555.1 Aquarana catesbeiana | reverse complement strand
CTGATTAATGGCTACAATTTCCTGAAATGACCTCTAAACAAATGGCCGTATTTTAAAAACTATACATCCTACAGCGAAGATCTTTATATTGTGAGAATCACAAGACCCAGACCTAGATTTTGATACATAGTATGTCTCTGAAATATTAAAAATGAAGGCACGGTCGCAGTTTAGAAATTGCCCTTCAAATTTGAAGGGGCTAGAGTGTAGTTTCAATGAATGTCAATGGACGGCGTGAGTTGCAAACAAATGGTCATATTGTGAAAACTATCAGGACTATGGTTTAGCCGTGGACATGTTTAGTGGCAGCAGGGATAGCTGAACGTTTTGATATAAGATTTGTGTAGGTGGGCTTGAAAATGAGGGATAGGCGGCAGTTTAGAAATCATGTTCTGATTTTCCAGCTTTTGCCATCTCCCACTCTAGTTTCCCCATTCATTCCTATGGGACCAATTTCGCCGCAAAAACTACGATATTTCGTGAACCATTCGGCGAAACGTTCCACAAAGTAATAGCACACCATTCGGGAACAATCCGCATGTTTCGGTATATTACTTGTCTATGTAGTGTAAAAACTGTGGGAGGAGTTAGGGTGGTAAATTTGGCTATAATAATAATAAGAACTAGAAAAGGTACAATTTCTGGGGAAATTGTGAAAAGTGTTCTTGCCTCTACAACTGGAGTGGGCGGAGTAACTGGGTGGAGTGGCTTGAGTAACTGTTGTGTGGTTGGAGTGGCTGGAGTAACTGTGAAAAGTGTTAAAAAGCTTAATATTTTAAAAAGTATAACTAGTAGTAAAAAAGTTGAAGTCTCATCATTAGCTGAAAGAGCTGAACATTTTTTTCAAAAATTATGATTTTTTTTTCAAAAATTATGATTTTTTTCTCAAAAATTATGATTTTTTTTTTCAAAAATGATTTTTTTTTTCAAAAGTATTATTTTTTCCAAAAATGATTTTATTTTTTTCAAAAATTATTATTTTTTTTTTTTCAAAAATTTTTTTTTTTTTTTTCAAAAATTTTTTTTTTTTTTTTTTAATTATTTTTTTTTCAAAAATATATTTTTTTTTACATGGGGCGGTCATAATGTTTTGGCTGATCATGGGGTGGTCATAATGTTTTGGCTGATCATGGGGTTGTCAACTTTTGTCACCTCCCACTCTAGTTTTGAACATTTCGCCATTCATTCCTATGGGACCAATTTCGCCGCAAAAAACGACATTTCGTGGACCATTCGGCGAAACGTTCCACAAAGTAATAACACACCAATCGGGAACAATCCGCTCGTTTCGGTATATTACTTGTCTCTGTAGTGTAAAAACTGTGGGAGTAGTCTACTAGCATTATCAAGTCTAGCAGATGAAGTCACATGCATTTGGGGTGTCTCAGCATCTTGTGTTTACAACCACTGTTTCCTAGCAACGCTCATGCCCTGTTTATGCTTCCCAAATACTACTTCATCAAAACTGCCCCATCAGAATTACCCCATCAAAACTGCCCCATCATATTCCTCTATTATAAATCAGTACATGGTGTGTCTGTCCCCTCCCCCGGGCTCTGTAATCAGAGCTGAGACGCTCCAGCCACCTCCCCCCTGTGTATAACATTAGCTTTGGTAACCATGGCAACAAAACAAACACTAACAGTACACTCTGATTAATGGCTAAAATTTCCTGAAATGACCTCTAAACAAATGGCCGTATTTTAAAAACTATACATCCTACGGCGAAGATCTTTATATTGTGAGAATCACAAGACCCAGACCTAGATTTTGATACATAGTATGTCTCTGAAATATTAAAATTGAAGGCACGGTCGCAGTTTAGAAATTGCCCTTCAAATTTGAAGGGGCTAGAGTGTAGTTTCAATGAATGTCAATGGACGGCGTGAGTTGCAAACAAATGGTCATATTGTGAAAACTATCAGGACTATGGCTTAGCCGTGGACATGTTTAGTGGCAGCAGGGATAGCTGAACGTTTTGATATAAGATTTGTGTAGGTGGGCTTGAAAATGAGGGAGTGGCGGCAGTTTAGAAATCATGTTCTGATTTTCCAGCTTTTGTCATCTCCCACTCTAGTTTCCCCATTCATTCCTATGGGACCAATTTCGCCGCAAAAATGACGATATTTCGTGAACCATTTGGCGAAACGTTCCACAAAGTAATAGCACACCATTCGGGAACAATCCGCACGTTTCGGTATATTACTTGTCTATGTAGTGTAAAAACTGTGGGAGGAGTTAGGGTGGTAAATTTGGCTATAATAATAAGAATAATATATATGTGAGATAACAGTAAGTGGTCTTGCTATGCAAGAACACTTAATAATATATATGTGAGATAACAATAAGTGGTCTTGCTATGCAAGAACACTTAATAACTAGAAAAGGTACAATTTCTGGGGAAATTGTGAAAGTGTTCTTGCCTCTACAACTGGAGTGGGCGGAGTAACTGGGTGGGGTGGAGTGGCTTGAGTAACTGTGAAAAGTGTTAAAAAGCTTAATATTTTAAAAAGTATAAATAGTAGTAAAAAAGTTCCATCATTCGCTGAAAGAGCTGAACATTTTTTTCAAAAGTAATTTTTTTTTTCAAAAATGAATTTTTTTTAATCAAAAATGAATTTTTTTTCTTCAAAAATGATTTTTTTTTTCAAAAGTAATTTTTTTTTTCAAAGGTAATTTTTTTTTTCAAAAATGAATTTTTTTATTTCAAAAATATTTTTTTTTTCGAAATTATTATTTTTTTTAAAGTAATTTTTTTTTTCAAAAATAATTTTTTTTTTCAAAAATATTTTTTTTTTAAAAGAAATTTTTTTTTTCAAAAATATTTTTTTTTTTCAAAAATTATTTTTTTTTTTCAAAAATTATTTTTTTTTCAAAAATATATATATTTTTTTTTCAAAAATGATTTTTTTTTTTAAAATGATTTTTTTACTTTTTTCAAAAATTTTTTTTTTTTTCAAAAATATATTTTTTTTTACATGGGGCGGTCATAATGTTTTGGCTGATCATGGGGTGGTCATAATGTTTTGGCTGATCATGGGGTTGTCAGCTTTTGTCACTTCCCACTCTAGTTTTGAACATTTCGCTATTCATTCCTATGGGACCAATTTCGCCGCAAAAACGTCATTTCGTGGACCATTCGGCAAAACATTCCACAAAGTAATAACACACCAATCGGGAACAATCCGCTCGTTTCGGTATATTATTTGTCTCTGTAGTGTGAAAACTGTGGGAGGAGTCTACAAGCATTATCAAGTCTAGCAGATGAAGTCACATGCATTTGGAGTGTCTCAGCATCTTGTGTTTACAACCACTGTTTCCTAGCAACGCTCATGCCCTGTTTATGCTTCCCAAATACTGCTTCATCAAAACTGCCCCATCAGAATTACCCCATCAAAACTGCCCCATCATATTCCTCTATTATAAATCAGTACATGGTGTGTCTGTCCCCTCCCCCGGGCTCTGTAATCAGCTGAGATGCTCCAGCCACCTTCCCCCCTGTGTATAACAGAAGCTTTGGTAACCATGGCAACAAAACAAACACTAACAGTACACTCTGATTAATGGCTAAAATTTCCTGAAATGACCTCTAAACAAATGGCCGTATTTTAAAAACTATACATCCTACAGCGAAGATCTTTATATTGTGAGAATCACAAGACCCAGACCTAGATTTTGATGTATAGTATGTCTCTGAAATATTAAAAATGAAGGCACAGTCGCAGTTTAGAAATTGCCCTTCAAATTTGGAGGGGGCTAGAGTGTAGTTTCAATGAATGTCAATGGACGGCGTGAGTTGCAAACAAATGGTCATATTGTGAAAACTATCAGGACTATGGCTTAGCCGTGGACATGTTTAGTGGCAGCAGGGATAGCTGAACGTTTTGATATAAGATTTGTGTAGGTGGGCTTGAAAATGAGGAAGTGGCGGCAGTTTAGAAATCATGTTCTGATTTTCCAGCTTTTGTCATCTCCCACTCTAGTTTCCCCATTCATTCCTATGGGACCAATTTCGCCGCAAAAACGATGATATTTCGTGAACCATTCGGCGAAACGTTCCACAAAGTAATAGCACACCATTCGGGAACAATCCGCACGTTTCGGTATATTACTTGTCTATGTAGTGTAAAAACTGTGGGAGGAGTTAGGGTGGTAAATTTGGCTATAATAATAAGAATAACTAGAAAAGGTACAATTTCTGGGGAAATTGTGAAAGTGTTCTTGCCTCTACAACTGGAGTGGGCGGAGTAACTGGGTGGGGTGGAGTGGCTTGAGTAACTGTGAAAAGTGTTAAAAAGCTTAATATTTTAAAAAGTATAAATAGTAGTAAAAAAGTTCCATCATTCGCTGAAAGAGCTGAACATTTTTTTCAAAAGTAATTTTTTTTTTCAAAAATGAATTTTTTTTAATCAAAAATGATTTTTTTTTCTTCAAAAATGATTTTTTTTTTCAAAAGTAATTTTTTTTTTCAAAGGTAATTTTTTTTTTCAAAAATGAATTTTTTTATTTCAAAAATATTTTTTTTTTCGAAATTATTATTTTTTTTAAAGTAATTTTTTTTTCAAAAATAATTTTTTTTTTTCAAAAATATTTTTTTTTTTCAAATATATTTTTTTTTCAAAAATAATTTTTTTTTTAAAAGAAATTTTTTTTTCAAAAATATTTTTTTTTTTCAAAAATAATTTTTTTTTTTTCAAAAATATTTTTTTTTTCAAAAATATTTTTTTTTTTTTTCAAAAATGATTTTTTTTTTTTCAAAAATTATTTTTTTACTTTTTTCAAAAAATTTTTTTTTTTTTCAAAAATATTTTTTTTTTTACATGGGGCGGTCATAATGTTTTGGCTGATCATGGGGTGGTCATAATGTTTTGGCTGATCATGGGGTTGTCAGCTTTTGTCACCTCCCACTCTAGTTTTGAACATTTCGCCATTCATTCCTATGGGACCAATTTCGCCGCAAAAATGTCATTTCGTGGACCATTCGGCGAAACATTCCACAAAGTAATAACACACCAATCAGGAACAATCCGCTCGTTTCGGTATATTACTTGTCTCTGTAGTGTAAAAACTGTGGGAGGAGTCTACAAGCATTATCAAGTCTAGCAGATGAAGTCACATGCATTTGGGGTGTCTCAGCATCTTGTGTTTAGAACCACTGTTTCCTAGCAACCCTCATGCCCTGTTTATGCTTCCCAAATACTACTTCATCAAAACTGCCCCATCAGAATTACCCCATCAAAACTGCCCCATCATATTCCTCTATTATAAATCAGTACATGGTGTGTCTGTCCCCTCCCCCGGGCTCTGTAATCAGAGCTGAGATGCTCCAGCCACCTCCCCCCCTGTGTATAACAGAAGCTTTGGTAACCATGGCAACAAAACAAACACAGTACACGCTGATTAATGGCTACAATTTCCTGAAATGACCTCTAAACAAATGGCCGTATTTTAAAAACTATACATCCTACAGCGAAGATCTTTATATTGTGAGAATCACAAGACCCAGACCTAGATTTTGATACATAGTATGTCTCTGAAATATTAAAAATGAAGGCACGGTCGCAGTTTAGAAATTGCCCTTCAAATTTGAAGGGGCTAGAGTGTAGTTTCAATGAATGTCAATGGACGGCGTGAGTTGCAAACAAATGGTCATATTGTGAAAACTATCAGGACTATGGCTTAGCCGTGGACATGTTTAGTGGCAGCAGGGATAGCTGAACGTTTTGATATAAGATTTGTGTAGGTGGGCTTGAAAATGAGGGATAGGCGGCAGTTTAGAAATCATGTTCTGATTTTCCAGCTTTTGCCATCTCCCACTCTAGTTTCCCCATTCATTCCTATGGGACCAATTTCGCCGCAAAAACTACGATATTTCGTGAACCATTCGGCGAAACGTTCCACAAAGTAATAGCACACCATTCGGGAACAATCCGCATGTTTCGGTATATTACTTGTCTATGTAGTGTAAAAACTGTGGGAGGAGTTAGGGTGGTAAATTTGGCTATAATAATAATAAGAATAATATATATGTGAGATAACAATAAGTGGTCTTGCTATGCAAGAACACTTAATAACTAGAAAAGGTACAATTTCTGGGGAAATTGTGAAAGTGTTCTTGCCTCTACAACTGGAGCGGGCGGAGTAACTGGGTGGGGTGGAGTGGCTTGAGTAACTGTGAAAAGTGTTAAAAAGCTTAATATTTTAAAAAGTATAAATAGTAGTAAAAAAGTTCCATCATTCGCTGAAAGAGCTGAACATTTTTTTCAAAAGTAATTTTTTTTTTCAAAAATGAATTTTTTTTAATCAAAAATGATTTTTTTTTCTTCAAAAATGATTTTTTTTTTCAAAAGTAATTTTTTTTTTCAAAGGTAATTTTTTTTTTCAAAAATGAATTTTTTTATTTCAAAAATATTTTTTTTTTCTAAATTATTATTTTTTTTAAAGTAATTTTTTTTTCAAAAATAATTTTTTTTTTCAAAAATATTTTTTTTTTTAAAAGAAATTTTTTTTTCAAAAATATTTTTTTTTTTCAAAAATTATTTTTTTTTTTTCAAAAATAATTTTTTTTTCAAAAATATATATATTTTTTTTTCAAAAATGATTTTTTTTTTCAAAAATTATTTTTTTACTTTTTTCAAAAATTTTTTTTTTTTTTCAAAAATATATTTTTTTTTACATGGGGCGGTCATAATGTTTTGGCTGATCATGGGGTGGTCATAATGTTTTGGCTGATCATGGGGTTGTCAGCTTTTGTCACTTCCCACTCTAGTTTTGAACATTTCGCCATTCATTCCTATGGGACCAATTTCGCCGCAAAAACGTCATTTCGTGGACCATTCGGCAAAACATTCCACAAAGTAATAACACACCAATCGGGAACAATCCGCTCGTTTCGGTATATTACTTGTCTATGTAGTGTAAAAACTGTGGGAGGAGTCTACAAGCATTATCAAGTCTAGCAGATGAAGTCACATGCATTTGGAGTGTCTCAGCATCTTGTGTTTACAACCACTGTTTCCTAGCAACGCTCATGCCCTGTTTATGCTTCCCAAATACTACTTCATCAAAACTGCCCCATCAGAATTACCCCATCAAAACTGCCCCATCATATTCCTCTATTATAAATCAGTACATGGTGTGTCTGTCCCCTCCCCCGGGCTCTGTAATCAGAGCTGAGATGCTCCAGCCACCTCCCCCCTTTGTATAACAGAAGCTTTGGTAACCATGGCAACAAAACAAACACAGTACACTCTGATTAATGGCTAAAATTTCCTGAAATGACCTCTAAACAAATGGCCGTATTTTAAAAACTATACATCCTACAGCGAAGATCTTTATATTGTGAGAATCACAAGACCCAGACCTAGATTTTGATGTATAGTATGTCTCTGAAATATTAAAAATGAAGGCACGGTCGCAGTTTAGAAATTGCCCTTCAAATTTGGAGGGGGCTAGAGTGTAGTTTCAATGAATGTCAATGGACGGCATGAGTTGCAAACAAATGGTCATATTGTGAAAACTATCAGGACTATGGCTTAGCCGTGGACATGTTTAGTGGCAGCAGGGATAGCTGAACGTTTTGATATAAGATTTGTGTAGGTGGGCTTGAAAATGAGGGAGTGGCGGCAGTTTAGAAATCATGTTCTGATTTTCCAGCTTTTGTCATCTCCCACTCTAGTTTCCCCATTCATTCCTATGGGATCAATTTCGCCGCAAAAACGACGATATTTCGTGAACCATTCGGCGAAACGTTCCACAAAGTAATAGCACACCATTCGGGAACAATCCGCACGTTTCGGTATATTACTTGTCTATGTAGTGTAAAAACTGTGGGAGGAGTTAGGGTGGTAAATTTGGCTATAATAATAAGAATAATATATATGTGAGATAACAGTAAGTGGTCTTGCTATGCAAGAACACTTAATAACTAGAAAAGGTACAATTTCTGGGGAAATTGTGAAAGTGTTCTTGCCTCTACAACTGGAGTGGGCGGAGTAACTGGGTGGGGTGGAGTGGCTTGAGTAACTGTGAAAAGTGTTAAAAAGCTTAATATTTTAAAAAGTATAAATAGTAGTAAAAAAGTTCCATCATTCGCTGAAAGAGCTGAACATTTTTTTCAAAAGTAATTTTTTTTTTCAAAAATGAATTTTTTTTAATCAAAAATGATTTTTTTTTCTTCAAAAATGATTTTTTTTTTCAAAGGTAATTTTTTTTTTCAAAAATGAATTTTTTTATTTCAAAAATAATTTTTTTTCGAAATTATTATTTTTTTTAAAGTAATTTTTTTTTCAAAAATAATTTTTTTTTTTCAAAAATATTTTTTTTTTCAAATATATTTTTTTTTCAAAAATAATTTTTTTTTTAAAAGAAATTTTTTTTTCAAAAATATTTTTTTTTTCAAAAATAATTTTTTTTTTTTCAAAAATATTTTTTTTTTCAAAAATATATATTTTTTTTTTTCAAAAATGATTTTTTTTTTCAAAAATTATTTTTTTACTTTTTTCAAAAATTTTTTTTTTTTTTCAAAAATATTTTTTTTTTTACATGGGGCGGTCATAATGTTTTGGCTGATCATGGGGTGGTCATAATGTTTTGGCTGATCATGGGGTTGTCAGCTTTTGTCACTTCCCACTCTAGTTTTGAACATTTCGCCATTCATTCCTATGGGACCAATTTCGCCGCAAAAACGTCATTTCGTGGACCATTCGGCAAAACATTCCACAAAGTAATAACACACCAATCGGGAACAATCCGCTCGTTTCGGTATATTATTTGTCTCTGTAGTGTGAAAACTGTGGGAGGAGTCTACAAGCATTATCAAGTCTAGCAGATGAAGTCACATGCATTTGGAGTGTCTCAGCATCTTGTGTTTACAACCACTGTTTCCTAGCAACGCTCATGCCCTGTTTATGATTCCCAAATACTGCTTCATCAAAACTGCCCCATCAGAATTACCCCATCAAAACTGCCCCATCATATTCCTCTATTATAAATCAGTACATGGTGTGTCTGTCCCCTCCCCCGGGCTCTGTAATCAGCTGAGATGCTCCAGCCACCTTCCCCCCTGTGTATAACAGAAGCTTTGGTAACCATGGCAACAAAACAAACACTAACAGTACACTCTGATTAATGGCTAAAATTTCCTGAAATGACCTCTAAACAAATGGCCGTATTTTAAAAACTATACATCCTACAGCGAAGATCTTTATATTGTGAGAATCACAAGACCCAGACCTAGATTTTGATACATAGTATGTCTCTGAAATATTAAAAATGAAGGCACAGTCGCAGTTTAGAAATTGCCCTTCAAATTTGGAGGGGGCTAGAGTGTAGTTTCAATGAATGTCAATGGACGGCGTGAGTTGCAAACAAATGGTCATATTGTGAAAACTATCAGGACTATGGCTTAGCCGTGGACATGTTTAGTGGCAGCAGGGATAGCTGAACGTTTTGATATAAGATTTGTGTAGGTGGGCTTGAAAATGAGGGAGTGGCGGCAGTTTAGAAATCATGTTCTGATTTTCCAGCTTTTGTCATCTCCCACTCTAGTTTCCCCATTCATTCCTATGGGACCAATTTCGCCGCAAAAACAACGATATTTCGTGAACCATTCGGCGAAACGTTCCACAAAGTAATAGCACACCATTCGGGAACAATCCACACGTTTCGGTATATTACTTGTCTATGTAGTGTAAAAACTGTGGGAGGAGTTAGGGTGGTAAATTTGGCTATAATAATAAGAATAATATATATGTGAGATAACAGTAAGTGGTCTTGCTATGCAAGAACACTTAATAATATATATGTGAGATAACAGTAAGTGGTCTTGCTATGCAAGAACACTTAATAACTAGAAAAGCTACAATTTCTGGGGAAATTGTGAAAAGTGTTCTTGCCTCTACAACTGGAGTGTGCGGAGAAACTGGATGGAGTGGCTTGAGTAACTGTGAAAAGTGTTAAAAAGCTTATATAGTAGTAAAAAAGTTGAAGTCCCATCATTAGCTGAAAGAGCTGAAAATTTTTTTCAAAAGTTTTTTTTTTTCAAAAATGAATTTTTTTTCAAAAATTATTTTTTTTTTCAAAAAGTATTTTTTTTTTTTCAGAAATATTTTTTTTTTCATAAGGGGGGGCATAATGTTTTGACTGATCAGGGGGTGGTCATAATGTTTTGGCTGATCATGGGGTTGTCAGCTTTTGTCACCTCCCACTCTAGTTTTGAACATTTCGCCATTAATTCCTACGGGACCAATTTCACCGCAAAAACGACGATATTTCGTGAACCATTCGGCGAAACGTTCCACAAAGTAATAGCACACCAATTAAATGACATTGAGGCCGGATTCACACTGGTATATTTCAGCTTTTCACAAAGTTCCACAAGGTAATAGCACACCAATTAAATGACATTGAACATTTCGCCATTCATTCCTATGGGACCAATTTCGCCGCAATAACGACGATATTTCGTGGACCATTTGGCGAAACGTTCCACAAAGTAATAGCACACCAATCGGGAACAATCCGCATGTTTCAGTATATTACTTGTCTATGTAGTGTAAAAACTGTGGGAGGAGTCTGCAAGCATTACCAAGTCTAGCAGATGAAGTCACATGCATTTGGGGTGTCTCAGCATCTTGTGTTTACAACCACTGTTTCCTAGCAACGCTCATGTCCTGTTTATGCTTCACAAATACTGCTCCATACACAGTACACAGGATAATGATAGATGTAGTAACTATGCAGTAATTCAAATGGCCGTATTTTAAAAACTATAAATCCTACAGCGAAGATCTTTATATTGTGAGAATCACAAGACCCAGACCTAGATTTTGATGTATAGTATGCCTCTGAAATATTAAAATTGAAGGCACGGTCGCAGTTTAGAAATTGCCCTTCAAATTTGAAGGGGCTAGAGTGTAGTTTCAATGAATGTCAATGGACGGCGTGAGTTGCAAACAAATGATCATATTGTGAAAACTATCAGGACTATGGCTTAGCCGTGGACATGTTTAGTGGCAGCAGGGATAGCTGAACGTTTTGATATAAGATTTGTGTAGGTGGGCTTGAAAATGAGGGAGTGGTGGCAGTTTAGAAATCATGTTCTGATTTTTCAGCTTTTGTCACCTCCCACTCTAGTTTCCCCATTCATTCCTATGGGACCAATTTCGCCGCAAAAACAATGATATTTCGTGAACCATTCGGCGAAACGTTCCACAAAATAATAGCACACCATTCGGGAACAATCCGCACGTTTTGGTATATTACCTATCTATGTAGTATAAAAATTGTGGGAGGAGTTAGGGTGGTAAGTTTGGCTATAATAATAAGAATAATAAGAACTAGAAAAGGTACAATTTCTGGGGAAATTGTGAAAAGTGTTCTTGCCTCTACAACTGGAGTGGGCGGAGTAACTGGGTGGAGTGGCTTGAGTAACTGTTGTGTGGTTGGAGTGGCTGGAGTAACTGTGAAAAGTGTTAAAAAGCTTAATATTTTAAAAAGTATAAATAGTAGTACAAAAGTTGAAGTCTCATCATTAGCTGAAAGAGCTGAACATTTTTTTCAAAAATTATGATTTTTTTTTTCAAAAATTATGAATTTTTTTTTCAAAAATGATTTTTTTTTTCAAAAATGATTTTTTTTTTCAAAAATAATTTTTTTTTTCAAAAATAATTTTTTTTTTTTTTAAATATTTTTTTTTTTCAAAAATATATATATATTTTTTTCAAAAATATTTTTTTTTTCAAAAATATATTTTTTTTTCAAAAATGATTTTATTTTTTTTTCAAAAATGATTTTATTTTTTTTTTCAAAATGATTTTATTTTTTTTTTTCAAAAAATTTTTTTTTTTACATGGGGTGGTCATAATGTTTTGGCTGATCATGGGGTGGTCATAATGTTTTGGCTGATCATGTGGTTGTCAGCTTTTGTCACCTCCCACTCTAGTTTTGAACAATTCGCCATTCATTCCTATGGGACCAATTTCGCCGCAAAAACAACGATATTTCATGGACCATTCGGCGAAATGTTCCACAAAGTAATAGCACACCAATCGGGAACAATCCGCACGTTTCGGTATATTACTTGTCTCTGTAATGTAAAAACTGTGGGAGGAGTCTACAAGCATTATCAAGTCTAGCAGATGAAGTCACATGCATTTGGGGGGTCTCAGCATCTTGTGTTTACAACCACTGTTTCCTAGCAACGCTCATGCCCTGTTTATGCTTCACAAATACTGTTCAATACACAATAGACAGGATAATGATAGATTTAACAACTGTGCAGTAATTCAAATGGCCGTATTTTAAAAACTATACATCCTACAGCGAAGATCTTTATATTGTGAGAATCACAAGACCCATACCTAGATTTTGATAGATAGTATGTCTCTGAAATATTAAAATTGAAGGCACGGTCGCAGTTTAGAAATTGCCCTTTAAATTTGAAGGGGCTAGAGTGTAATTTCAATGAATGTCAATGGACAGTGTGAGTTGCAAACAAATGGTCATATTGTGAAAACTATCAGGACTATGGCTTAGCCGTGGACATGTTTAGTGGCAGCAGGGATAGCTGAACATTTTGATATAAGATTTGTGCAGGTGGGCTTGAAAATGAGGGAGTAGCGGCAGTTTAGAAATCATGTTCTGATTTTTCAGCTTTTGTCACCTCCCACTCTAGTTTCCCCATTCATTCCTATGGGACCAATTTTGCCGCAAAAACGACAATATTTCGTGAACCATTTGGCGAAACGTTCCACAAAATAATAGCACACTATTCGGGAACAATCTGCACGTTTCGGTATATTACTTGTCTATGTAGTGTAAAAATTGTGGGAGGAGTTAGGGTGGTAAACTTGGCTATAATAATAATAAGAAGAAGAATTAGAAAAGGTACAATTTCTGGTGAAATTGTGAAAAGTGTTCTTGCCTCTACAACTGGAGTGAGCGGAGTAACTGGGTGGAGTGGCTTGAGTAACTGTTGTGTGGTTGGAGTGGCTGGAGTAACTGTGAAAAGTGTTAAAAAGCTTAATATTTTAAAAAGTATAAATAGTAGTAAAAAAGTTGAAGTCTCATCATTAGCTGAAAGAGCTGAACATTTTTTTCAAAAATTTTTTTTTTTTCAAAAATTTTTTTTTTTTCAAAAATATATTTTTTTTCAAAAATGATTTTTTTTTTTTCAAAAATGATTTTATTTTTTTTTTTTCAAAAACGATTTTATTTTTTTCAAAAATATATTTTTTTTTCAAAAATGATTTGATTTATTTTTTTTTCAAAAATGATTTTATTTTTTTTCAAAAATAATTTTTTTTTTTTTCAAAAATGATTTTTTTTTTTTCAAAAATTTTTTTTTTTTTTTTTACATGGGGCGGTCATAATGATTTGGCTGATCATGGGGTGGTCATAATGTTTTGGCTGATCATGGGGTTGTCAGCTTTTGTCACCTCCCACTCTAGTTTTGAACATTTCGCCATTCATTCCTATGGGACCAATTTCGCCGCAAAAACGACGATATTTCGTGGACCATTCGGCGAAACGCTCCACAAAGTAATAGCACACCAATCGGGAACAATCCGCACGTTTCAGTATATTACTTGTCTCTGTAGTGTAAAAACTGTGGGAGGAGTCTACAAGCATTATCAAGTCTAGCAGATGAAGTCACATGCATTTGGGGTGTCTCAGCATCTTGTGTTTACAACCACTGTTTCCTAGCAACGCTCATGCCCTGTTTATGCTTTACAAATACTGCTCAATACACAATAGATAGGATAATGATAGATTTAACAACTGTGCAGTAATTCAAATGGCCGTATTTTAAAAACTATACATCCTACAGCGAATATCTTTATATTGTGAGAATCACAAGACTCAGACCTAGATTTTGTTACATAGTATGTCTCTGAAATATTAAAACTGAAGGCACGGTCGCAGTTTAGAAATTGCCCTTCAAATTTGAAGGGGCTAGAGTGTAGTTTCAATGAATGTCAATGGACGGTGTGAGTTGCAAACAAATGGTCATATTGTGAAAACTATCAGGACTATGGCTTAGCCGTGGACATGTTTAGTGGCAGCAGGGATAGCTGAACGTTTTGATATAAGATTTGTGTAGGTGGGCTTGAAAATGAGGGAGTGGCGGCAGTTTAGAAATCATGTTCTGATTTTTCAGCTTTTGTCACCTCCCACTCTAGTTTCCCCATTCATACCTATGGGACCAATTTTGCCGCAAAAACAACGATATTTCGTGAACCATTCGGCGAAACGTTCCACAAAGTAATAGCATACCATTCGGGAACAATCCACACGTTTCGGTATATTACCTGTCTATGTAGTGTAAAAATTGTGGGAGGAGTTAGGGTGGTAAATTTGGCTATAATAATAATAACTAGAAAATGCATTTCCTGGGGAAAATGCGTGGGAATGCTGAATTGCTAAAATGGCCCCGAGCAAAACTGCCCCCATCATATTGCCATCAAAACTGCCCCATTATATTGCCACCATCAAAACTGCCCCATCATATTGCCACCATCAAAACTGCCCCATCAGAATTGCCCCATCAAAACTGCCCCATCAGAATTGCCCCATCAAAACTGCCCCATCATATTGCAACCATCAACACTGCCCCATCAGAATTTCCCTATCAAAACTGCCCCATCAGAATTGCCCCATCAAAACTGCCCCATCATATTGCCACCATCAAAACTGCCCCATCAGAATTGCCCCATGAAAACTGCCCCATCATATTGCCACCATGAAAACTGCCCCATCAGAATTGCCCTATCAAAACTGCCCCATCACATTGCCACCATCAAAACTGCCCCATCAGAATTGTCCCATCAAAACTGCCCCATCATATTGCCACCATCAAAACTGCCCCATCATATTGCCACCATCAAAACTGCCCCATCATATTGCCACCATCAAAACTGCCCCATCAGACTTGCCCCATCAAAACTGCGCCATCAGAATTGCCCCATCAAAACTGCCCCATCATATTGCCACCATGAAACTGCCCCATCAGAATTGCCCTATCAAAACTACCCCATCATATTGCCACCATCAAAACTGCCCCACCATATTACCACCATCAAAATTGCCCCATCAAAACTGAACCATCATAATTGCCCCATCAAAACTGCCCCATCAGAATTGCCCTATCAAAACTGCCCCATCATATTCCTCTATTATAAATCAGTACATGGTGTGTCTGTCCCCTCCCCCGGGCTCTGTAATCAAAGCTGAGATGCTCCAGCCACCTCCCCCCCGTGTATAACAGAAGCTTTGGTAACCATGGCAACAAAACAAACACAGTACACTCTGATTAATGGCTAAAATTTCTTGAAATGACCTCTAAACAAAAAGCTTTTTCTCAAAAACTGTAAAAGATATCAAACTGAAAAGATATAGCCAGATAGCTGAATATTTTGTGAACATTTTAAAGTTTGTTTGGTGTCTCTAGGTGAAAGTATGAAGGAGCTGAAACTTTTGGGAGCGGAAGAAGAATTTAAGGATTTCAAGCATGCTCCCATTGACTTCAATGTTAAAAAAAAGTGATAAAAAGCTTAATATTTTAAATAGTATAAATGGTATAAAAAGTATAAATGGTAGAAAAAAAGTTGAAAAAGAGCACACCTCAGCTAAAAGAGACGAACATTTTGATAGTTGAATGGTTTTAATAGCTGAAAGTATTCAGAAGTTACGCAGAACCAAAAAACGTACAGAATAAATTTAAAATTAAATATATATGTGAGATAACAGTACGTGGTCTTGCTATGCAAGAACACTTAATAATATATATGTGAGATAACAGTAAGTGGTCTTGCTATGCAAGAACACTTAATAACTAGAAAAGCTACAATTTCTGGGGAAATTGTGAAAAGTGTTCTTGCCTCTACAACTGGAGTGGGCGGAGTAGCTGGATGGAGTGGCTTGAGTAACTGTGAAAAGTGTTAAAAAGCTTGATATTTTAAAAAGTATAAATAGTAGTAAAAAAGTTGAAGTCCAATCATTAGCTGAAAGAGCTGAACATTTTTTTTTTTTTTTTCAAAAATGATTTTTTTTTTTTTCAAAAATGATTTTTTTTTTCAAAAATGAATTTTTTTTTTCAAAAATTTTTTTTTTTTTCAAAAATGAATTTTTTTTTTCAAAAATTATTTTTTTTTTTCAAAAATATTTTTTTTTTCATGGGGTGGTCATAATGTTTTGGCTGATCATGGGGTTGAGAATAAGAATAATAATATATATGTGAGATAACAGTAAGTGGTCTTGCTATGCAAGAACACTTAATAATATATATGTGAGATAACAGTAAGTGGTCTTGCTATGCAAGAACACTTAATAATAATAATAATAATAATAATAATAATAATAATAATAATAATAATAATATATATGTGAGATAAGATTAAGTGGTCTTGCTATGCAAGAACACTTAATAATAATAAGAATAAGAATAAGAATATATATGTGAGATAACAGTAAGTGGTCTTGCTATGCAAAAACACTTAAATATATATGTGAGATAACAGTAAGTGGTCTTGCTATGCAAGAACACTTAATAATATATATGTGAGATAACAGTAAGTGGTCTTGCTATGCAAGAACACTTAATAATATATATGTGAGATAACAGTAAGTGGTCTTGCTATGCAAGAACACTTGTTCTTGCATAGCAAGACCACTTACTGTTATCTCACATATATATTATTATTAAGTGTTCTTGCATAGCAAGACCACTTACTGTTATCTCACATACTGTATTTATTGGCGTATAACACTCACTTTTGCACCACAAAAATCCGGTACAAATAGTGTGTGTGTGTTATAAGCCAATACTTTAATTTTAGCTGCCTGGGAGGAGACAGGGAGGGGGCGGGGCGAGCGCCGTCAGATTACATACAGTGAGAATCTCCTGTTTACTTGGCGGCCTCTGTAATAGGAAGTCCCATCTTCTGGGCCGCCCTTGGACCACTGTTCTGTCTATCATAGGGGATTCTCACTGTATGAAGTCTGTCGGCGCTTGTCCCACCCCCCTCCCTATCCTCTCTAGGCTGCAGATGGGCATCATTCAGGCTGCACTGATGGCAATGGTGAGGCTGCATTGATGTGGACTGATGAGGCTGCAGATGGGCATTGATCAGGCTGCATTGATGGCAATGGTGAGGCTGCAGATGGGCACTGACCCTTATTTTGCTTCAAAGTTCCTTTTTTAAAATTTAAGTTTTTTTACTGAAACTTCCCTCTTAAAATGAATGTGCGTGTTATACGCCTGTGCGTGTTATACGCGATAAATACGGTATATATTCTTCTTCTTCTTATTATTATTATTATAGCCAAATTTACCACCCTAACTCCTCCCACAGTTTTTACACTACATAGACAAGTAATATACCGAAACGTGCGGATTGTTCCCGAATGGTGTGCTGTTACTTTGTGGAAAGTTACGCCGAATGGTTCACGAAATATCGTTGTTTTTGCTGCAAAATTAGTCCCATAGGAATGAATGGTGAAATGTTCAATGTCATTTAATTGGTGTGCTATTACCTTGTGGAACTTTGTGAAAAGCTGAAAAATACCAGTGTGAATCCGGCCTCAATGTCATTTAATTGGTGTGCTATTACTTTGTGGAACGTTTCGCCGAATGGTTCACGAAATATCGTCGTTTTTGCGACGAAATTGGTCCCAAAAGGAATGAATGGTGAAATGTTCAAAACTAGAGTGGGAGGTGACAAAAGCTGACAACCCCATGATCAGCCAAAACATTATGACCACCCCATGATCAGAAAAAACATTATGACCGCCCCATAAAAAAAAAATATTTTTGAAAAAAAAAATTCATTTAACCACTTCCCTACCCGCCCATAGTCATATGACGTCCACAGATGGGATCTCCCATCCTGGGTGGACGTCATATGGCGTCCTGGGATTCCCGGCCATCTAGGGGGCGCGCGCGCGCCGCCGGGAGCGCGCGCGCGCGCCCGCCGCGTTCCTCGGGACCCGGTGCGTGTGCCCGGCGGCCGCGATGGCCGCCGGGCACCCGCGATTGCCCGTTAACCGGGCCGGCATGTGGATCTGTGTGTGTAAACACACAGATCCACAGCCTGTCAGCTCTGAGGAGAGCGATCTGTGTTCCCAGAACGGAGGAACACTGATCGGTCTCCTCCCCTAGTGCGTCCCCTCCCCTTTCAGTTAGAATCATTCCCTAGGAAACATATTAACCCCTCCCCGCCCCCTAGTGGTTAACCCCTTCACTGCCTGTCACATTTACACAGTAATCAATGCAATTTTATAGCATTGATCGCTGTATAAATGTGATTGGTCCCAAAAATGTGTCAAAAGTGTCCGATGTGTCCGCCATAATGTCGCAGTCACCAAAAAAAATCGCGATCGCCGCTAAAAAAAATAAAATTTTTTTTTTTTTAAAAAAATGCCATAAATCTATCCTGTATTTTGTAGACGCTATAACTTTTGCGCAAACCAATCAATATACGGTTATTGCGATTTTTTTTACCAAAAATATGTAGAAGAATACGTATCGGCCTAAACTGAGGAAAAAATGTGTTTTTTAAAAAAAAAATTGGGATATTTATTATAGCAAAAAGTAAAAAATATTGTGTTTTTTTCAAAATTGTCGCTCTTCTTTTGTTTATAGCACAAAAAATAAAAACCGCAGAGGCGATCAAATACCACCAAAAAAAAGCTCTATTTGTGGTAAAAAAAAAGGACGTCAATTTCTTTTGGGTACAACATCGCACGACCGCGCAATTGACGTTTAAAGTGCGACAGCGCTGAAAACTAAAAATTGGCCTGGGAAGGAAGGGGGTGAAATTGCCCGGTATTGAACCGGTTAAAAAAAAAAAAACAATTTTTGAAAAAAAAATTAATTTTTGAAAAAAAAAATATTTTTGAAAAAAAAAATCATTTTTGAAAAAAAAAAATCATTTTTGAAAAAAAAATAAAATTAATTTTCTAAAAAAAAATAAAATTCATTTAAAAAAAAAAAATTTTTTTTTGAAAAAAAAAACAACTTTTGAAAAAAAAATTTCATTTTAAAAAAAAAAAAATCATTTTTGAAAAAAAATAAAAAATTCATTTTTGAAAAAAAATAAAAAATTCATTTTTGAAAAAAAAATCATTTTTGAAAAAAAAATCATTTTTGAAAAAAAAATAAAATTCATTTTTGAAAAAAAAATAAAATTCATTTTTGAAAAAAAAATATATATTTTTGAAAAAAAAATATATATTTTTGAAAAAAAAAATATTTTTGAAAAAAAAAAAATTATTTAAAAAAAAAAAAAAATTTTTGAAAAAAAAAAATATTGAGAGAAAAAAAAAATATTTTTGAAAAAAAAAATATATTTTTGAAAAAATAAAAAAAAACATTTTTGAAAAAAAAATCATTTTTGAAAAAAAAAATCATTTAAAAAAAAATCATTTTTGAAAAAAAAATCATTTTTGAAAAAAAAAAAATCATTATTGAAAAAAATTTTTTGAAAAAAATGTTCAGCTCTTACAGCTAATGATGGGACTTCAACTGTTTTACTACTATTTATACTTTTTAAAATATTAAGCTTTTTAACACTTTTCACAGTTACTCCACCCAGTTACTCCGCCCACTCCAGTTGTAGAGGCAAGAACACTTTTCACAATTTCCCCAGAAATTGTAGCTTTTCTAGTTAAGTGTTCTTGCATAGCAAGACCACTTACTGTTATCTCACATATATATTATTATTAAGTGTTCTTGCATAGCAAGACAACTTACTGTTATCTCACATATATATTATTATTAGTGGGACTGCTTTAGCAGTCCCACTATTGTTATTCGATTTTATTTATTCTTCTTTTTCTTCTTATTCCGTACGTTTTTTGGTTTTGCGTAACTTCTCCATACTTTCAGCTATTAAAACCATTCAACTATCAAAATGTTCGTCTCTTTTAGCTGATGTGTGCTCCTTTTCAACTTTTTTTCTACCATTTATACTTTTTAAAATATTAAGCTTTTTATCACTTTTTTATTAACACTGAAGTCTATGGGAGCATACTTGAAATCCTTAAATTCTTCTTCCGCTCCCAAAAGTTTCAGCTCCTTCATACTTTCACCTACAGACACCAAACAAACTTTAAAATGTTCACAAAATATTCAGCTATCTGGCTATAGCTTTTCAGTTTGATATCTTTTACAGTTTTTGAGAAAAAGCTTTTTGTTTAGAGGTCATTTCAGGAAATTTTAGCCATTAATCAGTGTACTGTGTTTGTTTTGTTGCCATGGTTACCAAAGCTTCTGTTATACACAGGGGGAGAGGTGGCTGGAGCATCTCAGCTCTGATTACAGAGCCCGGGGGAGGGGACAGACACACATGTACTGATTTATAATAGAGGAATATGATGGGGCAGTTTTGACGGGGTAATTCTGATGGGGCAGTTTTGATGGTGGCAATATAATGGGGCAGTTTTGATGGGACAATTCTGATGGGGCAGTTTTGATGGTGGCAATATGATGGGGCAGTTTTGATGGTGGCAATATGATGGGGCAGTTTTGATGGGGACAATTTTAATGGAGCAGTTTTAAAGGTGGCAATATGATGGGGCAGTTTTGATGGGGGCAGTTTTGATGGTGGCAATATAATGGGGCAGTTTTGATGGGGCAATTCTGATGGGGCAGTTTTGATGGTGGCAATATGATGGGGCAGTTTTAATGGGGACAATTTTGATGGGGCAATTCTGATGGGGCAGTTTTGATGGCAGTATGATGGGGCAGTTTGGATGGCGGCCATTTTAGCAATTTAGCTATTCAGCATTCCCACGCATTTTCCCCAGGAAATGCATTCTCTAGTTATTCTTATTAAGTGTTCTTGCATAGCAAGACCACTTACTGTTATCTCACATATATATTATTAAGTGTTCTTGCATAGCAAGACCACTTACTGTTATCTCACATATATATTATTCTTATTATTATAGCCAAATTTACCACCCTAACTCCTCCCACAGTTTTTACACTACATAGACAAGTAATATACCGAAACGTGCGGATTGTTCCTGAATGGTGTGCTATTACTTTGTGGAACGTTTCGCCGAATGGTTCACGAAATATCGTCGTTTTTGCGGCAAAATTGGTCCCATAGGAATGAATGGGGAAACTAGAGTGGGAGATGACAAAAGCTGGAAAATCAGAACATGATTTCTAAACTGCCGCCACTCCCTCATTTTCAAGCCCACCTACACAAATCTTATATCAAAACGTTCAGCTATCCCTGCTGCCACTAAACATGTCCACGGCTAAGCCATAGTCCTGATAGTTTTCACAATATGACCATTTGTTTGCAACTCACGCCGTCCATTGACATTCATTGAAACTACACTCTAGCCCCTTCAAATTTGAAGGGCAATTTCTAAACTGCGACTGTGCCTTCATTTTTAATATTTCAGAGACATACTATACATCAAAATCTAGGTCTGGGTCTTGTGATTCTCACAATATAAAGATCTTCGCTGTAGGATGTATAGTTTTTAAAATACGGCCATTTGTTTAGAGGTCATTTCAGGAAATTTTAGCCATTAATCAGCGTGTACTGTGTGTGTTTTGTTGCCATGGTTACCAAAGCTTCTGTTATACACAGGGGGGAAGGTGGCTGGAGCATCTCAGCTGATTACAGAGCCCGGGGGAGGGGACAGACACACCATGTACTGATTTATAATAGAGGAATATGATGGGGCAGTTTTGATAGGGCAATTCTGATGGGGCAGTTTTGATGAAGCAGTATTTGGGAAGCATAAACAGGGCATGAGCGTTGCTAGGAAACAGTGGTTGTAAACACAAGATGCTGAGACACTCCAAATGCATGTGACTTCATCTGCTAGACTTGATAATGCTTGTAGACTCCTCCCACAGTTTTCACACTACAGAGACAAATAATATACCGAAACGAGCGGATTGTTCCCGATTGGTGTGTTATTACTTTGTGGAATGTTTTGCGGAATGGTCCACGAAATGACGTTTTTGCGGCGAAATTGGTCCCATAGGAATGAATGGCGAAATGTTCAAAACTAGAGTGGGAAGTGACAAAAGCTGACAACCCCATGATCAGCCAAAACATTATGACCACCCCATGATCAGCCAAAACATTATGACCGCCCCATGTAAAAAAAAAAATATTTTTGAAAAAAAAAAAAAATTTTTGAAAAAAGTAAAAAAATAATTTTTGAAAAAAAAAATCATTTTTGAAAAAAAAATAAAAATATTTTTGAAAAAAAAAATATTTTTGAAAAAAAAAATCATTTTTAAAAAAAAAAATATTTTTGAAAAAAAAATTTCTTTTAAAAAAAAAATTTTTGAAAAAAAAATATATTTGAAAAAAAAAATATTTTTGAAAAAAAAAAATTATTTTTGAAAAAAAAATTACTTTAAAAAAAATAATAATTTCGAAAAAAAAAATTATTTTTGAAATAAAAAAATTCATTTTTGAAAAAAAAAATTACCTTTGAAAAAAAAAATTACTTTTGAAGAAAAAAAAATCATTTTTGAAGAAAAAAAAATCATTTTTGATTAAAAAAAATTGCTTTTGAAAAAAATGTTCAGCTCTTTCAGCGAATGATGGAACTTTTTTACTACTATTTATACTTTTTAAAATATTAAGCTTTTTAACACTTTTCACAGTTACTCAAGCCACTCCACCCCACCCAGTTACTCCGCCCACTCCAGTTGTAGAGGCAAGAACACTTTCACAATTTCCCCAGAAATTGTACCTTTTCTAGTTCTTATTATTATTATTATTATAGCCAAATTTACCACCCTAACTCCTCCCACAGTTTTTACACTACATAGACAAGTAATATACCGAAACGTGCGGATTGTTCCCGAATGGTGTGCTATTATTTTGTGGAACGTTTCACCAAATGGTTCACGAAATATCGTCATTTTTGCGGCGAAATTGGTCCTATAGGAATGAATGGGGAAGCTAGAGTGGGAGGTGACAAAAGCTGAAAAATCAGAACATGATTTCTAAACTGCCGCCACTCCCTCATTTTCAAACCCACCTACACAAATCTTATATCAAAACGTTCAGCTATCCCTGCTTCCACTAAACATGTCCACAGCTAAACCATAGTCCTGATAGTTTTCACAATATGACCATTTGTTTGCAACTCACGCCGTCCATTAACAATTATTGAAACTACACTCTAGCCCCTTCAAATTTGAAGGGCAATATCCAAACTGCGACTGTGCCTCCATTTTTAATATTTCAGAGACATACTATACATCAAAATCTAGGTCTGGGTCTTGTGATTCTCACAATATAAAGATCTTCGCTATAGGATTTATAGTTTTTAAAATACGGCCATTTGAATTACTGCATAGTTACTACATCTATCATAGTCCTGTCTATTGTGTATTGAGCAGTATTTGTGAAGCATAAAGAGGGCATAAGCGTTGCTAGGAAACAGTGGTTGTAAACACAAGATGCTGAGACCCCCCCCAACTGCATGTGGTCTGGTCATACCTTCATCTGCTAGACTTGATAATGCTTGTAGACTCCTCCCACAGTTTTTACACTACAGAGACAAGTAATATACCGAAACGTGCGGATTGTTCCCGATTGGTGTGCTATTGCTTTGTGGAATGTTTTGCCGAATGGTTCACAAAATATCGTCGTTTTTGCGGTGAAATTGGTCCCATAGGAATGAATGACAAAATGTTCAATGTCATTTAATTGGTGTGCTATTACCTTGTGGAACTTTGTGAAAAGCTGAAATATACCAGTGTGAATCCGGCCTCAATGTCATTTAATTGGTGTGCTATTACTTTGTTGAACGTTTCGCCGAATGGTTCACGAAATATCGTAGTTTTTGTGGTGAAATTGGTCCCGTAGGAATGAATGGTGAAATGTTCAAAACTAGAGTGGGAGGTGACAAAAGCTGACAACCCCATGATCAGCCAAAATATTATGACCGCCCCATGAAAAAAAAAATATTTTTGAAAAAAAAAAAATAATTTTTGAAAAAAAAATAATTTTTGGAAAAAAAATAATTTTTGAAAAAAAAAAATCATTTTTGAAAAAAAAAATATTTTTGAAAAAAAAAATTTCATTTAAAAAAAAAAATCATTTTTGAAAAAAAATAATTCATTTTTGAAAAAAAAAAACTTTTGAAAAAAATGTGCAGCTCTTTCAGCTAATGATGGGACTTCAACTTTTTTACTACTATTTATACTTTTTAAAATATTAAGCTTTTTAACACTTTTCACAGTTACTCAAGCCACTCCATCCAGTTACTCCGCCCACTCCAGTTGTAGAGGCAAGAACACTTTTCACAATTTCCCCAGAAATTGTACCTTTTCTAGTTATTAAGTGTTCTTGCATAGCAAGACCACTTACTGTTATCTCACATATATATTATTAAGTGTTCTTGCATAGCAAGATCACTTACTGTTATCTCACATATATATTATTAAGTGTTCTTGCATAGCAAGACCACTTATTGTTATCTCACATATATATTATTAAGTGTTCTTGCATAGCAAGACCACTTATTGTTATCTCACATATATATTATTCTTATTATTATTATAGCCAAATTTACCACCCTAACTCCTCCCACAGTTTTTACACTACATAGACAAGTAATATACCGAAACGTGCGGATTGTTCCCGAATGGTGTGCTATTACTTTGTGGAACGTTTCGCCAAATGGTTCATGAAATATCGTAGTTTTTGCGGCGAAATTGGTCCCATAGGAATGAATGGGGAAACTAGAGTGGGAGATGGCAAAAGCTGGAAAATCAGAACATGATTTCTAAACTGCCGCCACTCCCTCATTTTCAAGCCCACCTACACAAATCTTATATCAAAACGTTCAGCTATCCCTGCTGCCACTAAACATGTCCACGGCTAAGCCATAGTCCTGATAGTTTTCACAATATGACCATTTGTTTGCAACTCACGCCGTCCATTGACATTCATTGAAACTACACTCTAGCCCCTTCAAATTTGAAGGGCAATTTCTAAACTGTGACCGTGCCTTCATTTTTAATATTTCAGAGACATACTATACATCAAAATCTAGGTCTGGGTCTTGTGATTCTCACAATATAAAGATCTTCGCTGTAGGATGTATAGTTTTTAAAATACGGCCATTTGTTTAGAGGTCATTTCAGGAAATTTTAGCCATTAATCAGCGTGTCCTGTGTTTGTTTTGTTGCCATGGTTACCAAAGCTTCTGTTATACACAGGGGGGGAGGTGGCTGGAGCATCTCAGCTCTGATTACAGAGCCCGGGGGAGGGGACAGACACACCATGTACTGATTTATAATAGAGGAATATGATGGGGCAGTTTTGATGGGGTAATTCTGATGGGGCAGTTTTGATGAAGTAGTATTTGGGAAGCATAAACAGGGCATGAGCGTTGCTAGGAAACAGTGGTTGTAAACACAAGATGCTGAGACACCCCAAATGCATGTGACTTCATCTGCTAGACTTGATAATGCTTGTAGACTCCTCCCACAGTTTTTACACTACAGAGACAAGTAATATACCGAAACGAGCGGATTGTTCCCGATTGGTGTGCTATTACTTTGTGGAATATTTCACCGAATGGTCCACGAAATATCGTAGTTTTTTGCGGCAATATTGGTCCCATAGGAATGAATTGTGAAATGTTCAATGTCATTTAATTGGTGTCCTATTACCTTGTGGAACTTTGTGAAAAGCTGAAAAATACCAGTGTGAATCCGGCCTCAATGTCATTTAATTGGTGTGCTATTACTTTGTGGAACGTTTCGCCGATGGTTCACGAAATATCGTCGTTTTTGCGGTGAAATTGGTTCCATAGGAATGAATGGTGAAATGTTCAAAACTAGAGCGGGAGGTGACAAAAGCTGACAACCCCATGATCAGCTGAAACATTATGACCGCCCCATGAAAAAAAAAATATATTTTTGAAAAAAAAATATATATTTTTGAAAAAAAAATATATATATTTTTGAAAAAAAAAATTTTTGAAAAAAAAAATATTTTTGAAAAAAAAAAAAAATATTTTTGAAAAAAAAAAAATATTTTTGAAAAAAAAATTACTTAAAAAAAAAATAATTTCGAAAAAAAAATTTTTGAGAAAAAAAATTACTTTTAAAAAAAAATCATTTTTGAAAAAAAAAAAATCATTTTTGAAGAAAAAAAAATCATTTTTGAAGAAAAAAAATCATTTTTGAATAAAAAAAATTCATTTTTGAAAAAAAAAAATTCATTTTTGAAAAAAAAAAATTACTTTTGAAAAAAATGTTCAGCTCTTTCAGCTAATGATGGAACTTTTTTACTACTATTTATACTTTTTAAAATATTAAGCTTTTTAACACTTTTCACAGTTACTCAAGCCACTCCACCCCACCCAGTTACTCCGCCCACTCCAGTTGTAGAGGCAAGAACACTTTCACAATTTCCCAAGAAATTGTAGCTTTTCTAGTTAAGTGTTCTTGCATAGCAAGACCACTTACTGTTATCTCACATATATATTATTCTTATTATTATAGCCAAATTTACCACCCTAACTCCTCCCACAGTTTTTACACTACATAGACAAGTAATATACCGAAACGTGCGGATTGTTCCCGAATGGTGTGCTATTACTTTGTGGAACGTTTCGCCGAATGGTTCACGAAATATCGTCGTTTTTGCGGCGAAATTGGTCCCATAGGAATGAATGGGGAAACTAGAGTGGGAGATGACAAAAGCTGGAAAATCAGAACATGATTTCTAAACTGCCGCCACTCCCTCATTTTCAAGCCCACCTACACAAATCTTATATCAAAACGTTCAGCTATCCCTGCTGCCACTAAACATGTCCACGGCTAAGCCATAGTCCTGATAGTTTTCACAATATGACCATTTGTTTGCAACTCACGCCGTCCATTGACATTCATTGAAACTACACTCTAGCCCCTTCAAATTTGAAGGGCAATTTCTAAACTGCGACCGTGCCTTCATTTTTAATATTTCAGAGACATACTATACATCAAAATCTAGGTCTGGGTCTTGTGATTCTCACAATATAAAGATCTTCGCTGTAGGATGTATAGTTTTTAAAATACGGCCATTTGTTTAGAGGTCATTTCAGGAAATTTTAGCCATTAATCAGCGTGTACTGTGTGTGTTTTGTTGCCATGGTTACCAAAGCTTCTGTTATACACAGGGGGGGAAGGTGGCTGGAGCATCTCAGCTGATTACAGAGCCCGGGGGAGGGGACAGACACACCATGTACTGATTTATAATAGAGGAATATGATGGGGCAGTTTTGATGGGGTAATTCTGATGGGGCAGTTTTGATGAAGTAGTATTTGGGAAGCATAAACAGGGCATGAGCGTTGCTAGGAAACAGTGGTTGTAAACACAAGATGCTGAGACACTCCAAATGCAAGTGACTTCATCTGCTAGACTTGATAATGCTTGTAGACTCCTCCCACAGTTTTCACACTACAGAGACAAATAATATACCGAAACGAGCGGATTGTTCCCGATTGGTGTGTTATTACTTTGTGGAATGTTTTGCCGAATGGTCCACGAAATGACATTTTTGCGGCGAAATTGGTCCCATAGGAATGAATGGCGAAATGTTCAAAACTAGAGTGGGAGGTGACAAAAGCTGACAACCCCATGATTAGCCAAAATATTATGACCACCCCATGATCAGCCAAAACATTATGACCGCCCCATGAAAAAAAAAATATTTTTGAAAAAAAAAAATTCATTTTTAAAAAAAAAAAAAAATCATTTTTGAAAAAAAAAAATTCATTTTTGAAAAAAAAATATATATTTTTGAAAAAAAAATTTTTGAAAAAAAAAAATATTATTGAGAAAAAAAAAATTATTTTTGAAAAAAAATATATATTTTTGAAAAAAAAATTTTTGAAAAAAAAAAATATTATTGAGAAAAAAAAATTATTTTTGAAAAAAAAAATATTTTTGAAAAAATAAAAAAATCATTTTTGAAAAAAAAATCATTTTTGAAAAAAAAAATCATTTTTGAAAAAAAAATCATTTTTGAAAAAAAAAATCATTTTTGAAAAAAATGTTCAGCTCTTTCAGCTAATGATGGGACTTCAACTGTTTTACTACTATTTATACTTTTTAAAATATTAAGCTTTTTAACACTTTTCACAGTTACTCAAGCCACTCCACCCAGTTACTCCGCCCACTCCAGTTGTAGAGGCAAGAACACTTTCACAATTTCCCCAGAAATTGTAGCTTTTCTAGTTCTTATTATTATTATAGCCAAATTTACCACCCTAACTCCTCCCACAGTTTTTACACTACATAGACAAGTAATATACCGAAACGTGCGGATTGTTCCCGAATGGTGTGCTATTACTTTGTGGAGCGTTTCGCCGAATGGTTCACGAAATATCATCGTTTTTGCGGCGAAATTGGTCCCATAGGAATGAATGGGGAAACTAGAGTGGGAGATGACAAAAGCTGGAAAATCAGAACATGATTTCTAAACTGCCACCACTCCCTCATTTTCAAGCCCACCTACACAAATCTTATATCAAAACGTTCAGCTATCCCTGCTGCCACTAATCATGTCCACGGCTAAGCCATAGTCCTGATAGTTTTCACAATATGACCATTTGTTTGCAACTCACGCCGTCCATTGACATTCATTGAAACTACACTCAAGCCCCTTCAAATTTGAAGGGAAATTTCTAAACTGCGACCGTGCCTTCAATTTTAATATTTCAGAGACATACTATGTATCAAAATCTAGGTCTGGGTCTTGTGATTCTCACAATATAAAGATCTTCGCTGTAGGATGTATAGTTTTTAAAATACAGCCATTTGTTTAGAGGTCATTTCAGGAAATTTTAGCCATTAATCAGCGTGTACTGTGTTTGTTTTGTTGCCATGGTTACCAAAGCTTCTGTTATACACGGGGGAGGTGGCTGGAGCATCTCAGCTCTGATTACAGAGCCCGGGGGAGGGGACAGACACACCATGTACTGATTTATAATAGAGGAATATGATGGGGCAGTTTTGATGGGGTAATTCTGATGGGGCAGTTTTGATGAAGTAGTATTTGGGAAGCATAAACAGGGCATGAGCGTTGCTAGGAAACAGTGGTTGTAAACACAAGATGCTGAGACACCCCAAATGCATGTGACTTCATCTGCTAGACTTGATAATGCTTGTAGACTCCTCCCACAGTTTTTACACTACAGAGACAAGTAATATACCGAAACGAGTAGATTGTTCCCAATTGGTGTGTTATCACTTTGTGGAATGTTTCGCCGAATGGTCCACGAAATGACGTTTTTGCGGCGAAATTGGTCCCATAGGAATGAATGGCGAAATGTTCAAAACTAGAGTGGGAGGTGACAAAAGCTGACAACCCCATGATCAGCCAAAACATTATGACCACCCCATGATCAGCCAAAACATTATGACCGCCCCATGTAAAAAAAAATATATTTTTGAAAAAAAAAATAATTTAAAAAAAAAAAAAATAATAATTTTTGAAAAAAAAAAAATAATTTTTGAAAAAAAAAATAATTTTTGAAAAAAATAAAAATAAAATCATTTTTGAAAAAAAAATTATTTTTGAAAAAAAAAAATCATTTTTGAAAAAAAAATCATAATTTTTGAAAAAAAAAATCATAATTTTTGAAAAAAATGTTCAGCTCTTTCAGCTAATGATGAGACTTCAACTTTTTTACTACTATTTATACTTTTTAAAATATTAAGCTTTTTAACACTTTTCACAGTTACTCCAGCCACTCCAACCACACAACAGTTACTCAAGCCACTCCACCCAGTTACTCCGCCCACTCCAGTTGTAGAGGCAAGAACACTTTTCACAATTTCCCCAGAAATTGTACCTTTTCTAGTTCTTATTAAGTGGTCTTGCATAGCAAGACCACTTACTGTTATCTCACATATATATTATTCTTATTATTATAGCCAAATTTACCACCCTAACTCCTCCCACAGTTTTTACACTACATAGACAAGTAATATACCGAAACGTGCGGATTGTTCCCGAATGGTGTGCTATTACTTTGTGGAACGTTTCGCCGAATGGTTCACGAAATATCGTCGTTTTTGCGGCGAAATTGGTCCCATAGGAATGAATGGGGAAACTAGAGTGGGAGATGACAAAAGCTGGAAAATCAGAACATGATTTCTAAACTGCCGCCACTCCCTCATTTTCAAGCCCACCTACACAAATCTTATATCAAAACGTTCAGCTATCCCTGCTGCCACTAAACATGTCCACGGCTAAGCCATAGTCCTGATAGTTTTCACAATATGACCATTTGTTTGCAACTCACGCCGTCCATTGACATTCATTGAAACTACACTCTAGCCCCCTCCAAATTTGAAGGGCAATTTCTAAACTGCGACTGTGCCTTCATTTTTAATATTTCAGAGACATACTATGTATCAAAATCTAGGTCTGGGTCTTGTGATTCTCACAATATAAAGATCTTCGCTGTAGGATGTATAGTTTTTAAAATACGGCCATTTGTTTAGAGGTCATTTCAGGAAATTTTAGCCATTAATCAGAGTGTACTGTTAGTGTTTGTTTTGTTGCCATGGTTACCAAAGCTTCTGTTATACACAGGGGGGAAGGTGGCTGGAGCATCTCAGCTGATTACAGAGCCCGGGGGAGGGGACAGACACACCATGTACTGATTTATAATAGAGGAATATGATGGGGCAGTTTTGATGGGGTAATTCTGATGGGGCAGTTTTGATGAAGCAGTATTTGGGAAGCATAAACAGGGCATGAGCGTTGCTAGGAAACAGTGGTTGTAAACACAAGATGCTGAGACACTCCAAATGCATGTGACTTCATCTGCTAGACTTGATAATGCTTGTAGACTCCTCCCACAGTTTTCACACTACAGAGACAAATAATATACCGAAACGAGCGGATTGTTCCCGATTGGTGTGTTATTACTTTGTGGAATGTTTTGCCGAATGGTCCACGAAATGACGTTTTTGCGGCGAAATTGGTCCCATAGGAATGAATGGCTAAATGTTCAAAACTAGAGTGGGAAGTGACAAAAGCTGACAACCCCATGATCAGCCAAAACATTATGACCACCCCATGATCAGCCAAAACATTATGACCGCCCCATGTAAAAAAAAAAATATTTTTGAAAAAAAAAATTATTTTTGAAAAAAGTAAAAAAATAATTTTTGAAAAAAAAAAATCATTTTTGAAAAAAAAAAAATTATTTTTGAAAAAAAAAATATTTTTGAAAAAAAAATTACTTTTAAAAAAAAAAAATATTTTTGAAAAAAAAATATATTTGAAAAAAAAAATATTTTTGAAATAAAAAAAATCATTTTTGAAAAAAAAAATTACCTTTGAAAAAAAAAATTACTTTTGAACAAAAAAAATCATTTTTGAAGAAAAAAAAATCATTTTTGATTAAAAAAAATTCATTTTTGAAAAAAAAAATTACTTTTGAAAAAAATGTTCAGCTCTTTCAGCGAATGATGGAACTTTTTTACTACTATTTATACTTTTTAAAATATTAAGCTTTTTAACACTTTTCACAGTTACTCAAGCCACTCCACCCCACCCAGTTACTCCGCCCACTCCAGTTGTAGAGGCAAGAACACTTTTCACAATTTCCCCAGAAATTGTACCTTTTCTAGTTCTTATTAAGTGTTCTTGCATAGCAAGACCACTTACTGTTATCTCACATATATATTATTCTTATTATTATAGCCAAATTTACCACCCTAACTCCTCCCACAGTTTTTACACTACATAGACAAGTAATATACCGAAACGTGCGGATTGTTCCCGAATGGTGTGCTATTACTTTGTGGAACGTTTCGCCGAATGGTTCACGAAATATTGTCGTTTTTGCGGCGAAATTGGTCCCATAGGAATGAATGGGGAAACTAGAGTGGGAGATGACAAAAGCTGGAAAATCAGAACATGATTTCTAAACTGCCGCCACTCCCTCATTTTCAAGCCTACCTACACAAATCTTATATCAAAACGTTCAGCTATCCCTGCTGCCACTAAACATGTCCACGGCTAAGCCATAGTCCTGATAGTTTTCACAATATGACCATTTGTTTGCAACTCACGCCGTCCATTGACATTCATTGAAACTACACTCTAGCCCCCTCCAAATTTGAAGGGCAATTTCTAAACTGCGACTGTGCCTTCATTTTTAATATTTCAGAGACATACTATACATCAAAATCTAGGTCTGGGTCTTGTGATTCTCACAATATAAAGATTTTCGCTGTAGGATGTATAGTTTTTAAAATACGGCCATTTGTTTAGAGGTCATTTCAGGAAATTTTAGCCATTAATCAGAGTGTACTGTTAGTGTTTGTTTTGTTGCCATGGTTACCAAAGCTTCTGTTATACACAGGGGGAAGGTGGCTGGAGCATCTCAGCTGATTACAGAGCCCGGGGGAGGGGACAGACACACCATGTACTGATTTATAATAGAGGAATATGATGGGGCAGTTTTGATGGGGTAATTCTGATGGGGCAGTTTTGATGAAGCAGTATTTGGGAAGCATAAACAGGGCATGAGCGTTGCTAGGAAACAGTGGTTGTAAACACAAGATGCTGAGACACTCCAAATGCATGTGACTTCATCTGCTAGACTTGATAATGCTTGTAGACTCCTCCCACAGTTTTCACACTACAGAGACAAGTAATATACCGAAACGAGCGGATTGTTCCCGATTGGTGTGTTATTACTTTGTGGAATGTTTTGCCGAATGGTCCACGAAATGACGTTTTTGCGGCGAAATTGGTCCCATAGGAATGAATGTTCAGAACTAGAGTGGGAAGTGACAAAAGCTGACAACCCCATGATCAGCCAAAACATTATGACCACCCCATGATCAGCCAAAACATTATGACCGCCCCATGTAAAAAAAAAAAATATTTTTGAAAAAAAAAAAAAATTTTTGAAAAAAGTAAAAAAATTATTTTTGAAAAAAAAAATCATTTTTGAAAAAAAAAATATATATTTTTGAAAAAAAAAATATTTTTGAAAAAAAAAAAATTATTTTTGAAAAAAAAAAAAATTTTTGAAAAAAAATTTCTTTTAAAAAAAAAAATATTTTTGAAAAAAAATATATTTGAAAAAAAAAATATTTTTGAAAAAAAAATTATTTTTGAAAAAAAAAATTATTTTTGAAAAAAAAATTACTTTAAAAAAATAATAATTTCGAAAAAAAAATTATTTTTGAAATAAAAAAATTCATTTTTGAAAAAAAAAATTACCTTTGAAAAAAAAAATTACTTTTGAAAAAAAAAATCATTTTTGAAGAAAAAAAAATCATTTTTGATTAAAAAAAATTCATTTTTGAAAAAAAAAATGACTTTTGAAAAAAATGTTCAGCTCTTTCAGCGAATGATGGAACTTTTTTACTACTATTTATACTTTTTAAAATATTAAGCTTTTTAACACTTTTCACAGTTACTCAAGCCACTCCACCCCACCCAGTTACTCCGCCCACTCCAGTTGTAGAGGCAAGAACACTTTCACAATTTCCCCAGAAATTGTACCTTTTCTAGTTATTCTTATTATTATTATAGCCAAATTTACCACCCTAACTCCTCCCACAGTTTTTACACTATATAGACAAGTAATATACCGAAACGTGCGGATTGTTCCCGAATGGTGTGCTATTATTTTGTGGAACGTTTCGCCAAATGGTTCACGAAATATCGTCATTTTTGCGGCGAAATTGGTCCCATAGGAATGAATGGGGAAACTAGAGTGGGAGGTGACAAAAGCTGAAAAATCAGAACATGATTTCTAAACTGCCACCACTCCCTCATTTTCAAGCCCATCTACACAAATCTTATATCAAAACGTTCAGCTATCCCTGCTGCCACTAAACATTTCCACGGCTAAGCCATAGTCCTGATAGTTTTCACAATATGACCATTTGTTTGCAACTCACGCCGTCCATTGACATTCATTGAAACTACACTCTAGCCCCTTCAAATTTGAAGGGCAATTTCTAAACTGCGACCGTGCCTCCATTTTTAATATTTCAGAGACATACTATACATCAAAATCTAGGTCTGGGTCTTGTGATTCTCACAATATAAAGATCTTTGCTGTAGGATGTATAGTTTTTACAAAAAAAAAATAATTCATTTTTGAAAAAAAAACTTTTGAAAAAAATGTTCAGCTCTTTCATCTAATGATGGGACTTCAACTTTTTTACTACTATTTATACTTCTTAAAATATTAAGCTTTTTAACACTTTTCACAGTTACTCAAGCCACTCCACCCAGTTACTCCGCCCACTCCAGTTGTCGAGGCAAGAACACTTTTCACAATTTCCCCAGAAATTGTAGCTTTTCTAGTTAAGTGTTCTTGCATAGCAAGACCACTTACTGTTATCTCACATATATATTATTATGTGTTCTTGCATAGCAAGACCACTTATTGTTATCTCACATATATATTATTCTTATTATTATAGCCAAATTTACCACCCTAACTCCTCCCACAGTTTTTACACTACATAGACAAGTAATATACCGAAACGTGCGGATTGTTCCCGAATGGTGTGCTATTACTTTGTGGAACGTTTTGCCGAATGGTTCACGAAATATCGTAGTTTTTGCGGCGAAATTGGTCCCATAGGAATGAATGGGGAAACTAGAGTGGGAGATGGCAAAAGCTGGAAAATCAGAACATGATTTCTAAACTGCCGCCACTCCCTCATTTTCAAGCCCACCTACACAAATCTTATATCAAAACGTTCAGCTATCCCTGCTGCCACTAAACATGTCCACGGCTAAGCCATAGTCCTGATAGTTTTCACAATATGACCATTTGTTTGCAACTCACGCCGTCCATTGACATTCATTGAAACTACACTCTAGCCCCTTCAAATTTGAAGGGCAATTTCTAAACTGCGACTGTGCCTCCATTTTTAATATTTCAGAGACATACTATACATCAAAATCTAGGTCTGGGTCTTGTGATTCTCACAATATAAAGATCTTTGCTGTAGGATGTATAGTTTTTAAAATACGGCCATTTGTTTAGAGGTCATTTCAGGAAATTTTAGCCATTAATCAGAGTGTACTGTTAGTGTTTGTTTTGTTGCCATGGTTACCAAAGCTTCTGTTATACACAGGGGGGGAGGTGGCTGGAGCATCTCAGCTCTGATTACAGAGCCCGGGGGAGGGGACAGACACACCATGTACTGATTTATAATAGAGGAATATGATGGGGCAGTTTTGATGGGGTAATTCTGATGGGGCAGTTTTGATGAAGTAGTATTTGGGAAGCATAAAAAGGGCATGAGCGTTGCTAGGAAACAGTGGTTGTAAACGAAAGATGCTGAGACACCCCAAATGCATGTGACTTCATCTGCTAGACTTGATAATGCTTGTAGACTCCTCCCACAGTTTTTACACTACAGAGACAAGTAATATACCGAAACGAGCGGATTGTTCCCGATTGGTGTGTTATTACTTTGTGGAATATTTCGCCGAATGGTCCACGAAATATCGTAGTTTTTTGCGGCAATATTGGTCCCATAGGAATGAATTGCGAAATGTTCAATGTCATTTAATTGGTGTCCTATTACCTTGTGGAACTTTGTGAAAAGCTGAAAAATACCAGTGTGAATCCGGCCTCAATGTCATTTAATTGGTGTGCTATTACTCTGTGGAACGTTTCGCCGAATGGTTCACGAAATATCATCGTTTTTGCGGTGAAATTGGTCCCATAGGAATGAATGGTGAAATGTTCAAAACTAGAGCGGGAGGTGACAAAAGCTGACAACCCCATGATCAGCTGAAACATTATGACCGCCCCATGAAAAAAAAAAATATTTTTGAAAAAAAAAATATATATTTTTGAAAAAAAAAAATATATTTTTGAAAAAAAAAATTATTTTTGAAAAAAAAAAAATTATTTTTGAAAAAAAAAAAATATTTTTGAAAAAAAAAATTATTTTTGAAAAAAAAATATTTTTGAAAAAAAAAAATATTTTTGAAAAAAAAAAATTATTTTTGAAAAAAAAATTATTTTTGAAAAAAAAAAATTATTTTTGAAAAAAAAAATATTTTTGAAGAAAAAAAATCATTTTTGAAGAAAAAAAATCATTTTTGAATAAAAAAAATTCATTTTTGAAAAAAAAAAATTCATTTTTGAAAAAAAAAAATTACTTTTGAAAAAAATGTTCAGCTCTTTCAGCTAATGATGGAACTTTTTTACTACTATTTATACTTTTTAAAATATTAAGCTTTTTAACACTTTTCACAGTTACTCAAGCCACTCCACCCCACCCAGTTACTCCGCCCACTACAGTTGTAGAGGCAAGAACACTTTCACAATTTCCCCAGAAATTGTAGCTTTTCTAGTTAAGTGTTCTTGCATAGCAAGACCACTTACTGTTATCTCACATATATATTATTCTTATTATTATAGCCAAAGTTACCACCCTAACTCCTCCCACAGTTTTTACACTACATAGACAAGTAATATACCGAAACGTGCGGATTGTTCCCGAATGGTGTGCTATTACTTTGTGGAACGTTTCGCCAAATGGTTCACAAAATATCGTCATTTTTGCGGCGAAATTGGTCCCATAGGAATGAATGGGGAAACTAGAGTGGGAGATGACAAAAGCTGAAAAATCAGAACATGATTTCTAAACTGCCGCCACTCCCTCATTTTCAAGCCCACCTACACAAATCTTATATCAAAACGTTCAGCTATCCCTGCTGCCACTAAACATGTCCACGGCTAAGCCATAGTCCTGATAGTTTTCACAATATGACCATTTGTTTGTAACTCACGCCGTCCATTGACATTCATTGAAACTACACTCTAGCCCCCTCCAAATTTAAAGGGCAATTTCTAAACTGCGACCGTGCCTTCATTTTTAATATTTCACAGACATACTATACATCAAAATCTAGGTCTGGGTCTTGTGATTCTCACAATATAAAGATCTTCGCTGTAGGATGTATAGTTTTTAAAATACGGCCATTTGTTTAGAGGTCATTTCAGGAAATTTTAGCCATTAATCAGAGTGTACTGTTAGTGTTTGTTTTGTTGCCATGGTTACCAAAGCTTCTGTTATACACAGGGGGGGAAGGTGGCTGGAGCATCTCAGCTGATTACAGAGCCCGGGGGAGGGGACAGACACACCATGTACTGATTTATAATAGAGGAATATGATGGGGCAGTTTTGATGGGGTAATTCTGATGGGGCAGTTTTGATGAAGTAGTATTTGGGAAGCATAAACAGGGCATGAGCGTTGCTAGGAAACAGTGGTTGTAAACACAAGATGCTGAGACACCCCAAATGCATGTGACTTCATCTGCTAGACTTGATAATGCTTGTAGACTCCTCCCACAGTTTTCACACTACAGAGACAAGTAATATACCGAAACGAGCGGATTGTTCCCGATTGGTGTGTTATTACTTTGTGGAACGTTTCGCCAAATGGTCCACGTAATATCGTCGTTTTTGCGGCGAAATTGGTCCCATAGGAATGAATGGCAAAATGTTCAAAAGGAAATGTTGCTAGGAAACAGTGGTTGTAAACACAAGATGCTGAGACACCCCAAATGCATGTGACTTCATCTGCTAGACTTGATAATGCTTGTAGACTCCTCCCACATTTTCCACACTACAGAGACAAGTAATATACCGAAACGTGCGGATTTTTCCCGATTGGTGTGCTATTACTTTGTGGAACGTTTCGCCGAATGGTCCACGAAATATCGTCGTTTTTGCGGCACAATTGGTCCCATAGGAATGAATGGCGAAATGTTCAAAACTAGAGTGGGAGGTGACAAAAGCTGACAACCCCATGATCAGCCAAAACATTATGACCACCCCATGATCAGCCAAAACATTATGACCGCCCCATGTAAAAAAAAAAATATTTTTGAAAAAAATAAAAATTAATTTTTGAAAAAAAAAATATTTTTGAAAAAAATATATATTTTTGAAAAAAAAATTACTTTTGAAAAAAAAAAAATTAAAAAAAAAATCATTTTTGAAAAAAACAAAATTCATTTTTGAAAAAAAAAATTTCATTTTTGAAAAAAAAAATCATTTAAAAAAATCATTTTTGAAAAAACAAAAAAAAAAATCATTTTTGAAAAAACAAAAAAACAAAATCATTTTTGAAAAAAAAAAATCACAAAGCTCTGAGGGGAATTATAGCTCCTCTCACACAGCTCTAAGGACAATTATAGCATTATAGCTCCTCCCACACAGCTTGGAGGGAAGTTATAGCTCCTCCAATACAGCTTTGAGGGGAATTATAGCTCCTCCCACACAGCTCAAAGGGGAATTATAGCATTATAGCTTAGCATTATAGCTCCTCCCACACAACTCTGAGGGGAATTATAGTTTCTCCCACACCGCTGTGAGGGGAATTATAGCTCCTCCTACACAGCTCTGAGGGGAATTACAGCTTAGCATTATAGCTCCTCCCACACAGCTGAGGAGAATTAGAGCTCCTCCCACACAACTCTGAGAGGAATTATAGTTTCTTCCACACCGCTGTGAGGGGAATTATAGCTCCTTTTAAACAGCTCTGAGGGGAATTATAGCTTCTCCCACACAGCTCTGAGGGGAAATATAGCTTCTCCCACACAGCTCTAAGGGGAATTATAGCTCCTCCCACACAACACTAAGGGGAATTGTATCTCCTCCCACACAGCTCTGAGGGGAATTATAGCATTATTGCTCCTCCCACACAGCTCAGAGGGGAGTTATAGCTCCTCCCACACAGCTCTGAGGCGAATTATAGCTCCTCCTCCAACACAACTCTGAGGGGAATTATAGCTCTTCGAACAAAGCTCTGAGGAGAATTATAGCTCCTTCCACAAATATCATCATGCCATCTAAAGGAAAGAGATCTAAAGCTGCAAAGATACGCTGGACTAAACTGGATCCGGAGCCCCACAGCAGCATAGTGGATATGGAGGTTTGTGACAGTGAATGTGCCCAGGAGGTACATAGTGAACCTGTGGTGTCATTTTCATGTTCAACTCAGTGTCAAGTTCAAGAGCACAGTGACAGTGTGATGGGCACTTCTGAAAACCATGGCATGCAAGAACCATGTGTACCAAGTGAGATTTCTGTGCAGGCATCATTTCATCAGGGTCATCATGGCTATGGAAGGTTAAGGAACAAACAGTGTACATGCATGGCTCTGACATTTTTGGCATACCACAGTGAGCTTGATGATGCGAGAAAGGGTGATCTTGATCAAATACTGAAGAAGGGCAACAGCTTGTATGGCTCAACAATAAAACAGCTAAAACAAAGAAATGTCTATCAGCATCAACACTTGACAATGGAAGAAGTGCCCCTCAGAGTCAACACTGACAAATATGAGTATAACGTTGTTAAATCTCCAGTGTTATCGGGATGTATGAGAGACACGGTAGACGGTGACAACCAAGGTTGGTTTGTTGACCTCTCCACAAGACTTCAGTGCCTCAATGCAGATGTTACACATGCACTTTTTATAGTAGTGCCATATTGCATTGCATTGTTCAGAGACAAGTCTGGGAGATATGGACTGTTTGATTCTCATAGTCGAAATAAGGATGGACTTCCTGCCACTGGAAAAGGAAAAGCTGTTATGATCACTTTTACACATTTGAGTGATATGGGGGCAAGGATTTATAAGTTGTATGAATTGCTCCTTACAGACACCAGAGGCCCTATTGATGGACTGCAGTATGACTTCATGCCAGTCTCATTTCATTGTGCAAGACGTCTGTCAGATGGTTTGCTGTCCCCACTGGTGCAATCTGACAAACCACATAATGCAAAGCATGTGGAGAACAAAGTGACACAGATGACCAAAGATGTAACACACACTGGATTCCCAGCCAGCAAGCATTCTCCACGGTCAGTTGATGGGAAATCCTCACAGGGCATATGGAAGGACAGTAAGGCATTGTCCAAATTAAATGCACAGAGACGACAAAAACTGAAGACAAGACACAGAAATGAAAGAAGGCGTGATTTCAAGGCTACAAAGATGTCTGTCACCAATAAGAAAAGGACATACATCACCAGCCGATACAGAGCAGATGCTGATTTTAAGTTGAAGCAGAAGCAATATATCATTCGCAAATATGCAACAGATGCCAATTTCAACTTGAAGCAGAAGCAATACATCACCAGAAAATATGCGACAAATGCAGATTTCAACTTGAAACAGAAGCAGTACACCACCAGAAAATATGCGACAAATGCAGATTACAACTTGAAGAAGAAGCAATACATCACCAGAAAATATGCCACAAATGTCGATTTCAAGTTGAAGCAGAAGCAATACATCACCAGAAAATATCATAATGATCCTGCTTTCAGAAAACGTCACTTGCAACATTGCATGAGTTACATGAAAATGAAGCGTCAAACTCAAGCAGATTTTCGCATAACCCATAAGATGCAATGTGCCTTCAAAATAAGAATGAAATACAGACGATGGACTCGTGTCATGCGGGAATGCAGTCAACCAGTGGACAACAGCCTAATGCAGACAGCTATATCCACTTTCCATGAATGCATTAAAGCTGGGCCAACATTTGTGTGCACGATGTGTCATCGCACCCTTTTCCCTAACCAAGTGAAACATTGCATTCACAGCAATTACAAGAAGAATCTACACATTGTTGCTGCCTGTTTGACAGGGAAATATGTCCATGTGTGCAACAATCACTGTCAAGGACCTGAACAATGCACCGTACCAGATGAAAGGACCAAAGAATGGATTTGTCACAACTGTGATTTACATTTAAAAGCAGGACACAAATCATCCATCGCTGTAGCTAACAACATGGAGCTGGCGCCCATTCCCCCAGAGCTCTGCGATTTGAATGTGCTGGAAAGACAACTTTTGGCCAAAATACTGCCATTTGCCAAGATCATCACACTTCCCAAAGGTCGACAGGCAGCTATACATGGCGCTGTAGTGTGTGTGCCATCCGAGGTGGAAACCACGGTCAATACTCTACCAAGATCGCACAGCAAATCCCAGTTACACAGAGTCAAGCTGAAAAGACGTCTGACTTACAAAGGCCACCAGCTGTTTCATTATGTCAACATGGGAAATGTAGTAGCAGGTCTGTCAAAACTCATTGACACACACCCCGACTACAGTGACATTTCAATTAGAGTGGATGAGACAATCGCTGATGATGATGATGATAATGATGATGGGATGGAACTCGACAGTTGTGACGAAACTGAAATGATGGAGATACTTGAACGCATCGAAAATTGTGATCCATCAGAGGTACAGTCTGCATGTTTACCGGCTGCTTCTGAGCAACAGGAAGGCCATGACCAACAACCTCCCAATGCAGAGGATGAGAAGGATACACTAAGACCTGGAATTGGCCTAGACAGTTGTTTGCAGCCATCTGACCTTGGAGAGGAAGCACTGACACACGGTGATGGAATATTCAGCATTGCACCTGCACAAGGAAACACACCTGTCAGCTTCTTTAAAGTTCCTAGGCTTGAGGCAATGGCTTTCCCTGTTCAGTTCCCTACTGGACAGAATACATTGGACCAGGCAAGACAAGTCAAACTGTCCCCGAGCATGTATTTCAATGCAAGGCTTTTTTGTGTTGATACTCGTTTTGCAAGAGACACAAGCTACCTCTTCTTTGTGCAGTTTGTCACAGAAACACACATGGCCAAAAGCAGCATGTCCATCCAGTTAAGGAAAGGAAAACCCAATACCAGGGATGGACGGAAAATATCCAACAAGCTGCTACAGGACAAGTGTGAGGTTGAGAGGTTGGTGCGAAACCGAGATGCCACAAGGTTCATGTAACCACTGAGAGGGAGTCCAGCTTACTGGGATAAAAATCTGAAGAATTTGCTAGCCATGGTCAGACAATTGGGTAAGCCAACATTTTTTCTTACCTTCTCTGCTGCAGAATTCAGATGGCCAGAGGTAATAACGGCAATAAAGGCACAACAAGGTCAAAAGGTGGATTTTGCGGGGCTAGACTGGGCTGAAAAGTGTGACATTCTTCGAGGCAACCCAGTGACCACCATGCGCATGTTTGACAAACGGGTTGATGCTCTGATGCGAGAGCTGCTGTTGGGTCCTGCACAGCCAATTGGTGAAGTTACTTTTACCGTGTTGAATTTCAGGCGAGAGGGAGCCCTCATATACATTGTCTCTGTTGGGTAGCAGGAGCTCCTATATTTGGACAAGACAGTGATGACAAGGTGTGTGCCTTTAAAGATCATAACATCTCATGCCAGCTGCCTGATGAAGCCAAACAGGCCTTACTTCACAGATTTGTAACAGAACTTCAAATGCACAGCAGATCTCATTCAAAATCATGCAAGAAAGGTAACAGAGTATGCAGATTTGGATTTCCAAAGCCACCTATTAGAAAAACGAGGATAACTTACCCGATGCCAGAAGAACAAGGAGATTGTGCAATGAAACCACAAGCAGCCAAAAACAAACTGAAACCAGTCTGGGATTTGCTTAATAACCCAAAAGTGCAGCTTGAAGACATGTCACAGCTACTGGCACAGTGTGATATGACTTTGAATCAGTACAACTCCTACATTCAGGCATTGACCTCCTCAAGCGTGATTCTAATGAAGCGTGATGTCAAGGACTGCTGGGTGAACAACTATAATCCACATTTGCTGACGGCCTGGAACGCCAACATGGACATCCAGTACATTCTTGATGAGTATGGTTGCATCATGTACATGTTGTCCTACATATCCAAGCCAGAACGGGAGCTGAGTGACTATCTCAAAACAATAGTCAAAGAAATGAGCCCAGAAACAGCGACAGAACGAGAAGAAATGAAAGAGGTTCTTCAGGCTTATTCAAAACACAGAGAGGTCAGCGCCCAGGAGTCTGTGGCCCGTACGTGCAGCCTGAAAATGAAGTCTTGCTCACGTGAGGTTGTTTTTCTGCCAACTGGTGACAACGCACTGAAAATGAGTCTCCCGCTCAGTGCATTGCAGAACAAACCAGCCGATTCTCTTAATGTGTGGATGACGAGTTTTGTCGACAAATACAGAGCCAGACCTGAAACACCAGAGTTTGAGTCCATGTGTCTGGCAGACTTTGCATCCCATTACAGGGTTGTCTATGGCAAGCAGAAGGAAGATGGCAAGCAAAAGGAAGACAGCAAGCGTGTCAGCCTATTGAATGAAATGGGAATGATTCAAAAACGCACGAGAGGGAAGCCTGCAATCATCAGGTACGCACGCTTCTCAGAGAAGAAGGACCCTGAGAACTACTACGGCAGACTGCTTAACCACTTGAGCCCCGGACCATTATGCTGCCTAAGGACCAGAGGTCTTTTTCCAATTTGGCACTGCGTCGCTTTAACTGCTAATTGCGCGGTCATGCAATGCTGTACCCAAACGAAATTTGCGTCCTTTTCTTCCCACAAATAGAGCTTTCTTTTGATGGTATTTGATCACCTCTGCGGTTTTTATTTCTTGCGCTATAAACGGAAAAAGACCGAAAATTTTGAAAAAAAATGATATTTTCTACTTTTTGTTATAAAAAAAATCCAATAAACTAAATTTTAGTCATACATTTAGGCCAAAATGTATTCGGCCACATGTCTTTGGTAAAAAAAATGTCAATAAGCGTATATTTATTGGTTTGCGCAAAAGTTATAGCGTCTACAAACTAGGGTACATTTTCTGGAATTTACACAGCTTTTAGTTTATGACTGCCTATGTCATTTCTTGAGGTGCTAAAATGGCAGGGCAGTACAAAACCCCCCCAAATGACCCCATTTTGGAAAGTAGACACCCCAAGGAAATTGCTGAGAGGCATGTTGAACCCATTGAATATTTATTTTTTTTGTCCCAAGTGATTGAAAAATGACAAAAAAAAAAAAAAAAAAAAAATTTACAAAAAGTCGTCACTAAATGATATATTGCTCACACAGGCCATGGGCCTATGTGGAATTGCACCCCAAAATACATTTAGCTGCTTCTCCTGAGTATGGGGATACCACATGTGTGGGACTTTTTGGGAGCCTAGCCGCGTACGGGGCCCCGAAAACCAATCACCGCCTTCAGGATTTCTAAGGGTGTAAATTTTTGCTTTCACTCTTCACTGCCTATCACAGTTTCGGAGGCCATGGAATGCCCAGGTGGCACAAAACCCCCCAAAATGACCCCATTTTGGAAAGTAGACACCCCAAGCTATTTGCTGAGAGGCATATTGAGTCCATGGAATATTTTATATTTTGACACAAGTTGCGGGAAAGTGACACTTTTTTTTTTTTTTTTTTTTCATAAAGTTGTCACTAAATGATATATTGCTCACACAGGCCATGGGCATATGTGGAATTGCACCCCAAAATACATTTAGCTGCTTCTCCTGAGTATGGGGATACCACATGTGTGGGACTTTTTGGGAGCCTACTGGACCCCGAAAACCAATCACTGCCTTCAGGATTTCTAAGGGTGAAAATTTTTGATTTCACTCTTTACTGCCTATCACAGTTTCGGAGGCCATGGAATGCCCAGGTGGCACAAAACCCCCCCAAATGACCCCATTTTGGAAAGTAGACACCCCAAGCTATTTGCTGAAAGGCATGGTGAGTATTTTGCAGCTCTCATTTGTTTTTGAAAATGAAGAAAGACAAGAAAAAACATTTTTTTTTTTCTTTTTTCAATTTTCAAAACTTTGTGACAAAAAGTGAGGTCTGCAAAATACTCACTATACCTCTCAGCAAATAGCTTGGGGTGTCTACTTTCCAAAATGGGGTCATTTGGGGGGGTTTTGTGCCACCTGGGCATTCCATGGCCTCCGAAACTGTGATAGGCAGTGAAGAGTGAAATCAAAAATTCACGCCCTTAGAAAGCCTGAAGGCGGTGCTTGGTTTTCGGGGTCCCGTACGCGGCTAGGCTCCCAAAAAGTCTCACACATGTGGTATCCCCGTACTCAGGAGAAGCAGCAGAATGTATTTTGGGGTGTAATTTCACATATTTCCATGGCATGTTTGAGCAATATATCATTTAGTGACAACTTTGTGCAAAAAAAAAAAAAAAAAAAAAAAAATTTGTCTCTTTCCCGCAACTTGTGTCGCAATATAAAATATTCCATGGACTCGACATGCCTCTCAGCAAATAGCTTGGGGTGTCTACTTTCCAAAATGGGGTCATTTGGGGGGGTTTTGAACTGTCCTGGCATTTTATGCACAACATTTAGAAACTTATGTCACACATCACCCACTCTTCTAACCACTTGAAGACAAAGCCCTTTCTGACACTTATTGTTTACATGAAAAAGTTTTTTTTTTTTGCAAAAAAATTACTTTGAACCCCCAAACATTATATATTTTTTTAAAGCAAATGCCCTACAGATTAAAATGGTGGGTGTTTCATTTTTTTTTTTCACACAGTAATTGCGCAGCGATTTTTCAAACGCATTTTTTGGGGAAAAAACACACTTTTTTTAATTTTAATGCACTAAAACACGCTATATTGCCCAAATGTTTGATGAAATAAAAAAGATGATCTTAGGCCGAGTACATGGATACCAAACATGACATGCTTTAAAATTGCGCACAAACGTGCAGTGGCAACAAAATAAATACATGTTTAAAAGCCTTCAAAAGCCTTTACAGGTTACCACTTTAGATTTACAGAGGAGGTCTACTGGAAAAATTACTGCACTCGATCTGGCCTTCGCGGTGATACCTCACATGCATGGTGCAATTGCTGTTTATGTTTGACGACAGACCGCCGCTTGCGTTCGCCTTAGCGCGAGAGCAGGGGGCGACAGGGGTGTTTTTTTTTTTTGTTTTTTTTTTCTTTATTATTTTTTTGCTTTTTTAATCTTACTTTTAAACTGTTCCTTTCATATTTTTTTTTTTAATCATTTTTATTGTTATCTCGGGGAATGTAAATATCCCCTATGATAGCAATAGGTAGTGACAGGTACTCTTTTTTGAAAAATTTGTGGTCTATTAGACCCTAGATCTCTCCTCTGCCCTCAAAGCATCTGACCACACCAAGATCGGTGTGATAAAATGCTTCCCCAATTTCCCAATGGCGCTATTTACATCCGGCGAAATCTAAGTCATGAAATACTCGTAGCTTCCGGTTTCTTAGGCCATAGAGATGTTTGGAGCCACTCTGGTCTCTGATCAGCTCTATGGTCAGCTGGCTGAATCACCGGCTGCATTCTCAGGTTCCCTGTTGAGACAGGAGAGCCAGAGAAAAACACGGAAGACGGTGGGGGGGGGGGGCATTCCCTCCCACGGCTTGTAAAAGCAGTCTAGAGGCTAATTAGCCGCTAGGATTGCTTTTACATGAAAGCCGACCGCTGGCTGAAAAGAATGATACCAAGATGATACCTAAACCTGCAGGCATCATTCTGGTATAACCACTCAAAGTCGTGAATGGCGTACCTGAAGACAAAAAAATGGTTAACAATGGTTAACAATAAAGCACAGTAAAGTGTAAATAATTACACACCTGAAAAACAAACATGATAAAACATAATAACAATAACAATAACAATAAAACATTGCAGAATAGAATACAGTAAAAAAGAGCAGAACAATAGAGAGAGAGAATAGAGAGAGAGAGAACAATAAAACAACAACTATTTTTTTTTATTTCATATTTTTTTTTTTTTTTACACTTTTTTTGTAACTGTAACTTTTATAACGGTAACCGGTTCCAGGTTCGGGTCTCTCAAAATGCGATGGCATCTTGGGAGACCCTGTGAAAGTGTGCCTAGTCTGTGCAATGCTGTACCCTACACTAATACTCAACTAGTGAATGGTAGCGTTCAAAACATTCACCAATGCAAAGACCAGGATTGTCAGGACAGGAGGGACAATAATAGCAGGTGTCCACGCTTGCTGCAGACACGACATCTTTTTTGGGGGGTTCGTTGGGTAGGGGTACTCGGGAGGACATAAAAATGCCTCTCATGCAGCCGACTGCATTTGGTTGGGGATGTGAATGGGGGAAGTACGGGCACTGCAGAAGCGGTGGGTTCCCAATTAGGATTGGCGAATGCAGCAGGAAGGGCACTATGGGCACGATGGGCCTGTGTTTGTCTTCTTGGTGGCAGCGGGACACTACTTGTGCTTGCCACCTCACCAGCTTGAACTGCACTTATGGGACTCGCCACGTCACCACGTGTTACTGCAGTGCTGGTTTGACTACGACCGGGGTGTACTAGGCCGCTGGCGCTTGCCAGTTCACCAAAACGCTACCAAAAAACGTTAGCGATCGCAGGGATCAGGCCTGACTCTGCGAACGCTGCAGTTATGCGTTTAGTGTTTTGTAAGTGTCAGTGATCGATCGATACTGCACTTGGGTGGGCTGGGCCGGGCCGGGCGGAGGGGCAAAACGCAGGTGCTAGCAGGTATCTGGGCTGATCCAGCTAACACTGCGTTTTTGGGAACCCTAAACTGCTGGTGACGCTAGTATAGATCTGATCGGATCAGATATTGATGCGATCAGATACTATACCACTAAGGGAGGTGTACGGTGCGTGCGTGGGTGTTAGCGGTACTGGCGCTAATCTGACGCTGCCTGGGGCTGGTGCTTGCCAGTTCACCAAAACGCTACAAAAAAAACTGTTAGCGATCGCAGGGATCAGGCCTGACTCTGCGAACGCTGCAGTTATGCGTTTAGTGTTTTGTAAGTGTCAGTGATCGATCGATACTGCACTTGGGTGGGCTGGGCTGGGCCGGGCGGAGGGGCAAAACGCAGGTGCTAGCAGGTATCTGGGCTGATTCCGCTAACACTGCGTTTTTGGGAACCCTAAACTGCTGGGGACGCTAGTATAGATCTGATCGGATCAGATATTGATCCGTTCAGATACTATACCACTAAGGGAGGCGTATGCTGCGTGCGTGGGTGTTAGCGGTACTGGCGCTAATCTGACGCCTGGGGCTGGTGCTTGCCAGTTCACCAAAATGCTACCAAAAAAACTGTTAGCGATCGCAGGGATCAGGCCTGACTCTGCGAACGCTGCAGTTATGCGTTTAGTGTTTTGTAAGTGACAGTGATCGATCGATACTGCACTTGGGTGGGCTGGGCGGAGGCACAAAACGCAGGTGCTAGCAGGTATCTGGGCTGATCCCGCTAACACTGCGTTTTTGGGAACCCTAAACTGCTGGGGACGCTAGTATAGATCTGATCGGATCAGATATTGATCCGATCAGATACTATACCACTAAGGGAGGCGTATGCTGCATGCGTGGGTGTTAGCGGTACTGGCGCTAATCTGACGCTGCCTGGGGCGACGCATATCACCGCCGGGCGATCAGGGGGCTAAACCTTTATTTGGTAATAAACGGCGGGTGCCCTGACACTATAAAAAATAAACAAACTAACCAGCGTCATCCGTAACGGTTATACGGTGATCAGTGGTGAAAGGGTTAACTAGGGGGCAATCAAGGGGTTAAAACATTTATTAGGTAGTATATGGGGGTCCCTGTCGCTATAAAACGCTGACGGCGAACCTAAATATTTACCTCACTAACTAGCGTCACCAGCGACACTAATACAGCGATCAGAAAAATGATCGCTTAGTGACACTGGTGACAGGGGGTGATCAAGGGGTTAAAACTTTATTAGGGGGGGTTAGGGGGGTACCCTAGACCTAAAGGGGGGTAATACTAACTGTCCCAACACTGTAACTGTCACAAACTGACACTATGCAGTAATCAGAAAAAAAAAAAAACTGCTGGGGGGGGGTGATTGGGGGGGGATCGGGGGGCGATCGGGGGGGGGATCGGGGTGTTTTGTGTGCCTGGCATGTTCTACTGTGTGTGTGTGTGTTGGTGCACTCACATAGATGTCTTCTCTCCTCGGGCCGGAACGGAAAATACCGACCCGAGGGGAGATGACATCACTTCCTTTGCTGCTGTTTAGCATACAGCAGCAAAGGAGTGTTTTCATTGGCCGGCGGCGATCGCGAGGGGGGGGCCACGAACGGATGGTCTCCCCCTCATCACCGATCGCCGCTGGACAAAAGACGACCGCCTCGGGCACCGGGGGGGGGTCCGATCGGACCCCCCACCCGCGGAAGGCAAATCACGTACCCTGTACGTGATTTTGCCTGTCCGTGCCACTTTGCCGACGTACATCGGCGTGAGGCGGTCGTCAAGTGGTTAAACTGTACCTCCCCCACCGTTCAGAGTCATCACTGAAAACTGTAAGGTTCCCAACACACCAGGATTTTTACAAAGGCGCCTGTGTGAGCTTACCAGGAGAAGAAGCAATCCAAGCAGTGTCTGCAATTGTTACCAGCAACCAAAAGAAGTTCGAACAACACAACAAAATTGTGGAACAAGTCTTGGATGACTTTGTAAAAAACGGACCTGTTGAAGATGCTTGGAACACCTTTGCCCCAGAAGCTGAGTTGGATAGGTTGGAATGTGTAGAGGAACGCAAAGAAGGGGAGCCACTTCATGAGAATGAACAAGATGATGTTCCGGAGTATACACGTCACAAACAAACAGGTGGAATTGCGCTTACTGTGAAAGCCCCACAAATGTGCCCTGATTTCCTTCGGAAAATGTACAGAAACCTTAACCGGACACAAGCTCAGACATTCTACTCAGTTTGTGACTGGTGCACTAACCGTGTGCGTGGCCTAAATCCTGACCCATTCTATTACTTTGTCACTGGTGGTGCAGGGACAGGCAAATCACACCTGATAAAGTGCATCTATGCTGAGGCGACAAAGATACTCTGTAAACTTACCAGACTACGTGAGGAAGCAGACATATCCATGCCCAGCGTTTTACTAACTGCATTTACAGGAACAGCAGCTTTCAACATTTCAGGCAACACATTGCATTCTCTGCTGAAGTTGCCAAGAAGCTTGAAGCCACCCTACCAAGGACTTGGAAATCTAATAGATGAAGTGAGGGCACAGCTGTCAAATGCGGAGATCATTGTTATTGACGAGGTGTCAATGATTTCAAAGCCCCTGTTTGCCTACATCAACTGGAGATTACAGCAAATCAAAGGCAGTAAGAAACCTTTTGGTGGTATGTCAGTACTAGCAGTAGGAGACTTTTACCAGGTCCCCCCGCTGGGAAAAAGTAAGCCACTCTGCGTGTTTGAGGAAAATACCAATGACGTCTGGAAAGACAACTTTCAGATGATCACGCTGACAGAGATCATGCGACAGAAGGAAGACATTTCATTTGCTGAGCTTTTGAATAGAATCAGAGTCAAGCAGAAGACTGGCACCTTAAGCAATGATGACAAAGCTCTGCTTGCTCAGGCTTTTACAGATCCCACCCACTGCCCTAATGACGTGCTACACATATTTGCCACCAACAAAGAGGTTCACAAACATAATGCTGCAACTGTGTCTGTTCTCCATTCAAACGTCACCAACATAGATGCCGACGATTACAGAAAAGACCCTAAGACAGGAGTGATGCTGAGGCAACACCAAACTTTCAAAGGACACAAAGACAATCTGATTGACACACTGCAAGCAGCTGAAGGTGCCCGTATCATGATCACAAGAAACATTGATGTAGAAGACGGGCTTGTTAACGGGACATTTGGCAAGATTGCAAGAATAATCATCCAGACTGAGAATGGTGCTACTACGGTAAACAAGCTTGGGCTTGTGCTGGACAATCCAAATGCAGGACAGAGATACCGTAACAAGTCGTCTTGTGATGCTGACAACTTGGTGTACATAGAAAGGGTAGAGGAAAACCTGAGACAGAAAGGAGTTGTTCGCAGGCAGTTCCCCCTGAAGTTGGCTTTTGGATGTACGATTCATAAGTGTCAGGGGATGTCGATACAGTCGGCAGTGGTCTCATTGAAACGGGTCTTCCAACCGGGAATGGCCTATGTTGCTCTGAGTAGAACGACTACACTACAAGGACTGTACATAACCGACTTTGATGAGAAGAAGATCTTTGCTGATCCTGAAATCACAGCTTCCCTGGATTCAATGAAGAATGCATCACTGGAAAGTGTTATGCCCCTCTTAAAGTTTCTACAGACAACAGACAAACAGCAAACATTAACAATTATCCATCACAACACGGAAGGATTACCAGCTCACATTGAAGATATCAAATCTCACCATGAGTTGACACTTGGAGATGTTTTATGTTTCACTGAAACTCATCTCTCAGGCTCTTCTGTTGCTGAAAGTCTCCAGCTGGAGGGCTACAACCTGTTCAAACGCAACAGACACCTCTCGTACACAAACCTTCCTGACATTGCAAGTAAAAGTGGCGGAGGTGTCGCCTTGTATGTCAGAAACCATTTCAAGGCCTATGAAAAGCAGTATCATCACAATGTGACTGACTTGGAGTTCTTGGTTGTCAAACTGGAGTCCCCTGTACAAGCTTTGATCGCTGTCGTTTACAGGCCACCGGATTACAGTATTGGCCAATTCCTTACTAACCTGCTGGGCCTCTTGGAATCTTTGGAAATAATGGATTGCCAACCTATAATACTCTGTGGAGATTTCAATGAAGATTTTCTGTGCAGAGAAAAGAAGCCAATATCTGACCTTCTTCACTCAAGAGGATATACTCAACTGGTCTGGGCAGCCACCACAGAAAAAAACACACTGTTGGATCACATTTACATCTCCAGGGTGCAGCAGTGTCTCCAGTCAGGAGTACTGCACAGTTATTACAGCTACCATTATCCTGTGTATTGTGTTTTGAGCAGTGGTTGTGAACACGCTTAGAGCCTGCATAAACAGGGCATGAGTGTTGCCAGGAAACAGTGGTTGTGAGACAGTGGTCATCAAACAGATAAAGTGGCAATGAGGGTCAGTTTACGTGGCCATAGTTATGTGGGACCATTTACAATTAGCTAAACATCATTCTCTATATTTCATGTTCGGTGTACTTGTTAGACACTGAACTCACTTACTCCCCCCCATCCATCACAGACATCTGTCCTCATCATATAGTAAGAGGAATACCGCGCTGTAGTGCACCCAAAAAGGGTACCTGTTCGTGAAATATTGTGAATGACCAAATAGGGGATAACCAAAATAGTGATGAAAATAACTTAGTGAAAAAAAATTAAAAAAAACTACATAATAACAAAAGCAGCCACTCTATGTGAGATACACACACTAATACAACAATATAACAAATATAGCAGCGCTGTAAATAGGAGTAAATACTAGTACCAGTGTTGAATAGGACTAATTGGTTAGAACCCAAATTAAATAACTAACACAGTTCTTGAAACCTAAATCAATAAGTGTTCACTGGACAGTCCTAACACAGTGAATAAAGTCCAAATAAATGTTGTGAAAATACATAGGCTCAGACCCCATTTTTTTAAAGCAGGAAATGTAAAATAGAAAAAATTCCTCCACCGCACCACGGTGGTAGCTGAAAATAAAATGCGCGCTTACCAAACGGCAAGTACAAGGGGGCTTGCGACCTTAACCCGGTCAGGGCCTTTCATTGGATGGGCTTCTAGGAAACGACATGCCACTTCATACAGCCAAAGGGTGATGATACCACTAGTCCACCAAGTCACAGGAAATCACTCTTATCATGGAGATTAATAAAAGACTCCTAGCTGGGGGGTTGTTCTCATTTAGGGGTACCCCGGGAAAAGAGAGGGAAACAACATAGCGTAAACCTGGTTTTGAGGTTTATTAAAAGAATTAAAATAACACTTACAGTGTAGCAGATTCAAATAAGCATAAGAAGCCGGCTGGCTAAAACGATCACCCGTCCTACAGACGGTAGATGCAGCACGTCAGCTCGCCCTATCACACTGTCCTCATCACACTCACCCTCTCCTTCCTGTGCTATAGCCTGCTTGCTGATTAGTAAGACAAAGAAACAGCAAGGAGCAAAACTGCAGAGAAACTGAAAATTTGTAAGGGTTTAAAGTATATGCTTTAATGAATTGCCTTGTATCCAAAAAGTTCAAAAAGTTGACTGTTCAAAATGTTAATGTTAATGTTAATGTATAACGGAAATATACCGCCAGTTCGCTTGTGATGCAATATATTGAAATTATATGTACACTGTGTAAACTGTTTTTGACACACTTGATTTTGGGACGCGAGTCCGTCAGGTGCTATGCTTTGGCTGGGGCGGAATAAATCCTGGTAACCCTTAAGTCTGTGTCCGACAAAGTCATTTACCGATATTTCTACCTTCTACACCATTAGCACTTGTGCACTTTTTAAATTTGATCAATCAATTGGTTAGTGTAATGTTTACTATCTTTACTCACTACAAACACTCCACACAGTTACTCTGCCCATCTGCCCAGTTCAACCTTTCCACAGTTACTCCAACCACACAACAGTTACTCCAGGCACTCCCCCCAGTTACTCCGCTCACTCCAGATGTAGAGGCAAGAACACTTTTCACAATTTCCCCAGAAATTGTACCTTTTCTAGTTCTTATTATTATTATAGCCAAATTTACCACCCTAACTCCTCCCACAGTTTTTACACTACGTAGACGAGTAATATACCGAAACGTGCGGATTGTTCTCGAATGGTGTGCTATTACTTTGTGGAACGTTTCGCCAAATGGTTCACAAAATATCGTCATTTTTGCGGCGAAATTGGTCCCATAGGAATGAATGGGGAAACTAGAGTGGGAGGTGACAAAAGCTGAAAAATCAGAACATGATTTCTAAACTGCCGCCACTCCCTCATTTTCAAGCCCACCTACACAAATCTTATATCAAAACGTTCAGCTATCCCTGCTGCCACTAAACATGTCCACGGCTAAGCCATAGTCCTGATAGTTTTCACAATATGACCATTTGTTTGCAACTCACGCCGTCCATTGACATTCATTGAAACTACACTCTAGCCCCCTCCAAATTTGAAGGGCAATTTCTAAACTGCGACTGTGCCTCCATTTTTAATATTTCAGAGACATACTATACATCAAAATCTAGGTCTGGGTCTTGTGATTCTCACAATATAAAGATCTTCGCTGTAGGATGTATAGTTTTTAAAATACGGCCATTTGTTTAGAGGTCATTTCAGGAAATTTTAGCCATTAATCAGAGTGTACTGTTAGTGTTTGTTTTGTTGCCATGGTTACCAAAGCTTCTGTTATACACAGGGGGGAAGGTGGCTGGAGCATCTCAGCTGATTACAGAGCCCGGGGGAGGGGACAGACACACCATGTACTGATTTATAATAGAGGAATATGATGGGGCAGTTTTGATGGGGTAATTCTGATGGGGCAGTTTTGATGAAGCAGTATTTGGGAAGCATAAACAGGGCATGAGCGTTGCTAGGAAACAGTGGTTGTAAACACAAGATGCTGAGACACTCCAAATGCATGTGACTTCATCTGCTAGACTTGATAATGCTTGTAGACTCCGCCCACAGTTTTCACACTACAGAGACAAATAATATACCGAAACGAGCGGATTGTTCCCGATTGGCGTGTTATTACTTTGTGGAATGTTTTGCCGAATGGTCCACGAAATGACGTTTTTGCGGCAAAATTGGTCCCATAGGAATGAATGGCGAAATGTTCAAAACTAGAGTGGGAAGTGACAAAAGCTGACAACCCCATGACCAGCCAAAACATTATGACGACCCCATGATCAGCCAAAACATTATGACCGCCCCATGTAAAAAAAAAAATATTTTTGAAAAAAAAAAAATTTTTTTGAAAAAAGTAAAAAAATAATTTTTGAAAAAAAAAATCATTTTTGAAAAAAAAAAATATATATTTTTGAAAAAAAAAATATTTTTGAAAAAAAAAAAATTATTTTTGAAAAAAAAAAAATATTTTTGAAAAAAAAATTTCTTTTAAAAAAAAAATTATTTTTGAAAAAAAAATATATTTGAAAAAAAAAATATTTTTGAAAAAAAAAATTATTTTTGAAAAAAAAATTACTTTAAAAAAAATAATAATTTCGAAAAAAAAATTATTTTTGAAATAAAAAAATTCATTTTTGAAAAAAAAAATTACCTTTGAAAAAAAAAATTACTTTTGAAAAAAAAAAATCATTTTTGAAGAAAAAAAAAATCATTTTTGAAGAAAAAAAAAATCATTTTTGATTAAAAAAAATTCATTTTTGAAAAAAAAAATTACTTTTGAAAAAAATGTTCAGCTCTTTCAGTGAATGATGGAACTTTTTTACTACTATTTATACTTTTTAAAATATTAAGCTTTTTAACACTTTTCACAGTTACTCAAGCCACTCCACCCCACCCAGTTACTCCGCCCACTCCAGTTGTAGAGGCAAGAACACTTTCACAATTTCCCCAGAAATTGTACCTTTTCTAGTTCTTATTATTATTATAGCCAAATTTACCACCCTAACTCCTCCCACAGTTTTTACACTACATAGACAAGTAATATACCGAAACATGCGGATTGTTCCCGAATGGTGTGCTATTACTTTGTGGAACGTTTCGCCGAATGGTTCACGAAATATCGTAGTTTTTGCGGCGAAATTGGTCCCATAGGAATGAATGGGGAAACTAGAGTGGGAGATGGCAAAAGCTGGAAAATCAGAACATGATTTCTAAACTGCCGCCACTCCCTCATTTTCAAGCCCACCTACACAAATCTTATATCAAAACGTTCAGCTATCCCTGCTGCCACTAAACATGTCCACGGCTAAGCCATAGTCCTGATAGTTTTCACAATATGACCATTTGTTTGCAACTCACGCCGTCCATTGACATTCATTGAAACTACACTCTAGCCCCTTCAAATTTGAAGGGCAATTTCTAAACTGCGACCGTGCCTCCATTTTTAATATTTCAGAGACATACTATACATCAAAATCTAGGTCTGGGTCTTGTGATTCTCACAATATAAAGATCTTCGCTGTAGGATGTATAGTTTTTAAAATACGGCCATTTGAATTACTGCACAGTTGTTAAATCTATCATTATCCTGTCTATTGTGTATTAAGCAGTATTTGTGAAGCATAAACAGGGCATGAGCGTTGCTAGGAAACAGTGGTTGTAAACACAAGATGCTGAGACACCCCAAATGCATGTGACTTCATCTGCTAGACTTGATAATGCTTGTAGACTCCTCCCACAGTTTTTACACTACAGAGACAAGTAATATACCGAAACGTGCAGATTGTTCCCGAATGGTGTGCTATTACTTTGTGGAACGTTTCGCCGAATGGTCCACGAAATATTGTCGTTTTTTGGTCCCATAGGAATGAACGGCGAAATGTTCAAAACTAGAGTGGGAGGTGACAAAAGCTGACAACCCCATGATCAGCCAAAACATTATGACCCCCCCATGATCAGCCAAAACATTATGACCACCCCATGATCAGCCAAAACATTATGACCGCCCCATGTAAAAAAAAAAATTATTTTTGAAAAAAAAAATAATTTTGAAAAAAATAAAAATTAATTTTTGAAATAAAAAAAATATTTTTGAAAAAAAAAATATTTTTTAAAAAAAAAAAATATTTTTTAAAAAAAAAATTATTTTTGAAAAAAATATATATTTTTGAAAAAAAAATATATTTTTGAAAAAAAAATATATTTTTGAAAAAAAAAATTAATTTTGAAAAAAAAAATTTAAAAAAAATCATTTTTGAAAAAAATAAAATTCATTTTTGAAAAAAAAAAATCATTTTTGAAAAAAAAATCATTAAAAAAATCATTTAAAAAAATCATTTTTGAAAAAACAAAAAAAAAAATCATTTTTGAAAAACAAAACAAAATCATTTTTGAAAAAAAAAAATCACAAAGCTCTGAGGGGAATTATAGCTCCTCTCACACAGCTCTAAGGACAATTATAGCATTATAGCTCCTCCCACACAGCTTGGAGGGAAGTTATAGCTCCTCCAATACAGCTTTGAGGGGAATTATAGCTCCTCCCACACAGCTCAAAGGGGAATTATAGCATTATAGCTTAGCATTATAGCTCCTCCCACACAGCTCTGAGGAGAATTATAGCTCCTCCCACACAACTCTGAGGGGAATTATAGTTTCTCCCACACCGCTGTGAGGGGAATTATAGCTCCAGCCACACAGCTCTGAGGGGAATTATAGCTTAGCATTATAGCTCCTCCCACACAGCTCTGAGGAGAATTAGAGCTCCTCCCACACAACTCTGAGATGAATTATAGTTTCTCCCACACTGCTGTGAGGGGAATTATAGCTCCTTTTAAACAGCTCTGAGGGAAATTATAGCTTCTCCCACACAACTCTGATGGGAAATGTAGCTCCTCCCACACAGCTCTGAGGGGAATTATAGCTTCTCCCACACAGCTCTAAGGGGAATTATAGCTCCTCCCACACAACTCTGATGGGAAATGTAGCTCCTCCCACACAGCTCTGAGGGGAATTATAGCTTCTCCCACACAGCTCTAAGGGGAATTATAGCTCCTCCCACACAACACTAAGGGGAATTGTATCTCCTCCCACACAGCTCTGAGGGGAATTATAGCATTATTGCTCCTCCCACACAGCTCAGAGGGGAGTTATAGCTCCTCCCACACAGCTCTGAGGCGAATTATAGCTCCTCCTCCAACACAACTCTGAGGGGAATTATAGCTCCTTCCACAAATATCATCATGCCATCTAAAGGAAAGAGATCTAAAGCTGCAAAGATACGCTGGACTAAACTGGATCCGGAGCCCCACAGCAGCATAGTGGATATGGAGGTTTGTGACAGTGAATGTGCCCAGGAGGTACATAGTGAACCTGTGGTGTCATTTTCATGTTCAACTCAGTGTCAAGTTCAAGAGCACAGTGACAGTGTGATGGGCACTTCTGAAAACCATGGCATGCAAGAACCATGTGTACCAAGTGAGATTTCTGTGCAGGCATCATTTCATCAGGGTCATCATGGCTATGGAAGGTTAAGGAACAAACAGTGTACATGCATGGCTCTGACATTTTTGGCATACCACAGTGAGCTTGATGATGTGAGAAAGGGTGATCTTGATCAAATACTGAAGAAGGGCAACAGCTTGTATGGCTCAACAATAAAACAGCTAAAACAAAGAAATGTCTATCAGCATCAACACTTGACAATGGAAGAAGTGCCCCTCAGAGTCAACACTGACAAATATGAGTATAACGTTGTTAAATCTCCAGTGTTATCGGGATGTATGAGAGACACGGTAGACGGTGACAACCAAGGTTGGTTTGTTGACCTCTCCACAAGACTTCAGTGCCTCAATGCAGATGTTACACATGCACTTTTTATAGTAGTGCCATATTGCATTGCATTGTTCAGAGACAAGTCTGGGAGATATGGACTGTTTGATTCTCATAGTCGAAATAAGGATGGACTTCCTGCCACTGGAAAAGGAAAAGCTGTTATGATCACTTTTACACATTTGAGTGATATGGGGGCAAGGATTTATAAGTTGTATGAATTGCTCCTTACAGACACCAGAGGCCCTATTGATGGACTGCAGTATGACTTCATGCCAGTCTCATTTCATTGTGCAAGACGTCTGTCAGATGGTTTGCTGTCCCCACTGGTGCAATCTGACAAACCACATAATGCAAAGCATGTGGAGAACAAAGTGACACAGATGACCAAAGATGTAACACACACTGGATTCCCAGCCAGCAAGCATTCTCCACGGTCAGTTGATGCGAAATCCTCACAGGGCATATGGAAGGACAGTAAGGCATTGTCCAAATTAAATGCACAGAGACGACAAAAACTGAAGACAAGACACAGAAATGAAAGAAGGCGTGATTTCAAGGCTACAAAGATGTCTGTCACCAATAAGAAAAGGACATACATCACCAGCCGATACAGAGCAGATGCTGATTTTAAGTTGAAGCAGAAGCAATATATCATTCGCAAATATGCAACAGATGCCAATTTCAACTTGAAGCAGAAGCAATACATCACCAGAAAATATGCGACAAATGCAGATTTCAACTTGAAGCAGAAGCAATACATCACCAGAAAATATGCGACAAATGCAGATTTCAACTTGAAGCAGAAGCAATACATGACCAGAAAATATGCAACAAATGCAGATTACAACTTGAAGAAGAAGCAATACATCACCAGAAAATATGCGACAAATGCCGATTTCAACTTGAAGCAGAAGCAATACATCACCAGAAAATATGCGACAAATGCCGATTTCAATTTGAAGCAGAAGCAATACATCACCAGAAAATATCATAATGATCCTGCTTTCAGAAAACGTCACTTGCAACATCGCATGAGTTACATGAAAATGAAGCGTCACACTCAAGCAGATTTTCGCATAACCCATAAGATGCAATGTGCCTTCAAAATAAGAATGAAATACAGACGATGGACTCGTGTCATGCGGGAATGCAGTCAACCAGTGGACAACAGCCTAATGCAGACAGCTATATCCACTTTCCATGAATGCATTAAAGCTGGGCCAACATTTGTGTGCACGATGTGTCATCGCACCCTTTTCCCTAACCAAGTGAAACATTGCATTCACAGCAATTACAAGAAGAATCTACACATTGTTGCTGCCTGTTTGACAGGGAAATATGTCCATGTGTGCAACAATCACTGTCAAGGACCTGAACAATGCACCGTACCAGATGAAAGGACCAAAGAATGGATTTGTCACAACTGTGATTCACATTTAAAAGCAGGACACAAATCATCCATCGCTGTGGCTAACAACATGGAGCTGGCGCCCATTCCCCCAGAGCTCTGCGATTTGAATGTGCTGGAAAGACAACTTTTGGCCAAAATACTGCCATTTGCCAAGATCATCACACTTCCCAAAGGTCGACAGGCAGCTATACATGGCGCTGTAGTGTGTGTGCCATCCGAGGTGGAAACCACGGTCAATACTCTACCAAGATCGCACAGCACATCCCAGTTACACAGAGTGAAGCTGAAAAGACGTCTGACTTACAAAGGCCACCAGCTGTTTCATAATGTCAACATGGGAAATGTAGTAGCAGGTCTGTCAAAACTCATTGACACACACCCCGACTACAGTGACATTTCAATTAGAGTGGATGAGACAATCGCTGATGATGATGATGATAATGATGATGATGATGGGATGGAACTCGACAGTTGTGACGAAACTGAAATGATGGAGATACTTGAACGCATCGAAAATTGTGATCCATCAGAGGTACAGTCTGCATGTTTACCGGCTGCTTCTGAGCAACAGGAAGGCCATGACCAACAACCTCCCAATGCAGAGGATGAGAAGGATACACTAAGACCTGGAATTGGCCTAGACAGTTGTTTGCAGCCATCTGACTTTGGAGAGGAAGCACTGACACACGGTGATGGAATATTCAGCATTGCACCTGCACAAGGAAACACACCTGTCAGCTTCTTTAAAGTTCCTAGGCTTGAGGCAATGGCTTTCCCTGTTCAGTTCCCTACTGGACAGAATACATTGGACCAGGCAAGACAAGTCAAACTGTCCCGGAGCATGTATTTCAATGCAAGGTTTTTTTGTGTTGATACTCATTTTGCAAGAGACACAAGCTACCTCTTCTTTGCGCAGTTTGTCACAGAAACACACATGACCAAAAGCAGCATGTCCATCCAGTTAAGGAAAGGAAAACCCAATACCAGGGATGGACGGAAAATATCCAACAAGCTGCTACAGGACAAGTGTGAGGTTGAGAGGTTGGTGCGAAACCGAGATGCCACAAGGTTCATGCAACCACTGAGAGGGAGTCCAGCTTACTGGGATAAAAATCTGAAGAATTTGCTAGCCATGGTCAGACAATTGGGTAAGCCAACATTTTTTCTTACCTTCTCTGCTGCAGAATTCAGATGGCCAGAGGTAATAACGGCAATAAAGGCACAACAAGGTCAAAAGGTGGATTTTTGCGGGGCTAGACTGGGCTGAAAAGTGTGACATTCTTCGAGGCAACCCAGTGACCACCATGCGCATGTTTGACAAACGGGTTGATGCTCTGATGCGAGAGCTGCTGTTGGGTCCTGCACAGCCAATTGGTGAAGTTATTGATTACTTTTACCGGGTTGAATTTCAGGCGAGAGGGAGCCCTCATATACATTGTCTCTGTTGAGTAGCAGGAGCTCCTATATTTGGACAAGACAGTGATGACAAGGTGTGTGCCTTTATAGATCATAACATCTCATGCCAGCTGCCCGATGAAGCCAAACAGGCCTTATTTCACAGATTTGTAACAGAACTTCAAATGCACAGCAGATCTCATTCAAAATCATGCAAGAAAGGTAACAGAGTATGCAGATTTTGATTTCCAAAGCCACCTATTAGAAAAACGAGGATAACTTACCCGATGCCAGAAGACCAAGGAGATTGTGCAATGAAACCACAAGCAGCCAAAAACAAACTGAAACCAGTCTGGGATTTGCTTAATAACCCAAAAGTGCAGCTTGAAGACATGTCACAGCTACTGGCACAGTGTGATATGACTTTGAATCAGTACAACTCGTACATTCAGGCATTGACCTCCTCAAGCGTGATTCTAATGAAGCGTGATGTCAAGGACTGCTGGGTGAACAACTACAATCCACATTTGCTGAAGGCCTGGAACGCCAACATGGACATCCAGTACATTCTTGATAAGTATGGTTGCATCATGTACATGTTGTCCTACATATCCAAGCCAGAACGGGAGCTGAGTGACTATCTCAAAACAATAGTCAAAGAAATGAGCCCAGAAACAGCGACAGAACCAGAAGAAATGAAAGAGGTTCTTCAGGCTTATTCAAAACACAGAGAGGTCAGCGCCCAGGAGTCTGTGGCCCATACGTGCAGCCTGAAAATGAAGTCTTGCTCACGTGAGGTTGTTTTTCTGCCAACTGGTGACAACGCACTGAAAATGAGTCTCCCGCTCAGTGCATTGCAGAACAAACCAGCCGATTCTCTTAATGTGTGGATGACGAGTTTTGTCGACAAATACAGAGCCAGACCCGAAACACCAGAGTTTGAGTCCATGTGTCTGGCAGACTTTGCATCCCATTACAGGGTTGTCTATGGCAAGCAGAAGGAAGACAGCAAGCGTGTCAGCCTATTGAATGAAATGGGAATGATTCAAAAACGCACGAGAGGGAAGCCTGCAATCATCAGGTACGCATGCTTCTCAGAGAAGAAGGACCCCGAGAACTACTACGGCAGACTGCTTAAACTCTACCTCCTCCACCGTTCAGAGTCATCACTGAAAACTGTAAGGTTCCCAACACACCAGGATTTTTACAAAGGCGCCTGTGTGAGCTTACCAGGAGAAGAAGCAATCCGAGCAGTGTCTGCAATTGTTACCAGCAACCAAAAGAAGTTCGAACAACACAACAAAATTGTGGAACAAGTCTTGGATGACTTTGTAAAAAACGGCCCTGTTGAAGATGCTTGGAACACCTTTGCCCCAGAAGCTGAGTTGGATAGGTTGGAATGTATAGAGGAACGCAGAAGGGGAGCCACTTCATGAGAATGAACAAGATGATGTTCCGGAGTATACACGTCACAAACAAACAGGTGGAATTGCGCTTACTGTGAAGGTCCCACAAATGTGCCCTGATTTCCTTCGGAAAATGTACAGAAACCTTAACCGGACACAAGCTCAGACATTCTACTCAGTTTGTGACTGGTGCACTAACCGTGTGCGTGGCCTAAATCCTGACCCATTCTATTACTTTGTCACTGGTGGTGCAGGGACAGGCAAATCACACCTGATAAAGTGCATCTATGCTGAGGCGACAAAGATACTCTGTAAACTTACCAGACTACGTGAGGAAGCAGACATATCCATGCCCAGCGTTTTACTAACTGCATTTACAGGAACAGCAGCTTTCAACATTTCAGGCAACACTTTTCATTCTCTGCTGAAGTTGCCAAGAAGCTTGAAGCCACCCTACCAAGGACTTGGAAATCTAATAGATGAAGTGAGGGCACAGCTGTCAAATGCGGAGATCATTGTTATTGACGAGGTGTCAATGATTTCAAAGCCCCTGTTTGCCTACATCAACTGGAGATTACAGCAAATCAAAGGCAGTAAGAAACCTTTTGGTGGTATGTCAGTACTAGCAGTAGGAGACTTTTACCAGGTCCCCCCGCTGGGAAAAAGTAAGCCACTCTGCGTGTTTGAGGAAAATACCAATGACCTCTGGAAAGGCAACTTTCAGATGATCACGCTGACAGAGATCATCCGACAGAAGGATGACATTTCATTTGCTGAGCTTTTGAATAGAATCAGAGTCAAGCAGAAGACTGTCACCTTAAGCAATGATGACAAAGCTCTGCTTGCTCAGGCTTTTACAGATCCCACCCACTGCCCTAATGACGTGCTACCAACAAAGAGGTTCACAAACATAATGCTGCAACTGTGTCTGTTCTCCATTCAAACGTCACCAACATAGATGCCGACGATTACAGAAAAGACCCTAAGACAGGAGTGATGCTGAGGCAACACCAACCTTTCAAAGGACACAAAGACAATCCGATTGACACACTGCAAGCAGCTGAAGGTGCCCGTATCATGATCACAAGAAACATTGATGTAGAAGACGGGCTTGTTAACGGGACATTTGGCAAGATTGCAAGAATAATCATCCAGACTGAGAATGGTACTACTACGGTAAACAAGCTTGGGCTTATGCTGGACAATCCAAATGCAGGACAGAGATACCGTAACAAGTCGTCTAGTGATGCTGACAACTTGGTGTACATAGAAATGGTAGAGGAAAACCTGAGACAGAAAGGAGTTGTTCGCAGGCAGTTCCCCCTGAAGTTGGCTTTTGCATGTACGATTCATAAGTGTCAGGGGATGTCGATACAGTCAGCAGTGGTCTCATTGAAACGGGTCTTCCAACCGGGAATGGCCTATGTTGCTCTGAGTAGAACGACTACACTGCAAGGACTGTACATAACTGACTTTGATGAGAAGAAGATCTTTGCTGATCCTGAAATCACAGCCTCCCTGGATTCAATGAAGAATGCATCACTGGAAAGTGTTATGCCCCTCTTAAAGTTTCTACAGACAACAGACAAACAGCAAACATTAACAATTATCTATCACAACACGGAAGGATTACCAGCTCACATTGAAGATATCAAATCTCACCATGAGTTGACACTTGGAGATGTTTTATGTTTCACTGAAACTCATCTCTCAGGCTCTTCTGTTGCTGAAAGTCTCCAGCTGGAGGGCTACAACCTGTTCAAACGCAACAGACACCTCTCGTACACGAACCTTCCTGACATTGCAAGTAAAAGTAGTGGAGGTGTCGCCTTGTATGTCAGAAACCATTTCAAGGCCTTTGAAAAGCAGTATCATCACAATGTGACTGACTTGGAGTTCTTGGTTGTCAAACTGGAGTCCCCTGTACAAGCTTTGATCGCTGTTGTTTACAGGCCACCGGATTACAGTATTGGCCAATTCCTTACTAACCTGCTGGGCCTCTTGGAATCTTTGGAAATAATGGATTGCCAACCTATAATACTCTGTGGAGATTTCAATGAAGATTTTCTGTGCAGCGAAAAGAAGCCAATATCTGACCTTCTTCACTCAAGAGGATATACCCAACTGGTCTGGGCAGCCACCACAGAAAAAAACACACTGTTGGATCACATTTACATCTCCAGGGTGCAGCACTGTCTCCAGTCAGGAGTACTGCACAGTTATTACAGCTATCATGATCCTGTGTATTGTGTTTTGAACAGTGGTTGTGAACACGCTTAGAGCCTGCATAAACAGGGCATGAGTGATGCCAGGAAACAGTGGTTGTGAGACAGTGGTCATCAAACAGATAATAAAGTGGCAATGAGGGTCAGTTTATGTTATGTGAGTTTTATGTCAGTTTTAGATATGTGGGACCATTTACAATTAGCTAAAAATCATTCTCTATATTTCATGTTCGGTGTACTTGTTAGACACTGAACTCACTTACTCCCCCCCATCCATCACAGACATCTGTCCTCATCACACTCACCCTCTCCTTCCTGTGCTATAGCCTGCTTGCTGATTAGTAAGACAGATAAAGAAACAGCAAGGAGCAAAACTGCAGAGAAACTGAAAATTTGTAAGGGTTTAAAGTATATGCTTTAATGAATTGCCTTGTATCCAAAAAGTTCAAAAAGTTGACTGTTCAAAATGTTAATACAATGTATAACGGAAATATACCGCCAGTTCGCTTGTGATGCAATATATTGAAATTACATGTACACTGTGTAAACTGTTTTTGACACACTTGATTTTGGGACGCAAGTCCGTCAGGTGCTATGCTTTGGCTGGGGCGGAATAAATCCTGGTAACCCTTAAGTCTGTGTCCGACAAAGTCATTTACCGATATTTCTACCTTCTACATCATTAGCACTTGTGCACTTTTTAAATTTGATCAATCAATTGGTTAGTGTAATGTTTACTATCTTTACTCACTACAAACACTCCACACAGTTACTCTGCCCATCTGCCCAGTTCAACCTTTCCACAGTTACTCCAACCACACAACAGTTACTCCAGCCACTCCCCCCAGTTACTCCGCCCACTCCAGATGTAGAGGCAAGAACACTTTTCACAATTTCCCCAGAAATTGTACCTTTTCTAGTTATTATTATTATTATTATAGCCAAATTTACCACCCTAACTCTTCCCACAGTTTTTACACTACATAGACAAGTAATATACCGAAACGTGCGGATTGTTCCCGAATGGTGTGCTATTATTTTGTGGAACGTTTCGCCGAATGGTTCACGAAATATCGTCGTTTTTGCGGCAAAATTGGTCCCATAGGAATGAATGGGGAAACTAGAGTGGGAGGTGACAAAAGCTGAAAAATCAGAACATGATTTCTAAACTGCCACCACTCCCTCATTTTCAAGCCCACCTACACAAATCTTATATCAAAACGTTCAGCTATCCCTGCTGCTACTAAACATGTCCACGGCTAAGCCATAGTCCTGATAGTTTTCACAATATGACCATTTGTTTGCAACTCACACCGTCCATTGATATTCATTGAAACTACACTCTAGCCCCTTCAAATTTGAAGGGCAATTTCTAAACTGCGACCGTGCCTTCAATTTTAAAATTTCAGAGACATACTGTGTATCATAATCTAGGTCTGGGTCTTGTGATTCTCACAATATAAAGATCTTCGCTGTAGGATTTATAGTTTTTAAAATACGGCCATTTGAATTACTGCACAGTTACTGCAGCTATGCGTTGCTAGGAAACAGTGGTTGTAAACACAAGATGCTGAGACCCCCCCGAATGCATGTGGTCATACCTTCCTCTGCGAGGCTTGATAATGCTGGTAGGCTCCTCCCACAGTTTTTACACTACAGAGACAAGTAATATACCAAAACGTGCGGATTGTTCCCGATTGGTGTGCTATTACTTTGTGGAACGTTTCGCCGAATGGTCCACGAAATATCGTAGTTTTTGCGGCGGAATTGGTCCCATAGGAATGACTGGCGAAATGTTCAAAACTAGAGTGGGAGGTGACAAAAGCTGACAACCCCATGATCAGCCAAAACATTATGACCACCCCATAATCAGCCAAAACATTATGACCGCCCCATGAAAAAAAAAATTATTTTGTGGAACGTTTCGCCGAATGGTTCACAAAATATTGTCGTTTTTGCGGCGAAATTGGTCCCATAGGAATGAATGGTGAAATGTTAAAAACTAGAGTGGGAGGTGACAAAAGCTGACAACCCCATGATCAGCCAAAACATTATGACCGCCCCATGAAAAAAAAAAATATTTTTGAAAAAAAAAAAAAAATCATTTTTGAAAAAAAAATAATAATTTTTGAAAAAAAAAAGTTATTTTTGAAAAAAAAAATTAATTTTTGGAAAAAAAAATCATTTTTGAAAAAAAAAAATCATTTTTGAAAAAAAAATTCATTTTTGAAAAAAAAATAATTAATTCATTTTTGAAAAAAAAAAATCATTTTTGAAAAAAAAAATTCATTTTTGAAAAAAAAAATTCATTTTTGAAAAAAATGTTCAGCTCTTTCAGCTAATGATGGGACTTCAACTTTTTTACTACTATTTATACTTTTTAAAATATTAAGCTTTTTAACACTTTTCACAGTTACTCAAGCCACTCCATCCAGTTACTCCGCCCACTCCAGTTGTAGAGGCAAGAACACTTTTTTACAATTTCCATAGAAATTGTAGCTTTTCTAGTTAAGTGTTCTTGCATAGCAAGACCACTTACTGTTATCTCACATATATATTATTCTTATTATTATAGCCAAATTTACCACCCTAACTCCTCCCACAGTTTTTACACTACATAGACAAGTAATATACCGAAACGTGCGGATTGTTCCCGAATGGTGTGCTATTACTTTGTGGAACGTTTCGCCGAATGGTTCACAAAATATTGTCATTTTTGCGGCGAAATTGGTCCCATAGGAATGAATGGGGAAACTAGAGTGGGAGATGACAAAAGCTGAAAAATCAGAACATGATTTCTAAACTGCCGCCACTCCCTCATTTTCAAGCCCACCTACACAAATCTTATATCAAAACGTTCAGCTATCCCTGCTGCCACTAAACATGTCCACGGCTAAGCCATAGTCCTGATAGTTTTCACAATATGACCATTTGTTTGTAACTCACGCCGTCCATTGACATTCATTGAAACTACACTCTAGCCCCCTCCAAATTTGAAGGGCAATTTCTAAACTGCGACCGTGCCTTCATTTTTAATATTTCACAGACATACTATACATCAAAATCTAGGTCTGGGTCTTGTGATTCTCACAATATAAAGATCTTCGCTGTAGGATGTATAGTTTTTAAAATACGGCCATTTGTTTAGAGGTCATTTCAGGAAATTTTAGCCATTAATCAGAGTGTACTGTTAGTGTTTGTTTTGTTGCCATGGTTACCAAAGCTTCTGTTATACACAGGGGGGGAAGGTGGCTGGAGCATCTCAGCTGATTACAGAGCCCGGGGGAGGGGACAGACACACCATGTACTGATTTATAATAGAGGAATATGATGGGGCAGTTTTGATGGGGTAATTCTGATGGGGCAGTTTTGATGAAGTAGTATTTGGGAAGCATAAACAGGGCATGAGCGTTGCTAGGAAACAGTGGTTGTAAACACAAGATGCTGAGACACCCCAAATGCATGTGACTTCATCTGCTAGACTTGATAATGCTTGTAGACTCCTCCCACAGTTTTTACACTACAGAGACAAGTAATATACCGAAACGTGCGGATTGTTACCGATTGGTGTGCTATCACTTTGTGGAACGTTTCGCCGAATGGTCCACGAAATATCGTTGTTTTTGCGGAGAAATTGGTCCCATAGGAATGAATGGCAAAATGTTCAAAAGGAAATGTTGCTAGGAAACAGTGGTTGTAAACACAAGATGCTGAGACACCCCAAATGCATGTGACTTCATCTGCTAGACTTGATAATGCTTGTAGACTCCTCCCACATTTTCCACACTACAGAGACAAGTAATATACCGAAACGTGCGGATTTTTCCCGATTGGTGTGCTATTACTTTGTTGAACGTTTCGCCGAATGGTCCACGAAATATCGTCGTTTTTGCGGCAAAATTGGTCCCATAGGAATGAATGGCGAAATGTTCAAAACTAGAGTGGGAGGTGACAAAAGCTGACAACCCCATGATCAGCCAAAACATTATGACCACCCCATGATCAGCCAAAACATTATGACCGCCCCATGTAAAAAAAAAAATATTTTTGAAAAAAATAAAAATTAATTTTTGAAAAAAAAAATATTTTTGAAAAAAAAATATATTTTTGAAAAAAAAATTACTTTTGAAAAAAAAAAAATTAAAAAAAAAATCATTTTTGAAAAAAACAAAATTCATTTTTGAAAAAAAAAATTTCATTTTTGAAAAAAAAAATCATTTAAAAAAATCATTTTTGAAAAAACAAAAAAACAAAGTCATTTTTGAAAAAACAAAAAAACAAAATCATTTTTGAAAAAAAAAAATCACAAAGCTCTGAGGGGAATTATAGCTCCTCTCACACAGCTCTAAGGACAATTATAGCATTATAGCTCCTCCCACACAGCTTGGAGGGAAGTTATAGCTCCTCCAATACAGCTTTGAGGGGAATTATAGCTCCTCCCACACAGCTCAAAGGGGAATTATAGCATTATAGCTTAGCATTATAGCTCCTCCCACACAACTCTGAGGGGAATTATAGTTTCTCCCACACCGCTGTGAGGGGAATTATAGCTCCTCCTACACAGCTCTGAGGGGAATTACAGCTTAGCATTATAGCTCCTCCCACACAGCTGAGGAGAATTAGAGCTCCTCCCACACAACTCTGAGAGGAATTATAGTTTCTTCCACACCGCTGTGAGGGGAATTATAGCTCCTTTTAAACAGCTCTGAGGGGAATTATAGCTTCTCCCACACAACTCTGATGGGAAATGTAGCTTCTCCCACACAGCTCTGAGGGGAAATATAGCTTCTCCCACACAGCTCTAAGGGGAATTATAGCTCCTCCCACACAACACTAAGGGGAATTGTATCTCCTCCCACACAGCTCTGAGGGGAATTATAGCATTATTGCTCCTCCCACACAGCTCAGAGGGGAGTTATAGCTCCTCCCACACAGCTCTGAGGCGAATTATAGCTCCTCCTCCAACACAACTCTGAGGGGAATTATAGCTCTTCGAACAAAGCTCTGAGGAGAATTATAGCTCCTTCCACAAATATCATCATGCCATCTAAAGGAAAGAGATCTAAAGCTGCAAAGATACGCTGGACTAAACTGGATCCGGAGCCCCACAGCAGCATAGTGGATATGGAGGTTTGTGACAGTGAATGTGCCCAGGAGGTACATAGTGAACCTGTGGTGTCATTTTCATGTTCAACTCAGTGTCAAGTTCAAGAGCACAGTGACAGTGTGATGGGCACTTCTGAAAACCATGGCATGCAAGAACCATGTGTACCAAGTGAGATTTCTGTGCAGGCATCATTTCATCAGGGTCATCATGGCTATGGAAGGTTAAGGAACAAACAGTGTACATGCATGGCTCTGACATTTTTGGCATACCACAGTGAGCTTGATGATGTGAGAAAGGGTGATCTTGATCAAATACTGAAGAAGGGCAACAGCTTGTATGGCTCAACAATAAAACAGCTAAAACAAAGAAATGTCTATCAGCATCAACACTTGACAATGGAAGAAGTGCCCCTCAGAGTCAACACTGACAAATATGAGTATAACGTTGTTAAATCTCCAGTGTTATCGGGATGTATGAGAGACACGGTAGACGGTGACAACCAAGGTTGGTTTGTTGACCTCTCCACAAGACTTCAGTGCCTCAATGCAGATGTTACACATGCACTTTTTATAGTAGTGCCATATTGCATTGCATTGTTCAGAGACAAGTCTGGGAGATATGGACTGTTTGATTCTCATAGTCGAAATAAGGATGGACTTCCTGCCACTGGAAAAGGAAAAGCTGTTATGATCACTTTTACACATTTGAGTGATATGGGGGCAAGGATTTATAAGTTGTATGAATTGCTCCTTACAGACACCAGAGGCCCTATTGATGGACTGCAGTATGACTTCATGCCAGTCTCATTTCATCGTGCAAGACGTCTGTCAGATGGTTTGCTGTCCCCACTGGTGCAATCTGACAAACCACATAATGCAAAGCATGTGGAGAACAAAGTGACACAGATGACCAAAGATGTAACACACACTGGATTCCCAGCCAGCAAGCATTCTCCACGGTCAGTTGATGCGAAATCCTCACAGGGCATATGGAAGGACAGTAAGGCATTGTCCAAATTAAATGCACAGAGACGACAAAAACTGAAGACAAGACACAGAAATGAAAGAATTTCAAGGCTACAAAGATGTCTGTCACCAATAAGAAAAGGACATACATCACCAGCCGATACAGAGCAGATGCTGATTTTAAGCAGAAGCAATATATCATTCGCAAATATGCAACAGATGCCAATTTCAACTTGAAGCAGAAACAATACATCACCAGAAAATATGCGACAAATGCAGATTTCAACTTGAAACAGAAGCAGTACACCACCAGAAAATATGCGACAAATGCAGATTACAACTTGAAGAAGAAGCAATACATCACCAGAAAATATGCCACAAATGTCGATTTCAAGTTGAAGCAGAAGCAATACATCACCAGAAAATATCATAATGATCCTGCTTTCAGAAAACGTCACTTGCAACATTGCATGAGTTACATGAAAATGAAGCGTCAAACTCAAGCAGATTTTCGCATAACCCATAAGATGCAATGTGCCTTCAAAATAAGAATGAAATACAGACGATGGACTCGTGTCATGCGGGAATGCAGTCAACCAGTGGACAACAGCCTAATGCAGACAGCTATATCCACTTTCCATGAATGCATTAAAGCTGGGCCAACATTTGTGTGCACGATGTGTCATCGCACCCTTTTCCCTAACCAAGTGAAACATTGCATTCACAGCAATTACAAGAAGAATCTACACATTGTTGCTGCCTGTTTGACAGGGAAATATGTCCATGTGTGCAACAATCACTGTCAAGGACCTGAACAATGCACCGTACCAGATGAAAGGACCAAAGAATGGATTTGTCACAACTGTGATTTACATTTAAAAGCAGGACACAAATCATCCATCGCTGTAGCTAACAACATGGAGCTGGCGCCCATTCCCCCAGAGCTCTGCGATTTGAATGTGCTGGAAAGACAACTTTTGGCCAAAATACTGCCATTTGCCAAGATCATCACACTTCCCAAAGGTCGACAGGCAGCTATACATGGCGCTGTAGTGTGTGTGCCATCCGAGGTGGAAACCACGGTCAATACTCTACCAAGATCGCACAGCAAATCCCAGTTACACAGAGTCAAGCTGAAAAGACGTCTGACTTACAAAGGCCACCAGCTGTTTCATTATGTCAACATGGGAAATGTAGTAGCAGGTCTGTCAAAACTCATTGACACACACCCCGACTACAGTGACATTTCAATTAGAGTGGATGAGACAATCGCTGATGATGATGATAATGATGATGGGATGGAACTCGACAGTTGTGACGAAACTGAAATGATGGAGATACTTGAACGCATCGAAAATTGTGATCCATCAGAGGTACAGTCTGCATGTTTACCGGCTGCTTCTGAGCAACAGGAAGGCCATGACCAACAACCTCCCAATGCAGAGGATGAGAAGGATACACTAAGACCTGGAATTGGCCTAGACAGTTGTTTGCAGCCATCTGACCTTGGAGAGGAAGCACTGACACACGGTGATGGAATATTCAGCATTGCACCTGCACACGGAAACACACCTGTCAGCTTCTTTAACCACTTCAGCCCCGGAAGGATTTACCCCCTTCCTGACCAGAGCACTTTTTACAATTTGGCACTGCGTCGCTTTAACTGCTAATTGCGCGGTCATGCAATGCTGTAACCAAACGAAATTTGCGTCCTTTTCTTCCCACAAATAGAGCTTTCTTTTGATGGTATTTGATCACCTCTGCCGTTTTTATTTTTTGCGCTATACACGGAAAAAGACCGAAAATTTTGAAAAAAAATGATATTTTCTACTTTTTGTTCTAAAAAAAATCCAATAAACTCAATTTTAGTCATACATTTAGGCCAAAATGTATTTGGCCACATGTCTTTGGTAAAAAAAATGTCAATAAGTGTATATTTATTGGTTTGCGCAAAAGTTATAGCGCCTACAAACTAGGGTACATTTTCTGGAATTTACACAGTCTTTAATTTATGACTGCCTATGTCATTTCTTGAGGTGCTAAAATGACAGGGCAGTACAACACCCCCACAAATGACCCCATTTTGGAAAGTAGACACCCCAAGGAAATTGCTGAGAGGCATGTTGAGCCCATTGAATATTCATTTTTTTTGTCCCAAGTGATTGAATAATGAAAAAAAAAAAAAATTACAAAAAGTTGTCACTAAATGATATATTGCTCACACAGGCCATGGGCCTATGTGGAATTGCACCCCAAAATACATTTAGCTGCTTCTCCTGAGTATGGGGATACCACATGTGTGGGACTTTTTGGGAGCCTAGCCGCATACGGGGCCCCGAAAACCAATCACTGCCTTCAGGATTTCTAAGGGCGTACATTTTTGATTTTACTCCTCACTACCTATCACAGTTTTGAAGGCCATAAAATGCCCAGATGGCACAAACCCCCCCCAAATGACCCCATTTTGGAAAGTAGACACCCCAAGCTATTTGCTGAGAGGCATGTTGAGTCCATGGAATATTTTATATTTTGACACAAGTTGCGGGAAAGTGACAATTTATTTATTTATTTTTTTTTTTTTGCACAAAGTTGTCACTAAATGATATATTGCTCACACAGGTCATGGTCATATGTGGAATTGCACCCCAAAATACATTCTGCTGCTTCTCTTGAGTACGGGGATACCACATGTGTGGGACTTTTTAGGAGCCTAGCCGCGTACGGGACCCCGAAAACCAATCACCGCCTTCAGGATTTCTAAGGGTGTACATTTTTGATTTCACTCTTCACTGCCTATCACAGTTTCGGAGGCCATGGAATGCCCAGGTAGCACAAAACCCCCCCAAATGACCCCATTTTGGAAAGTAGACACCCCAAGCTATTTGCTGAGAGGCATGGTGAGTATTTTGCAGCTCTCATTTGTTTTTGAAAATGAAGAAAGACAAAAAAAAAGATTTTTTTTTTCTTTTTTTAATTTTCAAAACTTTGTGACAAAAAGTGAGGTCTGCAAAATACTCACTATACCTCTCAGCAAATAGCTTGGGGTGTCTACTTTCCAAAATGGGGTCATTTGGGGGGGGGTTTGTGCCACCTGGGCATTCCATGGCCTCCGAGACTGTGATAGGCAGTGAAGAGTGAAATCAAAAATTTACGCCCTTAGAAAGCCTGAAGGCGGTGCTTGGTTTTCGGGGTCCCATACGTGGCTAGGCTCCCAAAAAGTCTCACACATGTGGTATCCCCGTACTCAGGAGAAGCAACAGAATGTATTTTGGGGTGTAATTTCACATATTCCCATGGCATGTTTGAGCAATATATCATTTAGTGACAACTTTGTGCAAAAAAAAAAAAAAATAATAATAATTTGTCTCTTTCCCGCAACTTGTGTCACAATATAAAATATTCCATGGACTCGACATGCCTCTCAGCAAATAGCTTGGGGTGTCTACTTTCCAAAATGGGGTCATTTGGGGGGGTTTGAACTGTCCTGGCATTTTATGCACAACATTTAGAAGCTTATGTCACACATCACCCACTCTTCTAACCACTTGAAGACAAAGCCCTTTCTGACACTTTTTGATTACATGAAAAAATTATTTTTTTTTGCAAGAAAATTACTTTGAACCCCCACACATTATATATTTTTTTAAAGCAAATGCCCTACAGATTAAAATGGTGGGTGTTTAATTTTTTTTTTTCACACAGTATTTGCGCAGCGATTTTTCAAACGCATTTTTTGGGGAAAAAACACACTTTTTTACATTTTAATGCACTAAAACACACTATATTGCCCAAATGTTTGATGAAATAAAAAAGATGATCTTAGGCCGAGTACATGGATACCAAACATGACATGCTTTACAACTGCGCACAAACGTGCAGTGGCAACAAAATAAATACATTTTTAAAAGCCTTTAAAAGCCTTTACAGGTTACCACTTTAGATTTACAGAGGAGGTCTACTGCTAAAATTACTGCCCTCGATCTGACCGTCGCGGTGATACCTCACATGCATGGTGCAATTGCTGTTTACATTTGACGCCAGACCGACGCTTGCGTTCGCCTTAGCGCGAGAGCAGGGGGGACAGGGGTGCTTTTTTTTTTTTTTTTTTTTTTTCTTTATTATTTTTTTGCTTTTTTATCTTATTTTAAAACTGTTCCTTTCATTTTTTTTTTTTTTTTAATCATTTTTATTGTTATCTCAGGGAATGTAAATATCCCCTATGATAGCAATAGGTAGTGACAGGTACTCTTTTTTGAAAAAATTGGGGTCTATTAGACCCTAGATTTCTCCTCTGCCCTCAAAGCATCTGACCACACCAAGATCGGTGTGATAAAATGCTTCCCCAATTTCCCAATGGCGCTATTTACATCCGGCGAAATCTAAGTCATAAAATGCTCGTAGCTTCCGGTTTCTTAGGCCATAGAGATGTTTGGAGCCACTCTGGTCTCTGATCAGGTCTATGGTCAGCTGGCTGAATCACCGGCTGCATTCTCAGGTTCCCTGTTGAGACAGGAGAGCCAGAGAAAAACACGGAAGACGGTGGGGGGGGGGGGATTCTCTCCCACTGCTTGTAAAAGCAGTCTAGAGGCTAATTAGCCGCTAGGATTGCTTCTACATGAAAGCCGACCGCTGGCTGAAAAGAATGATACCAAGATGATACCTAAACCTGCAAGCATCATTCTGGTATAACCACTCAAAGTCGTGAATGCTGTACTCAGACAAAAATATGGTTAACAATAAAGCACAGTAAACGGTAAAGTATAAAAAATTGCAGACCTGAAATGCAAACATGATAAAACATAATAACAATAAAACATTGCAGAATAGAATACAGTAAAAAAGAGCAGAACAATAGAGAGAATAGAGAGAGAGAGAATAGAGAGAGAACAATAAAACGACAACTATTATTTTTTATTTTATATTTTTGTTTGTGTTTTTTTTTTTTTTTTTTTTACACTTTTTTTGTAACTGTAACTTTTATAACTGTAACCGGTTCCAGGTTCGGGTCTCTCAAAATGCAATGGCATCTTGGGAGACCCTGTGAAAGTGTGTCCTAGTCTGTGCAATGCTGTACCCTACGCTAATACTCAGCTAGTGAATGGTAGCGTTCAAAACATTCACCAATGCAAAGACCAGGATTGTCAGGACAGGAGGGACAATAATAGTGGGTGTCACGCCTATATCCGCGCTTGCTGCAGACACGACATCTTTTTGGGGGGGTTCGTTGGGTAGGGGTACTCGGGAGGACATAAAAATGCCTCTCATGCAGCCGACTGCATTTGGTTGGGGATGTGAATGGGGGAAGTACGGGCGCTGCAGAAGTGGTGGGTTCCCAATTAGGATTGGCGAATGCAGCAGGAAGGGCACTATGGGCATGACGGGCCTGTGTTTGTCTTCTTGGTGGCAGCGGGACACTACTTGTGCTTGCCACCTCACCAGCTTGAACTGCACTTATGGGACTCGCCACGTCACCAAGTGTTACTGCAGTGCTGGTTTGACTACGACCGGGGTGTACTAGGCCGCTGGCGCTTGCCAGTTCACCAAAACGCTACCAAAAAAACTGTTAACGATCGCAGGGATCAGGCCTGACTCTGCGAACGCTGCAGTTATGCATTTAGTGTTTTGTAAGTGACAGTGATCGATCGATACTGCACTTGGGTGGGCTGGGCTGGGCCGGGCGGAGGGGCAAAACGCAGGTGCTAGCAGGTATCTGGGCTGATCCCGCTAACACTGCGTTTTTGGGAACCCTAAACTGCTGGGGACGCCAGTATAGATCTGATCGGATCAGATATTGATCAGTTCAGATACTATACCACTAAGGGAGGTGTACAGTGCGTGCGTGGGTGTTAGCGCTACTGGCACTAACCTGACGCTGCCTGGGGCTGGTGCTTGCCAGTTCACCAAAACGCTACAAAAAAAACTGTTAGCGATCGCAGGGATCAGGCCTGACTCTGCGAACGCTGCAGTTATGCGTTTAGTGTTTTGTAAGTGACAGTGATCGATCGATACTGCACTTGGGTGGGCTGGGCTGGGCCGGGCGGAGGGGTAAAACGCAGTTGCTAGCAGGTATCTGGGTTGATCCCGCTAACACTGCGTTTTTGGGAACCCTAAACTGCTGGGGACGCTAGTATAGATCTGATCGGATCAGATATTGATGCGTTCAGATACTATACCACTAAGGGAGGTGTACGGTGCGTGGGTGTTAGCGGTACTGGCACTAACCTGACGCTGCCTGGGGCTGGTGCTTGCCATTTCACCAAAATGCTACCAAAAAAACTGTTAGCGATCGCAGGGATCAGGCCTGACTCTGCGAACGCTGCAGTTATGCGTTTAGTGTTTTGTAAGTGACAGTGATCGATCGATACTGCACTTGGGTGGGCTGGGCCGAGCTGGGCGGAGGGGCAAAACGCAGGTGCTAGCAGGTATCTGGGCTGATCCCGCTAACACTGTGTTTTTGGGAACCCTAAACTGCTGGGGACGCCAGTATAGATCTGATCGGATCAGATATTGATGCGATCAGATACTATACCACTAAGGGAGGCGTATGCTGCGTGCGTGGGTGTTAGCGGTACTGGCGCTAATCTGACGCTGCCTGGGGCGACGCATATCACCGCCGGGCGATCAGGGGGCTAAATCTTTATTCGGTAATAAACGGCGGGTTCCCTGACACTATAAAAAATAAACAAACTAACCAGCGTCACCCGTAACGGTTATACAGTGATCAGTGGTGAAAGGGTTAACTAGGGGGCAATCAAGGGGTTAAAACATTTATTAGATAGTATATGGGGGTCCCTGTCGCTATAAAACTCTGACGGCGAACCTAAATATTTACGTCCCTAACTAGCATCACCAGCGACACTAATACAGCGATCAGAAAAATGATCGCTTAGCGACACTGGTGACAGGGGGTGATCAAGGGGTTAAAACTTTATTAGGGGGGGTTAGGGGGGTACCCTAGACCTACAGGGGGCCTAACACTCACTGCCCTGACACTGTAACTGTCACAAACTGACACCAATACAGTAATCAGAAAAAAAAAAAAAAAAAAAAAAAACTGCTGGTGTCAGTTTGTGACAGGGGGGGGGGTGATTGGGGGGGGATCGGGGGGCGATCGGGGGGGGGATCGGGGTGTTTAGTGTGCCTGGCATGTTCTACTGTGTGTGTAGTGTTGGTGCACTTACATTGCAGTCTTCTCTCCTCGGCCCGGAACGGAAAATACCGAGCCGAGGAGAGATGACATCATTTCCTCTGCCTCTGTGTACAATACAGAGGCAGGGAAATGATCCCATTGGCTGAGAGCGATCGCGAGGGGGGGGCCACGAATGGATGGCCTCCCCCTCACCTCCGATCGCCGGGGGAGATTTGCCGACCGCCGCAGGCACCGGGGGGGGGTCCGATCGGACCCCCCACCCGCGGGCAGGCAAGGACGTACATATACGTCCTTTTGCCTGCCCGTGCCGCTCTGTCGACGTATATAGTCGTGCGGCGGTCGGCAAGTGGTTAAAGTTCCTAGGCTTGAGGCAATGGCTTTCCCTGTTCAGTTCCCTACTGGACAGAATACATTGGACCAGGCAAGACAAGTCAAACTGTCCCCGAGCATGTATTTCAATGCAAGGCTTTTTTGTGTTGATACTCGTTTTGCAAGAGACACAAGCTACCTCTTCTTTGCGCAGTTTGTCACAGAAACACACATGGCCAAAAGCAGCATGTCCATCCAGTTAAGGAAAGGAAAACCCAATACCAGGGATGGACGGAAAATATCCAACAAGCTGCTACAGGACAAGTGTGAGGTTGAGAGGTTGGTGCGAAACCGAGATGCCACAAGGTTCATGCAACCACTGAGAGGGAGTCCAGCTTACTGGGATAAAAATCTGAAGAATTTGCTAGCCATGGTCAGACAATTGGGTAAGCCAACATTTTTTCTTACCTTCTCTGCTGCAGAATTCAGATGGCCAGAGGTAATAACGGCAATAAAGGCACAACAAGGTCAAAAGGTGGATTTTGCGGGGCTAGACTGGGCTGAAAAGTGTGACATTCTTCGAGGCAACCCAGTGACCACCATGCGCATGTTTGACAAACGGGTTGATGCTCTGATGCGAGAGCTGCTGTTGGGTCCTGCACAGCCAATTGGTGAAGTTATCGATTACTTTTACCGGGTTGAATTTCAGGCGAGAGGGAGCCCTCATATACATTGTCTCTGTTGGGTAGCAGGAGCTCCTATATTTGGACAAGACAGTGATGACAAGGTGTGTGCCTTTATAGATCATAACATCTCATGCCAGCTGCCTGATGAAGCCAAACAGGCCTTACTTCACAGATTTGTAACAGAACTTCAAATGCACAGCAGATCTCATTCAAACTCATGCAAGAAAGGTAACAGAGTATGCAGATTTGGATTTCCAAAGCCACCTATTAGAAAAACGAGGATAACTTACCCGATGCCAGAAGAACAAGGAGATTGTGCAATGAAACCACAAGCAGCCAAAAACAAACTGAAACCAGTCTGGGATTTGCTTAATAACCCAAAAGTGCAGCTTGAAGACATGTCACAGCTACTGGCACAGTGTGATATGACTTTGAATCAGTACAACTCCTACATTCAGGCATTGACCTCCTCAAGCGTGATTCTAATGAAGCGTGATGTCAAGGACTGCTGGGTGAACAACTATAATCCACATTTGCTGACGGCCTGGAACGCCAACATGGACATCCAGTACATTCTTGATGAGTATGGTTGCATCATGTACATGTTGTCCTACATATCCAAGCCAGAACGGGAGCTGAGTGACTATCTCAAAACAATAGTCAAAGAAATGAGCCCAGAAACAGCGACAGAACGAGAAGAAATGAAAGAGGTTCTTCAGGCTTATTCAAAACACAGAGAGGTCAGCGCCCAGGAGTCTGTGGCCCGTACGTGCAGCCTGAAAATGAAGTCTTGCTCACGTGAGGTTGTTTTTCTGCCAACTGGTGACAACGCACTGAAAATGAGTCTCCCGCTCAGTGCATTGCAGAACAAACCAGCCGATTCTCTTAATGTGTGGATGACGAGTTTTGTCGACAAATACAGAGCCAGACCTGAAACACCAGAGTTTGAGTCCATGTGTCTGGCAGACTTTGCATCCCATTACAGGGTTGTCTATGGCAAGCAGAAGGAAGATGGCAAGCAAAAGGAAGACAGCAAGCGTGTCAGCCTATTGAATGAAATGGGAATGATTCAAAAACGCACGAGAGGGAAGCCTGCAATCATCAGGTACGCACGCTTCTCAGAGAAGAAGGACCCTGAGAACTACTACGGCAGACTGCTTAAACTGTACCTCCCCCACCGTTCAGAGTCATCACTGAAAACTGTAAGGTTCCCAACACACCAGGATTTTTACAAAGGCGCCTGTGTGAGCTTACCAGGAGAAGAAGCAATCCAAGCAGTGTCTGCAATTGTTACCAGCAACCAAAAGAAGTTCGAACAACACAACAAAATTGTGGAACAAGTCTTGGATGACTTTGTAAAAAATGGCCCTGTTGAAGATGCTTGGAACACCTTTGCCCCAGAAGCTGAGTTGGATAGGTTGGAATGTGTAGAGGAACGCAAAGAAGGGGAGCCACTTCATGAGAATGAACAAGATGATGTTCCGGAGTATACACGTCACAAACAAACAGGTGGAATTGCGCTTACTGTGAAAGCCCCACAAATGTGCCCTGATTTCCTTCGAAAAATGTACAGAAACCTTAACCGGACACAAGCTCAGACATTCTACTCAGTTTGTGACTGGTGCACTAACCGTGTGCGTGGCCTAAATCCTGACCCATTCTATTACTTTGTCACTGGTGGTGCAGGGACAGGCAAATCACACCTGATAAAGTGCATCTATGCTGAGGCGACAAAGATACTCTGTAAACTTACCAGACTACGTGAGGAAGCAGACATATCCATGCCCAGCGTTTTACTAACTGCATTTACAGGAACAGCAGCTTTCAACATTTCAGGCAACACATTGCATTCTCTGCTGAAGTTGCCAAGAAGCTTGAAGCCACCCTACCAAGGACTTGGAAATCTAGTAGATGAAGTGAGGGCACAGCTGTCAAATGCGGAGATCATTGTTATTGACGAGGTGTCAATGATTTCAAAGCCCCTGTTTGCCTACATCAACTGGAGATTACAGCAAATCAAAGGCAGTAAGAAACCTTTTGGTGGTATGTCAGTACTAGCAGTAGGAGACTTTTACCAGGTCCCCCCGCTGGGAAAAAGTAAGCCACTCTGCGTGTTTGAGGAAAATACCAATGACGTCTGGAAAGACAACTTTCAGATGATCACGCTGACAGAGATCATGCGACAGAAGGAAGACATTTCATTTGCTGAGCTTTTGAATAGAATCAGAGTCAAGCAGAAGACTGGCACCTTAAGCAATGATGACAAAGCTCTGCTTGCTCAGGCTTTTACAGATCCCACCCACTGCCCTAATGACGTGCTACACATATTTGCCACCAACAAAGAGGTTCACAAACATAATGCTGCAACTGTGTCTGTTCTCCATTCAAACGTCACCAACATAGATGCCGACGATTACAGAAAAGACCCTAAGACAGGAGTGATGCTGAGGCAACACCAAACTTTCAAAGGACACAAAGACAATCTGATTGACACACTGCAAGCAGCTGAAGGTGCCCGTATCATGATCACAAGAAACATTGATGTAGAAGACGGGCTTGTTAACGGGACATTTGGCAAGATTGCAAGAATAATCATCCAGACTGAGAATGGTGCTACTACGGTAAACAAGCTTGGGCTTGTGCTGGACAATCCAAATGCAGGACAGAGATACCGTAACAAGTCGTCTTGTGATGCTGACAACTTGGTGTACATAGAAAGGGTAGAGGAAAACCTGAGACAGAAAGGAGTTGTTCGCAGGCAGTTCCCCCTGAAGTTGGCTTTTGGATGTACGATTCATAAGTGTCAGGGGATGTCGATACAGTCGGCAGTGGTCTCATTGAAACGGGTCTTCCAACCGGGAATGGCCTATGTTGCTCTGAGTAGAACGACTACACTACAAGGACTGTACATAACCGACTTTGATGAGAAGAAGATCTTTGCTGATCCTGAAATCACAGCTTCCCTGGATTCAATGAAGAATGCATCACTGGAAAGTGTTATGCCCCTCTTAAAGTTTCTACAGACAACAGACAAACAGCAAACATTAACAATTATCCATCACAACACGGAAGGATTACCAGCTCACATTGAAGATATCAAATCTCACCATGAGTTGACACTTGGAGATGTTTTATGTTTCACTGAAACTCATCTCTCAGGCTCTTCTGTTGCTGAAAGTCTCCAGCTGGAGGGCTACAACCTGTTCAAACGCAACAGACACCTCTCGTACACAAACCTTCCTGACATTGCAAGTAAAAGTGGCGGAGGTGTCGCCTTGTATGTCAGAAACCATTTCAAGGCCTATGAAAAGCAGTATCATCACAATGTGACTGACTTGGAGTTCTTGGTTGTCAAACTGGAGTCCCCTGTACAAGCTTTGATCGCTGTCGTTTACAGGCCACCGGATTACAGTATTGGCCAATTCCTTACTAACCTGCTGGGCCTCTTGGAATCTTTGGAAATAATGGATTGCCAACCTATAATACTCTGTGGAGATTTCAATGAAGATTTTCTGTGCAGAGAAAAGAAGCCAATATCTGACCTTCTTCACTCAAGAGGATATACTCAACTGGTCTGGGCAGCCACCACAGAAAAAAACACACTGTTGGATCACATTTACATCTCCAGGGTGCAGCAGTGTCTCCAGTCAGGAGTACTGCACAGTTATTACAGCTACCATTATCCTGTGTATTGTGTTTTGAGCAGTGGTTGTGAACACGCTTAGAGCCTGCATAAACAGGGCATGAGTGTTGCCAGGAAACAGTGGTTGTGAGACAGTGGTCATCAAACAGATAAAGTGGCAATGAGGGTCAGTTTACGTGGCCATAGTTATGTGGGACCATTTACAATTAGCTAAACATCATTCTCTATATTTCATGTTCGGTGTACTTGTTAGACACTGAACTCACTTACTCCCCCCCATCCATCACAGACATCTGTCCTCATCATATAGTAAGAGGAATACCGCGCTGTAGTGCACCCAAAAAGGGTACCTGTTCGTGAAATATTGTGAATGACCAAATAGGCGATAACCAAAATAGTGATGAAAATAACTTAGTGAAAAAAAATTAAAAAAAACTACATAATAACAAAAGCAGCCACTCTATGTGAGATACACACACTAATACAACAATATAACAAATATAGCAGCGCTGTAAATAGGAGTAAATACTAGTACCAGTGTTGAATAGGACTAATTGGTTAGAACCCAAATTAAATAACTAACACAGTTCTTGAAACCTAAATCAATAAGTGTTCACTGGACAGTCCTAACACAGTGAATAAAGTCCAAATAAATGTTGTGAAAATACATAGGCTCAGACCCCATTTTTTTAAAGCAGGAAATGTAAAATAGAAAAAATTCCTCCACCGCACCACGGTGGTAGCTGAAAATAAAATGCGCGCTTACCAAACGGCAAGCACAAGGGGGCTTGCGACCTTAACCCGGTCAGGGCCTTTCATTGGATGGGCTTCTAGGAAACGACATGCCACTTCATACAGCCAAAGGGTGATGATACCACTGGTCCACCAAGTCACAGGAAATCACTCTTATCATGGAGATTAATAAAAGACTCCTAGCTGGGGGGTTGTTCTCATTTAGGGGTACCCCGGGAAAAGAGAGGGAAACAACATAGCGTAATCCTGGTTTTGAGGTTTATTAAAAGAATTAAAATAACACTTACAGTGTAGCAGATTCAAATAAGCATAAGAAGCCGGCTGGCTAAAACGATCACCCGTCCTACAGACGGTAGATGCAGCACGTCAGCTCGCCCTATCACACTGTCCTCATCACACTCACCCTCTCCTTCCTGTGCTATAGCCTGCTTGCTGATTAGTAAGACAAAGAAACAGCAAGGAGCAAAACTGCAGAGAAACTGAAAATTTGTAAGGGTTTAAAGTATATGCTTTAATGAATTGCCTTGTATCCAAAAAGTTCAAAAAGTTGACTGTTCAAAATGTTAATGTTAATGTTAATGTATAACGGAAATATACCGCCAGTTCGCTTGTGATGCAATATATTGAAATTATATGTACACTGTGTAAACTGTTTTTGACACACTTGATTTTGGGACGCGAGTCCGTCAGGTGCTATGCTTTGGCTGGGGCGGAATAAATCCTGGTAACCCTTAAGTCTGTGTCCGACAAAGTCATTTACCGATATTTCTACCTTCTACATCATTAGGACTTGTGCACTTTTTAAATTTGATCAATCAATTGGTTAGTGTAATGTTTACTATCTTTACTCACTACAAACACTCCACACAGTTACTCTGCCCATCTGCCCAGTTCAACCTTTCCACAGTTACTCCAACCACACAACAGTTACTCCAGGCACTCCCCCCAGTTACTCCGCTCACTCCAGATGTAGAGGCAAGAACACTTTTCACAATTTCCCCAGAAATTGTACCTTTTCTAGTTATTATTATAGCCAAATTTACCACCCTAACTCCTCCCACAGTTTTTACACTACATAGACAAGTAATATACCGAAACGTGCGGATTGTTCCCGAATGGTGTGCTATTACTTTGTGGAACGTTTCGCCGAATGGTTCACGAAATATCGTCGTTTTTGCGGCGAAATTGGTCCCATAGGAATGAATGGGGAAACTAGAGTGGGAGATGACAAAAGCTGGAAAATCAGAACATGATTTCTAAACTGCCGCCACTCCCTCATTTTCAAGCCCACCTACACATAGTTACATAGTTACATAGTAGGTGAGGTTGAAAAAAGACACAAGTCCATCAAGTCCAACCTATGTGTGTGATTATGTGTCAGTATTACATTACATATCCCTGTATATTGCGGTCATTCAGGTGATTATCTAATAGTTTCTTGAAGCTATCAATGCTCCCCGCTGAGACCACCGCCTGTGGAAGGGAATTCCACATCCTTGCCGCTCTTACAGTAAAGAACCCTCTACGTAGTTTAAGGTTAAACCTCTTTTCCTCTAATTGCAATGAGTGGCCACGAGTCTTATTAAACTCTCTTCTGCGAAAAAGTTTTATCCCTATTGTGGGGTCACCAGTACAGTATTTGTAAATTGAAATCATATCCCCTCTCAAGCGTCTCTTCTCCAGAGAGAATAAGTTCAGTGCTCGCAACCTTTCCTCATAACTAAGATCCTCCAGACCCTTTATTAGCTTTGTTGCCCTTCTTTGTACTCGCTCCATTTCCAGTACGTCCCTCCTGAGGACTGGTGCCCAGAACTGGACAGCATACTCCAGGTGCGGGCGGACCAGAGTCTTGTAGAGCGGGAGAATTATCGTTTTATCTCTGCAGTTGATCCCCCTTTTAATGCATGCCAATATTCTGTTTGCTTTATTAGCAGCAGCTTGGCATTGCATGCCGTTGCTGAGCCTATCATCCACTAGGACCCCCAAGTCCTTTTCCATCCTAGATTCCCCCAGAGGTTCTCCCCCCAGTGTATAGATTGCATTCATATTTTTGACACCCAAATGCATTATTTTACATTTTTCTACATTGAACCTCATTTGCCATGTAGTCGCCCACCCCATTAATTTGTTCAGGTCTTTTTGCAAGATTTCCACATCCTGCGGAGAAGTTATTGCCCTGCTTAGCTTAGTATCGTCTGCAAATACAGAGATGGAACTGTTTATCCCATCCTCCAGGTCATTTATGAACAAATTAAATAGGATTGGTCCCAGCACAGAACCCTGGGGGACCCCACTACCCACCCCTGACCATTCTGAGTACTCCTCATTTATCACCACCCTCTGAACACGCCCTTGTAGCCAGTTTTCAATCCATGTACTCACCCTATGGTCCATGCCAACGCACCTTATTTTGTACAGTAAACGTTTATGGGGAACTGTGTCAAATGCTTTTGCAAAATCCAGATACACCACGTCTACGGGCCTTCCTTTATCTAGATGGCAACTCACCTCCTCATAGAAGGTTAATAGATTGGTTTGGCAAGAACGATTCTTCATGAATCCATGCTGATTACTGCTAATGATATCATTCTTATTACTAAAATCTTGTATATAGTCCCTTATCATCCCCTCCAAGAGTTTACATACTATTGATGTTAGGCTAACTGGTCTGTAATTCCCAGGGATGTTTTTTGGGCCCTTTTTAAATATTGGTGCTACATTGGCTTTTCTCCAATCAGCTGGCACCATTCCAGTCAATAGACTGTCTGTAAAAATTAGGAACAACGGTCTGGCAATCACCTGACTGAGTTCCCTAAGTACCCTCGGATGCAAGCCATCTGGTCCCGGTGATTTATTAATGTTAAGTTTCTCAAGTCTAATTTTAATTCCGTCCTCTGTTAACCATGTAGGTGCTTCCTGTGTTGTGTCATGAGGATAAACACTGCAGTTTTGGTTACTGAAGCCCCCCGATTCACTCGTGAATACTGAGGAGAAGAATAAATTCAATACCTCTGCCATCTCCCCATCCTTTGTAACCAGATGTCCTTCCTCATTCTTTATGGGGCCAATATGGTCTGTCCTCCCTTTTTTACTGTTTACATACTTAAAGAATTTCTTGGGATTTTTTTTGCTCTCCTCCGCTATGTGTCTTTCATGTTCTATCTTAGCCATCCTAATTGCACCCTTACATTTCTTATTGCATTCTTTATAAATTCTGAATGCTGTGGATGATCCCTCAACCTTGTATTTTTTGAAGGCCTTCTCCTTTGCTTTTATATGCATTTTTACATTGGAGTTAAGCCATCCAGGATGTTTGTTCGCTCTTTTAAATTTATTACCCAATGGGATACATTGGCTAATGCCCTTATTTAATATGCTCTTAAAGCAAACCCATCTCTCCTCTGTATTCTTTGTTCCTAATATTTTATCCCAATTTATGCCTTTTAGCAAGGTTTGTAGTTTAGGGAAGTTGGCTCTTTTGAAATTCAGTGTCTTTGTGTTCCCTTCATGTCTCCTATTTGTGTGATTTATACTGAAACTAATTGACCTGTGATCGCTGTTACCTAAATTGCCCCGTATTTCCACATCTTATATCAAAACGTTCAGCTATCCCTGCTGCCACTAAACATGTCCACGGCTAAGCCATAGTCCTGATAGTTTTCACAATATGACCATTTGTTTGCAACTCACGCCGTCCATTGACATTCATTGAAACTACACTCTAGCCCCCTCCAAATTTGAAGGGCAATTTCTAAACTGCGACTGTGCCTTCATTTTTAATATTTCAGAGACATACTATACATCAAAATCTAGGTCTGGGTCTTGTGATTCTCACAATATAAAGATCTTCGCTGTAGGATGTATAGTTTTTTAAAATACGGCCATTTGTTTAGAGGTCATTTCAGGAAATTTTAGCCATTAATCAGAGTGTACTGTTAGTGTTTGTTTTGTTGCCATGGTTACCAAAGCTTCTGTTATACACAGGGGGGAAGGTGGCTGGAGCATCTCAGCTGATTACAGAGCCCGGGGGAGGGGACAGACACACCATGTACTGATTCATAATAGAGGAATATGATGGGGCAGTTTTGATGGGGTAATTCTGATGGGGCAGTTTTGATGAAGCAGTATTTGGGAAGCATAAACAGGGCATGAGCGTTGCTAGGAAACAGTGGTTGTAAACACAAGATGCTGAGACACCCCAAATGCATGTGACTTCATCTGCTAGACTTGATAATGCTTGTAGACTCCTCCCACAGTTTTCACACTACAGAGACAAATAATATACCGAAACGAGCGGATTGTTCCCGATTGGTGTGTTATTACTTTGTGGAATGTTTTGCCGAATGGTCCACGAAATGACGTTTTTGCGGCGAAATTGGTCCCATAGGAATGAATGGCGAAATGTTCAAAACTAGAGTGGGAAGTGACAAAAGCTGACAACCCCATGATCAGCCAAAACATTATGACCACCCCATGATCAGCCAAAACATTATGACCGCCCCATGTAAAAAAAAAAATATTTTTGAAAAAAAAAAAATATTTTTGAAAAAAGTAAAAAAATAATTTTTGAAAAAAAAAAAATCATTTTTGAAAAAAAAAAAAAAAATATTTTTGAAAAAAAAAAAATTTTTGAAAAAAAAAAATATTTTTGAAAAAAAAATTACTTTTAAAAAAAAAATTATTTTTGAAAAAAAAATATATTTGAAAAAAAAAAATATTTTTGAAAAAAAAAAATTATTTTTGAAAAAAAAATTACTTTAAAAAAAATAATAATTTCGAAAAAAAAATTATTTTTCAAATAAAAAAATTCATTTTTGAAAAAAAAAATTACCTTTAAAAAAAAATTTCTTTTGAAAAAAAAAATCATTTTTGAAGAAAAAAAAATCATTTTTGATTAAAAAAAATTCATTTTTGAAAAAAAAAATTACTTTTGAAAAAAATGTTCAGCTCTTTCAGCGAATGATGGAACTTTTTTACTACTATTTATACTTTTTAAAATATTAAGCTTTTTAACACTTTTCACAGTTACTCAAGCCACTCCACCCAGTTACTCCGCCCACTCCAGTTGTAGAGGCAAGAACACTTTCACAATTTCCCCAGAAATTGTACCTTTTCTAGTTATTATTATTATTATAGCCAAATTTACCACCCTAACTCCTCCCACAGTTTTTACACTACATAGACAAGTAATATACCGAAATGTGCGGATTGTTCCCGAATGTGTGCTATTATTTTGTGGAACGTTTCGCCGAATGGTTCACGAAATATCATTGTTTTTGCGGCGAAATTGGTCCCATAGGAATGAATGGGGAAACTAGAGTGGGAGGTGACAAAAGCTGAAAAATCAGAACATGATTTTCATGATTCCTCATTTTCAAGCCCACCTACACAAATCTTATATCAAAACGTTCAGCTATCCCTGCTGCCACTAAACATGTCCACGGATAAGCCATAGTCCTGATAGTTTTCACAATATGACCATTTGTTTGCAACTCATGCCGTCCATTGACATTCATTGAAACTACACTCAAATTTGAAGGGCAATTTCTAAACTGTGACTGTGCCTCCATTTTTAATATTTCAGAGACATACTATACATCAAAATCTAGGTCTGGGTCTTGTGATTCTCACAATATAAAGATATTCTCTGTAGGATTTATAGTTTTTAAAATGCGGCCATTTGAATTACTGCACAGTTACTACATCTATCCTGGTCCTGTGTATTGTGTATTGAGCAGTATTTGTGAAGCATAAACAAGACATGAGCGTTGCTAGGAAACAGTGGTTGTAAACACAAGATGCTGAGACTCCCCAAATGCATGTGGTCATACCTTCATCTGCTAGATGAAGGTATGACAAAAGCTGACCCCCCCATGATCAGCCAAAACATTATGACCACAACATGATCAGCCAAAACATTATGACCCCCCCATGACCAGCCAAAACATTATGACCACGCCATAATCAGCCAAATCATTATGACCCCCCATGATCAGCCAAAATATTATGACCCCCCCCATGATCAGCCAAAACATTATGACCCCCCCATGATCAGCGAAAACATTATGACCACGCCATAATCAGCGAAATCATTATGACCCCCCTATGATCAGCCAAAACATTATGACCACGCCATAATCAGCCAAATCATTATGACCGCCCCATGATCAGCCAAAACATTATGACCACGCCATAATCAGCCAAAACATTATGACCCCTCCATGATCATCCAAAACATTATGACCACCCCACGATCAGCCAAACCATTATGACCACAACATGATCAGCCAAAACATTATGACCACCCCATTATCAGCCAAAACATTATGACCCCCCCATGATCAGCCAAAACATTATGACCACGCCATAATCAGCCAAATCATTATGACCGCCCCATGATCAGCCAAAACATTATGTCCACCCCACGATTAGCCAAACCATTATGACCCCCCCATGATCAGCCAAAACATTATGACCACGCCATAATCAGCCAAATCATTATGACCACGCCATAATCAGCCAAAACATTATGACCACAACATGATCAGCCAAAACATTATGACCACCCCATTATCAGCCAAAACATTATGACCCCCCATGATCAGCCAAAACATTATGACCCCCCCATGATCAGCCAAAACATTATGACCACACCATAATCAGCCAAATCATTATGACCCCCCCATGATCAGCCAAAATATTATGACCACGCCATAATCAGCCAAATCATCATGACCGCCCCATGATCAGCCAAAACATTATGACCACGCCATAATTAGCCAAATCATTATGACCGCCCCATGATCAGCCAAAACATTATGACCCCCCCATGATCACCCAAAACATTATGTCCACCCCACGATCAGCCAAACCATTATGACCACAACATGATCAGCCAAAACATTATGACCACCCCATTATCAGCCAAAACATTATGACCCCCCCCCCCCATGATCAGCCAAAACATTATGACCATGCCATAATCAGCCAAATCATTATGACCGCCCCATGATCAGCCAAAACATTATGTCCACCCCACGATCAGCCAAACCATTATGACCCCCCCATGATCAGCCAAAACATTATGACCACAACATGATCAGCCAAAACATTATGATCACCCCATGAAAAAAAAAATGATGGGACTTCAACTTTTTTTACTACTATTTAAACTTTTTAAAATATTAAGCTTTTTAACACTTTTTACAGTTACTCCAGCCACTCCAACCACACAATTACTCAAGCCACTCCACCCAGTTACTCGGCCCACTCCAGTTGTAGAGGCAAGAACACTTTTCACAATTTCCCCAGAAATTGTAGCTTTCCTAGTTCTTATTATTCTTATTATAGCCAAATTTACCACCCTAATGCCCCGTACACACGGTCGGATTTTCCGATGGAAAATGTCCGATCGGAGTGTGTTGTCGGAAATTCCGACCATGTGTGGGCTCCATCGGACATTTTCCATCGGATTTTCCGACACACAAAGTTGGACAGCAGGAGATAAAATTTTCCGACAACAAAAATCCGATCGCGTCAATTCCGACCGTGTGTGGCCTGTTCCGACGCACAAAGTGCCACGCATGCTCAGAAGAAATTCCGAGACGGGACAGCTCATTCTGGTAAACTTAGCGTTCGCAATGGATACAGCACTTTCGTCACGCTGCAATGTTAAAAATGGTTTAATACAGCGCACTCTCTTCTTCTTTATAATGTGACAAGAATTAAGTAGTTTTGCTGCTCATATTCACACACACTTCTAACAAAGTTTTATTTGTGTTTTTTTAGTGGGATTCCCTGAATATATTGTTATTAGTTGTCACATCTGACAGTTTTATATTATTATTATTTTTTTTTTTTGGATTTTCAGCCTTTTTTTTTTCTTTAATGTTTGTATTTTTTCCAAGGCTGATCTTTGTTCAATGTTATTTTTATTTTTACTCCAGAATATTTTTGTGTGTGTTTTGTGTGTCAAGTTACCCCAACACCATTGATATCTTGTATTATTTAATCTCCAGGAGATTGTTTTTGTTGGTGTCCCTTGTTCATTTCACATTGTATATTTGAAATGTACCTGAATCCTCACAAACAAACTGTCCTTTTTGAAGTAAAACACATAGGAGAGTAGAATTCAAAACAAAAATCCTTTATTAAGGGATCAGAACCAAACAAAGAGGAAGGCAACACTGGATCAACAGGAGAAATTAGCAAAGCCTGGGACCCCCACGGCAGACATCAATTCTTCAATATCAAAATTGGTGGCCTGAGGAGTCCATATGTAAGGGAGGGCAGTCTGGTCCAGAATTCGCAGAGATCCGGATAGCAGCAGATGACATCTGTGTCCCCAGGCTGTGGTACCACAAGAGGCTGCATCTTTTGGCTGACCAGACTGAACCCAGGGCAATCACTGTCTGGTCTTCCTTCCACGCTTCCTTCCGGGCTGTGGCTGTGCAGTTGGAGATGTGGCAGGAGGAGGAGTAGGACCTGGAGGAGGAGGAGGACTGGGAGGACCTGGAGGAGGACTGGGAGGACCTGGAGGAGAGGGAGGAGGAGGACCTGCAGGAGGAGGACCATCCCAAAGGTGTGTGAGGTGTCATTTGGCCCCTCATACCTTTCTCAAGAGCCTCCAATATGAGGGCCTCACACATGACTTGTTGTCCCTCCTCCATCCCCTGCATTTTATATGCAATGAAGGCAGCAATGTTCTCCTCCATGGTGTGGGGTGCTCCCAGGACCTCTGTAGCCCTCCAAAAGAATCCTATAGCAGCCTCCTCTAGGGCACTCCTCCTACTGCCACTTTCTCTTTTCAGGGGGGGGGTGGAGGGACCTGCAGATCAGCCAGCCGGCTCGGCCCGGCCACCTCCTGGCTGAGACTTCCCTGTGTTTGAAAAAGGGACATGGTTGTAATGTTTTGCATCATCAATCCCAATCCTAAATTAGTACTCCCAACTAACATCTAGTTAACATCATTGATTGGACAAGCAGAAATATTTAGAGAAATGCTATACCTGGCTCAATCTGGGCTCCTCCACATGTGGCCTGGAAGGCCCAGGTTGGGCGTCAGAAGCCTCAGCCGGGGGGGAAGGAAGCGTGGAAGGAAGACTGGAGAGGGATGACCTGGGTTCAGTCTGGCCTGCCAGAAAATGTAGCCTTTCGTAGTACAACATCCTGGGGACATAGATGTCATCTGCTGCTCCGGATCTCTGTGAATCCTGGACCTTCTTGCACTCCCTTAGATATGTGCTCCTCAGGCAACCAATTAATATCTTTAAATAGGTGATGTCTGCCGTGGGGATCACCTGCTTCACAATTTCACACAATTGCTCCAGTGCTGCCTTCCTCTTTGCTTGGTTCTTGAAATGGGGGTGTTTAATCTCCCACAGACAGGGCAGCTCCCTTAGCATCTCTAAGAATACTGACATGAAGTCATTATCTTTGAGTAGCATATCCATGTTCACTGCAAGACACAACACAAGACAAAGCCTAATGTCAGACAAAACTCTCCTAATCTTGTTACAATATAGGCCTCAATCTAGAAGCAGTATAGGCACAAGTTTGTCTCTTACCTTCGTTCTTACGATCGGCGCGTCCAATGCTCCTTCCTCCGCTCACAGATCGTACGTAATACGCACGCGTGTTACGCTTTATACACACTGCGCATGCGTGTAACTCCGCCCGCCCCTGACGTTCTTTCTAGTCTATTCCCCGTCCCTTTTCGTTCGGCACAGTGGGTGAAGAGCACATGGCGGAGTTACAGCAGGTGCATGCTAATTCTAGCAACGAGGAGGAGGAGGAGGAGGAAAGCCCGGATCCGGACACGTCCCGATCCAGAAGGAGACGTTTTAAGGCCACAAATATGTCCTTTGGGGAGATGTTGGAGATGGTCGACATCATGAAGAAGTCCGACTATGACGGAAAGTATGGGCCTTACCCCAACCCCAACATCAGAAAGGCAAAGATCATGGCGAAAGTGGTCAAAAGCCTTCACAGGAATTTCGGGGTACGAAGATCGAAAGATCAGCTCAGGAAGCGGTGGTCGGACCTGAAGTTAAGAGAGCCAGAGCAGTACCGAAAGATCCGGAGAGTGCTGCAAAAAAGTAAGTAGTTGTGCTGTGTTCCTATTCTTTCTGTCTTTATTACGTTCGTGCTGCTCCATGTGCTTTTATTAATTGTAACGTTTAAAAGGGCAACTTTAATGTTCATGGGCCCATTATTCGTTCGTATCAAACATTTTTCTTTCGGCCTCTAAAACACCATTGTTTAGGCCATTTGCATTTTTTGAGCCTACTTGGATGCCAAATATTTGTTTGTGTAGATGGGTTTGTTACTAGAATGAAATGCCAAGTAGATTGTGTGTAAGGAGAGGACACTGAGCAGCTGTTTTCACATCTGGACACTGGAGCACTAGTGTGGGACCCCAGAACACCATTTTTATTAGGGGGCCACACAGGTGCTCCAGTGTATACTATAGGGGGGTCTCCATCTGTGAAGCTTGTACTAAACAGGTAAAGTATTGCAGCTTGACAAAGGGCAATAAAAAAAGACATCTTTGAACTCGGCTAAAATAGACAATTGTACCCTACTTCCAAGCAATGTTTCCTATTTCTAGTTCGGCCATCAAATATCTGTGTGCTAATTATACCATTTTTGTTTTACATAGGGGAGAAAAGACTCGGAGGACACCCCTCATCCGAGGAGACCAGAGACCCTCCACCTCTGGAAGAAGGTGAAATACCCCAAACCCAAGCTGAGCAGGAGGAAGAAGAAGATGTGGTGGAGATTGGCACCACAACAGGTGAGTGTCTGCGACCACAGGCTCAGGTAAAAGAGATGGATGGTGGCAGATTTTTGAGACCTGTTTTTTTTTTTCTTTCTCTCTTTTTAGGTGATCGTGATATGAGGGATAGAGAACGCTTTACTTCAGAAAGTGCCCAGATCCTGATCGGGGAGATCATGGGGTGTAATGCCGAACTGCAAAACATCCAGCAAAAAATCAATGATGTTATTAAAAAAAATAATAACATCATTGATGTTTTGGGGCGAATTTAAAACCCCACAAAATCACTTTTTGGATTGTGGTCTAATCTTTTAAATTTTTTTGCAATGTTTTGAAAAGCCAAATTTGGAGGATGCACACAGTGTGCCAACATGTGCTATCTGCCATCACGGGAGATCAATGGACGCGTTTTGGGGGTGCAACCCCTTCCTCAATTATAAAGTCGCGTTGAGGAAGGGCTTGCTCCCCCAAAACACGTCCCTTGATCCCCCCTGATGGCAGATAGCACGTGTTGACATTCGTAAATTGGTGTGCATCTTCCAAATTTGGCTTTTCCAGGGGTAATTTCCCCCCATCTGAACGCTATATCAAACCCAGTTCCTAAATACTGATGTCTGATATAGCCTTCAGGTTTTACCTAATGTGAACTTTGTAAGTTCAAGTTTTTTGGCTTTCTTGTTGGTTTTACACAGGCCTGTTTTATCTGAAATGGACATTTCGAATTTTGCTAATGCTACTGCAAAAATTGTTATACAACAAACATATTGGTTTGTTTTAAAAACCTTTGGTAAATGCACATGTGATTGTGCAGGTATAAAAAAGTGGCTTACTCAAGAATGTGAGGATTATTGTCTCAACACTACAACACTTTTGGGGTGATGTAATAGCTGTTTTATGCAAAAATGGGGGTTATTTCCTAAGGGCAAATCCTCTTTGCACTACAAGTGCAGTTTCAGTGCAGTTGCAAGTGCACTTGTAGTGAAATGTGTTTTTGCATTTAGGAAATACCAGCCAATAGTGCTTTGTATAAGGTTACCCAATCATGACATTTTCTGCACTCAAAACATTTATGTCAGGGTCAGCTAAAACAAACACAAGCAGTAAATGTCCACAAAGAATTTCTTTTTTTTTTTTATTATAAAAAGGCCTCACATATTGTCTGGCATATTGATAGCCCCCCTACCCGCAAAGAACTCCAGGTAGCGTAACCGGACATCACGGGCACTCAGGGAGGGCAAGCCAGAACGGCCACTTTCAAGCGCCGTCAGTGTGGTTTGATGTAGGATTCCGGCCTCAGGCCCAACTGAGCCAGCATAGTTGGCCGAATGTTTCAGTAAAAAGTTATGGAGAACACAGCACGCAAGTATTATATGGTTCAGTTATACTCCGCCATATGGATAGGTGTCAGAAATAGGCGGAACCGGCTGGCTAGGATTCCAAATGTGTTCTCCACCACTCTTCGGGCTCTGGCCAGCCGGTAATTAAAAACCCTCTGTTCCGGGGTGAGGGTCCTCATTGGGAATGGCCGCATCAGGTGGTCCCCCAGCGCAAATGCTTCATCAGCAACGAACACAAATGGGAGTCCTTCCACATTGTCCTCTGGAGCTGGCAAGTCCAAGCTGCCATTCTGGAGACGCCTGTAAAACTCCGCCTGGGCGATGACTTCACCATCGGACATCCGGCCATTCTTCCCCACGTCCACATACAAGAAGTCGTAATTAGCCGTCACCACCACCAACATCACTATACTATTAAACCCCTTGTAATTATAATAGTATGACCCCGAGTTGGGTGGTGGGACGATGTGGACGTGTTTCCCATCAATTGCCCCTCTGCAGTTAGGAAAGTCCCACCGCTTGGCAAAGTGGGAGGCCACAGTCTGCCATTCCTGTGGCGTGGAAGGAAACTGTTAAGGAAAAAACAATAAACATTACTATTTTTACTCTGAAACATGGCAAGCAGATTAGACACAAACATTATGGGGCAACCTCCAGATAGCATTTATTAAGGGGAATTTAACAACACCAAAGTATAAGGTACACCTATCATATTCCCCCTCCCCCCCTCTCATGGGCCATTTCTAACATTATAGGGGGTGTGTGTAAATCTTAGACAGGTAACCCTCTTCACTTCATTGAGAGATGAATGCCTAAATAATGGGGATTACTTGGAACAGCCCCTCCTTAGTTACACTATTGGCAGACCACTGGACAGGTAAGAAGTGTCTGAATACAAAGATATAAATACACACTGTACACATTTGAGGACATTTGGACATTCTGCTATTACCTATCAAGATAATAATAGGATACAAAAACTTTAAACAGTACCATTGGAAAGTATACAGGCAGGTCCTTGCACTACGTGCTTTGGGTAATTCATCCATAAATCTGACCAGTAAAGATGTGGGTATAGTGTGTATGGGTTTGGCAAAGTCAGCAGATAGATGATTGAGGATAGATAGAGAATTGGGATCAGCTGACTTAGCAGTTGGGGGAGGGAGGGTTACTAAAAATTATTTGGGGACACCACAAACAAAAGCCTCTGGCACTCTGCCTGAATTTAAAAAAAAAAAAACATTTCCAAACATTTTAGGGGGTGTTTGGGGTAAAGCACTACTATGGAGATGATAAAATACATTGTTAAGTGACTACATGAGGTGAATATAGGGCAGGAGACACCATGCTGGGGAGGTTATTGAAGGGCAAATATGTATGAAGGACCTAAAATAATAATTACATAAAAATCCAGCATGCATGAGAACAAAGGGGACATTCACAGCATATTACAATCATGGTCATTAGGGAATGAGGAAAGAAATACAAGATATTATCAAACATTCAATACAATAAAATGTGATATTAACGGATAAAAATCTTACCTTCATATACTCCTTCTGCAGGACCTGTATGATGGCAGAACAGGTCACTGGGATGATGATACCCAGAGCCTGGGGGGAGATGCCTGTCGAGAACTTTAAGTCCTGCAGGCTTCTCCCTGTGGCCAAATACCGCAAATACCGCAAGGTAGCGACCAACCTCTGCTCCGGAGTGATGGCTTGCCTCATGCAGGTATCCTGCCTGCTGATATAGGGGGTCAGCGAAGCCAACAAACGGTGAAATCATCAGGATTATTCTCACGGATCTCACGGAGCAAAGGCATATGAGAGAACTGGTCATGCAGAAGCAACCAATTCTTGGTCCATGAACTCCTCCCCACCCTGTTCATGGACTGGACTTGTGTCAAGGTCAGGACCCCAACACCAAGCCCCCGCACAGCACGAACTCTACGAGGAGTACGCATACGAAACATGGCTAGAAAACGGTCGGCTGCTCAGAACGAAGTAACAGAACGCACTGAAGAACAGCAAGGCCTGTGAAGAGCGACCTGAAAAACAGTAACGAACGAACAAGAATACAATGTCTACCTAAAGTCACGCGGAACTTGCTGCACACACTGAAGAGCAGATACAAACCCACAAGCACAAACTGAACGGCAGAAAACGATCTGAAAGCCACGAGTCTGAAAAAGCGTGAATCGTCTCTCACCAAACTTTTACTAACACGAGATTAGCAAAAGGAGCCCAAAGGGTGCCGCGCTTGGTTCTGAACCGGCCTTTTCTAGTCTCGTCGTACGTGGTGTACGTGACCGCGTGGTTGGCGATCGGAAATTCCGACAACTTTGTGCGACCGTGTGTAGGCAAAACAAGTTTGAGCCAACATCCGTCGGAAAAAATCCTAGGATTTTGTTGTCGGAATGTCCGAACAAAGTCCGACCGTGTGTACGCCCTATAACTCCTCCCACAGTTTTTACACTACATAGACAAGTAATATACCGAAACGTGCAGATTGTTCCCGAATGGTGTGCTATTACTTTGTGGAACGTTTCGCCGAATGGTTCACAAAATATCGTTGTTTTTGCGGCGAAATTGGTCCCATAGGAATGAATGGGGAAATGTTCAAAACTAGAGTGGGAGGTGACAAAAGCTGAAAAATCAGAACATGATTTCTAAACTGCCACCACTCCCTCATTTTGTAGCCCACCTACACAAATCTTATATCAAAACGTTCAGCTATCCCTGCTGCCACTAAACATGTCCACAGCTAAGCCATAGTCCTGATAGTTTTCATAATATGACCATTTGTTTGCAACTCACGCCGTCCATTAACATTTATTGAAACTACAATCTAGCCCCTTCAAATTTGAAGGGCAATATCTAAACTGCGACTGTGCCTTCAATTTTAATATTTCAGAGACATACTATGCATCAAAATCTAGGTCTGGGTCTTGTGATTCTCACAATATAAAGCTCTTCTCTGTAGGATTTATAGTTTTTAAAATACGACCGTTTTAATTACTGCACAGTTGTTACAGCTATGATCCTGTGTATTGTGTATTGAGCAGTGGGTGTGAAGTATAAACAGGACATGAGCGTTGCTAGGAAACAGTGGTTGTAAACACAAGATGCTGAGACCCCTCAAATGCATGTGGTCATACCTTCATCTGCGAGGCTTGATAATGCTGATAATTTACCACCCTAACTCCTCCCACAGTTTTTACACTACATAGACAAGTATGATACCGAAACGTGCGGATTGTTCCCAAATGGTGTGCTATTACTTTGGGGAACATTTCGCCGAATGGTTCACGAAATATCGTTGCAGTATATACAAATGCACGCATCAGGAAACCCGACGCACGTTTCGCGAGATCATTGCTCGCTCATCAGGGGTGGATGCGGATGAGATGTATCTAAATAAACAAAAAGATGGGTCACAGTGGTAATGTATGAACAGTGGCAGAATGGGTCAAAACAGCCCAATACTTACCATTGAACGAAACCAGAGTTTCCCTTGCTGAACCCCCAAAAGTACAGCAGCAGCCAGAGTATGGCACGGGAGCTGAGGGGGAGAAGACGGACACAGGTAACCCCAGGGGGGACGCCAGGAGGCAGACATGGCATTAGTGAAGGTGAATGGTCCTATTGTCTCAGTATGTAACTTGATAGATAGCTGTAAACATAGATGTATATGTCTCAATGATTTGCCAAAATTTAGTAAAATGAACATAAAGTAATATAATATAATAATATTTTTGTATGAGAGCAAGTATGCTCTAGCATAAGTATATGTGTCAAGCTTTACTAAAAAAGCAGTGTAGATAGAAGTTGTACAGTTATTTGTATAGAACATAAATGGACTAACCTGATCCAATAATGGAGCAGACATAGATACCATGGGTAAAAAAGTAAATCCTAAAAAATTGTGTTTGTCTGGGAAAGAAAAAAGGAAAGGGTTGTGTGAAAAGCAGTGTTATAAAAGACAAAAAAGTGCAGGGAATGGAAGGGGGCCGGTCCGCCCCGCCCCGCCCCGCCCCGCCCCGCCCCGCTCCCAACGCCATGCAAGGATGGATTGGTGTGCCGACGCCCAGGGTGTCACCTACCAATGGGAGTATGCATGCGCAGTAGACTCCCATCCATCCAAGATGACAAACTGCACTGCCACTGGGTGGCAGCGCAAATGCGGAAGCCGCCCAATGGGTGTAGGAGCATGGCGCCGATATGCCGGTGGCCCCCCCAAAAAAAAACGTGGGACAAGGGGGGGACAGCAGGAGACAAGAATCTCCCTTAGCATATCGCAGCTCCCGTGCCAAACAAAAAACCACCAACCGCCAGAGGAGACAGCAAAGGAAACAAAGGCCACAGAACACCACCACTGTAGGAGGCAAAGTCAGAGGCTAAAGCATGTATATGAAATATATTTGTAAAAACAGTGGCTGGTGGTGACAGCAGGCCAGTTTTTGGGCTAAATGGGTGTCTTCCACCCGGGTTCAATAGAAGCAAAATAAAATGAAAGGTCTGCAGTCCCCAGTGATGCACCTCCATCCCTATATACATATACAAAAAAAGGAAGAATCGCCCTGGGACTTTAAATGAGGTGGTCACAGTCAGCCACTGAGTAACAAGAGTAAAGGCAGTATAAATGTTTATTAAAATTATTGTACATACATGGATAATATAGCATATTAGTTCAGCCAATGGATTTGAACGTAATAAAGAAAATAATTGAAGTTGATGCAAACGTTATAAAATGCAGTATATACAAATGTACGCATCAGGAAACCCGACGCACGTTTTGCGAGATCATTGCTCGCTCATCAGGGGTGGATGCGGATGAGATGTATCTAAATAAAGTAATGTATGAACAGTGGCAGAATGGGTCAAAACGGCCCAATACTTACCATTGAACGAAACTAGAGTTTCCCTTGCTGAACACCCAAATGGACAGCAGCAGCCAGAGTATGGCACGGGAGCTGAGGGGGAGAAGACGGACACAGGTAACCCCAGGGGGGACGCCAGGAGGCAGACATGGCATGAGTGAAGGTGAATGGTCCTATTGTCTCAGTATGTAACTTGATAGATAACAGCTGTAAACATAGATGTATATGTCTCAATGATTTGCCAAAATTTAGTAAAATGAACATAAAGTAATATAATATAATATAATAATATTTTTGTATGAGAGCAAGTATGCTCTAGCATAAGTATGTGTCAAGCTTTACTAAAAAAGCAGAGTAGATAGAAGTTGTACAGTTATTTGTATAGAACATAAATGGACTAACCTGATCCAGTAATGGAGCAGACATAGATACCATGGGTAAAAAAGTAAATCCTAAAAAATTGTGTTTGTCAACTATAAGGTAAGGGAGCCTCTGCCAGGGGAGGCGGGTAAGGGTAAGGGAAGGTGGGGGGGAGAGTGAGGAGGACTAAATACGTTCGTGAGCGGACAACTATCGGAATCATAACAAAGTGCAAACAGTCATAAACCAGTGGGTAATGTAACTCGCCCGGGTAGGGGACTGGAGGAGAGGAGGGTATCTCAATTAGCCACTGAAAAGGCTAACTGGATGCCGCCCAACGAGTCAACCAGTCACCAAAAGAGTGTAGGGCAGATCACTACACCGAAGAATAGGGCTGCCCACCGGCTCCAGAAGTGAGGATGCAGCATCCCGTCCGGGGTTTGGAGTAAAGGAGTTCATCTTGGGAGATGAGCGTCTCAATGCCTCTTTGAGAGTTGCTTCTTCCACAATGGGGTCAGTGGGCAGTTCGGAGGGGGTCGCTTGGATGAGCCTGGCTTGGCTGCAGGTTGCTGAGGTGGGAATTTTTGAGCGAGGAATTCTAGTTGCAATAGCAAGCGTTCGCCATCTTGGAAGTTGGTGAATCCATATGATTTGTCTCTAAATTGAAACTGGAGACAGAAAGGGAATGACCAGCGGTATTTGATAAATTTTTGCGGCAGAATTTCAAGGAGAGACTTGAGGGATCTCTGCTTTTGAATAGTGGTGGGGGAGATATCGGCGAAAATTTGAATTTTTTTTCCCTGGAAGGAGAGATTTTCCAGATTGCGGGTTCTTCTCATTATGTCTTCTTTTACTCCATAAAAGCGGAGTTTAACCACTATATCTCTTGGGAGTCCACCTTGTCGGGGGGTTGCAGGGCTCTATGTGCTCTATCAAGCTTAAGTCTTTGGCCCTGGATGTCGGGGATAATGGCCTTGATGAAAAGCTTTACCGTGCTTGGTATATCAGAGATTGATTCCGGGATCCCCAATATACGTAAATTATATCTCCTGCTTCTATTTTCTAAGTCATCTAATTTGGCTAGCGCAGATTCGAGTTGATCTTGCAGCGTTTGGATACAGGTGGTATTTGGTTGGTGCGTGCAGCTGTGTTGTCTACTCAATGGCATCCATGCGGGCTCCTAGGCTTTGCAAATCAGCCTTAATGGTAGCTGTGATTTGTGTAGCATTTTGAGCTAGGCCTGCAGCCATCATCTCAGAGAAGCTGTGGAGCAGCTGTGACATGTCAGGGGGGTAGCCAGGCAGTGTGGGGAAGGCTGCTGTGGGCCTGTGAGGCCCATGGGGGAATTCATCATGGGGGTGTGAAGGAGATCTCCCATTGTCCTGTTCAGCAAGGATTCCGTGGAAGCTGGGGAGATCCCTTGAGGAATCATGTTACTTACAGGTGTTGCCAGCAAGGGGGGAGGCTGCTGGTGTAATGGAGAAGGGTCAGCTATGGATTCCTGATCCTCCAGGCCTCCTCGTGTGTGCGCCGTGGCTGCCATCTTGGACGGTGCAGGGGCTGCCAGGCCAAAGTCCAGCTGACGGCTAATGTCCTTTTTGGGGGGGACACCCGGCATGTAAATCCGTGCCCTGGGTCCTCCGGGAGGTGTGGGGGCCTATGTGAGGTGACTCCCGCTCGATCAGAGGGCTTGGGGGCTGAGAAGGGCCGGAGCGGTGCAGAGCTCTCGGCTACGGCGTCCTCCTGGGAGTCCCGCGCATGCGCACACTTGTTCCTAAGATTTTATCCAAATTTATATCTCCCAATTGTGATCCACCACCCTCCACCAATGACAAGCCCCCATTTCCACTCCCAAAAGTGAGTATTTTTTATAATTGTTATCATTTTTTATCCCTTCTTATCATCATCTCTTCACTGTATTGTCTGCTCCTACAGGCTGGCACCCTCTTCCTCTCCATTTATACTTATCCTGGTGTGCTGCAATCACACCTTTGCTGAGCTCCCACTCACTGGCTGGGTGACCTCTGCTGCATTTATGGGCACTCATCAGGCTACATTTCTGTGGACTGGTGAGGCTGCATTTATGGGCACTGATGAGGCTGCATTGATGGGCACTGATGAGGCTGCATTGATGGGCACTGGTCAGGCTGCATTGATGTGGACTGGTCAGGCTGCATTATTGTAGACTGGTCAGGCTGCATTGATGGGCACTGCTCAAGCTGCATTGATGGGCACTGCTCAGGCTGCATTGATAGGCACTGCTCAGGCTGCATTGATAGGAACTGCTCAGGCTGCATTGATGTGCAGTGCACTCTGTAAGTCTGTAACAACACCCTGAGTATGAAAGGGGTTAAAGTTGTTTAAGACATTCCATACCCAAACACAAAGGCAGCTACCAAACAATTCAATCAGCCGAAAAAGGAACCCATACAAATAATTCTCCCCCAAGTACAAGACAAGGCTCTGTCTTGAGGTTCAAGCAGGAATGAATCTTTATTCAAACACATGTTATACAGAACCCACTTCAACACTTTCACTCACCCTTGGAAAACAGGGCAGGTTAAACTGTCCAATGACAATGGACACACAGCTCAGGTGTGTTTAACTTCTCATCAGTATACAGTCTTAACAGGGAGGCTGCCCTGTTGCCAGCCCTTCTGCTGGAAACCCCACATCATCTGCTCTGGCTAACTGTTGGGGAGGGAGGCCGACTGCCCCGGCTCCCTGGAACTCTATAGTTGTTGCCGGTGCTGGGCAGAGGTTGGTAGCACTCTCATCGGTTGCTAGCGCTTCAGCTGGGTTGGTGTCATCATTCTGGGGCACCGTCTGCTGTTGGAACTCCCTTTCACTGGTATTGTCTTCCTGGTGTACGAACCCTTGTTGGGGAGGGAAAATGGCTGCTTTTCCTCCCCGCATCTCTGAAATCCACTGGGAAGTGATTGCCACCTTCTCACCATGAGCCTCCGGAACTGCCACAGGTGTGGGGCAGAGGTCTTGGACCCTCTGTCTGGTGACCAGCGCCTCAGCTGGGGAAGCTCTTTGCAACTCCACAGATACTACTGTTGGTGCTGGGCAGAGCACACTGAAGTTTGGCCCTGATACCAACTCTTCTGCTGGAGGCTCATCAGGTTGTTCTTCTTCAGCAGAAAAGTCTATCAAATCCCCTGTCTCTGCAACTGGTGTCTGGGGATAGAAGTTCACAATCTCCTGTCTGTGGAACCCAGAAGATGCTATCAGTGCTGGGCAGAGGTTAGCAGAACTCTGCCCTGTTGTCAGCACTATAGCTTTGGGGATGGCAATCTCCAGATTTTCCACTGCTGATTCTTCAGCCAGGATTTCGGAGTTGTCAACTGGTATTTCCTGATAGTCCCAGGCAAAGGGAGCCCCACCCTGCTGCTGAGCAGAGTCTAGTAGCTGTCTGTAGGCGATCTCCAGCTCCCATTCCTGAACGGCCAGAAACTCCAAATCTTCCTGTGCCCAGTGCCCTTCCGAGACATTCAGTCTTCGCTCTCTGTGCTCCATTATTTCCTCCAAATGCCACTCCCAATCACTCCCAAAGTCAGGGTCCCTGGACAGCCTCCAATAAAACAATCCCAGGCCATCATAGTTAAAGCCTTCCATGGGGCTGTCATCCACTGACAACGGGCACTCTTGGGCTACATACCACTCGTCCAACTGCATCTCTGCCCGGATCAGAATGCTTAACCCAGCTGTCCACTCCTGCTTCAGTTGTTCCCCCAATAACAGCATTCGTACTTCATACTGTGACCAGTACCTTACATGGATGGAGGGGAGAGGAGAGGTGTTGCTGCTCGAGAGCTAGCGCTTTCTTCCAGAGTTCACAGTGGATAGAGTCAGACCATCCCAGCAGCACCTGCTCTGATACTGGTCCTCTATGCTATATCTGCATCTCTCGCAACCTCCTTGTCATGAAGATCCTGCCAGTAATCAGCGATCCAGACGCAGGGGGACACGGCCGCGGGTTCCACTGCGCATGCGCGCGCGTTCACAGGTGCTGTCACGCACGGGCACGCGCGCGCGCACTCCCGCTAGTGCCAGGCGGGCTATTTAAACCGGCCTGTCACACTCTATCCCCGCTGTCTGCTCTACAGCGTTCCGTGTGCCTTAACCTGATCTGACCTGTGTACTCTGCTATCTGACCCGGCTTCCTGTTAGACCATCCTGCTATCCGCCTGCACCAGACCCTCTTGGCTTGCCTGACCATCCCTCTGTGTTGTCCCTGGTACCTCTGCTGATCGACCGATACCGACCTCCGGCTTGTTTGACCATCCCTCAGTCTAATACCTGTATCCAGTCTACTACCTGCTGCCTTGTTCCTGGTTCCAGTCCAGCGTTCCAGTCTACTACCTGCTGCCTTGTTCCTGGTTCCAGTCCAGCGTTCCAGTCTACTACCTGCTGCCTTGTTCCTGGTTCCAGTCCAGCGTTCCAGTCTACTACCTGCTGCCTTGTTCCTGGTTCCAGTCCAGCGTTCCAGTCTACTACCTGCTGCCTTGTTCCTGGTTCCAGTCCAGCGTTCCAGTCTACTACCTGCTGCCTTGTTCCCTGTTCCAGTCCAGCATTCCAGTCTACTACCTGCTGCCTTGTTCCTGGTTCCAGTCCAGCGTTCCAGTCTACTACCTGCTGCCTTGTTCCAGATTCCAGTCCAGCGTTCCAGGTTACTACCTGCTGCTTTGTTCCTGGTTCCAGTCCAGCGTCCCAGGCTACTACCTGCTGCTTTGTTCCTGGTTCCAGTCCTGCTTACTTACCTGATTCCTTACCTGCTGTGGATCTGGGTCCTCTCTGCATTCCTGCTTCCTCTTCAGCTTCTGGATCCAGAGGGTGCCACCACTCCTGAACTTCCGGTGACTGTCGATCCTGCCAGGCACCCATACCACTCCTCACTCCTGGCCTTCTGTCTCCATTCCAGAGGAACAGGAGTGGGAGCTGTAAGGGAGGTCCTTCTCTGCACTTCGGGCTCAAAACCTACCAGGTACGTGACAGTAGCAGACAGCCATGTCTGAGCCTGAGCAGGGAACGTCTCCCATGGAGGAACTTTGTGCACACCTGGCAGGATTGACTGAAGCAGTCAAGAATCTACAACAAGGATACACCAGGCTGGAGGAACGAGTGTTAACCTTGTCTAATCCCATTGGGGCTCAGGGAGTTCCTTCCGCTCCTGCTCCTTCAGTCAGGCCTTCCTCAACAGTGGTGATGCTCCCTCCAGAACCCAAGGTCCCGACGCCTGAACGTTTCTCTGGAAATCGCCTCAAATTCAGGGCTTTCCGCAACTCCTGTGAATTGTTCTTTGCTCTTCAGCCACGTACCTTTTCCCTGGAGGCTACTAAGGTGGGCTACGTAATCTCTCTGCTTTCTGGTGACCCCCAAACCTGGGCCCACCGCCTCTTGGAGCAAAAGGACGTATCCCTGACTAATCTCTCCACCTTCTTTGATGCACTAGGTCAGCTGTATGATGACCCCCAGCTGTCCGTGACTGCAGAAGCAGCTTTGCACACCCTTCAGCAGGGTCGCAGGGCTGCAGAGGACTATGTGGCGGAATTCAGAAAATGGAGTGCGGACACAAATTGGAATGATGCGGCTCTCCGCTATCAGTTTTGAATGGGACTTTCTGACTCTCTGAAGGATGAATTGGCCAGGGTGGGTACCCCACAGACTTTGAATGCATTGATCGATCTAACCATCCAGATCGATCGACGTCTAAGAGAACGTAGGACTGAGAGAGCTATGGGAACTTCTCGCCCAACTTGGGTTACCCTTAAAGTTCCCCATCATACGTCACCAGCACCACCAATCTCTACGTTTAACCCACCTGAGCCAATGCAATTAGGGGTTCTGCGGCCTTCTCTTACTCAGGAAGAACGACAACATCGTCGAGTGAATTATCTGTGCCTGTATTGTGGGGAACCTGGGCACTATGTCAGGAACTGTCCCCTTAAACTCCGTAAGTGCCTATCCCTGTCCACTAACTATGTTGCACCTCTGGTTAAGAACACTACTCACCTTGCTCTCTCTCTCCTGTTACAGCTTCCAGGAGAGACTCTGCAAATAACCACCATTATTGACTCTGGAGCTTGCAGTTGTTTCATGGACTCTCTTTTTGCTACCCAACACCGGATACCTCTGTTGCCTAAAGCCCATGGACTTTCCATCCATCTAGCTGATGGAACAGCCATTAAGTCTGGGCCTGTTACCCAAGAGACTGTTCCAATACCCGTTTCCATCTCCAATTCTCATCAAGAACCGTTACGCCTAGATATCATCGCTTCACCTCTGTTTCCCATAATCCTCGGCATGCCATGGTTACAGGCCCACAATCCTGACATTAATTGGATCACAGGTGAAGTTACCTTTTCCTCCCCATATTGCCTACAGTCTTGTAGACTTCAGAACACTCAGGAGAACCCTACCCTGCTCTGTTTGAACACAGATCCTAGTCTACACCTTTCCATCCCTTCTGCATATCATGATTTCTTAGATGTATTCAGCAAGCAGGGGGCAGAGGTCTTACCCCCTCACCAAGCCTATGACTGTCCTATCGAATTACTCCCCGGTGCTGAGATACCTTTTGGAAGAATATTTCCTTTGACGGAAGTGGAACAAGGGGCTTTAAAAGAATATATCGATGAAAATCTAAAGAAAGGCTTCATTCGTCCATCCACGTCTCCAGCAGGTGCAGGTATCTTCTTCGTACAAAAAAAAGACAAGACCCTCAGGCCATGTGTAGATTACCGCGAGCTGAACAAAATCACTGTAAAGAACCGTTACCCTCTTCCCCTGGTACCAGAGTTGTTCCAAAGACTTGGGACAGCTACCATATTCACTAAGCTTGACCTCCGCGGAGCCTACAATTTGGTTCGTATTAGGGACGGATACGAATGGAAGACCGCCTTTCGTACCCGTTATGGACATTTTGAATACCTTGTGATGCCGTTCGGTCTGTGCAATGCCCCTGCTACATTCCAGTACTTCATCAATGATGTTTTACGAGACTTTCTAGATCTGTTTGTTATCGTCTATTTAGACGACATACTAATTTTTTCTTGTTCCCTTGAATCCCATCGCAGGCACGTCAGAAGTGTGTTGGCCCGGCTTCGACAACACGGTCTATATGCAAAAGCTGAGAAATGTGAATTTGAACAGGAAAGTATTCCATTTTTGGGGTTAATCATTTCCAGCAAGGGCATTAAGATGGACCCTCAAAAGGTCACTGCAGTACTAGACTGGCCAGTCCCGACAGATAAGAAGGGGATCCAGCGATTCGTTGGATTCGCTAATTTTTACCGTAAATTTATTAAGGGGTTTTCAGCCATCATCACACCCATCACACAGCTAACTAAACAGGGTACACGTTTCCACTGGTCTGCTGAGGCTCAAAAGGCTTTCGAGACTCTCAAGGGCCTTTTTACTTCTGCTTCCATGCTAAAACATCCAGATTCCTCTCTGCCATTTGTACTAGAGGTGGACGCATCCGAAATTGCAGTAGGGGCAATGTTGTCCCAAAGACAGGGAACTAAGGCCCTGTTATATCCTGTGGCCTTCTTCTCTCGTAAATTGTCCACGGCAGAGAGAAATTATGATGTAGGTGACAGAGAGTTATTGGCTATCAAATCAGCGTTGGAGGAGTGGCGCTATCTGCTAGAGGGTGACGCTCATCCAGTCTTAATTTTTACAGATCATAAGAACCTGGAGTATTTGACGTCTGCAAAGAGGTTGAAGCCACGCCAAGCCAGGTGGGCCCTCTTTTTCTCCAGGTTCTCCTTTCATGTCACTTATCGCCCTGGCTCCAAGAATACCAAGCCTGATGCCCTATCCAGGATGTTTCACAAGCCCCAAGAGGTTTCCCCTCCGGACACCATTCTGTCCCCGGGGAATTTTCTTTTGCTTCAGGGAGACCTGCTTTCCCAGATTAGGCAGGCTTCCGCAGAGTTGGGGTCTTCCATTAGGTCAGAACTCCAAGTTAAGGATGGGTTATTATGGCACGAGAATAGGATCTTTATACCTGAAGAACTACGAGTTTCAGTACTAGAACTCTGTCATGACCATGCATTGGCTGGGCATTTTGGAGTGGCTAAGACTACTGATCTGGTACAGCGTACCTTTTGGTGGCCTCAGTTACATGAAGATTGTAGGAGATTTGTTGAATCCTGTACCACCTGTATCAGGAACAAGGGGCACAGGACCAAGGCATGGGGTTTGCTAAAGGCATTACCTGTCCCAGATAGGCCTTGGAAGATGCTTTCTATAGATTTTATTGTGGAATTACCTCCGGCTGGGGGCTTCACCTCAATTTTTGTCATAGTAGACCGGTTGTCGAAGATGGCCCACTTTGTCCCAATTAAGGGCACTCCCTCAGCTACAGAAATGGCACAGGCATTCATTAGAGAAGTCATCAGACTCCATGGGGTACCAGTTAATATCGTTTCAGATTGGGGGGTACAGTTTACCTCCCGATTCTGGAGGTCTCTGTGCAAAACATTGAAGATTGAACTCTCATTTTCATCTGCTTATCATCCCCAGACTAATGGGCAAACAGAGAGAACAAACCAGACTCTTGAACAATATTTACGCTGTTTTTCTTCATTTGCCCAAGATGATTGGATTTCTGTTCTTCCATTGGCTGAGTTCGCCTACAACAACTCTATTCATTCCGCTATCAAACAAACCCCATTTTTTGCAAATTATGGTTTCCACCCTTCATTTCTGCCTAATTCTCTTCCAGAGTGGACAGTACCCACAGTTCAGGAGAGGTTGGACTTCTTCACTTCCAACAATCAAGTTTTGCAGGAGACCATGACCAAGACCCAGGAGTATAATAAAGCAACTTTTGATAAGAAGAGACGAGGTGAGCTGTTACTTACACCCGGGGACCAGGTATGGTTGTCTACAGTAAATCTCAGGATGGCTTGCCCATCAAAGAAATTGGGTCCCAAGTTTCTTGGACCATTTCCTGTCAAGCGAAGAATTAATGAGGCGGCATACGAACTTGAACTTCCGGATTCATTAAAAGTGCATCCAGTATTTCATGTGTCTCTACTCAGACCCTCTGTTTCTAACCCATTTCCAGGCCGAAGTACGGATCCTCCTGATCCAATTTTGGTACATGGGGAGGAAGAATTCGAGGTGGAGGCTATCATGGACCATAGGAGAAGAGGCAACCAAAATCAATTTCTGATAAAATGGAAGGGGTTCGGCCCAGAAGAAAATTCTTGAGAACCCGAGGATAATATTCATGCTGAAAATCTTTTGCAATCTTTTAAAAGAGCCCATCCGGAGAAATTCCTTCAAAGGGGCATCCGGAGGCTGCCCCTTGGGGGGGGGGCAATGTCATGAAGATCCTGCCAGTAATCAACGATCCAGACGCAGGGGGACACGGCCGCGGGTTCCACTGTGCATGCGCGCGCGTTCACGGGTACTGTCACGCACGGGCACGCGCGCGCGCACTCCCGCTAGTGCCAGGCGGGCTATTTAAACCGGCCTGTCACACTCTATCCCCTTTGTCTGCTCTACAGCGTTCCGTGTGCCTTAACCTGATCTGACCTGTGTACTCTGCTATCTGACCCGGCTTCCTGTTAGACCATCCTGCTATCCGCCTGCACCAGACCCTCTTGGCTTGCCTGACCATCCCTCTGTGTTGTCCCTGGTACCTCTGCTGATCAACCGATACCGACCTCCGGCTTGTTTGACCATCCCTCAGTCTGATACCTGTATCCAGTCTACTACCTGCTGCCTTGTTCCTGGTTCCAGTCCAGCGTTCCAGTCTACTACCTGCTGCCTTGTTCCTGGTTCCAGTCCAGCGTTCCAGTCTACTACCTGCTGCCTTGTTCCTGGTTCCAGTCCAGCGTTCCAGTCTACTACCTGCTGCCTTGTTCCTGGTTCCAGTCCAGCGTTCCAGTCTACTACCTGCTGCCTTGTTCCTGGTTCCAGTCCAGCGTTCCAGTCTACTACCTGCTGCCTTGTTCCTGGTTCCAGTCCAGCGTTCCAGTCTACTACCTGCTGCCTTGTTCCTGGTTCCAGTCCAGCATTCCAGGCTACTACCTGCTGCCTTGTTCCTGGTTCCAGTCCAGCGTTCCAGTCTACTACCTGCTGCCTTGTTCCAGATTCCAGTCCAGCGTTCCAGGTTACTACCTGCTGCTTTGTTCCTGGTTCCAGTCCAGCGTTCCAGGCTACTACCTGCTGCTTGTTCCTGGTTCCAGTCCAGCGTTCCAGGCTACTACCTGCTGTTTTGTTCCTGGTTCCAGTCCTGCTTACTTACCTGCTTCCTTACCTGCTGTGGCTCTGGGTCCTCTCTGCATTTCTGCTTCTTCTTCAGCTTCTGGATCCAGAGGGTGCCACCACTCCTGAACTTCCGGTGACTGTCGATCCTGCCAGGCACCCATACCACTCCTCACTCCTGGCCTTCTGTCTCCATTCCAGAGGAACAGGAGTAGGAGCTGTAAGGGAGTTCCTTCTCTGCACTTCGGGCTCAAAACCTACCAGGTACGTGACACTCCTTCTGAATTCCTCTTTCATGGTGGCTGGTATCTGTACCTCTCCTCTCCTTTCAGTCAGTGCTGCTGTGACTTTTGCTGCTGCAGCACCTCTTTGCTGTAGCCAATTTGCATCCACAGCCACTATAACTAAGTCTATGATCTCCGCTGTAGAGTTAGGACCATAAAGTGCCAGTCTTATTTTAACAGCCCGATCAAACCATGCCTCTTTGGGTGTCCTGTCTGTTATGCTGGGCCTTTCGGTTATGTTGGGTCTTTCGGCTCTATCCATTTCGACTAGTTCTGCGATAATGTCCCTCTTCTTACGGTTGTTGGCCGGTCTGCCCCAGTTCTCCAGTAAGTCCTTGAGGGTAGAGCGCTTTAGCCGTTCATACTGTGCTTCCATTGTCCTGTGTCCTCTTGTAGCTGTCCTTCTGGGCTGTGGGAATGATCCAGCTGTTTGCCACCAGTTGTAACAACATCCCGAGTATGAAAGGGGTTAAAGTCGTTTAAGACATTCCATATCCAAACACAAAGGCAGCTACCGAACACTTCAATCAGATGAACAAGGAACCCATACAAATAATTCTCCCCCAAGTACGAGACAAGGCTCTGTCTTGAGGTTCAAGCAGGAATGAATCTTTATTCAAACACATGCTATACAGATCCCACTTCAAAACACTCCCCCCCCCCCCACCCTTGGAAAACAGAGCGGGTTAAACTGTCCAATGACAATGGACACACAGGTCAGGTGTGTTTAATTTCTCAACAGTAAACAGTCTTAACAGAGGGGCTGCTGGAGGAATCCCCCCTCCCTCTTTCCTCACAGCAAGACACTTAGACATCCCATAATAGTTTAGGCAGACAGCCACAATAGACAATAGAATACAGTCACACCCCAACCATCACAGCAAATAGTACACAACATAATGAGACAGCACACATTATATATACATATATACAGCACTGAGTCTGACTAGCACAGATCATAGTGGGGTTCTCATTCACCTTTTGCCCCTATTAGTGACTCCCGTCACAACGGCATATCCAGGGTCCCCAGAGTCTGTGTGTCTTGGGGGACATGGACCTGAATCTAATTTAACACCACCTCCAGGGTCCCCAGGCATACAGCTCACAACGAGCACCGTTCCCCCAAATGCCAGGGCCCATAATCGGTCGGCAAGAGGCTAGCATTCAGTCCCCTCCAAAAGCCTCTGTCCCAGTTAGGTCTGTCACAATGTCTCTGTACGGCAAAGTTATTATAGCTGGTATATTGTTTTTGTAGCACTGTAAATATTGACATTTTACTAATAGCAATTTGGAATCCCTAGGAAACAATTATGTCAAGAAAAATAAAAAAATTACTATGAGTGCAGGATATTCAAAGAACAGTGGACTTACAATTACTTTTTCATGCAGTACAAGGAAAGAGCTGTGTGGGAAGCAGCTAAATATTTCATCACTGCGACCAAGTTTTCAAGTTGCCAAGCTAATAGCATGCACTGGCAGACCATTCGTAGAGGGAAAATTTGTTAAAGAATGCCTTCTTTCTGTTGTGTCCAGAGAAGGCTGATATATTTAGTACAGTGAGTCTTTCAGGACCTACAATTACATGAAGGACTGAAGAAATGGGGGACAGTTTGCATCAGCATTTGCAAAACTCCTCAAAAAAAGTTGCTATTTTTCGTGGGACAAATTACTATTTTGAAGTTACCGTACATAGTTAGTCAGCTTGAAAAAAATATACAAGTCCATCTAGTTCAACCAAAAAAAGAGAAAAAATACAATCTCATATACATAATCCTTCACCCTCAGTTGATCCAGAGGAAGGCGAAACATCCCAACAAAGCATGCTCCAATTTGCTACAGCCGGGGAAAAAATTCCTTCCTGATCCCCCGAGAGGCAATCGGATTTTCTCTGGATCAACTTTACCTATAAATGTTAGTACCCAGTTATATTTGTAGATTTAGGAAAGAATCCAGGCCATTTTAAAGCAATCGAATGAGCTTGCCAGAACCACCTCTGGAGGGAGTCTATTCCACATTTTCACAGCTATTACTGTGGAGAAACCTTTCCATATTTGGAGATGAAATCTTTTTTCCTCTAGATGTAAAGAGTGCCCCCTTGTCCTCTGTGATGACCTCAAAGTGAATAACTCAACACCAAGTTCACTGTATGGACCACTTATGTATTTGTACATGTTAATCATACCCCCCCTTAATCTCCTCTTCTCAAGAGGACTGAATAGATTCAGTTCCTCTAAGCTTTCCTCATAGCTAAGCTCCTCAATGCCTCTTATCAGTTTGGTTGCCCTTCTCTGCACTTTCTCCAGTCCCCTATATCATTTTTGAGAACTGGTGCCCAAAACTGAACTGCATATTCCAGATGAGGTCTTACTAATAATTTGTACAGGGGCAAAATGATATCTCACTCTCTGGAGTCGATACCTCTCTTAATACAAGAAAGAACTTTGCTAGCTTTGGAAACCACAGCTTGGCATTGCATGCTATTATTGAGCTTATGATTTACCAAAACCCCCAGATCCTTCTCCACCATTGATTCCCCCAGTTGTACTCCCCCTAGTATGTATGATGCATGCATATTCTTAGCCCCCAAGTGCATAACTTTACATTTATCAACATTAAACCTCATTTGCCACTTAGTTGCCCAATTGAACAGTGCATTGAGGTCAGCTTGTAAATTGGAGACATCCTATAAGGATGTTATTCCACTGCATAGCTTAGTTTCATCTGCAAAGATAGAAATTGTACTTTTAATCCCAGCCCTACAGTACCTGACCGCGAGATTGTGTTTCCAGCGCAATCCCATCACGCTGGTTCTCGGCGACAGGGTACTGTGCATGTCGCGCTGCCTCGCTCATCGGGAAAGGAAAACTTTTTTTTCCTTTCGCGATGAGTGACAGGCAATGCTGATAGCTGTCTGGTATGAATCATGAGGGGCATACCAGGCCCCCACGCCGAAAAATCGGCGTGGGGGTCCCCCCCAAAATCCTTACCAGACCCTTATCCGAGCATGCAGCCCGGCCGGTCAGGAAAGGGGGTGGGGACCAGCGAGCGGCTTGGTAGAAGAGGCCGGAGAGAGCGGAGAAGTTGGAAGAAGATCCCCGAAGTCGGAAGAAGACCCCCGGAGCTGCCTAATAAATTACTTTTAAAACCTGTGTAGTGTGTTTTTATTGACACTTTTTTCCCTAGGTGAATGGGTAGGGGTACCATGTACCCTATACTCATCCACATAGGGTGGGGGGCTGGGATCTGGGGGCCCCCTTATTAAAGGGGGCTCCCGGATTCCGATAAGCCCTCCGCACGCAGACCCCGACAACCAACGGCCAGGGTTGTCGGGAAGAGGCCCTTGTCCTCATCAACATGGCGACAAGGTGCTATGGGGTGGGGGGGCCCGCAGGGTGCCCCCCCTCCCCCAAAGCACTCACCCCCCCATGTTGAGGGCATGCAGCCTGGTACGGTTCAGGAGGGGGGGCGCTCACTCGGGGGGAACACACGCCGGCTTTTTATTTAAAATTTGGCGTGGCGTTCCCCCTCATGATTCATACCGGACAGCTGTCAGCACTGCCTATCGCTCATCGCGAAAGGAAAAAAAGTTTTCCTATCCCGATGAGTGAGCCAGCTGGGCGCTAGCTCCCGTGACGGGGCTCGCAGGTGTCAAATCTCGCCGATAACAGTGGCGAGATTGACACAATATAGCGGTCACCTACTGTATATCATTTATAAAGGTATTAAAAAGTAAGGGTCCCAGAACTGAACCTTGGGGTACACCACTGATAACCTTAGACCATTCAGAGTAAGAGTCATTAACCCCTACTCTCTGCCTTTTAGCCAGTTTTCTATCCATTTACAAATTGATCTTTCCAAGCCTGTAGACTATATCTTACACACCTTACCTTACGCCATGTGTGGGGAACTGTGTCAAATGCTTTTGCAAAATCCAACCATAGCACCTGCACAGCCACCCCTCTGTCCAGAGGAGCTTGCTGCACTGAAAAGCATCAAAGGAACAACAACAGAAGAGGATATCTATGAAAAGGTTTGCCAAACTGTGAATGATATGGAGCTGGACTGGGCTAAACTAGCCAGTGTGACAACTGATGGTGCTCCTAGCATGGTGGGTGTCTAAGAAAGGTGTGATTGCATGCATTAACCAAGAGATGGACAAACACAACCATTCACATCCAATAGTCATAAACTGCCTTATCCACCAACAAGCGCTGTGTTGTAAATCACCGATGTGGGACTCTGTCATGAAAATTGTGCCATCTTGTGTTAACTTCATTAGAGCTCATGCACTAAACCACAGACAGTTTCAGGAATTTTTTCTGAGCTAAATCTTGCCTATGAAGATAATCTGTACCACACAGAAGTCCATTGACTGAGACGAGGGAGAGTTTTGAAACGTTTTTATGACTTACTTCCACAGAATGACTTACTTCCACAGATTTCTGCTTTTCTGCTTTCAAAAAACAAAATTACCAGAGCTTAAAGATGCAGCATGGAAATGACACCTTGCCTTTCAGACAGATGTAACAGAGCTACTCAACGGTTTCCATGTGCAACTTCAAGGAAAGGGGAAGCTCATCTGTGATATGCAATCACATGTGAAAGCATTTGAAGTAAAATTAGGCCTCCTCATTAAACAAGTGAAGGAGGAAAACTTCTGCCATCACCTTACAACTCAAAACCTGTTAGCGGAAAAACCATCAGTTGCATTCCCAAACAAAACATGTGTGCATTCATTGGAACAAGTTGCAAAAGGAGTTTCAATTTAGATTTAACCACTTCAGCCCCGCAAGGTTTTACCTCCTTCCTGACCTTCCTTTTTACAATTTGGCACTGCGTCGCTTTAACTGGTAATTGCGCGGTCATGCAATGTTGTACCCAAACAAAATTTGCATCCTTTTTTCCCCACAAATAGAGCTTTCTTTTGATGGTATTTGATTGCCTCTGCCATTTTTATTTTTTGCGATATAAACGGAAAAAGACCGAAAATTTTGAAAAAAAATGAAATTTTCTACTTTTTGTTATAAGAAAAATCCAATAAACTCAATTTTAGTAATTCATTTAGGCCAAAACGTATTCCACCACGTCTTTGGTAAAAAAAGTCAATAAGCATATATTTATTGGTTTGCGCAAAAGTTATAGCGTCTACAAACTAGGGTACATTTTCTGGAATTTACACAGCTTTTAGTTTATGACTGCCTATCTCATTTCTTGAGGTGCTAAAATGGCAGGGCAGCACACCCCTTCCCCCCCAAATGACCCCATTTTGGAAAGTAGACACCCCAAGGAAATTACTGAGAGGCATGCTGAGTCCATCGAATATTTAATTTTTTTTGTCCCAAGTGATTGAATAATGACAAAAAATTTTTTTTTTTTGCACAAAGTTGTCACTAAATGATAAATTGCTTACACATGCCATGGTTATATGTGGAATTGCACCCCAAAATACATTTAGCTGCTTCTCCTGAGTACGGGGATACCACATGTGTGGGGCTTTTTGGGAGCCTAGCAGCGTACGGGGCCCCAAAAACAAAGCACCGTCTTCAGGATTTCTAAGGGCGTAAATTATTGATTTCACTCCTCACTACCTATCACAGTTTTGAAGGCCATAAAATGCCAAGATGGCACAACCCCCCCCAAAAAAAATGACCCTATTTTGGAAAGTAGACACCCCAAGCTATTTGCTGAGAGGCATGTTGAGTCCATGGAATATTTTATATTTTGCCAAAAGTTGCAGGAAAATGACAAACTTTTTTTTTTTGCACAAAGTTGTCACTAAACGATATATTGCTCAAACATAACATGGGAATATGTGAAATTTAAATTCTGATGGACCTAAAAATAGAACATCAATTCCTATCGGGAAAACCGTTCGTTTGTATGCTATTCCGATGGACCAAAAACGACGCAAGGGCAGCTATTGGCTACTGGCTATTGAACTTCCTTTTTCTAGTCCCGTCGTACGTCATTGCATTCTAAACGATCAGACTTTGGTGTGATCATGTGTAGACAAGTCCATTTCAGCGGAACTCCGTCGGAACTTCGTAGAAAAAAACGTCATCTGTTCATTCTGACAGAAAAATCGGTTGTGTGTACGCGGCATTACGGTTCCAGGTTCGGGTCTCTCAAAATGTGATGGCATCTTGGGAGACCCTGTGAAAGTGTGTCTAGTCTGTGCAGTGCTGTACCCTACGCTAATACTCAACTAGTGTATGGTAGCATTCAAAACATTCACCAATGCAAAGACCAGGATTGTCAGGACAGGAGGGACAATAATAGCGGGTGTCACGCCTATATCCGCGCTTGCTGAAGACATGACATCTTTTGGGGGCTCGTTGGGTAGGGGTACTTGGAAGGACATAAGGAAAACGCCTCTCATGCAGCCGGCTTACTGCATTTGGATTGGGAAGGTGAGGTGGAGCACCGTCTGGAAACAGAAGGGCTCTGACGATCTCTTCCTGGAATTTAAGGAAGGATCCAGTCCGTCCTGAAGCTCTGTATAGCACATGAGCATTCAGCAAAGCCAACTGAAATAAGTATACAGACACTTTCTTGTACCAGTGTCTGGCCTTACGGGCAACTAGGTACGGCGCCAATAACTGGTCGTTGAGGTCCACCCCTCCCATATTTTGGTTATATTCGTGGACACAGAGGGGTTTATCCACAACACCAGTCGCCGTAGGAATTTGGACCGGCGTGTCTGCATGAAGGGAGGTAAGAACGAAAACATTCTTATTATCCCTCCACTTCACAGCGAGCAAATTATTACACTTGAAGCAGGCTCCCTCCCCCAGCCTAAGATGGAAATCTACAAGCCGCTGGGGAAAGCCCCAGCAATTAGGTCACACGGTGCCACATGCTCCAATCTAATGATCAAACAAGTGACTAAAAAGTGGCACGCTTGTGTAATAATTGTCCACGTACAAGTGGTACTCCTATCCGAATAAGGGTGACACCAAGTCCGACACAATCTTGCCAGCGCTCCCTATGTAATCTGGGCAATTCGGCGGCTCTACTTGGCTATCTTTTCCCTCATAAACCATAAAATTACATGTATAGCCTGTGGCCCTGTCACAGAGCTTATACATCTTGACCCTGTATCTGGCACGCTTGCTGGGAAGATACTGTTTGAAAGACAAGCGGACAGAAAACTTAATCAGGGACTCATCAACGCAGACAACTTGATGGGAAGTAAACAAATCTGCAAAACTTTGGTTGAAGTGGTTTACAAGGGGCCGAATTTTCTAGAGCCAATCGTATCCAGGGTCTCCATGAGGATGACAGAGTTCATTGTTATTGAAATGCATGAACCGCAAGATCTGCTCGTATCGTGCCCTGGTCATGGAGCAAGGGAATACGGGCATATGGTAAATTGGGTCAGTGGACCAATATGACCGCAATTCACTCTTTTTAGTTATGCCCATGAGGAGGGATAGGCCCAGAAAGATCTTAAATTCGGAAACCGTAATTGGTTTCCAATCTTAGTTACATAGTTAGTCAGGTTGAAAAAAGACACAAATCCATCCAGTTCAACCTTAAAAACAATAAATAAATAAAATAACAAATATCGTACAATCCAATATACCCAATTTTATACCCTCAGTTGATCCAGAGGAAGGCAAAAAACCCCAGCAGAGCATGCTCCAATTTGCTACAGCAGGGGATAAAATTCCTTCCTGATCCCCCAAGAGGCAATCGGATTTTCCCTGGATCAACTTTACCTATAAATGTTAGTACCCAGTTATATTATGTACATTTAGGAAAGTATCCAGGCCTATCTTAAAGCAATCTACTGAGCTGGCCAGAACCACCTCTGGCGGGAGTCTATTCCACATTTTCACAGCTCTTACTGTGAAGAAACCGTTGCATATTTGGAGATTAAATCTCTTTTCCTCTAGACGTAAAGAGTGCCCCCGTGTCCTCTGGGTTGACCGTAAAGAGAATAACTCAACACCAAGTTCACTATATGGACCCCTTATATATTTGAACATGTTGATCATATCCCCCCTCATTCTCCTCTTCTCAAGAGTGAATAAATTCAGTTCCTCTAATCTTTCCTCATAGCTGAGCTCCTCCATGCCTCTTATCAGTTTGGTTGCCCTTCTCTGCACTTTCTCCAGTTCCCCGATATCCTTTTTGAGAACTGGTGCCCAAAACTGAACTGCATGTCTGGCAATCTCTGGCAAGGGAGGACTGGGGAATAGCGGTGATGTATTGACCAGCATACAAATTGCTTTGGTTCACAATAGATCTATAGAGATCTTCTGTGAAAAACAGCGAATAAAAATCAAGTGACATAAAATCAACTGTTTCCACCTGAATGCCAGGTTGGCCAGTGAATGGGAGAAGTACTGGTGCTGCAGAAGTGGTGGGTTCCCAATTAGGATTGGCGAATGCAGCAGGAAGGGCACTATGGGCTCGACAGGCCTGTGTTTGTATTCTTGGTGGCAGTGGGACACTACTTGTGCTTGCCACTTCACCAGCTTGAACTGCACTTATGGGACTTGCCACGTCACCACGTGTTACTGCAGTGCTGGTTTGACTACGACCAGGGTGTACTAGGCCGCTGGTGCTTGCCAGTTCACCAGAAGGAATAGCGGCACTAGTACTTCTGTGCTCCATACGAGAGCCCTGTGGTTCTTGCACCTCAACAGCAGAAGAAGATTGGGGTGTGGTACGCCTGACCTTGGCAGGGACCACAACTTCGTCGTCAGAGCCATCTGTCATGGAGCCACTGTCGTCTACAGGATCGTATTCTGAGCCTGAATCGGACAGATGAGTAACTTCCTCTTCACTATCTGTCATGCTCAGAAACGCGTAGGCCTCTTCACTACTGTACCTTCGATTTGCCATTTTGGGCTCTAAATTTACTGGTACAGTAGTGAGACTCACAGGTAAAAAAGCTCCTAGACTGTCAGCAAATGTAACAAACGCTACCAAAAAAACTGTTAGCGATCACAGGGGTCAGGCCTGACTCTGCGAACACTGCAGTTATGTTTGTTTAGTGTTTTGTAAGTGACAGTGATCGATCGATACTGCACTTGGGTGGGCTGGGGTGGGCTGGGCGGAGGGGCAAAACGCAGGTGCTAGCAGGTATCTGGGCTGATCCTGCTAACACTGTGTTTTTGGGAACCTTAAACTGCTGGGTACGCTAGTATAGATCTGATCAGATCAGATATTGATCCGTTCAGATACTATACCACTAAGGGAGGTGTATGCTGCGTGCGTTGGTGTTAGCGTTACTGGCACTAACCTGCCACTGCCTGGGGTGGTGCAGACCCTATCTGACCCTAAAACCTAACTGATATCACCCGTCGGGCAATCAGGGGGTTAAACCTTTATTAGATAATAAACGGCGGGTGCCCTGACACTATAAAAAAAAAAACTAAAAACTAACTAACCAGCATAACCCGTAACAGTTGATCACTGGTGATCACTGATGAAAGGGTTAACTAGGAGGCAATCAGGGGGTTAAAACTTTTATTAGGTAGTATATGGGGGTACCTGACGCTATAAAAAGCTGATGGTGGAGGCGCATGTGCGGAACCATTCAAGTTGGCCGCCTGAGACCGGAGTTCCGCACTGCCCCGGCCACACGGCTCACATAGCGGCAGAACCGGCCCAGCAAGCCACCCACAAACGGCCGCATCGCGTGGTGGAGACACCCGAGCACCAGTACATGTCAGGGGGGACAGCCAGGAAGAACCTGGGAGCGCAGTTTGAGAGCGGGGAGCAGCGAGGGAATTCCAAGATGGCGACCGCGTCTCAGCCATGAGACAGCACCGCGGGAGAATGGAAGGAAAACAGGCAAGTGCTGGCTCCTGAAACCCTCTCCTATCCACCCCAAGCTTCTAGCTCCTTCCCCTGCAGCCAAACTCCGTCCCCAGCATCCACTGTCTCACTGCTGGAAAGGTCCCTGGGACCCTATGGACTTTCCCCTATGGCATTAACCCCAGTACAGCCAGGGATCCCCACAGCCTCTGGAGGCTCTGCTCAGGACATTCCACTAACTGTAGCTGACCTTTTTTTCAAGTATTCAGAGCTGCTCGATAGAGGTCTGACACAGACTGCAGACAGGATTACTGGGGACATTCGACCAGACTTTCAAAACTTGGGAACAAGAATAGAAACGATCAAGCACAAATTAGATGTTACCATCTCAAGAGCCAATCAGAACACTGACCACATTCACTTTCTTCAGGAACAACTTGACACGGCACAGGCGAGGATCGACGATCTTGAAAATAGATGGAGAAGGGAGAATTTTAGAATGAGGAGTCTCCCAGAAACAATCGCGGTTATCCCTACCACAGTCCAGGAAGTCATAAAGTACCTTATCCCAGCCGTACCAAAGCACAAGCTGGAATTGGACAGGGCACATAGATCCCTGGGACCCCCACGGAAAGATGGCTCGCCTAGGGACATTGTGGTCAAGCCCCACTTCTATTCCATTAAAGAAGAAATAATGAAAAAGTCTAGACAGCAAACTCAGCTCAAATTCCAGGGACACAGCATTCAAATATTTGCTGACATTTCCCCCTTTACAATTCAAAAAAGACGGTCCCTGAAACCCCTTCTTCTAGCTCTTACCAAGAAGGACATCAAGTACAGGTGGGCCTTCCCCTTCGCTCTGAAGTTCACTTTCAGAGGCAAGCAATACTCCTCCAGCTTCGTAGAAGGCGAGCGAATGATACTAGACCTTAAAATCATCACTCAAGACTACTCAATGGACACTTCCAACCCACAACAAGGATCCGTCAAGCGCCCCACGCCGACAAGCCCCACATCACCCCTATGGGATAAGACCAAGACCAAGAGAGAAAATTACAATCTACCCCCCTGAGGTTGAATAAAAAAACGGGGACTTTGAATTCAATGGTTCTGACTTAATCATAAGGTCAGCTCTCGGTTTCCACTCTGCGAGACAGAACCTCAACATCTGTTTCTGCACACCTTTTTTTTTTTTTTTTTTTTTTAAGGAGGTGTTCATGCAAACTTTGCCTTTGCTGCTTCAGGACGTTTACATATAACCTCCCCTACTGTCACCCCAGCGACATTCTATCACGCAAAGGCTCACTGGGCTGTTTAGTGCTCATGAAGCCTCACAACGCCCACACTTGTTCTGTTCACTGTTGAAAATGTGTTTATCAGTTCTTTAAAGGTTACCAGTGAAGTTGTTTGGGGCTGGGGCAGTTGCCTAGCGCCTCCCCCTATCATTCGGATATGGTTTTTTCATGCCCGAGTGACAGGAAATTAGCCCCAGTAAAGGGCTATAATAAACTGTTTGTTTTGAATGTAGGAGGGGAGTAAATCTACAATGTCACTATATCTGTTGTAACGGAACGTCCCACACTCCGCTTGAGTGCTTCCGTCAGTATACCACTTCCTCCCAGTCTGTACACAGATATCAGATATTCCAACCGCTCCCAAGCATAAAACAAGGCAACACTTGTTTCACTGCTAACATGGACTATTTTTATTTAGAATCAAAATTACAAGACTTTATATGCCGTTGGAACCTCCTCTAACAATACAACTGTAACCTAATTAACATGAGCTAGTTATCTAACATGACCTTTTGCCCAGACTTGTGGTCACCGAGCTTCACACAGTACATTATATATTATCATAAGTACAACCACAGGACATTTTCACAATAGCAGGTGCTAATTACAATTAACAATACAGTGTTCTCCCCCCCTTCTCAGCCTTGTCATCAACAACTATAGTAGGAGTAGACTGTTCGTCTCCTAGCCAGTCCTGGAGGCTAATGTGATCAACTCACTCAATTAACATTTTGAGTTCAGAATCAAACAAACCAATAATATCCTGGGAGATATTGGGGATAAATATTACTGTCCCATTTTAAGCAATCCAAGACTTACCCTCCAAGTCACCATTTCGCATATGGCATGCACAGGATCCCCAGAGTCTGTGTGTCCTGGGGGACCAGGACCCAAATCCACAGTAATACCACCTCAAGAGTCCCTAGGCATACAGCTCACAAAGAGCACTGTTCCCCCAAATGCCAGGGCCCATAATCGGTCGGCAAGAGGCATGCATTCAGTCCCCTCTAAAAGCCTCTATCCCAGGTGAGTCTGTCACATCTGTTTATCTCTTTTTCTATCTATTTTTCTTTTCCCCTTTCTAGCCAACCTCGAGAAGGTAACAATCGGCGGCAATGGCGATGTCACCATAAAGTCCCCTCCACTGCACTTTATCTCCCAGTGTCTATTAAGGTAGGTGACGTTGGGTTGTTTGGCTGTTTCACCTCTATGTAGTCTCACCTCCCCTTTGCATAATTTACCACAATGCACAAGGGTTAAATTCTCCCATGAAAAGGAGGAAGGCATTCCAAGCATATAAATCTCATCATGCTGACGTGGTCCTCTTGCAGGAAACTCACTTCCCGGGGCGGTACACTCCCTTGTTCCTCCATGCCCACTTCCCACAGTTTTAACTAGCAAATGTGGAAGACAAGACTAGGGGGGTGGCAATATTGTTTTCCAAGCATTGTAAGTTCCACAGGGAAGGTTTCTTCTTGTCAAGGGTTTTCTGGACGAACACAAATATACCTTTGTCTCCTAATACGCCCCAAACAGAGGACAAGTACAATTCTTTCAACGGATATTCCAAGTCCTGGAACCCCTGATCAAGAGAACCACGATCATGGGCAGAGACTCTAACATGGCCTTTGATATAGGCCTAGATAAATCTAATCCTCTTAAAGTGAAATCTATTAGACCCCTCAAAGGCAGCGTCAAGATAGCAAAACTGATTTTCCAGCAAGGGTTGGCAGACATTTGGAGGGAACTGAACCCCTCCACACGAGATTTTACCCACTACTCCTCCCCTCACCAAACATATGCAAGGATAGACCATATCCTCCTCTCAAGTCAACATATCCGGCAGCCTGGTCCGACCATTCTATGGTGTCTCTGTGTCTCCGTAGGGACGCATATAGTCAAAATAAGTCAAATTGGAGACTTAATGAATCCACCCTTAGTTATCCTATCAGAGTGATAGAACTATTACAGGCTCTACAAGAATACTTCAAACTTAACGATACTGTAGAGATTATGGCAGAAACGCTATGGGCGGCACATAAAGCCACTATTAGGGGCAAATTAATACAAATCGCTTCACAACTAAAAAAGGAAAGACGGGGGGACCTAGCAAGGCTGGAACAGGATTATGAGGACCTCTGCAAAAAACACAAAGTAGACCCCAAGAGTGTCCCTACATCATCTCTTGACTCGGCGAGACTAGCCCTAAACTTAGCACTGACAGCGAGAGCTGACAAACAGGTGGGAGCTAAGTTCTACCTTAAAAAGGACAAAATAGGCACAATGCTAGCTACTAAACTTACGCCAAAACATAAATCATACTCACCTCCGAAGATTAGAAAAGCAGACGGCACCTTTACGCTAAACCCACAACGTATCCTAAAATCCTTTCAGGAATACTATACTGACCTATATAAAACTTCCAGAGATGCAAACATACCACAGATGCATTCATTCCTGGATGGCATTACCCTTCCAACCTTGACGGATGCACATATTGCGGAAATGGAATCACCCATAACAACTGAGGAGGTCAGGGAGGTAATCAAAAATCTGAAAGGGGGCTCTGCTCCAGGCCCAGATGGTTTCTCAGTGCCTTACTATAAAACTTTCACAGAAACCCTAACACCATACCTGACCAGGTTTTTGCAAGTAGGGACGGAAGCCACTTGGTAACACTCTTTATTCTGCATATATCACTGTAATTCCTAAACCTGACAAGGATGCAGGGGTAGTGGGGAACTATAGACCTATTTCATTGATCAATAACGATTTAAAAATGTTGACCAAAGTCATGGCAAACCGCTTAGCATTATTCATAAATCAATATATTCACAAAGACCAGGTGGGATTCATACCGGGACGACAAGGCCCTGACCAGGTGCGGAGAGCAGTAGACATAACCTCTATATTACAATCGGGATGGGAGGGGGTCCCAATCAGGAAAGAATGCTCCTCTCTTTAGACCTACAGAAGGCCTTCGATTCAGTCTCCTGGCCATACCTGTTCTTAGTCCTCCAAAGATGAGACTTCAGGAAAAACTTCTTGGGAATACTGAAGGCACTCTATTCCTCTCTATAAGCAACAGTGAGACTACAGGGATATTATGCAGACCCAATTTCAATAGCTAAAGGAACTAGACAGGGGTGCCCACTCTCTCCCCTGATATTTGCCCTGGTAATTGAACCTCTAGCGATAGCGATACGCTCAAATCCGGATATCAGGGGAGTGGAATGAGAGGAGGACAGACCATATTGGCCCCATAAAGAATGAGGAAGGACATCTGGTTACAAAGGATGGGGAGATGGCAAAGGTATTGAATTTATTCTTCTCCTCAGTCTTCACGAGTGAATCGGGGGGCTTCAGTAACCAAAACTGCAGTGTTTATCCTCATGACACAACACAGGAAGCACCTCCATGGTTAACAGAGGACGGAATTAAAATTAGACTTGAGAAACTTAACATTAATAAATCACCAGGACCAGATGGCTTGCATCCGAGGGTACTTAGGGAACTCAGTCAGGTGATTGCCAGACTGTTGTTCCTAATTTTTACAGACAGTCTATTGACTGGAATGGTACCAGCTGATTGGAGAAAAGCCAATGTAGCACCAATATTTAAAAAGGGCCCAAAAAACATCCCTGGGAATTACAGACCAGTTAGCCTAACTGAGGGGATGATAAGGGACTATATACAAGATTTTAGTAATAAGAACGATATCATTAGCATTAATCAGCATGGATTCATGAAGAATCGTTCTTGCCAAACCAATCTATTAACCTTCTATGAGGAGGGGAGTTGCCATCTAGATAAAGGAAGGCCCGTAGACGTGGTGTATCTGGATTTTGCAAAAGCATTTGACACAGTTCCCCATAAACGTTTACTGTACAAAATAAGGTCTGTTGGCATGGACCATAGGGTGAGTACATGGATTGAAAACTGGCTACAAGGGCGTGTTCAGAGGGTGGTGATAAATGGGGAGTACTCAGAATGGTCAGGGGTGGGTAGTGGGGTTCCCCAGGGTTCTGTGCTGGGACCAATCCTATTTAATTTGTTTATAAACGACCTGGAGGATGGGATAAACAGTTCAATCTCTGTATTTGCAGACGATACTAAGCTAAGCAGGGCAATAACTTCTCCGCAGGATGTGGAAACCTTGCAAAAAGACCTGAACAAATTAATGGGGTGGGCGACTACATGGCAAATGAGGTTCAATGTAGAAAAATGTAAAATAATGCATTTGGGTGGCAAAAATATGAATGCAATCTATACACTGGGGGGAGAACCTCTGGGGGAATCTAGGATGGAAAAGGACCTGGGGGTCCTAGTAGATGATAGGCTCAGCAATGGCATGCAATGGCAAGCTGCTGCTAATAAGGCAAACAGAATATTGGCATGCATTAAAAGGGGGATCAACTCCAGAGATAGAACGATAATTCTTCCGCTCTACAAGACTCTGGTCCGGCCGCACCTGGAGTATGCTGTCCAGTTCTGGGCACCAGTCCTCAGGAAGGATGTACTGGAAATGGAGCGAGTACAAAGAAGGGCAACAAAGCTAATAAAGGGTCTGGAGGATCTTAGTTATGAGGAAAGGTTGCGAGCGCTGAACTTATTCTCTCTGGAGAAGAGACGCTTGAGAGGGGATATGATTTCAATTTACAAATATTGTACTGGTGACCCCACAATAGGGATAAAACTTTTTTGCAGAAGAGAGTTTAATAAGACTCGTGGCCACTCATTACAATTAGAAGAAAAGAGGTTTAACCTTAAACTACGTAGAGGGTTCTTTACTGTAAGAGCGGCAAGGATGTGGAATTCCCTTCCACAGGCGGTGGTCTCAGCGGGAAGCATTGATAGCTTCAAGAAACTATTAGATAATCACCTGAATGACCGCAACATACAGGGATATGTAATGTAATACTGACACATAATCACACACATAGGTTGGACTTGATGGACGTGTGTCTTTTTTCAACCTCACCTACTATGTAACTATGGAATGTGGCTCTTCCTCCCACAAATGCGCCTTATTCTCCGATGACCTATTACTTTTCCTAACTTCCCCTGATTCATCTTTACCCTCTTTATGTTCTTTACTAGACACCTTTGCCTCAGTGTCAGGCCTTCAGGTCAATATGACAAAATCACCACCACTCAATGTATCCTTACCTTATCCTTAGAGTTACATACTTGAAAAGTGCCTTTAAGTTCGGATGGGGGGAATCTTCCATAAGATACCTAGGACTCAACCTCACACCCAAAATAGAACAATAGAACAATAGAATATAGTTGGTGCAAACTTACTTGATGTCTTCTCTCCTCGGAAGCCGGAACGAAAAGGCTTCACGAGGAGCGATGACATCACTTCCTCTGCTTCTGTGTACATTACAGAAGCAGAGGAAGCATTCCATTCGCCAGGAGCAATCGGGAGGGGGTGGCCATGAATCAGTGGCCTCCCCCTCAGCACGGATCGCTCCTGAAGCGATGCCGACCACCATATGTTACTCTGCCAGCCCGTGCCATTTTGCCACAGTATATCTGTGTGAGGCAGTCGGCAAGTGGTTAAAGAGCTTCATCTCCATGAGCAAGACATACAGCTTTTCCAGAACCAATTTTCTATTGACATTGAAATTGTGGATCCGATTTACCAAATGGAACTGGCCGAACTACAGAATTGTGGCTCTCTGAAAGACATATTCAAGTCAAGCAGCCTTCTTAATTTCTATGCATCTCTCCCCTCTGAGACATAGAGACATATCTTAATCTCAGGAACCATGCACTCAAAAAGGCAAGCATCTTTGGTATTTGTGAACTGACTTTTTCCAGAATTAAACATCTGAAATCTCCAACCTGATCCAGACTAACTGATGCACACTTGCAGCACTTGGTATAACTAGCAGTGATAAATATGGAACTGGACATTGACCATCTTATTAGCCAAAAGCAGGCCCATACTTCGCATTGAAATACTAACAAGCTTGTTGATTACAATTGTTCTTCATTTTAAATATTGTATTGTTTCCTGTTTATTTGCAGTACAAAATAAGATATGTGCAGTGTGCATAGGAATTCATTCATAAGTTTTTTTCAAACTATAGTCCGGCCCCCCAACGGTCTGTGGGACTGTGCACTGGCCCCCGTTTAAAAAGTTTGAGGACCCTTGCTCTACAGCACACAAATTAATCCTTTTCTGGAGGCACAGGAGCAAGTGAAGAGGACAGCAGGAGCAGGTCAGCACATCTGGGAGATCTCCTGAGAAGTCACCTGGGTGGGCTGGTGATTGATCAGTCTGGAAGGACTATGGAGAGAGTGTCAGTCTGGGAGGACTGTGGAGAAGTTAGCCAGGAGGGCTAGTGAAAGGGCAGCGGCAGCCAGGAGGGCTGGCAGTGCCTAACTAAAGAGGTGGTGCTGGGATCAGTGACCACAGTAAGGAAGTGCTGGAAAAGTGTGAGCTGTGTCACCCTACTTTTAAGTATAGGGGCTGTGAGTCCCTGCCTGTAATGGGCCTTTGCTACTAAAATTGCAACAAGATGACACAGCTCGAGTTCTGCTAACAAGTGAGTGCTGGAGGAAGCAGAGGAGTGTATATAGACTGTATATAGGAGAAGTACCCCTGAAGTTTATTTGGAAGACAAGTGGGCATTTCATAATGCCCCTATCCCCATCCAAGTTTATTACCCTGAATTAAAAAAAAAAAGTTACAGACTGTTCTCTGACTCTGGGTGACTGTGGAAGTTCGGTGTGCCTGGCTGTGCAGGGTGGGTGATCCCAGTTCATCTGCGGCCCTTATATAATAAGGCTTACCTGTAGCTACCGTGAATTTCTCCTGAACTTGTATAGTTTAGGAGATATTCACTTTATACGCATGTGCCAACGTCATCGGCACATGTGCACTGAAGAGATGGCTCAGATGTGCCGTTTCTTCAGCTAGTGTGCCGTTACCAGCGGCATCGTGGCTCCGGCCAATCACAAGCCCACTATACCCAGAAGTAACTCCGGGAGACATGTCGCTGGCCAAAGCGGTGTGCCGGGACCGCTGCGGGGGATTCAACCTAAGGTAAGTATATCATAATGAGCTAGTATGCTATGCATACTAGCTCATTATGCCTTTGTTTTGCAGGGGGTTATTTTTTTCGTTTTTTTTCTCCCCGTAGGTTTACAAACACTTTAAGGGGGTGCGCTACATATGAAAAAAAAATATTACTCCTCCATGTAATTATTAACATTTGGCTCCAAAGAATATTGTGGTTTATTGGAATTTGTGTTCTATAGTTATACAACTGTTATCAATATTTTTTTATTCTATTATTTTTTTATTATTTTATTTTTTATTTATTTTATTATTTATTTTTTATTCTTAGTTTTGTACAACTGTTATTATTTTATTTGTTGTTATTGCAGCAATATTCTTGGTATCTTTAAATTCTATGTATTACATTGTTTCCCACCTTTTGGGGGGGAGGGGGGGCATGTACCTGGTTTTGACAGGTACCTGCTCCCACTTCCGGCTGAGTTTGTCGCAGCAGGCCCCCCTCCTCCTTCCCCCGCAGCCATCCCATTCACAGAGGGCAGCATGCTTCATGCATGCGCAGTAGGGAACCGGCTGTGAAGCCACAAAGCTTCACTGCCGGTTTCCCTTAGTGGAGATGGTGGCGACAACACCCGATTGAAAAATCAGCTTGGTTGAGGACACAGCTGGATTCCTGGACAGGTAAGTGTCCTAATATTAAAAGTCAGCAGCTACAGTATTAGTAGCTGCTGACTTTTAATTTTTTCTAAAGGAGCCTGGAGCTCTTCTTTAAGCACCCCATTATTTGCAGGTGTGATTGTAAAATAGATTGCATAATTTATGTATAGTATAAACATAATTGAAAATGTATCTATCTATCTATCTATCTATCTATCTATCTATCTATCTATCTATCTATCTATCTATCTATCTATCTATCTATCTATCTATCTATCTATCTATCTATCTATCTAGATATATATCTATATATATAGATATATATATATACGCATACATACCGTACATACATACATGGATTTTTTTTTTTATACTTCATAATATACATATACTGTATATATACAAAATCTGTGTTCACTTGAATTGAGCAACAGTGGCATAGCAACCTATACAGCTTAGAGTACTGCACTATAAGAAAAGGCTGGTGTGACTGTGAGATGGAAGTGTTTGGACATTTTAACTAGACACACACAGGAAGGGATGAGGTAAAAGAGGGATGAGCAAACTTGCTGCCACAGGGCCTCCCTATTCACATTGTAATGAGCCTGGCGTGTGCCTCATCTGCAGGGGAGGGAGTGTTGTAAGGAGGGGAAGAATGGATTCCACGTGCCAGGCTTATAGCAGCAAAGAACACTATCTTGGCATGTTGCATACAAAGGCTAGGCCACAGCTGAGGTCAGGAGGTGACTTTGGCTAAACAGACATATAATTTACACTGGTCTAGCTTGGGGACTCATCAGCACACTACTAACTGACAATAATCACCATGCTTTTACACCAGGTTTGTTCAGCAATACTTGGCAGATCTATCTATTGATAAAAGGATCATTTAGCCTGACATGATTTCGTTCTAGTGCACTATGTATGAAATGACATGTTTTTATAAAATACTACTGTGTATATTCTATGAAATTTACAGCTGAATGATTTGGAACATCGAGGAGGCATAAAACAGGTACATATGCATTTGGAAAACAAATAAAATGGTACTATAAAAAACAATGATGTGCAAGTGCAATAATCTGTAGCAACCAATTACATTTTACCTTCTATGAGTTTAAGGCAGACAAAGGGATAATTGTGAGGGGGGTTCGCTTTAGGATAGGGCACCTATGCATGATGATGTCCAAATGTGAATAGCTTTTAAACTTAACTCCGGGTGAAAATACATTAAAAAGAAACCTAGTGCAATTGTATATGCTTTTAGAAAATACATTTATTTTGATAAACAGCGAGTATACGTGCTCACAAAGATTTTGCTGTCAGCCTCTGTCATTCGTTGCACAGCAACAATCAGAATGGGAGACTGAGGGGCTGTGTTGCAGTACACATGTGCTCACATGAAACATACTGACAGGAAGAAGGAGCAGAGTAGAGCCGATGATCAGTTTGTTGCTGCACTTGAGGGCCCTTTCAGACATGTGGACCAATCATTTCATCAGTTAAGTCTCGATTTTTTCAAAGAAAAAACGGATTAAGTTTCTCAGTTTTCATCAGTTTGTCATTAGTTTTTCATCTGTTTTTACATCAGTTTTTTTACATCTGTCAGCTAACCACTTGAGTTCCAGAGCCATTTTTTCGTGCAAAAACAGACTGTTTACATCAGTTTTATGTCCGATCCCTTTTTTTAAATGGAAGAAAAATAGGGCTTTGATCCGTTCCAAAAAACGGATGTTGACAGAAGCAGATGTAAATGGATGATCATCCGTTTCTAGATCCAGCGATGCACAGGGACCTCAGGTAAGTATTAGGGGGGCTGCTGCACACAGAAGAATTTTTATCTTAATGCATAGAATTACAACCACTTTAATGTAATCCTGGAGATGGCTTTACTACTAACAGAGAAAGTGTTTTCCTGGCAGTGTTGTCTGCCTGTGGTGTATGAACTTTGTGCAAGAAGTACCCGTCATGTTTAAAAATATTTTATGTTCCCTAATGCTTTGGGGGCTCATTACCCTGTGTAAGCCTGGGTTCACACAGCAGGAAGTCCGGTGAGTCCCTGTACACCGATTCAGGTCCGAATTTTTGCCTGAAGTCTCACCTGATTCAGAGCCAAAGATGCACAGGACACTTTTTAAGTGAGGCAGCAACCATCCCCGAGGATGGTTGAGAGCCAGTCACACTCTCTTGTCACGCAAATTGGATGCAGAGAAACCCGTATCCAATTCGCATAAGTATGAACCCAGCCTAAGAGATTTTAAATATGTATCTTAGGTAGGAACAAAACCACATAAAGGAGTTGATTTACTAAAACTGGAGCGTGAAAAATCTGGTGCAGCTATGCATGGTAGCCATACAGCTTGTTCAAATAATGCTTAAAGCAGAGTTCGACCCTAAAGTGAAACTTCCGTTCATCGGATTCCCCCCCCCCCCTCCAGTGCCACAATTGGCACCTTTCAGGGGGGAGGGGGGTGCAGATACCTGTCTAATACAGGTATCTGCAGCCACTTCCGGGCTTAGATAGCCGCAGAATATCCGCAGATGCCCGCCCCCCTCTCATTGTGTTCTGGGAAACACATGTTTTGCTTGCGTCTATCTAGCAAGGTTACTCTGTTGTATAAGCAAGGAAGCTGAGATTTCTGCAGTGTGTAAATGTGCTTTACTATATAAAGATGTACAATACAAGACTGAGAGATATCTATAACAAGCAAAATGTCTATCAAATTAACAGCCTATAGTCTATATCAGTACAAATACACTTAAATGTTACTTATCTTCTGTTACTGTATTTTCGTGATCTCCATTGGCAACAATGCTTCTTGGACACCAGGCAGTGTTCTTGTATCATGAGTGGTGGCTTCTGATCTTCAAAGCATGATGGTGTGTGTCCCTACTCACCCCCTTTTATGTGTCAGGCTGTTTGCCATAGCTACCAAACAACAGAAAACATGCCTGTTTACTGTAGCTGTAGAAACAATGGACTGTTGAAAACTGCATCTATGTACCCATTGTCTAATCAGGCCAACACCTGACAGTAATCTAACAGTCATTCTTTCAGTTTGAGAGCTGAAAGGAACTCAAACAACTAAATCTCTTTTTGTGTACTGTATCAATAGAGACAATAGCCTGTTGAAAACTGTAACAATGATATCTACCCCCATTGTATAAAACAGCATTTGTTTGAGAAATCTACTCAAGCCAAAAACTGACAATATCTCTATGACCAACCACTATTGTGTAATGTTATGTGCCATATATCATAAGTCTGATTAATAAAAAAAAAATCATATTGTAACATACGCAACACATTCTGCCCTAGATTTTTTTTTTCTCAGACCACACACAACAGTCTTTAACTAAAAAAGTTCATTAGAAAGTCCATTCTAAAGTTCTTTAGAAACAAGTCCAGGCTTGTAATACATCAAAGGCCTTGCTCTCCACAGCTCTTGCGATCTTCCGTCATTCCTTCCATCATGTAACCACTTTTCTCTGGTCTTCCTATGGATCAAATCGGAGACAGCCTGTGGAGTGGAAAACAAAGCGGATTATCTGTTCCTTCTAATAATACATAAACAGTAGATCCAGGCCCTTCAGCTAAAATCTCTCCTCTAAGTGGCTTCTTTCCTGGATATCTGACTAACACTTTGCCCCCTGCCTGTACCCACTTCTGACCCTCCCAAAGAACATCAATAGGGAGGAGAGGAAATACTGATATTTCCCAGAAGATCACTGCTGTTTATTTTGGAAGGTTTGCTGTTAAGTAGCCTCACTTTCCACTCTTGCTGAGAAGTATCCACTAACCAGTCAGAGTCCCAGCCACTGACTTGAAGCTCATCTGTCAATGCAAATCTAACTTCAAACCTTCCTGACAGATTCCCTCTCATTCCTAGATAGTCTTCAGCTTCAGATATGTCACTCTTGGTTTCTATGTCATGGGAAGCAGTAACATGGTATCTGTTAAGCCCTGTTCTTTTAGGAACCTTACATAAATACTGAACTCTGCACTCCAGCTGTGGAATCTGTGCCCCAGCCCCTACCATCCTCTCATATGGTGTGCTTTTGGCTATTGGCCTAGAATTTAACAACATGACTGCCTGTGTGAGAACCCGATCCCACCCCCTTAGTGTATGTGTGGGTGTAAGTTTGCGTATCTGGTCCTTCAATAGCCCGTTGTATCTTTCAATCAAATCTGCTGCCTGTGGATGGTATGGGATGTGGCACAACCAGTACACTCCAGAATCTTTGGCCCGCTGCTGTACTGTTGATCTGGTGAAGTGTGAGCCATTATCACTTTGGATCTGTTTGGGACAACCATAAGCAACGACAAGTTTCTGGAGCAGTTGAAGTGTTGCGGCTTGATCTGCACGTTTGCAAGGATGAACAAGCTAAAGTCCTGAATAGGTGTCCACTGCAGTGCAACAATATCTCAGTCCATTATTTCCCCGGGGCAGGGGACCGATTAAGTCAATCTGCCAGATCTCTGCAGGCCTCTCACCCCTCTTAATCGACCCGGTGGAGTACTTTTGCAATGGCCATTGTCGCACTTCTCCACACACTGTACAGTTCCCTATTACAGTCTTTATCATGTCCATGGATATAGGCAATCCTCTCTGCTGTGACCATTCATATGTTGCTTTCTGCCCCAAATGTCCAGATTGCTTGTGGGCCCAGTTGGCCAAGTTCATCAAGACAGGATCAATTGGCACAACTGCCTTCACTTTGGCGATTTAATCCGCAACTCTGTTATAGTTCTCAAAGTCTGGGACTAGGGGCACATGTGCATCAACATGCCCCACTTTTATGGTGCGGGAGTGAGCTTCCTTCCAGATGTAGTCCCAGACTTCCTTGCCTCCCCACACCACCTTTCCATGAATCATCCATTCATTGGACTTCCACGTGGGCATTCAAGTTGTCAGTCCTTTAAAAACAGCCCAGCTGTCAGTGTAGATAGTGACATGGGAAGAAGGATCCTCCTGAAGAGTCATCACCACCGCTTTCAACTCTGCATACTGACTGGACCCTCCAATTCCGGTCTCCTGCAGGACTGTGTCTGTACTTGGGTTGTAGACTGCTGCTGTCCATTTACGTCCAGACGAGGTGACTATGGCTGAACCATCAGTGAACCACGCTGACTCCTTCATGTCTTCTGACAGAGACTCAAAGGGTGGAGCCTCTTGAATGGGGGATGACTGCAGCACAGGAATTTCTTCTTCTGGCCGGGTGCTGGTAAAAGTGACAAGCCCTGCCAACTGTTTTTAAATGTCTCTAACATCCCCAGCTGCAATACCACCTCTTTCTTGAAGGTACCACTTCCATTTCATCAGTGTCTGGTTCGGGGCTACAGCTGCCCTAGTGGTCAGTCTATTATCTCTCATCCATCCTGCTATTGGCAATGCAGGAAGGATGGTGACTGTGTCCTTTCCTGTAAGGGTCTCTACATGTTGAAGTGCTGTGTAGGCCCCAAACAGGTACTTCTCTAGGGGCATGTATCTCTTCTGTGCCCCTGTCAGTTGTTTGGACCAAAATCCAATGGGTATTGCTCTCAGTCCTTTCTTTTCATTTGGCTGCCATAGACTCCAAGATATGGTACCATTCTGCTCCACTACATCTAGCTGAAATGGTACTCCTTGTCTCACAGGTCCTAATCCCTGATGCTGCAAAATAGCTTCTTTAGCAGCCAGGAATGCAGTCCGCTGCTCTGGACCCCATGAGAACTCAGTTTTTTTTCTGGTGACATTATATATAGACCTCAGAATCAGTCCAAGATGTGGGATGAACGATCTCCAGAACCCCACAACTCCAATGAACTTCTGTGCCTCCTTTTTGGAAGTAGGGGGCGACAACGCCTGGATAGTTTGCACAACTGTCTCTGGAATTTTCCTCTGCAGCCCAGTCCACATTATTCCCAGGAATTTCACTTCTGTGGCAGGTCCTTGGACTTTGTCTCTGTTGATAGCCCACCCTCTGTTCTCCAAGTGCTCTATCAGCAGGTGCAGTGCTTCAGTTACATCTTCTTTTGTCCCAGAGATCATGATGTCATCAATGTAGTGAAACACAGTGACTTTCAAATTCAGGGTACTTAAATCTCGGGCAATCAGTCCATGGCAAATCATTGGAGAATGAAGATAGCCTTGTGGAAGGACAGTGAAAGTGTACTGGCGGCCGTCCCACACCGTGGCAAACTGGTCTTGACACTCTGGGTCTATTAAAATTGAAAAGAAAGCATTAGCCAGGTCTATCACAGCATGATATTCTCCTGCATTTTTAGCAATTTTCTCAACAATTGAGATCATATCTGGTACAGCTGACTTCAATGGAGGTGCCACTTTATTTAGATATCTGTAATCCACAGTCATTCTATATGTCCCATCAGGTTTTTTTACTGGGAACACCGGAGACGAGAAAGGACTTACAGCAGGTCTAAGTATCCCTACTCTCAAATATTCTTGAATGGTCTCCCCGATTTCTTTGTGGCCTCCAGAAAGTCTGTACTGCTTGAGACAGACTGGTTTTTCTGGTGGAGGAATGTAGACAGGGGTCCATTTCGCATGACCTCTGACCACAGCCTTCACCGCCCTTACCAGATACGCTTTATCAGGATACCCGAATGTGAATGTACCTCTTTCAGTCTGAATTGACTGACCTTGAAGTAAATCCATCCCAAGAATATTTTCGGGTAACTCTGATATCAAAACATTTGTCATAAATCCTGATCCCGTGCCAATAGCCAATTTCACCTGTATCCTAACTGCTGGTGTAGTTTGCCTTCCCAAACCTTCTACATAAATCAATTCTCCTTTGTGATGGGAAAGATTTCCTTGCAAAAGTGTAACTTTGGCTCCGCTATCAACTAAAGCCATTACATTTGTAGGAGAAAATGACTTCCCCCACCATACAGTGACAGGTACATATGGGCGTCGGTCTCCTACTGTCACTGCCCTCACGGCTATTACAGGAGACTCACCTTCCCTTCATAAAGGATAAGGAACCTCCCAATCCCCTTTTCTGATTCTCTCTAATTCCTCCCCAGGATAAAGGGATTTGAGTTTGGGTTCATGTTCAGTTTTGGGAATTGGTTTTGGGCTAACAGGAGGGGTCTGTTCTTTTTCCTCTAAGTCTAGGCTGGTGTTATCTTCACTTGGAGTAGTGTTTCTAACCCTGACAATTTTCCCTACTAAATGTTTCCACCTCTTCAGCATTTCTGCAGTAGAAATCCCATCTATCTCATCTTTAGGTACTCCTGCCTTTAATAGGTCCACCCACATTTCTTTCCTAGAAATAACAAGCCTGGTTTTCTCTTCACCTCCTGTCTTCTCTACCCCATTCCCTTTCTTCTCTGTTCTTTTCTGCTTGTATTCTTCCTGTCTGGCCTTGACCTTATCTACTGCCCTGACAGGTTTTGTTTTAGTCTCCTCTAGCTCCCCCAACTGGCTTAAAAGGGTAGTGGCTTCATGAATCTTGCTGTTTAATCCCAGGCCTCACAACAAGGACAATAATGGAGCCCTGAGATTAAATGGCGCAGACTTCATCAGCTTAGAGCGCAGAGCAGACGTAAAGGGTTCCATATCTGGACCCATCCATTCTGGAAACGTATTTAATCCGGTTATACAACCCATCTCACGTAACCTGGAAATACCCTCTCCTATTGCTCTCCATGAGTAGGTATTTTCCAGGTCAGTAGGACTAGCGTATACTCGGACTATTCCATCTCTCACAAGGTCTAACAGTGAAAAATTCACGCTAAACTCTTTGGCTTTTCGCATTGCTTGACGCAATTGTGGATCATGGGTTAACACTCCCATAGTCACTGCTTCCTTACCTGACAAAACAACACTGTCCGCCCCTTCATCCCATAAGCGTAAGAGCCAACTCACTAGGGGTTCCCCAGACCTTTGTTTGTATTGTTTTGCCAGCTCATGGAGTTCAGTTTGTGTAAACTCCCGTACTTCTTCAAATTCAACATCTCTGGGGTTGCGATAATGCACCTCCCCATCTGCCATATCCTCTTTATCATGTTGCCATTTCCTATGCTTAGTAATGAGAGGTCTGGCATACTTTTTCTTTCGCACTAGCAGATCATCATGCGAAATATCAAACTCTATATCCTCATCCTCACTATCATTTGAGGAGAGCACATCCTCACAATCCAAATTTTGGGATGTGACAATGGCATGTACCCTGGCTTTACTAACAGGTTTACGGCCCTTCCTTTTCCTTAAGGCATTAATTGATTTGGTCATGGGGGCTGCACACCGCTCTTGCAAATCATCAGCCCGACTAGCAGTTGAACGCACACACTCTGAAGCAACTGCTAGCTGGTCTTTTAATACCTTAACTTCTGCCTCTGCCTTCTCCCTTCTCTGTGATTCAGTGTAAATAGCATTAAGGAAATACCAGCCCACTATGGACACTGTCCTCTTCACTTTTTTACTTAAATCCAACCCCTTAAGGCTAAAATCTACAAAATGATCTGAGACTTTATCACCCCAAGTCAGCTTCAAGGGAGAAGCATACTTCACAAATTCTTTAGTAAGAGGCTCCCACTCATTGTCTCTGGCCCAGACAGGTAAGCTGCACACTTCCTTCTGGCCACCAGAACCATCTGCAGCCTTGCTTTTCCTAAACAGCTTATGCAGCATTTTACCTAGCACAAGCTACACAACACACTACAGAAAAAACAGGTCTGCTTCAATTGAACTATAGCACAGACCGCAGCACGAGCCCCCAAATGTTTTGCTTGCGTCTATCTAGCAAGGTTACCCTATGGTATAAGCAAGGAAGCTGAGATTTCTGCAGTGTATAAATGTGCTTTACTATACAAAGATGCTGTACATACAAAAACTATTACAATATTAGGAATACAATACAAGACTGACAGATATCTATAACAAGCGAAATGCCTATCAAATGAACAGCCTATGGTCTATAATAGTACAAATACACTTAAAGGTTACTTATCTTCTGTTACTGTATGTTCGTGATCTCCATGTTTGAGAAAGTCTGTCTCTGTGACACCAGAATGCTATGAGTCTTATAGAAAAATTATATTTTATATCAAATGCAACACACACACAGTTCCCAGAACACAATGGGGACCATTGCAGAGGCGCAGCGCGACTCGCGCATGCGCAGTAGGGAACCAGGCAGTGAAGCCGCAACACTTCACTTCCCACTTCCCGATTCCCTGACCGAGGATGGCGGGGGTAGCTGAGAGCCGAGCGATTGATCAGCTTCGGCTGCCAACATCGCTGAACCCTGGGACAGGTAAGTGTCCATTTATTAAAAGTCAGCAGCTGCAGTATTTGTAGCTGCTGGCTTTTAATATTTTTTTTAAGGTGGAGCTCCTCTTTAACAATAAAACCTGAAAGTTAATTGGTTTCTCTGCAGAGCTGCACTAGATTTTGCAGTCACCAGTTTTAGTAAATCACCACAGAAGTGTTGCTACATAGTTTTAGGGCTTAGAAAAAACAAGCTCAAGAGAGGTCTTCCCTTACACCAGTTCCAGATCCAAAAACTATATATACAGTGCTGTGAAAAAGTATTTGCCCTCTTCCTGATTTTTGTTTAGTTTGCATTTTTCTCACACTTTAATGATTCAAATCATCAAACAAATTTTAATAGTACACAAAGATAACCCGAGTATATCCTAGATGCAGTTTTAAAATTATTATTTCATTTATTAAGGTAAAAAACCTGTTCAAACCTGCCTGGCCCTATATGATAAAGTAATTGCCCCCTCTCATGCTGAATCATGAATGAACTGTGATTAACCACAATTTTTTGAAAGTGGAGTTAAATTTCACTTGCCACACACAGGCCTGATTACAGAAGCTGTCTGACAAAGTGAAGCACGCTAACAGATCACAAAAAGCCATACAGCATGCCACAATCTAAAAAAATTCAAGAACAGATTAGAAACAAAGTAATGGACACGTATCAGTCTAGGAAGGGTTTCAAAGCCATTTCTAAAGCCTCGTACACACGGTACGATTGTTGGCATGGGACTGTTTGATGACAGACTCTTGTCCGAACATCTTATAGTTCCTACGCTCCTTTTGACAATTGTTGTCCAACTTTCGACCAACAAATGTTGGATGACAGGCTAGTAAATTTTTGGCGGACAATGGTATGACATCAAATTTTCGTATGGTCAGTACACAAAACTGTCAGACACAATTCGAAAGTACAAACACGCATGCTCGGAATCAATGCTCACCAAACACAAAATTAGCAGAAGGGGCCCAAAGGGTGGTGCTCAAGAGCTGAAATTCCTTGTAGTATATCACTAAGTTCATGTTTGTGGCACAACAATTGTTTACCGTTAGTATGCAAGACAAGATCCTGGCACACACCCTTTTGACAAAAATTAGACGCTCGGTTGGCCAACAATCATACCGTGTGTACAAGGCTTAAGGCTTTGGAACTCCAGTGAACCATGGGGAGAGCCATTATATAAAAATGGAGATAACTTGGAACAGTGGTGAACCTTCCTAGGAGTGGCCGGCCTACAAAGATTACTCCAAGAGCATGATGACGACTCATCCAGGAGGTCATAAAAGAACCTAGAACAACATCTAAAGATCTGCAGGCCTCACTTGCCTCAGGTAAGATCAGTGTTCATGATTCAACAATAAGAAAGAGACTGGGCAAAAATGGCATCCATGGTAGAGTTCCAAGGTCAAAGCCACTGCTGACCAAAAAGAACACAAAGGCTCATCTCACATTTACCAAAAACATCTTGATTATCCCCAAGACTTTTAAGCAAATATTCTGTGGACTGATGAGACAAAAATTTTACTTTTTGGAAGGTGTGCGTCCCATTACATCTAGCATAAAATGAATACAGCATTTCATAACAAGAACATCATACCAACAGTCAGACATGGTGGTGGTAGCAGGATGTCTGGGGCTGCTTTGCAGCTTCAGGACCTGGACGACTTACCATAATTGATGGAACCATGAATTCTGAGCTCTACCAGGAAATCCTAAAGGAGAATGTCTGGCCATCAGTTTGTGACCTCAAGCTCAAGTGCACTTGGGTTATGCAGCAGGACAATGATCCAAAACACAACAGCAAGTCCACCTCCAAACAAAGCAAAATTTAGGTTTTGGAGTGGCCTATTCAAAGCCCAGACTTAAATCCAACTGAATTAAAACAATTCTGAAAAGAAGAGTGGGCCAAAATTGCTCCACAGCAATGTGAAAGACTCATTGCCAGTTATCACAAAAGCTTGATTGCAGTTGTTGCCGCCAAGGGTGGCATAACCAGTTATTAGGTTTAGGGGGCAATTACTTTTTCACATAAAGCCAGGCAGGTTTGGACAGCTTTTTTGGCTTAATAAATGAAACCATCATTTAAAAACTGCATTTTGTATTAACTCGGGTTATCTTTGTGTAATAATAAAATTTGTTCGATGGTCTGAGTCATTTAAGTGTGACAAATATGCCAAAAATAAAAAATCTGAAAGGTGGCAAATGGTTTTTCACAGCTTTGTAAATGTATTAAGATATACATGAATTAGTTCAGTTACCTGTTTCTCCTAACAGACATCCAAAATAATTTAGAACAGCATGTTACCAATCTCGTCAGGCATGTGATTATGCTTACATTTTGGGTCCTGCGTAGCTCCGAAATGTTGCACTTGTGCTTTTGTGATGTGATCTTTCTGCAATAAAAGCTTTGGACAACATTTGAAGATCCATGGTGTGCTGGCAAATATGTGCATTGAAACTGTAGAACATCCATATCTATGTGTAATATCTGCACAAAAATGTGCAGTATTCCTCTGCAAAAAACAATGATAAATTCAAACAATATCTCGACTGGTTTAGTTAAAAAACAAATCCTTCAACTGGGAAAAGCAGGAATATAGAGTTCAGTAGATTCTTTGAAAAAGCCCGTATTTATTCATTTTCTATATTTTTCTACATTGAAAACAACCATATTTATTTATCTTTAAATAAGTGTACTTAATAAAGGGATACCATTAATAAAAAATGAGCCAGAGGATGAACTGAGAGGTCAGACGTTTGGAGCTATAATTTCCTGCTTTCTTAACAATCTAAAGGATATGAGTAAGGACAGATCTGATTCATTATTTCTCTTTAATGAAGGAAGATTTTTTTTTGTGAAGAAAATAATGTGCAGTTGATGGACATTGGTGCTTTTTATGAATTCATTTTGTAAGGCTAGGAGCAAAGAACTTTGCACATCATCACTTTAATTTGTGGATTCATCATCTTTGGTTATTTACACTAAATAACTCTGACTCTAAGGCCTCATGCACACTGGACGTTATAATAACGTTATAAAAACGCCAATAGCCAATAGCTTTGCAGTGAGTTTTTCTACGTTTCTCAGCGTTTTTGCAATAGTGTTTTTTAGCATTAGTGTTTTTTTAGCGTTTTTTTTTTTTTCAATGGGAGCAAAAAATTCTGGTGAGCCATGTTTTTGAGCGTTTGTCTGTTTTTTTAGGCGTTTGACATTAGAGTGTTTTTACAGCTGAAAAATTGCTCTCAGAACCCACTAATTTTGTTTTTCTTTTTACAGCCAAAAAACGCCCCAGCCTAAAACAGTTGATAACAGCCTATGTGTGCAGAGGCTTCAGAGGAGACAGAGCCCGCGGGACATCGCAGGATCCTGGGGACAAGGTAAGTAACACCGCACCAGGATCCTGCAATGTAATCCCGAGTGCGGCTCAGGGTTACCGCTAATGGGACTGAAATTTAACCCCGAGCCACACTCGGGAATACCATCAGGGAGGTTAAGACACATACACGCTATTAGATTTTCTGCAGACTTTTGTCTTCAGATTTACCAAAACCATATAATATGAGGTCAAACCTTAACCGCTTCAGCCCCGGAAGAATTTACCCCCTTCCTGACCAGAGCACTTTTTGCGATTCGGCACTGCGTCGCTTTAACTGACAATTGCGCGGTCGTGCGTCATTGTACCCAAACAAAATTGAAATCCTTTTTTTCCCACAAATAGAGCTTTCTTTTGGTGGTATTTGATCGCCTCTGCAGTTTTTATTTTTTGCGCTATAAACAAAAAAAGAACGACAATTTTGAAAAAAATTCATTTTTTTTTACTTTTTGCTATAATAAATATCCCCCAAAAATATATATAAAAAAATTTTTTCCTCAGTTTTGGCCGATGTGTATTCTTCTACATATTTTTGGAAAAAAAAAAAAAAATAGGGGATAGATTTATAGCATTTTTATTTATTTTTTTTTTTTTTACTAGTAATGGCGGCGATCTGCGATTTTATCATGACTGTGACATTATGGCGGACACATCGGACAATTTTGACACATTTTTGGAACCATTGGCATTAATACAGCGATCAGTGTGATTAAAAATGCATTCATTACTGTAAAAATTTCACTAGCAGTGAAGTGTTTTTTTTTTTTTTTCTCCACATCAGCAAGCGCTTTAGAAAGACTTAACTCATTCGAGCCATTCATTCTTGTCCCTTCTCATTTTTGCATCATTGTGGTCAAATTTATTTAATTTTTTTTTTTCACTTTCCTTCTTGCTTAATAAGAATATTAATTTTTAATTTTAAATTTTTTAATTATTTTTAAATTTTGCCATGCCCTTTCCCTGGGATCCATATCATTTTTTCTATATCTGCTCCGCTTTGTGCAATTTCTATATTTACCCAGCCTTTCTCCTGTTTACTATATGCCCAATCAATAACCCTCGAGATAACAATAGCTTAATAGTATTTTTTTAAAGTCCGGGGCTCCCAACCCTCCCTGTTTTTTATCCTTCAGTAAAGTATCATACGCTATTCTAGGGCGCCTATTTGCCCAAATAAATCTCAAAACAATGGTCTGAAGCTCATTAAAAAAAAATATAAGGAAGAGCTATTGGGATCATTTGGAAGGTGTAGATTAGCATTGGCAGGACAAACATTTTTACCACGTTTATCCTGCCAATCCATGATAAAGTTCTGTACCTCATCCTACTTACTATGTCCTTGATCTTGTTGAGTAAGGTATATAGTTCGCGGCAAACAAGTCCTTTGGGGTTGGCATCAATTTTATGCCCAAGTACCCCAGCTCCCTCCCACACCAAGTAAAGGGGAACCTAGGTTGTACTGCCTTCTGTTCTCGCATAGGAGTCGATATGTTTAAAAGCTCTGATTTACCCATATTTATTTTGAAATTTGTCAGTCCTCCATAACGCTCTAACTCCTTAAGCACCATGGGTATTGTTGTTCTCGGATAGGTGATATAACAGAGCAAATCATCGGCAAATGCCGCCACTTTATACTCTCTTCCCCCCACCTGGATGCCCTTTATATCCGCATTCTTACGGATCGCAGCTAACAGTGGCTCCAAAGTCAATATAAATAGGATCGGAGATAAGGGGCAGCCCTGTCTTGTCCCATTGAACAACTCAAGGGGAGAGGACAGGGCTCCGTTCACTCTAACTCTGGCCTTTGGATGTCTGTATAGGGACATAATCCATCTCATCATCCTCTCTCCGATACCCAGATGCTTCAGTGTTTCGACCATAAATCCCCAATCCACTCTATCGAAAGCTTTTTCAGCATCGATTGAAAGTAGGACTGCTGGAATATCACCCCCAACCACCTCTTGCATAAAAAAAATTGACTTCAGTGAGTTATCCCTCCCCTCCCTTCCGGGTACAAACTCCACCTGGTCATTATGTATCCACTGCTGCAGCCCGAGTTTCAACCTATCTGCGAGTATTTTAGCAAAAATTTTTATATCTACGTTTAATGACGAGATTGGCCTATAACTTCCAGGGGATGCTGGGTCCTTATCTTCCTTCAGGATAAGGGTAATGTGAGCTAGCAGGGACTCTTCCCGAGACACCTCATCCTCACCCAAAGCATTCAAATAGCTGCACAGTTTAGGCGCCAAAATTTTAGAGAATTTTTTATAGTATGCTATGGAGTATCCGTCGGGGCCCGGGCTCTTTCCCGGTGCAGTATTACTTATCGCTTTTTCTACTTCTTCCTGAGAAATAGGTCTTTCAAGGTACTCAACCTCCTCCATCTCTGCCCTGGGAAGGTCTAGTCCCCGAAGGTACTCCCTTATCACCTCTTTTTTACTTTCCTCCACCTCCTCTTTATGGTTTCCCTTATAGAGGGTGCTGAAATACGAGTGAAATATTTTGGCAATCTTTGGTGAGGAGAATTCCAAGCCCCCCTCCATCCCTCATTTTTTATATGAAAGTCCTATTTTTCTTTTCCTTGACCCTTCTTGCCACCCACTTTCCTGACTTATTATCTTCCTGCTACATATCCCTATTGATATTGTCAAAAGCACATTTCCTATTCTGGTCCAATAACTCATCTAGATCTCTTCTTTTCCCTATTAACTCTTTCTTTTCAGGGATCCCCCGGAGTCTTATACTCTGCTCTATTTCCTGAATTTTGCTATAAAGGCGTGCCATCTTTTCCCCCCTCTTTTTCTTTTTCCTTGTTCCAATGCCTATCAAAATCCCTCTTATAAAAACTTTGTGTGCCTCCCAAAGAGTAGCCCTAGATATTTCCTCCATATCGTTTATCTCAAAATAATTCCTTAATTCCTGCTCTATTTTCGCTACAGAATCCGGGTCCTGGATCAAAGAATCATTCAATTTCCAGTTCATTCTAGTCCGAACCACACAGTAATCTCAAGTTGGATTTTCACTGGTGCGTGGTCGGATAGGGTGATGGCTTTAATCTCCGCTGCCTTCAAATAAGGGACTAACTGGTGTTCTATAAAAATGTGGTCTATCCATGAAAATGATTTGGGTTGTTATCGAAATTTGGTTGTACGCAAAGCACACAGCCAAATCTCCTGTTTCTAATCATAATAGCAATTTCGTCTAATGATATAATACCAGTGCATCTCACCTTTTGATCGTATCCATCCTCTGGTGTGTGTGTGTGTGTGTGTGTGTGTCTCATGCTCACAAAAAATCACATCCTGCTCCTTCAGGTTCCAAAAGCTCATTGCTCGCCAGCCCCCCTTAGCTGTCTGCGTGAGCCACTTTATTAGCATATCAATAGGAGGTCCCAAAAGCTCGAGGGTTCCGCCTCCAACAGCCAAACACCTCTTACAAAGCTTGTGACCTCACAGGATGTAAGTGACCATATAAGGATTTAACAACACAGGAAAATGCAACAACCAATGAACAATGACTACAGGAGTCTTATGGGTGTGTCTGAGCAGAGACAGGGTGCCTGTATGTTTTTAGAAGCCACATGGCTTTCAAACATTAACCCTGTCTCCAACCAGAACCCAAAAGACTCCCTTATTTCCGTTGATAGAAATCCTTATTATACATTGTTCCAGAGAACAATGTATACCTGGATTATTCTACTGTCTTTGTGGACGAGAGATTATCGGCAGGTGTACACTCATTGGACCACAAATGTGTTGATCAGGCACACAGGGGCAACATGACAGTACACTCGTTAAACCGACAATGTCTTTGCAGAGCGAACACATCCCCACCAGACGATCGTTTTGTGCATCGCACAGGGGCCCTTAGCTGGCGGACATGTCCCCACTCCACAAACATTTCTCTACATCCCCAAAGAGCTTTTCACTACCAAACGGATCTCAACCAGGGTTGGCCTGCCCCAGTCAGCTATTAGAGCGGGCTGTGGTTGATCAGACACTGGGAGACTCTTATGACAACACATTAATATAATATTTTCCACAACAGGGTGCATAATAAAAGGTATAGTCCCGTTCCTTTGGATGGCTAATCCTCCATGCGTCCATTAGCTGGAGGCTTGTTAACGTTTTTTTTTAGTGCCTCTCCTTGTATACCGAGCTTTGATACACCCCTCGAGGTGTCCATCCAGTTTAAATCCCCTGCAATTATCAATTTACCTTTTTTAAAGGTCTCGAGTTTCCTCAGAACCTTCCTCAAGAATTTATCAGGGTTCCTGTTTGGGGAGTAAATATTTGCTACTGTAACTAACATGTCAAACAGCTTCCCCTGCACAAACAGGAACCTACCCCCTGGATCGACCAGCCGCTCCTCCTCAACAAACATCATTGTCCTGTCAAACCCAATCGCTACTCCCCTTGAGTGTGTTGATCCTGCATCTCCATAGAACCACTTTGGGAACTGATAGGTCGCCAACCCACCTCCTGATACATGTGTGATATAAGTCTCTTGCAGGAACACCACATTTTCTCCCAGGAACTGCAATTCCTGGCTTATTTTACATCTTTTTTTTTCCTCTTGCATTATAAGTGACAAAATTTACAACTCCCATATTTTATGTCCAGAAAGAGCGTCTGGCCAATCCAGTAGGGGATACCCTGGAGAGAGAGAGAGAGAGAGGGAGCCCCCAAAGAACATATTCCCCCCCCCCACACCCCTCCCCAAAAGAAAAACCGTCCCGCCCACCCCGTCCCCCCCAAATACCTGCCACCCTCCAAGCCAATCCCCTCCCTCCCATCATCCCCCCCACCCCCCTAGTCTGGAACAGGTCGCCTAGGACGGCTGGGCAGACCCCTCTGTTCTTTATATGGGTCGGGTGGATTCCATCAGCTTGGTGCCACCCTGCCCCCATATTCCCCAATGGGCTCACGTCTCAGGCACCCCCAGATCCCACCCGTCCCCCCCACCCCCGTCACACTCAGCTCGCGCTGGGAAAATCCCATATTCCCCGACTGTACTTCATTGCGGCTATTTCTACTCTGTTTATTAAGCCTCCACCCCTCTCCAGCCCCTTACTCTTCTTGTGGGTATACCTCCCTCCTCCTCTCCCCAACCTGGGAGTTGGGGAGGGACAACGCCCAGCCTACTACAGAAGTCCTCCAGATCCTCTGGGAATCTCAGCACTGCTGTTCGCCCATTTTTTTTCCCAATTAGGCAGGCTGGGAACCCCCATTGATAGAATATATCTGATGTTTTCAATAACCCAGTCAATGGTTTCAACAGTCTCATTCTTAAGAGAGTCTCCGCCGACAGGTCTGAGTAGACTTGTAGTTCCATCCCTTCCAAACCTAACCCTGACTGCTGACGCAGTTTTCCCATTATTTTGGCTTTCTCTTCTACGTAATGGAACCTTATTATCATGTCTCTCGGGCTCTCTGCTCTGTTTTGGGGGTATCGTGCGATCCTGTGGGCTCTGTCTAGTTTCAGTGGTTCTGTTATTTCCTTTCCCCCTAAGGGGTTAAACAGTTGCTGCAATACTGGCATCAAGGCTTCATTCCCATATTTTTCAGGCAGACCCTTTATTCGCAGGTTTTTACGTTGGCTGCGATTCTCCTGGTCTTCGATTTTATAAAGGAGGTTTCTGTTTATATTTTGTAGATCCCTTAATTGCTTACTGATGCTTTCTAATCTTTGCTTGTGATCTTCTAATCTGTCCTCTGTCTCCTCCACCCTCCTAAGCACATGTCCAATATCTGTTCTTACTGCCGCAATATCTGTTTTTAGTGAGGTCTCCATTTTTAACAACATCTCAGCAAGCATTTCTTTAATTTGTGGGACTTCCTCCTGTGTTGACTGCTCTGCTGGTCTTTGTCCCCCTGATTCTTCTTCGCCCCCACTCTTCCTCTGTAATCCCTCTTGGGCCTCAGAGCAGCTCTGTAGGAGGTTCCCACTATTCCTTGACTTTACAATTTTACCTTCCTGTATTTTTCCTCCTTTATTCTACTCGGCTGCCCCCTTCTGTCTGTTAATTCCTGGTCTCATTGGGGCCCCTAGTCTAGGGCTTCCCTGCGTTTCTTCAAGTATACTAGATTCCGCGGACATATAGCGTTGTATCCCGCCAGGGCTTAACACCGTCGTGGCACCTTTACCAGCTTTAGCTGCTTTCTCTGTTTCAATCCCCACCTAACCAAGCGTAAGGTATTAGTCTGGTATTAGTCTAGTGGTGGTTTGACCCTGGGGAAGAATCCAGTTATAGTGCGATTTTTATTCAGGCTGATCACTCATGCATTTCCCAAAAACAATTGTTCTTAAGGGGAGGCAGCTAGACACCTACAGGGCCATCTCCTCAAAGTTATATAGACTTAATTTGATCAATTCCATTCAGCTTACCCGTGGACCCACATGGAGCAGCCCCTTGCAATTCTTCAAACCCTCCTCAGTCCTGGGGTGATCTGAGGGGAGTAAGGCAATCCTAAGAGTTTACCCGGAGTCAAACCCTGTATATTTGCGTTCATATGAGGGGGGGGGGGTGTTGTGGGTATTTAAATACAACAGTGGGTGAGCTTTTATATACAAAATATTGTTTTTTCATTCAGCCACAGAGAATAAGGCCTCCAAACAGTCACCTCTAAACCAGCATTTATAGGGTAGTCATCGACCGCTATCCCCCGCTTCTCATCTTCACAAAATTTTAAAATTCCATCTGTACCACATATCTAGAGAGGGTTCTTTCACCAATAGTTCTTTACTAACCGATATTTAGAGCTGAGGCCATCAGCGCCTCTTCTATGCTGGTCCAATTTCGGGGAGCCGTACAAAGATTCACAGGCGCTCTCACCACCTCCTCCTTCACCTCTGTCCCCGAGGACCTATTGCTGAATACCTCCTTGCCGCTGCAGTCACCCTCCAACCAACTCCACTAACCTGTTCGTCAGAGGTCAGCGTTACCTCACTCACTCCAATGGGTCCCTGCTCCAATTGACTGCTCGATCCGACGCTGCTGCGGGAGGGGCGGGGGAGTTGGTGAAACAGCTCTATCTCTCTCCGTTACGAACCCGGCGTCCCTTCATTCCAGTCATGGGCCAAACGAGTGTGCGGGGAGGCAGAGGCTCCGGCGCGGACCTGACGTGCCTACGTGGTGACGCTCCACCCATCCTCCCTCTCAGTGGTCCTGAGCCGTGAAAAACTTTATTTCCATCCCTGGCAGTGAAGTGGTTAACACTAGGGGGTGGTGAAGGGGTTAACTATGTTCCCTGGGAGGTGATTCTAACTGAAGGGGGAGGGAATAAATACAGGAAGTGACAGATCATGGTTCCTAGCTAATAGGAACGGTGGCGGTCATCGCCACCGTCGGCCACAAGCATTAGCACCCCCACTGTGCAGCGGGCACACACGCGCCTGCTATCCGGACCTCGCGAGATCACGTACAGTAACGTGATTTTGCACAGGGGAGCCAGCCTGCCGCAGTAAAACTGCGGTGGCTGGTCCGGAAGTGGTTAATGCCGCGTACACACGGTCGGAATTTTAGACAGCAAATGTTCGATGTGAGCTTGTTGTCTGAAATTCTGACCGTGTGTAGGCTCCATCGGACATTTGTTGTAGGAATTTCCAACAACAAAAATTTGAGAGCTAGTTCTCAAATTTTCCAACAACAAAATCCGTTGTCGGAAATTCCGATCGTGTGTACACAATTCCAATGCACAAATTTCCACGCATTCTGGGAATCAAGCAGAAGAGCCGCAATGGCATTTTTCTTGGCTTGTCGTACGTGTTATACGTCACCGCGTTCTTGACGTTCGGAATTTCCAAGAACATTTGTGCGATCGTGTGTATGCAAGACAAGTTTGAGCCAACATCTGTCGGAAATAAATCCAGGATTTTGTTGTTGGAATGTCCGATCGTGTGTACGTGGCATAAGTGTTTCAATTTGTATGCAATCAGGGAGGCCCTTGCACTGCATGGTTTTGGTAAATCTGAAGACAAAAATCTGCAGAAAATCTAATAGTGTGTATGGGGTCTTAGATAGCAACAGCAGCCAGAGTTTTGCAAGAAAACAAAAAACAAAACAAAACCAAAATCATTATTGATTCTCTGAAAAGCAAATAAATGATCTGCTCCACAAGCCAGGTCAACTTCTGTAATGTAATTTCTTTGGTAAGTAAAGGAAGAACCTCCTTTTTTAGGACAATGACATCACAGGAATGTGGATTCTTGCGCCATAATCTGCTAAGCCAAATACAAAACAAAAAAAGGATTTCAATTGGATTCTGCTCACTTACTAACCAGAGATGTCAGTGAGTAGTGACTGACCGGGTGTCCCTAGGGAACTAGGGTGCACTTTCACTAAAAATCACTTCAGCATGCACCTCAGCCCTTGTTATCGTTTATACATTTTGATAGCATTAGTGTAGAGTGGTGTAATGCATTTAAACATTTTGATAACATTAGTGTAGAGTGGTGTAACTTGCATTGTAGTAGCCAGGGTAATGTTTAAACAATAACAGTGCCGACGCAGCTCACCCCTCAGGAGCAGCCATCCTAGTGGCGATAGCAGAGTGCAAAGCATCGCTAGCAGCAAAAATTGATTATGTGGCCACAGATGTCAGCCTCATCTGCCAGGATCTTGACAAGTTCTGGGCCTGGGTGACGGAGGTGGAGAACCGGGTCTACAGCGTGAACCAAGTGGTCCGATCGGACTCCAGGGACCTCCGGGCTCTACAGCTGCAGGTACGTGCACTACAGGAGAGGGCCATAGACACTGAGAACCGCCTGAGGCAGAATAACATCCGCATCCTGGGCCTACCTGAGCGGGCAGAGGTCTTCAGGCCCACTGAGTTCACTGAGCCACTCCTAATGGATTTGTTCGTCCTGACTGACCTGCCGCCAACTTTTGTGGTGGAGCTCGCCCACAGGGTCCCACCAACCCCACCAAGACCTGGGGCCTCACCGCGCCCCTTTTTGCTGCGGTTCCTCAATTACCGGGACCGGGACCGGACCGGACCGAGACCGCATCCTGGCAGCAGCCTGGGCCAAGCCCGACATCAAATATGAGGACACCAAGCTACTGTTCTTTCCCGATTATTCCCAGGAAATTCAACAAAGGTGTAAATCCTTCACAGATGTATGCAAGAGATTGAGAGAAAAAGGCGTTTCAGCATCCTCTATCCCAGCAGGATTAGAATTACAGACGGCGACCGTACGAGATTCTTTGATAATCCAGAGGCTGCGTCGGCTTGGCTGGACACCCGCTGAAACCCACCTGAAGACCGCATAACCTGGCTGTTCCCTTACCGTGCCTCAAGATGCCAGCTAAGTACTTTATACATTACTCTGCCTATTTAAACTTTATGATCACCTGAACTGCCCCCACCCCCCCACCCCACACTATGTCTCACTCCCCAGGCTGCATGAGCTGATTCTCCTGAAAAATGCTGGACCCTCCTGACAATCTCCCATACCCACACCTCCTGTCTTCCCCTCCTACATCCAAAGCTCCACTATCTCCCTGGGTACCTCTATTTGCTCCTGCTCGCCCACCTTCCCCAGGACTCCACAGGAGCCACCACTGCCAGAAGGCAGCCCCCCTCCCCAAAAAAGGAATCACTCCGAGGAACCTGGTATAGCACGGAGTGTTGCTACCAACTTGTACCTGCTTGCCCCCTGGAGAACTTCCATAAGTTTTAACATACAGCATTGAACTGTTGCCGAGAAATTTTAAAGGGTTAAATTGTTATTTTTTGGGTATAGGCCCTATCTGATTGCTCCCAAGTTCCTAGGGATGCCATCAGATAAGGGCAGGGTTGACACCTTGCTGTCAACAAGGATACTTTTGTTTTTTGTTAATGTATGTGTTTTTTTGCTAGTCTGGTTAATGCTTGGTCATGACTCTGTTTACAATGGGCTCTCTGGAACCATGCAGCTCTTGTTACATGCTATTAACGTAAATGTGAGTCTCCTTGATATTATACTGAAACCGTCTGATAGCCACACGTGATATGTCCACCTTTAACATCTTATCCTGGAATGTCCAGGGGCTCAACTCCAAATTTAAAAGAGCAGTACTATTTAAGTATCTCAAATTACACTCCCCCAACATGATACTGCTTCAGGAGACACACCTTATGGACAGCAAATTATTGGCACTAAACAAGCCGTGGATCCAGAGAACCTTCCATGCCTTCTACTCCACCTATGCCAGGGGGGTCTCGGTGCTGATCAGCAAATCTTTTCCATGCATAGTGGAGTAGATTCACACCGACCCCCAGGGTAAATATGTGATAGTGGTTTTCACAGTTTGGGGCACGAGATACATTGTGGTAAATATATACATTCCTCCTCCCTTCTCAATATCCACCTTATACACTATCCTAGAACGGGTTACCCCATACTGTCCCGCAAGGTTGTTACTTATGGGCGATTTTAATGCCATCCTAGCCCCGGACTTAGACAGACCAGTTCCCCCTAAACAATGCTCCACAGACTTATCCACTTGGGCAAAGGCAATGGGAGTGACCGAGGTCTGGAGGTGGAAACACCCCTCGACCAGGGCTTACTCCTGCTTCTTCGCCACACACAAAATGTCCTCATGCATTGACTTGGCCTTTGCCAAACCAGCCATGATGTCGGACGTACTAGACGCCACATACCTACCTAGTGGGCTGTCGGACCATTGCCCCCTCCTTAATATCCGCTCCCCCACCTCCCCAACCTCCGCCCTTTGGCACCTGGGAACCCATTGGTTCTCCCACACCGACTTGACCAACACCATCCCACCTCGCCTTACCGAATACTGGGAACTTAATACGGGGTCCTCCATCCCAGAGGTCACTTGGGACTCCTTCAAGGCCTTCACTAGGGGTCAATAGATCTCCTCAATAGCTGGGATCCATAGAGAACAAGCCGCTACGACAACTGAGTTACAAAACAAGGTAGATACCCAGACTAAGGCCTATGCGGCCTACCCCACCAACTCTGGCTTTGACGTCTTTAACGCAGCGAAACGGGAACTACACCTCCACCTAACAGAACTTAGCAGACTAGATATCTACCATAACAAGCAAAGATTTTTCAAACAGGGGGACCGGAACGGTTGCCTGCTGGCTATGTTGGCACAACATGACCTGCCCCTGACGGTGATACCATACCATAGCATAGTGTCTCCTTCGGGTGAATCGGACCCTTCTCTCCCGGACATATTAGACGTATTTCAGCAATACTATGGGTACTCTACAAGCACCCCACTTCAGCCATCAAGTTGGGGGGGGTCTGTCACAGCCCTTCCCTTTGTCCAGAGGCACGCGACAGGGCTGCCCTCTCTCTCCAGCCCTTTTCGCCATCGCGATGGAACCACTGGCAGAGGCCCTGCGCACCTCCCAACACATCAAGGGCCTGTGCATTGGCTGGCTGGCGGACGACCTCCTCAATGATGCAGACTCCTCGCTCGAAGGGGCACTGCAGATCCTGAACTCATTCTCCACTGTCACAGGCCTCAAAGTTAACTGGTTAAGGTCCCTTATGTTCCCTATAGACCCTGCAGCTCAAACCACTGCCCCCTCTGATATACCCCCACAATGGGTTGAGAGTTTCAAGTACCTTGGGGTGGTAATCTCGAGACAGGCTTCAGATTTCTTGCCCCTGAATCTATCCCCAGTAGTTCAGGAGACACGGCTGAGACTGAAGGCATGGGAGTCACTACCCTTGTCATTGCTAGGTCGGATAAATCTGATAAAAATGAAAATCCTACCCAACCTACTTCGCCAGTCCCTGCAATAGATTCCCAAATCCTTTTTCACCCGGCTGCATAGCCTCTTTGCCTCCTTTATCTGGGGAACCCAGTCCCCCAGATACGGATGGTCAACACTTGTGTGCCGGTCCTCCCAGGGAAGACTGTCATGCCCTGACCTATATAAATATTCCCTGGCTACCCAACTAGTTACAGCGGCTTGGTGGCTCACTCCCGACACGACAAACCTTGGTTGAGGCAGCGGTGGTGAAATCATTGGAAGTGCTGAAATTTCTACTTTTCCGTGGCCCTAGGGCCCCCTACCCATTGACCCTCTCCATGCGCACCACAATGCAAGCATGGGGGGCGGGCCTTAAAATTGAAAGATACCCTAAAAATGCATTATCTCCAGCTGCCCCCTTGTGGTTGAACCCCACCCTGGAGCTCATTTACAAATTGCCCGAACCCCAAGCTTGGACTAAATTTAACATTAAAACAGTGGACCAAGTAACATCCAATCAATCCCTGGCCCCACTCTCCAAACTGATTTCTGATTTCAACATCCCGAAGAACTACTTTTTTCGATATCTACAGCTCTCAGATCCAGATGTGCAAATAAGCCCACCTCGCCACTTTACTCCCATTTGATAATGACCTCCCTCCCTACCCTGGAGAAACTCAGAAACAAATGGCTACACGACATTCCCGACTTTGACAATGACGATTGGGATGACATATGGGACTTAACTTTCAGATCTCTGGTCCCACTGAGAGACCGACTAATCCAGTTCAAGATGGTCCATCGTGCATACTTTACCCCACACAGATTACGAATGAACCCCGCCTCCCCCCTCCCAGGATGCTGACGTTGTGGAACAATACCTGGTGACTTTACGCATATTTTTTGGATCTGCCCGGCCATTGTTGAATATTGGAAGGAGATACTAAATGTCATAACCCAGGTCACCACCATATCGCTCCAACCCTCCATGGCAATATGTATGTTGGGCCTGATAGAACAGCTGATTCCCACGGTGGCAAGCCATACCCTGGTCAGGCTACTTCTCTTTTACGCCTGCAAAGCCATAGCCCTCAGCTGGCATAAGCCTACTCCTCCTCTTCTCTGCCTGTGGAAACAATTGGTTAACAACAGCTTGCCTCTTTACAAAGATTGTTATGCTAATATGACAAGTTTGGTCCAAATGGCTGGCGGATTCCTCCATAGCCTTAGACTCGTTCCCTATTTAACCTATTAACCCATTACCCTCTGTTAATAGATAGAATTTTGCAATTGTGAATGGAACATATATTTCTGAGATGCACGCTCTAGCTCCACGCTGCCCTCCTACATAAGGAGCCAGCCTGCTGCGATCATCGTGATACCCTATGATCCCTGTCGTGTTTCATGTAACAGTTTACCTTATGTCATAATTCTGTATGAACCAAAGTTAACACTTGTCATGACCAGTGTATGTTGTTTTTCTGTTAAATGTTTTAAAACTCAGTAAACAGATTTGCAAAAAAAAACAATAACAGTGCCATAAACAGCTCTAGATCTTGTACTGTGCATGCAAGATTTAGCACTGACATCATTAGTGGGCACCCGCTAAAATGTACAAATGGTGACATGGGATATGAGTAGTAGAAAGAGCAGAGAGTTAGGGTGTGGTGGCACAAAAAAGGAGGAAGCAAAATTTTATCTTTAAGGCTGGGTTCACACTAGTGCGATCTGGATGTGGAGGAGATTGTAACTGGTTCACACATCTCCGGAGTGGCTGTGGAGCGAATTGCACAGACACATTCAGGCAAAAATTCGGGCCTGATTCATCCCTGAAATGAAGAATAGGGACGCACCGGACCCCTGCCGTCAGTCGCATCTATTTATATGAACCCAGCCATAATGTATTTATTAAATTTCTACAATACAGTCATGCTTATATTATCAGGTGAGAGGGGGCTGAGTTAAAGGACTTTCACTAGTTCACTACTAATGGTGGATTGTGAATATCAGCCCATTGACACAAATCCCTGGCAGGGTAGAAATGCTGTCCTCTTAAAGTGGTTGTACCTCACATGAAATATGAACAAAGCCTATTCCTCTATAGTGATTATTTGTCTCAATTAAGAGCAATAAGTGTCATTTCAGTTTGCTGCTTCATTCCTCTGCTATCTGCATGAGTCACTTATGATACATTTTTTGAGATAAGATAAAAAAGGTGACAAAGGGGACCTCCAGCACACAGCCTGTGACTGACAGCCTCAGCTCTGTTCCTGTGTGAAGAAGATGTGTCCCTTCCCTCCAATCAGCTGTCAGAGTTCCCACTGAGCTCTGCAGAGTGTAACTTCAGCTCTCCACTCCCTTTTTTTTTTTAACATTAGATTCTGGACTTTGAACGAATGTTAAGAAGAGAAGATGGCAGATAAACATATACAACTTATGTAGAAGAATTTGTTTCATCTCTGTGTATTGCCCGAGGCCAGTCACTTTACTGGGTATATGTAAGGGTTTACAACCACTTTAAAATTACTTCCTGGCACACAAAACCAAAAAATAAAGCACCTTTATAATATGAATGGTTATGATTCATTACAAATTGAGCTATCGAGAATCTATACAAAATGTATGACCACCTGTTATGCATTTATAGGGTTTACCATTTATGAGGATGAAATTACTTCTCATCTTACTAGATTTCTGTATCCAGAAAACTCAGCTATTTGTGTTGAAAATGTGCTTACAAAATTTTTATATTACATAAATACCGAACATTACATATAATAATATTAACCATGTTTAATGTCCAGTATCCTTATAGCTAAACAATCTAAACAGATTTCGAAGACAAAATATTAGTAATGTAATACATGTGCGGTGAATTAAAAAATAGTAAAACATTGTAAAAAAGCAGCAAGTTAGGACTTTAAATGAAGCAATGTGGCCAAAAAATTAGTCAATAATAAAAACATATATGTATTTATTATCTGGACAGTAAAAAACTGTTTCATATTGAATACAATTGATAAACATGCAACAAATTTATATATATATATATATATATATATATATATATATATATATATATATATATATATATATATATATATATATATATATATATATATATATATATATATCTATATCTATCTATATAGATATAGATAGATAGATAGATAGATATAGATAGATATATACATATATATAAATAAAAGACCATAATCCTAGAAATTGATCATAGCATACAAGTACATTGCACAATGTGGCATAAAATATCGTCCTCCATGTTTTGTGACTTTTAAACAGACTGGCATAATAATAAAAATAATAAATCCAGCTGAGCTAAAATTAAATAGATCATCTATATAAGACACAAGATGCATCCAGATATGCCCAACATGTTTCATGGCTAAAACAACTTCCTCGGGGGCAGGGGCAGGTGCACCTAAATAAATAGAGAAATATAAGTGCGACAATATTGTAAAGTGTAGACAGGGAAAATTAATAAAATAATATGTAAGAGACAATAATAAACTATCACCACATATACTCTCATAAGAGCGAAGCCTGAAACTTGTGAGACCCAAACCTGGAGGCTGCCTGTAGTGTCCATACAGGAAACTGTGGTAGAGTGGACCCACCAGGGAGTCAAGCGCGCGCACACACACACACACACACTGTTTGATGTGCAAGGGGGGATAAGGTGTTGGAAAAAAAACAATTGGTGAATAGTTTGGGTTTAATTTCTGTGAAGTTCAAAAATCAACTATACATAAATACTAGTAACAAAAAGCATACTGCTTTCTAAAAAAAAAAAGCAGGGCAGGGAAGAGAAAAGGAATGGAGCCCAACCCCAAAAATACTAGACATATAGGAATATAAAGGAAAATTACCTATTGACACAGCAGGGAAAACTGAAATCCAATAACAGATGAACAGTGTGTGAGAGAGGTGCTGCTGTACAGACAGAGTGACACCAAATGGAGATGTTATATGTGCTTGAACTACCCTGGAGTCCCTAATTGGACCTATCAGGGAGTCAAGCACACACACACACACGGTCCCACACTAATTGATGCACAGGGGGGGGGAATCAGGTGTTGGAAAAAACCCAATCAGTAAATTGCATTTCTGAGAAATACAAAGATCAACTATAAGTAAATACTATTAGTAAAGAGTATAATACTTACTAAAAAAAACGGGGAAGAGAAAAGGAATGGAGCCCAACCACAAAAAAAAAAAAAAAAAATGGTTAAAGGAAAATACCTATTTACACAACAGGGAAAAATGAAATCCATCATCTGATACAAGGTGTGTGAGAGAGGTGCAGCCGTACGGACAGACTAACACCAAATGGAGATGCATATCATGTCCTGCCCCTCATGGAGTGAGGCCTATTATAGTCTTGTGTGATTATCACCTGGGTGGCTGTTTCATTGTCCTATACCCGGGAGCTGCATCGCGTTATGGGCACCCTCCTTCTTCACCTCCTCTCTGCTTCGGCAGGATGTGGGGTAATTGGGTGGGCTTGTCCCATTACGCTTTGGCGTCACACCCCCCTTTGCAATTGGATTTACATACATATCTACACATATATTCATAACTTTTCAATTTGTTAATATTTATTTTATTTAATTAGGTGGTTGATAGTACATTTACATTTGGGTGTAGTACACATTTTTGTGTTTATGTAGGGACCCTTTTCCCATCTTCCTAGGGAGCGCCACTCTCCCCATACCTTTACTTGATCATTTACAGACACCCACCCTTTAATTTTTGGGGGGGCGCGATTGGGGGGCTGCATACCTACCTTTCTATTCTATTTCCATTCTGCCACACCCCCCATGCCTCACGCATGATGTCCTTTTGGATGTTTCTGCGCCAGCATGTGTGCTTTGTGATCTCATCTGACGTATGAGGAGGTGAGCACGGATGGTCAGGTGTGCTCGCCCCCCTTGTTGTGTCATGCCCACGTGACGCTGGCATAAGGCCTCCTGGGTAGTTCAAGCACATATAACATCTCCATTTGATGTTAGTCTGTCTGTATGGCAGCACCTCTCTCACACACCTTGTATATGATATTGGATTTTGTTTTTCCCTGTTGTGTCAATAGGTAATTTTCCTTTATCCATATGTCTAGTACTTTTTTGGGGAGGAGTTGGGCTCCATTCCTTTTCTCTTCCCCTTTTTTTAGTAAGTAGTATACTCTTTACTAATAATATTTACTTATCGATGATCTTTGTGTAGCAATAACTCACGGTGGAGCTGCTGGTTTAAGCGGGTCTGTTACCTTCACTCTGCTTCCCTCTGTTTCACCGACACCGGGTCTAGGGTTCCGTTGAGTTTACCTCTGGACGACACACGCACCAAAACTGGAGTACGTTTTCAATGCTTTATTAAACACTTGACTTAGGAAATAGCAGGAAAGAGGCGTAAAGGAAACTGCAGAAGAAACTCAAACATCTTCTTGTAGGGTTCTTTTAACAAATGTTTGGGTAGAATTCAGATATTGTATGGAATGCGCTCCCCTCATGGGACACACTCCTTGCTCGTCTGGATAGGCCTCTCTCACCAGCCTAGCAGCCAGTACGCAGCACGAATCAAAGTCTCTGCCACAGACTTGCTTGGGAACAAAATCCGTACGATCCTCTGCCACAGGATGTATCAGATTTTCTGTAATGAATGTCAGTCACAGTGCCTGAACCTTTAAGCCAACCCGGCAACACTATGCTGTATAGTTACTTTCGGATACGTCCTCCAACCGAGTCACCAGGCCCCTCTATAGACCAGCACGCTGCGTGATCCCTCCCCTGGAATCTCCTCAGTTGTCCAGCTTCGTCACACAGGACCGACAGCTCAGGACCATTCCTCGGCCACAGTGGTAGGCCCCAGACAAGCCTCTGGACCAACCCCTGCGAAGCAGTATCGTGGGCTTCCGGAACGGAGGACCACGAGGTAGCTCCTTAATGCATACCTGTCGGCCAGGAGGGCCAGCAGGTGGCTGTAAAACGAACCCCAAAATATGGCGTCTGTCTCATAAATACCCTCGCCCAGAATGCAACTCGGAGGACCACCTCCACCGAGTGGTCTCCGGGACAGAAGAGCATCCATACGCTTCAACATGTTGCCTTTCCAACACTAACCAGTGATAACAGCGACACCCACCGGTCAGCACGGAAACACACACAACGTCAGCCAAGCTGGAACAGAGGCAAACTTAACCTTCCTAACGAACAAGTTACTAAATTTTCCTAACATGCGGTAGATTGCAAATCTACCAGCGCTACATTTGTATTTCACAGAAATGGAGCCCAAACAATTTATTGATTGGGTTTTTTCCAATACCTGATCCCCCTTGTGCATCAATTAGTGTGGGACCATGTGTGTGCTTGACTCCCTTATAGGTCCAATTAGGGCCTCCTGGGTAGTTCAAGCACATATAACATCACCATTTGGTATCAGTCTGTCAGTACAGCAGCAACTCTCTTGCACACTGTGCATCTGTTATTGGATTTCAGTTTTCCTGTTGTGTCAATAGGTAAATTTCCTTTATCCATATGTCTAGTATTTTTGGTGTTGGGCTCCATTCCTTTTCTCTTCCATTTCATTTGAATCCAGCTGTGTTTGATTATACTGATTGGACTTGGTTAGGAAAGCCACACACCTGTCTATTAGGGATGAGCCGAACACCCCCCGGTTCGGTTCGCACCAGAACCTGCGAACGGACTGAAAATTCACGGACCGAAAATTTAGAACCCCATTGAAGTCTATGGGACTCGAACATTCAAAATCAAAAGTGCTAATTTTAAAGGCTAATTTGCATGGTATTGTCCTAAAAAGGGTTTGGGGACCTGAGTCCTGCCCCAGGGGACATGTATCAATGCAAAAAAAGTTTTAAAAACAGCCATTTTTTCGGGAGCAGTGATTTTAATGATGCTTAAAGTGAAAAAAAAGTGAAATATTCCTTTAAATATCGTACCTGGGGGGTGTCTATAGTATGCCTGTAAAGTGGCGCGTGTTTTCCATGCTTAGAACAGTCCCTGCACAAAATGGCATTTTTAAAGGAATTTAAAAGTCATTTAAAACTGCTTGCGGCTTTAATGTAATGTCGGGTCCTGGCAATATGGATGAAAATCAGTGAGACAAATAGCATGGGTACCCCCCAGTCCATTACCAGGCCCTTTGGGTCTTGTATGGATATTAAGGGGAACCCCTCACCAAAATTAAAAAAAGGAAAGGCGTGGGGCCCCCAGGCCCTATATACTCTGAACAGCAGTATACAGGCGGTGCAAACAAGACAGGGACTGTAGGTTTGTTGTTAAGTAGAATCTGTTTGTAATTTTGAACTGGTACATTTTTAAAGTGTAGCTCCAGCCAGAAAATCTATTTTAAGCTTTTTGGAAAACATAGGGAAGGGTTATCACCCCTGTGACATTTGTTTTGATGTCTGTGCACCTCTTCAGAAGATTTCACCTCACTTTCTGTCCCAATGACAAATGTTTTTTGACAATTTGGGTTTTTGCATCAGTGCAGAGGAGACACGTTTTTCCCATATTAACTCTTACAGGAGAGAATTTCCCTTCCTAGGGGTAGATTTCATCTCACTTCCTGTTGTCTCCTTCCGTTTGCAAGTAGGAGTCGTTTGTAAGTTGAATGTTTGAAAGTAGGGGCCTGCCCTATATACTCTGCAGAAATTGGGGCCTTAAGTGTTGGTGTTGCCACAACACTGTAAGCCCTCACAGTTACTCTTGGTTGGCGCAGGAACGGGCCCTGCTGTGAAATATTAGATCAAGATTTGTAATTACATGCCCCTGTTGAACAGGGTCAGAAAAATTGGGCCTTTGGTGGTGGTGGTGGTGGTGGTGGTGCTGGTGCCACAACACTGTAAGTCCTCACAGTTACTCTTGGTGGGCGCAGAAACAGGCCCTGCTGTGAAATATTAGATCAACAGGGGCAGAAAAATTGGGCCTTTGGTGGTGGTGGTGTTGCCACAACACTGTAAGTCCTCACAGTTACTCTTGGTGGGTGCTGGAACGGGCCCTGCTGTGAAATATTAGATCAAAAATTGTAATTACATCCACCTGTTGAACAGGGGCAGAAAAAATGGGCCTTTGGTGGTGGTGGTGGTACTGGTGCCACAACACTGTAAGTCCTAAAAGTTACTCTTGGTGGGCGCAGAAACGTGCCCTGCTGTGAAATATTAGATCAAGAGTTGTAATTACATGTCCCTGTTGAACAGGGGCAGAAAAATTGGGCCTTAGGAACTGGTGCCACAACACTGCAGCCCCCCACAGATACTCTAGTTGGAGCACAGGAACGAGCCCTACTGCAAAATATTGCATCAAAAATTGTAATTACACACCCCTGTTAAACAGGGGCTGAAAAATTGGGTCTTAGGCACTGGTCCTGGTGCCACAACACTGCAACCCCTCACAGATACTCAAGTTGGAGCGCAGCAACGAACCCTCCTTGCAAAATATTGCATCAAAAATTTTAATTGCACGCCCCTGTTAAACAGGGGCTGAACCAAAAATATTCTTACAAGCTCTCAGCAAGATCATTGAGGAAGAAGAGGATAGTCACTCAGCATAACAGGTTAGTCACTTAGCATCAGCATAGGCAGTCTTGAAGGGATCTGATATTTCAAAAAAAATTATTCGGTTACATAAGCATCAGGAGCTTGGTAGCTTGTGGTGATCCAAGACTGATTCATTTTTATGAAGGCCAGTCGATCGTCCCAGTCAGTGGACAGGTGCACCCTGTGATCGGTTACAAAGCCTCCAGCAGCACTGAATGTGCGTTCCGAAAGAACGCTGGATGCAGGACAGGCCAGTAGCTCAATTGCATACTGTGCAAGCTCTGGCCAGTAATCCATCCTCAAGACACAGTAAGCCAGAGGATTTTCGGTGGGAAAGGTGTCCAAGTCAGATATTGCCCCTAGGTATTCCTGCACCATGTACAACAGACGCTGGCGATGGTTGCTGGAACCGATCATAACTTGGGGCTTCGGACTAAAAAATTGTCCGAACGCATCAGTCAGACGGCCACCTTCTCCACCGCTCCTTCTTTGACTGACCGAAGCCTCAGCAACACGTTGTCCAGGAATAGGAGTTTGTAACCTCCCAGTCTCTAGCAATGCATTGCACAGACCTTTCTGCAAGGCCTCCCGAAGATGTTTCATTCTCTGCTCACTCTGCGACGGCAAGATAAGGTCCGCAACCTTACCCTTGTAACGTGGATCAAGGAGGTTTGTCAGCCAGTATTGATCCCTCTTCTTGATACCACGAATACCAGGATCCTTCTGCAGGCTTCGCAGGATCAGGGAGGCCATACAGCGTAGGTTTGCTGAAGCATTTGGTCTGGAGTCCTCTGGGTCACTAAGGATGACATGATCCGCAGCCACCGTACAAGTCCATGGGTTTCTTGGGACTGTAAATGATCTCTTAAAGACTGCTGCTGATGCTGAGTGCCAGGCTCCATCTCCATACTGACACAATCTTCCTCCTCCTCATCCTCTTCCTGTGTGATCGGCGGGCACGCAGGAACACTGTCTGGATAAAGGGGGCCTTGAGAGCTAAGGAAGTCCTCCTCTTCCTGCCTCTGTTCTGCCTCAAGTGTCCTGTCCATTATTCCATGCAGCATGTGCTCCAACAGGTAGACAAGGGGGACAGTGTCACTGATGCATGCACTGTCACTGCTCACCATCCTCGTGGCCTCCTCAAATGGTGACAGGACAGTGCATGCATCCCTGATCATGGCCCAGTGGCGTGGGGAAAAAAAAACAAGCTCCCCTGACACTGTCCTGGTGAAATAGTCGCACAGGTACTCATTGATGGCCCTCTGCTGTGTGTGCAGCCACTGCAGCATGGCCAACGTTGAGTTACACCTGGTGGGCATGTCACAGATTAGGCGGTTCTTGGGCAGGTTAAATTCCTTTTGGAGGTCAGCCAACCGAGCACTGGCATTATATGACCAGAGGAAATGCACACAGACTTTCAGGCCTGCCTCAGGACATCCTGTAAGCCCGGGTACCTGCCCATAAACCGCTGTACCACCAAGTTAAGGACGTGAGCCAAACAGGGCACATGGGTCAGTTGTCCCTGTCGTAGGGCGGAGAGGAAGTTGGTGCCATTGTCACAAACCACCATTCCTGCCTTAAGCTGGCATGGTGTCAACCACCTCTGAGCCTGCCACTGCAGAGCTGACAGAATCTCTGCCCCAGTGTGGCTCCTGTCCCCCAAGCACACCAGCTCAAGCACCGCATGGCATCTTTTGGACTGCATACTAGCGTAGCCCCTTGAATACCTACGGAGCACCGCTGGTTCCGAGGACAAAGCACAGGAAGAGGCCATGGAGAAAGAAGAAGAGGAGGGGGTGGAGGAGATAGGTGTGTCAGAATCACCAGTAGTAGCATTTTGGAAGCGTGGTAGGGGAACAACCTCCAACACTTCTGCACCTTGTCCTGCATCTTTCCCAGCTGCCAGCAGAGTCACCCAATGCTCCGAGAAAGATAGGTAATATCCCTGTCCATGCCTGCTGGACCATGAGTCAGCGGTAATATGCACCTTACCACTGACCGCCCTGTCCAGCGAGGCCAAGACATTGCCTTCCACATGCCGGTAGAGAATCGGAATCGCCTTCTATGAGAAAAAGTGGCATTTGGGAACCTGCCACTGAGGAACCGCACATTCCACAAACTCACGGAAGGGGGCAGAGTCTACCAAATGAAAAGGCAGCAGTTGAAGTGCTAGCAATTCAGCAAAGCTAGCATTCAACCGCTGGGCATGTGGATGGCTGGGAGAAAACTTCTTTCGGCAGTGCAGCAGCTGGGGCAGGGAAATTTGCCTGGTACAATCTGACGTCGGTGTATATTGCATATTGCCCGAAAGTACTTGGCTGTGACACACCTAATTCTACACTTTCATTCCTCTCAGTGCAGGTCTCAGAGAGGACTGAGGGTATAGTGGGGTTGGAGATCCCAGCTGATGAGGAGCAAGGAGAGGTCATCTTTGTTCTTTGGTGTGGGTCTTTTAGGTACGCTTGCCAACAAACTGCATGGCAGGTCAACATATGTCTGGTCAAGCATGTGGTGCCCAAGCGGGTTATGTTTTTTCCACGTGAGATACGCTTGAGACATATGTTGCAAATAGCAGTGGTGGGATCTGATGCACTCACCTCAAAAAAGTCCACACCAGGAACTTATGGAATAACACGCAGCAATGCCCTGCACATGCGGAGCTCTGCGGTGTGATGTAATCGGTGTGCTACCCTTAAGCTGGCCCCTGGAGGGCATCCTGCCTCATAGATGATGTGCCTCCTCCTCCTCTCTTCTATCAGGCACCCACGTGGAGTTAGTGACCTCATCATACTCTCCCTCCTCATCACTGGAGAAAACCTGGCAGTATGCTGCAGCTGGGGGAACATGACTGCCAGATTGCTGTCCTTCTTGGGCACCCCATCTGTCTGGGCTCACCTTACTGCCTTCCTCTAGCTGAGTACCATCATTGGAGCCTTCAAAATGTTGGGCATCCTCCTGGAGCATGTACACAACACTGGGGTCAAACAGTTTGGGGGACTCCTCAGGAGGATATGATGGGGCTAGGGAAGGAGTGACTGATGCCATTGAGCCGAGGGAAGAGGCCGCGTTGGCAGCTGCTTTGCCAGACAAAGTACCCTGAGCCTGGGTGAGAGAGGATGAGGACGGCTTGGTCATCCACTCTACCAAGTCTTCAGCATGTTGCGGCTCAACACAGCCAGCTGCCACAAAAAAGGACAAGCATGTCCCATGGCCACGTGATGATGGGGATGCACCGTGTTCACGACCAGCACTGTTGCCTCTAGACACAGAGCCTGCTTGCCCTCTTTCATTGGCTTTTGACCGTCTGCCACTTTTTGTTGGCCTTCCAGACATACTAATGGCCTGCAGTGAGATGTAGCTGCACAAAACTGGATGTATATATATATTGATTATACTGCAGCTAGCAGAATGCCTGCATGTGGTATTAATAGGATCAGAAGAAGCACACCAGCACTTGTCTTCAGTTAGCTATAGGTGCAACTGTGCAGGGGTACACAGTACACTAACTGTAAATACTTCAAGCTGCCTGCCTGTGGTGTTAATAGGATCAGAAAAAGCACAACGGCACATGTTTTCAGGTAGCTATAGGTGCAACTGTGCAGGGTACACAGTACACTAACTGTAAATACTTCAAGCTGTCTGCCTGTGGTATTAATAGGATCAGAAGAAAAACACCAGAACTTGTCTTCAGGTAGCTATAGGTGCAACTGTGTTGGGGTACACAGTACACTAACTGTAAATACTTCAAGCTGCCTGCCTGTGGTATTAATAGGATCAGAAGAAGAACACCAGCACTTGTCTTCAGGTAGCTATAAGTGCAACTGTGCAGGGGTACACAGTATACTAACTGTAAATACTTCAAGCTGCCTGCCTGTGGTATTAATAGGATCAGAAGAAGAACACAAGCACTTGCCTTCAGGTAGCTATAGGTGCAACTGTGCAGGGTACACAGTACACTAACTGTAAATATGTCAAGCTGCCTGCCTGTGGTATTAATAGGATCAGAAGAACACCAGCACTTGTCTTCAGGTAGCTATAGGTGCAGCTGTGCAGGGTACACAGTACACTAACCGTAAATACTTCAAGCTGGCTGCCTGTGGTATTAATAGGATCAGAAGAAGAACACCAGCACTTGTCTTCAGGTAGCTATAGGTGCAACTGTGCCGGGTATACAGTACACTAACTGTAAATACTTCAAGCTGCCTGCCTGTGGTATTAAAAGGATCAGAAGAAGAACACCAGCACTTGTCTTCAGGTAGCTATAAGTGCAACTGTGCAGGGGTACACAGTACACTAACTGTAAATACTTCAAGCTGCCTGCCTGTGGTATTAATAGGATCAGAAGAAGAACACCAGCACTTGTCTTCAGGTAGCTATAGGTGCAACTGTGCAGGGTACACAGTACACTAACCGTAAATACTTCAAGCTGCCTGCCTGTGGTATTAATAGGATCAGAAGAAGAACACCAGCACTTGTCTTGAGGTAGCTATAGGTGCAACTGTGCAGGGTACACAGTATACTAACTGTAAATGCTTCAAGCTGCCTGCTTGTGGTATTAATAGGATCAGAAGAAGAACACCAGCACTTGTCTTCAGGTAACTATAAGTGCAACTGTGCAGGGGTACACAGTACACTAACTGTAAATACTTCAAGCTGCCTGCCTGTGGTATTAATAGGATCAGAAGAAGAACACCAGCACTTGTCTTCAGGTAGCTATAGGTGCAACTGTGCAGGGTACACAGTACACTAACTGTAAATACTTCAAGCTACCTGCCTGCAGTATTAATAGGATCAGAAGAAGAACACCAGCACTTGTCTTCAGGTAGCTATAGGTGCAACTGAGCAGGGTACCCAGTACACTAACCTTAAATACTTCAAGCTGCCTGCCTGTGGTATTAATAGGATCAGAAGAAGAATAACAGCACTTGTCTTCAGGTAAGCTATAGGTGCAACTGTGCAGGGTACACAGTACACTAAATGTAAATACTTCAAGCTGCCTGCCTGCGGTAATAATAGGATCAGAAGAAGAACACCAGCACTTGTCTTCAGGTAATTATAGGTGCAACTGTGCATAGTACACAGTACACTAACCTTAAATACTTCAAGCTGCCTGCCTGTGGTATTAATAGGATCAGAGGAAGAACAACAGCACTTCTCTTCAGGTAGCTATAGGTGCAATTGTACACAGTACGCTAACTGTAAATACTTCAAGCTGCCTGCCTGTGGTATTAATAGGATCAGAAGAAGAACAACAGCATTTGTCTTCAGGTAAGCTATAGGTGCAACTGTGCAGCGTACACAGTACACTAATTTTAAATACTTCAACCTGCCTGCCTGTGGTATTAATAGGATCAGAAGAAGAACGCCAGCACTTGTCTTCAGGTAGCTAGAGGTGCAACTGTGCAAGGTACACAGTACACTAACGGTAAATACTTCAAGCTGCCTGCCTGTGGTATTAATAGGATCAGAAGAAGAACACCAGCACTTGTCTTCAGGTAGCTATAGGTGCAACTGTGCAGGGTACACAGTACACTAACTGTAAATACTTCAAGCTGCCTGCCTGTGGTATTAATAGGATCAGAAGAAGAACACCAGCACTTGTCTTCAGGTAGCTAAAGGTGCAATTGTGCAGGGCACACAGTACACTAACTGTAAATACTTCAAGCTGCCTGCCTGTGGTATTAATAGAATCAGAAGAAAAACACCAGCACTTTTCTTCAGATAGCTATAGGTGTAACTGTGCAGGGGAACACAGTACACTAACTGTAAATACTTCAAGCTGCCTGCCTGTGGTATTAATAGGATCAGAAGAAGAACAGCACGTGTCTTCAGGTAGCTATAAGTGCAACTGTGCAGGGTACACAGTACACTAACGGTAAATACTTCAAGCTGCCTGCCTGTGGTATTAATAGGATCAGAAGAAGAACACCAGCACTTGTCTTCAGGTAGCTATAGGTGCAACTGTGCAGGATACACAGTACACTAACTGTAACTACTTCAAGCTGCCTGTCTGTAGTAATAATAGGATCAGAATAAGAACACCAGCACTTGTCTTCAGATAGCTATAGGTGCAATTGCGGAGGGTACACAGTACACTAACTGTAAATACTTCAAGCTGCCTGCCTGTGGTATTAATAGAATCAGAAGAAGAACACCAGCACTTGTCTTCGGATAGCTATAGGTGTAACTGTGCAGAGGTACACAGTACACTAACTGTAAATACTTAAATCTGCCCACCTGTGGTATTAATAGAAACAGAAGAAGTACAACAGCACTTGTCTTGAGGTAGCCATAGTTACAACTGTGCAGGGATACACAGTACACTAACTGTAAATACTTCAAGCTGCCTGCCTGTGGCATAAAAAGGATCAGAAGAAGAACACAAGCACTTGTCTTCCGGTAGCTATAGGTGCAACTGTGCAGGGTACACTGTAAACTAACTGTAAATACTTCAAGCTGCCTGCCTGTGGTATTAATAGGATCAGAAAAAGAACACCAGCACTTGTCTTCAGGTAGCTATAGGTGCAACTGTGCAGGGGTACACAGTATACTAACTGTAAATACTTCAAGCTGCGTGCCTGTGGTATTAATAGGATCAGAAGAAGAACACCAGCACTTGCCTTCAGGTAGCTATAGGTGTAACTGTGCAGGGGAACACAGTATACTAACTGTAAATACTTCAAGCTGCCTGCCTGTGGTATTAATAGGATCAGAAGAAGAACAGCACGTGTCTTCAGGTAGCTATAAGTGCAACTGTGCAGGGTACACAGTACACTAACTGTAAATACTTCAAGCTGCCTGCATGTGGTATTAATAGGATCAGAAGAAGAACACCAGCACTTGTCTTCAGGTAGCTATAGGTGCAACTGTGCAGGATACACAGTACACTAACTGTAACTACTTCAAGCTGCCTGTCTGTAGTAATAATAGGATCAGAATAAGAACACCAGCACTTGTCTTCAGATAGCTATAGGTGCAATTGCGCAGGGTACACAGTACACTAACTGTAAATACTTCAAGCTGCCTGCCTGTGGTATTAATAGAATCAGAAGAAGAACACCAGCACTTGTCTTCGGATAGCTATAGGTGTAACTGTGCAGAGGTACACAGTACACTAACTGTAAATACTTAAATCTGCCCACCTGTGGTATTAATAGAAACAGAAGAAATACAACAGCACTTGTCTTGAGGTAGCCATAGTTACAACTGTGCAGGGATACACAGTACACTAACTGTAAATACTTCAAGCTGCCTGCCTGTGGCATAAAAAGGATCAGAAGAAGAACACAAGCACTTGTCTTCAGGTAGCTATAGGTGCAACTGTGCAGGGTACACTGTAAACTAACTGTAAATACTTCAAGCTGCCTGCCTGTGGTATTAATAGGATCAGAAAAAGAACACCAGCACTTGTCTTCAGGTAGCTATAGGTGCAACTGTGCAGGGGTACACAGTACACTAACTGTAAATACTTCAAGCTGCTTGCCTGTGGCATAAATAGGATCAAAAGAAGAACACCAGCACTTGTCTTCAGGTAGCTAGAGGTGCAACTGTGCAAGGTACACAGTAAACTAACTGTAAATAATTCAAACTGCCTGCCTGTGGTATTAATAGGATCAGAAGAAGAACACCAGCACTTGTCTTCAGGTAGCTATATGTGCAACTGTGCAGGGTACACAGTACACTAACTGTAAATACTTCAAGCTGCCTGCCTGTGGTATTAATAGGATCAGAAGAAGAACACCAGCACTTGTCTTCAGGTACCTATAGCTGCAACTGTGCAGGGTACACAGTACACTAACTGTAAATACTTCAAGCTGCCTGCCTGTGGTATTAATAGGATCAGAAGAAGAACACCAGCACTTGTCTTCAGTTAGCTATAGGTGCAACTGTGCAGGGTACACAGTACACTAACTGTAAATACTTCAAGCTGCCTGCCTGTGGTAATAATAGGATCAGAAGAAGAACACCAGCACTTGTCTTCAGGTAGCTATAGGTGCAACTGTGCAGGATACACAGTACACTAACTGTAACTACTTCAAGCTGCCTGTCTGTAGTAATAATAGGATCAGAATAAGAACACCAGCACTTGTCTTCAGATAGCTATAGGTGCAACTGTGCAGGGTAAACAGTACACTAACCTTAAATACTTCAGCCTGCCTGCGGTATTAATAGGATCAGAAGAAGAACATCAGCACTTGTCTTCAGGTAGCTATAGGTGAAACTGTGCAGAGTACACAGTACGCTAACTGTAAATACTTCAAGCTGCCTGCCTGTGGTATTAATAGGATCAGAAGAAGAACAACAGCAATTCTCTTCAGGTAAGCTATAGATGCAACTGTGCAGGGTACACAGTACACTAAATGCGAATACTTCAACCGGCCTGCCTGTAGTATTAATAGGATCAGAAGAAGAACACCAGCACTTGTCTTCAGGTAGCTATAGGTGCAACTGTGCAGGGTACACAGTACACTAACTGTAAATACTTCAAGCTGCCTGCCTGTGGTATTAATAGGATCAGAAGAAGAACACCAGCACTTGTCTTCAGGTAGCTATAGGTGCAACTGTGCAGGGGTACACAGTACATTAACTGTAAACACTTCAAGCTGCCTGCCTGTGGTATTAATAGGATCAGAAGAAGAACGCCAGCACTTGTCTTCAGGTAGCTATAGGTGCAACTGTGCAGGGTACACAGTACACTAACTGTAAATACTTCAACCTGCCTGCCTGTGGTATTGATAAGATCAGAAGAACACCAGCACTTGTCTTCAGGTAGCTATAGGTGCACACTATGCAGGGTACACAGTATACTAACTGTAAATAATTCAAGCTGCCTGCCTGTGGTATTAATAGGATCAGAAGAAGAACAACAGCACTTGTCTTCAGGTAAGCTATAGGTGCAATTGTGCAGGTACACAGTACACTAAATGTAAACACTTCAAGCTGCCTGCCTGTGGTATTAATAGAATCAGAAGAAGAACGCCAGCACTTGTCTTCAGGTAGCTATAGGTGCAACTGTGCAGGGTACACAGTACACTAACTGTAAATACTTCAACCAGCCTGCCTGGGGTATTAATAGGATCAGAAGAACACCTGCACTTTTCTTCAGGTAGCTATAGGTGCAACTGTGCAGGGGTAAACAGTACACTAACTGTAAATACTTCAAGCTGCCTGCCTGTGGTATTAATAGAATCAGAAGAAGAACAACAGCACTTGTCTTCAGGTAGCTATAGGTGCAACTGTGCAGGGGTACACAGTACACTAACTGTAAATACATCAAGCTGCTTGCCTGTGGTATTAATAAGATCAGAAGAAGAACACCAGCACTTGTCTTCAGGTAGCTATAGGTACAACTGTGCAGAGTACTCAGTACACTAACTGTAAATACTTCAAGCTGCCTGCCTGCGGTATTAATAGGATCAGAAGAACACCAGCACTTGTCTTCATGTAGCTATAGGTGCAACTGTGCAGAGTACACAGTACACTAACCTTAAATACTTCAAGCTCCCTGCCTGTGGTATTAATAGGATCAGAGGAAGAACAACAGCACTTCTCTTCCGGTAGCTATAGGTGCAACCGTGGAGGGTACACAGTACGCTAAATGTAAATACTTCAAGCTGCCTGCCTGTGGTATTAATAGGATCAGAAGAAGAACAACAGCACTTGTCTTCAGTTAAGCTATAGGTGCAACTGTGCAGGGTACACAGTACGCTAAATGTAAATACTTCAAGCTGCCTGCCTGCGGTATTAAAAGGATCAGAAGAAGAACACAAGCACTTGTCTTTAGGTAGCTTTAAGTGTAACTGTGGAGGGGTACACAGTACACTAACTGTAAATACTTCAAGCTGCCTGCCTGTGGTATTAATAGGATCAGAAGAAGAACAGCACTTGTCTTCAGGTAGCTATAGGTGCAACTGTGCAGGGGTACACAGTACACCAACTGTAAATACTTCAAACTGCCTGCCTGTGGTATTAATAGGATCAGCGGAAGAACACCAGCACTTGTCTTCAGGTAGCTATACAAGCAACTGTGCAGGGTACACAGTACACTAACTGTAAATACTTCAAGCTGCCTGCCTGTGCTATTAATAGGATCAGAAGAAGAACATCAGCACTTGTCTTCAGGTAGCTATAGGTGCAACTGTGCAGGGTACACAGTAAACTAACTGTAAATACTTCATGCTGCCTGCCTGTGGTATAAATAGGATCAGAAGAAGAACACCAGCACTTGTCTTCAGGTAGCTATAGGTGCAACTGTGCAGGGTTACACAGTACACTAACTGTAAATACTTCAAGCTGCCTGCCTGTGGTATTAATAGGATCAGAAGAAGAACACCAGCACTTGTCTTCAGGTAGCTATAGGTGCAACTGTGCAGGGGTACACCGTACACTAACTGTAAATACTTCAAGCTGCCTGCCTGTGGTATTAATTGGATCAGAAGAAGAACACCAGCACTTGTCTTCAGGTAGCTATAGGTGAAACTGTGCAGGGTACTGTTACGGAACGTCCCAAACTTCGCTTGAGTGCTTCTGTCATATGCCACTTCCTCCCAGTCTGTATACAGATATCAGATATTCCAGCTGCTCTGAGCAGAAAACAAGGTGACACTTGCTTCACTGCTAACATGGACTGTTTATTTAGAATCAAAGTTACAAGACTTTATATGCCGTTGGAACCTCCTCTAACAATACAACTGTAACCTAATTAACATAATTAACATGAGCTAATTAACTAAAAAATTTACCCAGACCAGACGACAGACTTGTGGGCACCGAGCTTCACACAGTAGTATAAACACAATAGCTGGAGCTAATTACAATTAACAATACAAACATAACCTAATTAACCTAATTAACATGAGCTCCAATAGGAGTCGTCCCGTCTCCTACATTGTATAGAGGACAATGTGATCAGCTCACTCAATTAACAGGTTGAGTTCAGAATCAACCAAACCAATAATAGTCTCTACATACATCCTGGGAGATATTGTGGACAAATATTACTGTCCCATTTTAAGTAGTCCAAGATATATTTTCTCACTCACCCTGTGCCAGGATGGCACAGGGTGACTTAGACATAAGATGTATTCTGAGTTCCACGGGCCCTCCCGTCACATCTCTCCCCTTTCGGCAGAAGACTAACAGAGGAGGAGACCCCAGACAGGTTGACTCCAAAGTTAGTAAGTAGTTCCAGTCCTCTAATGCCTGTACCCACACAGTACCCCAAATAAATTGTTCCAAACAAAGCATTACTCACCCAGCCAACCTCTGCCTCTCTCAGAGAACATATCTGCCGCTGGGGAGAGGCCTGGACTGGCCCTTCTCCCTGGAGTCCTTTCTGCCGCTGGAGAGAAGACAGGGTGACTGGGCTCACTCTGTCATGCTGTTGGGGATCTGGGCCCACTGCCCAGCATCCCTGGGGTATACAGGTGGAGACTGAAGTCCCATCCACCTTCACAGGAAATCCATCCTCTGTTAGTTGAGGGCAAAGTCCAGCAGTCCTCGGCCCTGTTGCCAGCCCTTCTGCTGGAAACCCCACACCATCTGTTCTGGCTAACTGTTGGGGTGGGAGGCCGACTGCCCCGCCTCTCTGGAACTCTGTAGTTGTTGCCAGTGCTGGGCAGAGGTTGGTAACACTCTGCCCTGTTGCCAGAACTTTGGCTGGGGACTCCGCATCCTCCGTTCCGGCTAACCGTTGGGGCAGGAGGCTGGCTTCCTCCACTCCCAAACTGTGTAGCTTCCATCGGGGAGGTGAGCTGGCTGCTTCCTTTTCCATTCCCTCATCTGGTTGCTTGGACGACATGTCTATGGTTCTGTCTCCCAGGTGCACTGGTCTTTGCTGGGGAGGGAAGGCCGCTTCCTCCACCCTGGCCAACTGTTGGGGAGGGACAACACACACCTCCTCTCCCTTCTCCCCCTGTATCTGCTGCTGGGAAGTGATTGCCACCTTTTCACCCTGGGCCTCCGAAACTGCCACAGGTGTGGGGCAGAGGTCTTGGACCCTCTGTCCGGTTGCCAGCACTTCTGCTGGAGAAGTTTGTTGTAACTCCACAGATACTGCTGTTGGTGCTGGGCAGAGCACAGTGAAGTTTGGCCCTAATACCAGCTCTTCTGCTGGAGGCTCATCAGGTTGTTCTTCCTCAGCAGAAAAGTCTATTAAATCCCCTACCCCTATAACTGGTGTCTGTGGATAGAGGTTCACCATCTCCTGTCTGTGGAACTCAGAAGATGCCATCAGTGCTGAGCAGAGCGCAATGAAGTTTGGCCCTAATCCCAACTCTTCTGCTGGGGGCTCACCCAATTGTTCTTCCTCAGCAGAAAAGTCTATCAAATCCCATGTCTCTGCAACTGATGTCTGGGGATATAGGTTCACCATCTCCTGTCCATGGAACCCAGAAGATGCTATCATTTCTGGGCAGAGGTTAGCAGAGCTCTGCCCTGTTGTCAGCACTTCAAGTTTGGGGACGGCAATCTCCGGATTTTCCACTGCAGATTCTGTGGCATGCTGCTGGACAGGCACATTCCTCCATCCAAGATCATCCCATGCAGAAACAGGATCATCAAGGTCAGTCAGCACTTGCTGCATCTGCCATAAGACCTCCGCCTCCATAGCTGCGGGTTGGCAAAGCACACTATTGCTCTGCCACACTGCCGACTCTTCAGCCAGGATTTCTGGGTTGTCAGTTGGTATTTCCTGATAGTCCCAGGCAAAGGGAGCCCAGCCCTGGCACTGAGCAATGTCTAGCAGCCGTCTGTAGGCGATCTCTAGCTCCCATTCCTGAACGGCCAGAAATTCCAAATCTTCCTGTGCCCAGTGCACTTCCGAAATGTTCAGTAGCCCTTCTCTGAAATCCATGATTTCGTCCACCTGCCACTCCAAATCACTCCAAAGTTAGGGTCCCCTGTCAGCTTCACATACAACAGTCCCAGGCCGCCGTAGCTTAAGCCTTCCGTTGGGCTGTCATCCGCTATCCAGGGACATGCTTGGGATACATGCCACCAGAGGGCTCTGTAGCTCTCATCCAGTTTTATCTCTGCCCAGACCAGTCTGCTTAATTCAGCTGTCTGCTTCTTGTGCGGTTTTTCTCCCAAAAACCGCACCCGCAGTCCGTACTGCGACCAGTACCTTTCCTCGATGGAGGGGAGAACTTTTCCCTGGTGTCGCTGCTCACGGGCTAGCGCTTCCTTCCAGAGTTTGCAGCGAATAGAATCACACCATTCCAGCAGGACCTGCTCCAATACTGGTCCTCTGTGCTGTATCTGCATCTCTCGCAACCTCCTTCTGAATTGCTCATCCATGGCGGCTGGTATCTGTACCTCTCCTCTCCTACTATCTGGACCTTGGATCCAGATGGAAGTTTGGATGTCCCAGACTGCAGGAAGCTTTCCCGCTGCTTGCCACCAATGTCACGGAACGTCCCACACTTCGCTTGAGTGCTTCCGTCATATACCGCTTCCTCCCAGTCTGTATACAGATATCAGATATTCCAACTGCTCTGAGCAGAAAACAAGGGGACACTTGCTTCACTGCTAACATGGACTGTTTATTTAGAATCAAAGTTACAAGACTTTATATGCCGTTGGAACCTCCTCTAACAATACAACTGTAACCTAATTAAGATAATTAACATGAGCTAATTAACTAAAAAATTTACCCAGAGCAGATGACAGACTTGTGGGCACCGAGCTTCACACAGTAGTATAAACACAATAGCTGGAGCTAATTACAATTAACAATACAAACATAACCTAATTAACCTAATTAACATGAGTTTCAATAGGAGTCGTCCCGTCTCCTACATTGTATAGAGGACAATGTGATCAACTCACTCAATTAACAGGTTGAGTTCAGAATCAACCAAACCAATAATAGTCTCTACATACATCCTGGGAGATATTGTGGACAAATATTACTGTCCCATTTTAAGTAGTCCAAGATATATTTTCTCACTCACCCTGTGCCAGGATGGCACAGGGTGACTTAGACATAAGATGTATTCTGAGTTCCACGGGCCCTCCCGTCACAGGTACACAGTGCACTAACTGTAAATACTTCAAGCTGCCTGCCTGTGGTATTAATAGGATCAGAAGAAGAACACCAGCACTTGTCTTCAGGTAGCTATAGGTGCAATTGTGCAGGGTACTCAGTACACTAACTGTAAATACTTCAAGCTGCCTGCCTGCGATATTAATAGGATCAGAAGAAGAACACCAGCACTTGTCTTCAGGTAGCTATAGGTGTAACTGCGCAGGGTACACAGTACACTAACTGTAAATACTTCAAGCTGCCTGCCTGTGGTAATAATAGGATCAGAAGAAGAACACCAGCACTTGTCTTCAGGTAGCTATAGGTGCAACTGTGCAGGGGTACACAGTACACTAACTGTAAATACTTCAAGCTGCCTGCCTGTGGTATTAATTGGATCAGAAGAAGAACACAAGCACTTGTCTTCAGGTAGCTATAGGTGAAACTGTGCAGGGTACACAGTACGCTAACTGTAAATATTTCAAGTTGCCTGCCTGTGGTATTAATAGGATCAGAAGAAGAACAACAGCACTTCTCTTCTGGTAAGCTATAGATGCAACTGTGCAGGGTACACAGTACACTAAATGCGAATACTTCAACCGGCCTGCCTGTAGTATTAATAGGATCAGAAGAAGAACACCAGCACTTGTCTTCAGGTAGCTATAGGTGCAACTGTGCAGGGTACACAGTACACTAACTGTAAATACTTCAAGCTGCCTGCCTGTGGTATTAATAGGATCAGAAGAAGAACACCAGCACTTGTCTTCAGGTAGCTATAGGTGCAACTGTGCAGCGGTACACAGTACATTAACTGTAAACACTTTAAGCTGCCTGCCTGTGGTATTAATAGGATCAGAAGAAGAACGCCAGCACTTGTCTTCAGGTAGCTATAGGTGCAACTGTGCAGGGTACACAGTACACTAACTGTAAATACTTCAACCTGCCTGCCTGTGGTATTGATAAGATCAGAAGAACACCAGCACTTGTCTTCAGGTAGCTATAGGTGCACACTATGCAGGGTACACAGTATACTAACTGTAAACAATTCAAGCTGCCTGCCTGTGGTATTAATAGGATCAGAAGAAGAACAACAGCACTTGTCTTCAGGTAAGCTATAGGTGCAACTGTGCAGGGTACACAGTACACTAAATGTATATACTTCAACCAGCCTGCCTGGGGTATTAATAGGATCAGAAGAACACCTGCACTTGTCTTCAGGTAGCTATAGGTGCAACTGTGCAGGGGTAAACAGTACACTAACTGTAAATACTTCAAGCTGCCTGCCTGTGGTATTAATAGGATCAGAAGAAGAACAACAGCACTTGTCTTCAGGTAGCTATAGGTGCAACTGTGCAGGGTACACAGTACACTAACTGTAAATACTTCAAGCTGCTTGCCTGTGGTATTAATAGGATCAGAAGAAGAACACCAGCACTTTTCTTCAGGTAGCTATAGGTACAACTGTGCAGAGTACACAGTACACTAACTGTAAATACTTCAAGCTGCCTGCCTGCAGTATTAATAGGATCAGAAGAAGAACACCAGCACTTGTCTTCAGGTAGCTATAGGTGCAACTGTGCAGAGTACACAGTACACTAACCTTAAATACTTCAAGCTCCCTGCCTGTGGTATTAATAGGATCAGAAGAAGAACAACAGCACTTCTCTTCGGGTAGCTATAGGTGCAACTGTGCAGGGTACACAGTACACTAACTGTAAATACTTCAAGCTGCCTGCCTGTGGTATTAATAGGATCAGAAGAAGAACAACAGCACTTGTCTTCAGTTAAGCTATAGGTGCAACTGTGCAGGGTACACAGTACACTAACTGTAAATACTTCAAGCTGCCTGCCTGCGGTATTAATAGGATCAGAAGAAGAACATCAGCACTTGTCTTCAGGTAGCTATAGGTGCAACTGTGCAGGGGTACACAGTACACCAACTGTAAATACTTCAAACTGCCTGCCTGTGGTATAAATAGGATCAGAAGAAGAACACCAGCACTTGTCTTCAGGTAGCTATAGGTGCAACTGTGCACGGTACACCGTACACTAACTGTAAATACTTCAAGCTGCCTGCCTGTGGTATTAATTGGATCAGAAGAAGAACACCAGCACTTGTCTTCAGGTAGCTATAGGTGAAACTGTGCAGGGTACTGTCACGGAACGTCCCACACTTCGCTTGAGTGCTTCCGTCATATACCGCTTCCTCCCAGTCTGTATACAGATATCAGATATTCCAACTGCTCTGAGCAGAAAACAAGGCGACACTTGCTTCACTGCTAACATGGACTGTTTATTTAGAATCAAAGTTACAAGACTTTATATGCCGTTGGAACCTCCTCTAACAATACAACTGTAACCTAATTAACATAATTAACATGAGCTAATTAACTAAAAAATTTACCCAGACCAGATGACAGACTTGTAGGTACCGAGCTTCACACAGTAATATAAACACAATAGCTGGAGCTAATTACAATTAACAATACAAACATAACCTAATTAACCTAATTAACATGAGCTCCAATAGGAGTCGTCCCGTCTCCTACATTGTATAGAGGACAATGTGATCAGCTCACTCAATTAACAGGTTGAGTTCAGAATCAACCAAACCGGTAATAGTCTCTACATACATCCTGGGAGATATTGTGGACAAATATTACTGTCCCATTTTAAGTAGTCCAAGATATATTTTCTCACTCACCCTGTGCCAGGATGGCACAGGGTGACTTAGACATAAGATGTATTCTGAGTTCCACAGGCCCTCCCGTCACATCTCTCCCCTTTCGGCAGAAGACTAACAGAGGAGGAGACCCCAGACGGGTTGACTCCGAAGTTAGTAAGTAGTTCCAGTCCTCTAATGCCTGTACCCACACAGTACCCCAAATAAATTGTTCCAAACAAAGCATTACTCACCCGGCCAACCTCTGCCTCTCTCAGAGAACATATCTGCCGCTGGGGAGAGGCCTGGACTGGCCCTTCTCCCTGGAGTCCTTTCTGCCGCTGGAGAGAAGACAGGGTGACTGGGCTCACTCTGTCATGCTGTTGGGGATCTGGGCCCACTGCCCAGCATCCCTGGGGTATACAGGTGGAGACTGAAGTCCCATCCACCTTCACAGGAAATCCATCCTCTGTTAGTTGAGGGCAGAGTCCAGCAGTCCTCGGCCCTGTTGCCAGCCCTTCTGCTGGAAACCCCACACCATCTGTTCCGGCTAACTGTTGGGGAGGGAGGCCGACTGCCCCGCCTCTCTGGAACTCTGTAGTTGTTGCTGGTGCTGGGCAGAGGTTGGTAACACTCTGCCCTGTTGCCAGCACTTCTGCTGGGGACTCCGCATCCTCCGTTCCGGCTAACCATTGGGGCAGGAGGCTGGCTTCCTCCACTCCCAAACTGTGTAGCTTCCATCGGGGAGGTGAGCTGGCTGCTTCCTTTTCCATTCCCTCATCTGGTTGCTTGGACGACATGTCTATGGTTCTGTCTCCCAGGTGCACTGATCTTTGCTGGGGAGGGAAGGCCGCTTCCTCCACCCTGGCCAACTGTTGGGGAGGAACAACACACACCTCCTCTCCCTTCTCCCCCTGTATCTGCTGCTGGGAAGTGATTGCCACCTTCTCACCCTGGGCCTCCGAAACTGCCACAGGTGTGGGGCAGAGGTCTTGGACCCTCTGTCCGGTTGCCAGCACTTCTGCTGGAGAAGTTTGTTGTAACTCCACAGATACTGCTGTTGGTGCTGGGCAGAGCACAGTGAAGTTTGGCCCTAATACCAGCTCTTCTGCTGGAGGCTCATCAGGTTGTTCTTCCTCAGCAGAAAAGTCTATTAAATCCCCTACCTCTATAACTGGTGTCTGTGGATAGAGGTTCACCATCTCCTGTCCATGGAACTCAGAAGATGCCATCAGTGCTGAGCAGAGCGCAATGAAGTTTGGCCCTAATCCCAACTCTTCTGCTGGGGGCTCACCCAATGGTTCTTCCTCAGCAGAAAAGTCTATCAAATCCCATGTCTCTGCAACTGATGTCTGGGGATATAGGTTCACCATCTCCTGTCCATGGAACCCAGAAGATGCTATCATTTCTGGGCAGAGGTTAGCAGAGCTCTGCCCTGTTGTCAGCACTTCAAGTTTGGGGACGGCAATCTCCAGATTTTCCACTGCAGATTCTCTGGCATGCTGCTGGACAGGCACATTCCTCCATCCAAGATCATCCCATGCAGAAACAGGATCATCAAGGTCAGTCAGCACTTGCTGCATCCGCCATAAGACCTCCGCCTCCATAGCTGCGGGGTCAGGTTGGCAAAGCACACTATTGCTCTGCCACATTGCCTACTCTTCAGCCAGGATTTCTGGGTTGTCAGTTGGTATTTCCTGATAGTCCCAGGCAAAGGGAGCCCAGCCCTGGCACTGAGCAATGTCTAGCAGCTGTCTGTAGGCGATCTCTAGCTCCCATTCCTGAACGACCAGAAATTCCAAATCTTCCTGTGCCCAGTGCACTTCCGAAATGTTCAGTAGCCCTTCTCTGAAATCCATGATTTCGTCCACCCGCCACTCCAAATCACTCCAAAGTTAGGGTCCCCTGTCAGCTTCACATACAACAGTCCCAGGCCGCCGTAGCTTAAGCCTTTCGTTGGGCTGTCATCCGCTATCCAGGGACATGCTTGGGATACATGCCACCGGAGGGCTCTGTAACTCTCATCCAGCTTTATCTCTGCCCAGACCAGTCTGCTTAATTCAGCTGTCTGCTTCTTGTGCGGTTTTTCTCCCAAAAACCGCACCCGCAGTCCGTACTGTGACCAGTACCTTTCCTCGATGGAGGGGAGAACTTTTCCCTGGTGTCGCTGCTCACGGGCTAGCGCTTCCTTCCAGAGTTTGCAGCAAATAGAATCACACCATTCCAGCAGGACCTGCTCCGATACTGGTCCTCTGTGCTGTATCTGCATCTCTCGCAACCTCCTTCTGAATTCCTCATCCATGGCGGCTGGTATCTGTACCTCTCCTCTCCTGCTATCTGGACCTTGGATCCAGATGGAAGTTTGGATGTCCCAGACTGCAGGAAGCTTTCCCGCTGCTTGCCACCAATGTCACAGAACGTCCCACACTTCGCTTGAGTGCTTCCGTCATATACCGCTTCCTCCCAGTCTGTATACAGATATCAGATATTCCAACTGCTCTGAGCAGAAAACCATGCGACACTTGCTTCACTGCTAACATGGACTGTTTATTTAGAATCAAAGTTACAAGACTTTATATGCCGTTGGAACCTCCTGTAACAATACAACTGTAACCTAATTAACATAATTAACATGAGCTAATTAACTAAAAAATTTACCCAGACCAGATGACAGACTTGTAGGCACCGAGCTTCACACAGTAGTATAAACACAATAGCTGGAGCTAATTACAATTAACAATACAAACATAACCTAATTAACCTAATTAACATGAGCTCCAATAGGAGTCATCCCGTCTCCTACATTGTATAGAGGACAATGTGATCAGCTCACTCAATTAACAGGTTGAGTTCAGAATCAACCAAACCAATAATAGTCTCTACATACATCCTGGGAGATATTGTGGACAAATATTACTGTCCCATTTTAAGTAGTCCAAGATATATTTTCTCACTCACCTGTGCCAGCATTTGTCTTCAGGTAGCTATAGGTGCAACTGTGCAGGGGTACACAGTGCATTAACTGTAAACACTTCAAGCTGCCTGCCTGTGGTATTAATAGGATCAGAAGAAGAACGCCAGCACTTGTCTTCAGGTAGCTATAGGTGCAACTGTGCAGGGTACACAGTACACTAAATGTAAATACTTCAACCTGCCTGCCTGTGGTATTGATAGCATCAGAAGAACACCAGCACTTGTCTTCAGGTAGCTATAGGTGCACACTATGCAGGGTACACAGTATACTAACTGTAAATAATTCAAGCTGCCTGCCTGTGGGATTAATAGGATCAGAAGAAGAACAACAGCACTTGTCTTCAGGTAAGCTATAGGTGCAACTGTGCAGGGTACACAGTACACTAAATGTATATACTTCAACCTGCCTGCCTGGGGTATTAATAGGATCAGAAGAAGAACACCAGCACTTGTCTTCAGGTAGCTATAGGTACAACTGTGCAGAGTACACAGTACACTAACTGTAAATACTTCAAGCTGCCTGCCTGCGGTATTAATAGGATCAGAAGAAGAACACCAGCACTTGTCTTCAGGTAGCTATAGGTGCAACTGTGCAGAGTACACAGTACGCTAACTGTAAATACTTCAAGCTCCCTGCCTGTGGTAATAATAGGATCAGAAGAAGAACAACAGCACTTCTCTTCAGGTAGCTATAGGTGCAACTGTGCAGGGTACACAGTACGCTAACTGTAAATACTTCAAGCTGCCTGCCTGTGGTATTAATAGGATCAGAAGAAGAACAACAGCACTTGTCTTCAGTTAGCTTTAAGTGTAACTGTGCAGGGGTGCACAGTACACTAACTGTAAATACTTCAAGCTGCCTGCATGTGGTATTAATAGGATCAGAAGAAGAACAGTACTTGTCTTCAGGTAGCTATAGGTGCAACTGTGCAGAGTACACAGTATGCTAACTGTAAATACTTCAAGCTCCCTGCCTGTGGTATTAATAGGATCAGAAGAAGAACAACAGCACTTCTCTTCAGGTAGCTATAAGTGCAACTATGCAGGGTACACAGTACACTAAATGTACATACTTCAAGCTGCCTGCCTGCGGTATTAATAGGATCAGAAGAAGAACACCAGTAATTGTCTTCAGGTAGCTTTAAGTGTAACTGTGCAGGGGTGCACAGTACACTAACTGTAAATACTTCAAGCTGCCTGCCTGTGGAATTAATAGGATCAGAAGAAGAACAACAGCCCTTCTCTTCAGGTAGCTATAGGTGCAACTGTGCAGGGTACACAGTAAGCTAACTGTAAATACTTCAAGCTGCCTGCCTGTGGTATTAAAAGGATCAGAAGAAGAACAACTGCACTTGTCTTCAGGTAAGCTATAGGTGCAACTGTGCAGGGTACACAGTACACTAAATGTAAATACTTCAACCTGCCTGCCTGTGGTATTGATAGGATCAGAAGAACACCAGCACTTGTCTTCAGGTAGCTATAGGTGCACACTATGCAGGGTACACAGTATACTAACTGTAAATAATTCAAGCTGCCTGCCTGTGGTATTAATAGGATCAGAAGAAGAACAACAGCACTTGTCTTCGGGTAAGCTATAGGTGCAACTGTGCAGGGTACACAGTACACTAAATGTATATACTTCAAGCTGCCTGCCTGGGGTATTAATAGGATCAGTAGAACACCTGCAATTGTCTTCAGGTAGCTAGAGGTGCAACTGTGAAGGGTACACAGTACACTAACTGTAATTACTTCAAGCTGCCTGCCTGTGGTATTAATAGGATCAGAAGAAGAACACCAGCACTTGTCTTCAGGTAGCTATAGGTGCAACTGTGCAGGGGTACACAGTACACTAACTGTAAATAATTCAAGCTGCCTGCCTGTGGTATTAATAGTATCAGAAGAAGAACAACAGCACTTGTCTTCAGGTAAGCTATAGGTGCAACTGTGCAGGGTACACAGTACACTAAATGTATATACTTTAACCTGCCTGCCTGGGGTATTAATAGGATCAGAAGAACACCTGCACTTGTCTTCAGGTAGCTATAGGTGCAACTGTGCAGGGGTACACAGTACACTAACTGTAAATACTTCATGCTGCCTGCCTGTGGTATTAATAGGATCAGAAGAAGAACAACAGCACTTGTCTTCAGGTAGCTATAGGTGCAACTGTGCAGGGTACACAGTACACTAACTGTAAATACTTCAAGCTGCCTGCCTGTGGTATTAATAGGATCAGAAGAAGAACACCAGCACTTGTCTTCAGGTAGCTATAGGTGCAACTGTGCAGAGTACACAGTACACTAACCTTAAATACTTCAAGCTCCCTGCCTGTGGTATTAATAGGATCAGAAGAAGAACAACAGCACTTGTCTTCAGTTAAGCTATAGGTGCAACTGTGCAGGGTACACAATACACTAAATGTAAATACTTCAAGCTGCCTGCCTGCGGTATTAATAGGATCAGAAGAAGAACACCTGCAATTGTCTTCAGGTAGCTAGAGGTGCAACTGTGAAGGGTACACAGTACACTAACTGTAATTACTTCAAGCTGCCTGCCTGTGGTATTAATAGGATCAGAAGAAGAACACCAGCACTTGTCTTCAGGTAGCTATAGGTGCAACTGTGCAGGGGTACACAGTACACTAACTGTAAATAATTCAAGCTGCCTGCCTGTGGTATTAATAGTATCAGAAGAAGAACAACAGCACTTGTCTTCAGGTAAGCTATAGGTGCAACTCTGCAGGGTACACAGTACACTAAATGTATATACTTTAACCTGCCTGCCTGGGGTATTAATAGGATCAGAAGAACACCTGCACTTGTCTTCAGGTAGCTATAGGTGCAACTGTGCAGGGGTACACAGTACACTAACTGTAAATACTTCAAGCTGCATGCCTGTGGTATTAATAGGATCAGAAGAAGAACAACAGCACTTGTCTTCAGGTAGCTATAGGTGCAACTGTGCAGGGTACACAGTACACTAACTGTAAATACTTCAAGCTGCCTGCCTGTGGTATTAATAGGATCAGAAGAAGAACACCAGCACTTGTCTTCAGGTAGCTATAGGTGCAACTGTGCAGAGTACACAGTACACTAACCTTAAATACTTCAAGCTCCCTGCCTGTGGTATTAATAGGATCAGAAGAAGAACAACAGCACTTGTCTTCAGTTAAGCTATAGGTGCAACTGTGCAGGGTACACAATACACTAAATGTAAATACTTCAAGCTGCCTGCCTGCGGTATTAATAGGATCAGAAGAAGAACAACAGCACTTGTCTTCAGGTAGCTTTAAGTGTATCTGTGCAGGGGTACACAGTACACTAACTGTAAATACTTCAAGCTGCCTGCCTGTGGTATTAATAGGATCAGAAGAAGAACAGCACTTGTCTTCAGGTAGCTATAGGTGCAACTGTGCAGGGTACACAGTACACTAACCTTAAATACTTCAAGCTTCCTGCCTGTGGAATTAATAGGATCAGAAGAAGAACAACAGCACTTCTCTTCAGGTAGCTATAGGTGCAACTGTGTAGAGTACACAGTACGCTAACTGTAAATACTTCAAGCTGCCTGCCTGTGGTATTAATAGGATCAGAAGAAGAACAACTGCACTTTTCTTCAGGTAAGCTATAGGTGCAACTGTGCAGGGTACATAGTACGCTAACTGTAAATACTTCAAGCTGCCTGCCTGTGGTATTAATAGGATCAGAAGAAGAACAACTGCACTTTTCTTCAGGTAAGCTATAGGTGCAACTGTGCAGGGTACACAGTACACTAAATGTAAATACTTCAAGCTGCCTGCCTGCGGTATTAATAGGATCAGAAGAAGAACACCAGCACTTGTCTTCAGGTAGCTTTAAGTTTAACTGTGCAGGGGTACACAGTACACTAACTGTAAATACTTCAAGCTGCCTGCCTGTGGTATTAATAGGATCAGAAGAAGAACAGTACTTGTCTCCAGGTAGCTATAGGTGCAACTGTGCAGGGTACACAGTGCACTAACTATAAATACTTCAAGCTGCCTGCCTGTGGTATTAATAGGATCAGAGGAAGAACACCAGCACTTGTCTAAGGGTAACTATAGGTGCACACTGTGCAGGGTACACAGTACACTAACTGTAAATACTTCAAGCTGCCTGCCTGTGGTATTAATAGGATCAGAAGAAGAACAACAGCACTTGTCTTCAGGTAAGCAATAGGTGCAACTGTGCAGGGTACACAGTAGAATAAATGTAAATACTTCAACCTGCCTGCCTATGGAATTAATAGGATCAGAAGAAGAACACCAGCACTTGTTGTCAGGTTGCCTATAGGTGCAACTGTGCAGGGTACACAGCACACTAAGTGTAAATACTGTAAAAACACCTGCCTGCCTGTCATTATATTAGAAAGAGAATAACAGGAATGGATCTAGCTAAACTGAATACGGTGTATATACACAAATGCAGCTAACTGACTCGCCTGCCTACTCTATCTAACTTATATCAAATGACACTGTCTCTCTTTGTCTAATTCTCTCCTCCGCCGCAACACACTACACAAGGCCGCCATGCAGATGGCCTTATATAATGTGGGGCGTGTACTAAACCCCCTGAGCCATAATTGGCCAAAGCCACCCTGGCTTTGGCCAATTACGGCTCTCTGTGCAGACGGCACTGTTATTGGCCAAGCATGCGGGTCATAGTGCATGCTTGACCAATCATCAGCCAGCAATGCACTGCGATGCAGCAGTGAATTATGGGAGGTGAAGCGCCACTCGAATTTGGTGCAAACGGCCCATAATGTTCGCAATTCGGCGAACGGTCGAACACACACGATGTTCGAGTCGAACATGGGTTTGACTCAAACTTGAAGCTCATCCCTACTGTCTATATAAGACCTTACAGCTCACATTACATGTCAGAGCAAATGAGAATCATGAGGTCAAAGGAACTGCCTGAAGAGCTCAGAGACAGAATTGTGGCAAGGCACAGATCTGGCCAAGGTTACAATAAAATTTCTGCTGCACTTAAGGTTCCTAAGAGCACAGTGGCCTCCATCCTTAAATGGAAGATGTTTGGGATGACCAGAACCCTTCCTAGAGCTGGCCGTCCAGCCAAACTGAGCTATCGGGGGAGAAGAGCCTTGGTAAGAGAGGTAAAGAAGAACCCAAAGATCACTGTGTTTGAGCTCCAGAGATGCAGTCTGGAGATGGGAGAAAGTTGTAGAAAGTCAACCATCACTGCAGCCCTCCACCAGTCAGGGGTTTATGGCAGAGTGGCCCGTCGGAAGCCTCTCCTCAGTGCAAGACACATGAAAGTCCGCATGGAGTTTGCTAAAAAACACCCGAAGAACTCCAAGATGGTGTGAAATAAGATTCTCTGGTCTGATGAGACCAAGATAGAACTTTTTGGCCTTAATTCTAAGTGGTATGTGTGGAGGAAACCAGGCACTGCTCATCACCTGTCCAATACAGTCCCAACAGTGAAGCATGGTGGTGGTGGCATCATTTGGTGGGGGTGTTTTTCAGCCAAATTTGTGTTGACGCGTCACGGCCCATAATTCACTGCGGCATTACAGAGCATTGCTGGCGGATGATTGGCCAAGCATGCACTATGACCCACATGCTTGGCCAATCACAGCGCTGTCAGTAGAGAGAGCTGTAATTGGACAAAGCCACGGTGGCTTTGGCCAATTATGGCTCAGGGGGCTTAGAACACGCCCCACATTATATAAGGCCACCTGCACGGCGGCCCTGTGTAGTATATTCCGGCATGCTTAGAGAGAGAGAAAGACAGTGTCATTTCATTTGAGTTAGCTAGATTAGGCAGGACAGTCAGTGAGTTAGCTGTACTTACAGTGTATTGTGTATATATATGCATCCCAGGTGTTGTATATATATATATATATATATATATATATATATACTGTATTCAGTTTAGCTAGATCCGTTCCTGTTATCTTACTACTGATAGGCAGGCTTGTCTTGTTACAGTTAGTGTAGTGTGTCCTCCTTACAGTGTTCAGTTAAAGCTACAAGTTAGTTTAGTGTGACCTCTGCACAGTGTTCAGCTAAAACTACAAGTTTGTGTAGTGCGTCCTCCTCACAGTGTTCAGCTAAAGCTACAAGTTAGTTTAGTGTGACCTCTGCACAGTGTCCAGCTAAAGCTACAAGTTAGGGTAGTGCGTCCTCCTCACAGTGTTCAGCTAAAGCTACAAGTTAGTTTAGTGCATCCTCCTCACAGTGTTCAGCTAAAACTACAAGTTAGTGTAGTGCGTCCTCCTCACAGAGTTCAGCTAAAACTACAAGTTAGTGTAGTGCAACCTCTGCACAGTGTTCAGCTAAAGATACAAGTTGGTGTAGTGCGTCCTCCTCACAATGTTCAACTAAAGCTACAAGTTAGTTTAGTGTGACCTCTGCACAGTGTTCAGCTAAAGCTACAAGTTAGTGTAGTGCGTCCTCTGAACAGTGTTCAGCTAAAACTACAAGTTAGTGCAGTGCGACCTCTGCACAGTGTTCAGCTAAAGCTACAAGTTAGTGTAGTTCCTTGAATGGAAGATGTTTGGGATGACCAGAACACTTCCTAGAGCTGGCCGTCCAGCCAAACTGAGCTATTGGGGGAGAAGACCCTTGGTAAGATAAGTAAAGAAGAACCCAAAGATCACTGTGGCTGAGCTCCAGAGATGCAGTCTGGAGATGGGAGAAAGTTGTAGAAAGTCAACCAGCACTGCAGCCCTCCACCAGTCGGGGGTTTATGGCAGAGTGGCCCGATGAAAGCCTCTCCTCAGTGCAAGACACATGAAAGTCCGCATGGAGTTTGCTAAAAAACACCCGAAGGACTCCAAGATGGTGAGAAATAAGATTCTCTGGTCTGATGAGACCAAAATAGAACTTGTTGGCCTTAATTCTAAGTGGTATGTGTGGAGGAAACCAGGCACTGCTCATCACCTGTCCAATACAGTCCCAACAGTGAAGCATGGTGGTGGCGGCATCATTTTGTGGGGGTATTTTTCAGCTGCAAGGACAGCACGACTGGTTGCAATTGAGGGAAATATGAATGCGGCCAAGTACAGGGATATCCTGGACGAAAACCTTTTTCAGAGTGCTCAGGACCTCAGAGTGGGCTGAAGGTTTACCTTCCAACAAGACAATGACCCTAAGCACACAGCTAAAATAACAAAAGGAGTGGTGTGACTAGGGATGAGCTTCGTGTTCGAGTCGAACCCATGTTCGACTCGAACATCATCTGTTCGATCATTCGCCAAATTGCGAACGATATGGGCCGTTCGCGCCAAATTTGTGTGGCGCGTCATGGCCCATAATTCACTGAGGCACTGCAGAGCATTGCTGGCTGATGATTGGCCAAGCATGCACTATGACCCACATGCTTGGCCAATCACAGCGCCGTCAGTAGAGAGAGCTGTAATTGGCCAAAGCCACGGTGGCTTTGGCCAGTTATGGCTCAAGGAGTTTAGAACATGCCCCACACTATATAAGGCCACCTGCACGGTGGCCCTGTGTAGTGTATTCCGGCGTGCTTAGAGAGAGAGACAGTGTCATTTCATTTGAGTTAGCTAGATTAGGCAGGACAGTCAGTGAGTTAGCTGCACTTACAGTGTATTGTATATATATATATGCATCCCAGGTGTTGTATATATATATATATATCTATATATATATATATATATATATATATATATAGATATATATATATATATACACTGTATTCAGTTTAGCTAGTTAGCTAGATCCGTTCCTGTTATCTTACTACTGACAGGCAGGCTTGTCTTGTTACAGTATTTACAGCTACCTGAAGAAAATTGCTGGTGCTCTTTTGATTCTATTAGTACCACAGTCAGGCAGCTAGACTATTTACAGTTAGTGTAGTGCGTCCTCCTCACAGTGTTCAGCTAAAGCTACAAGTTAGTTTAGTGTGACCTCTGCACAGTGTTCAGCTAAAGCTACAAGTTAGGGTAGTGCGTCCTCCTCACAGTGTTCAGCTAAAGCTACAAGTTAGTGTAGTGCATCCTCCTCACAGTGTTCAGCTAAAGCTACAAGTTAGTGTAGTGCGACCTCTGCACAGTGTTCAGCTAAAGCTACAAGTTAGTGTAGTGCGACCTCTGCACAGTGTTCAGCTAAAACTACAAGTTAGTGTAGTGTGACCGCTGCACAGTGTTCAGCTAAAGCTACAAGTTAGTGTAGTGCCTCCTCTGAACAGTGTTCAACTAAAACTGCAAGTTAGTGTAGTGCGACCCCTGCACAGTGTTCAGCTAAAACTACAAGTTAGTGCATCCTCCTCACAGTGTTCAGCTAAAGCTACAAGTTAGTGTAGTGCGTCCTCCTCACAGTGTTAACCTAAAACTACAAGTTAGTGTAGTGCGACCTCTGCACAGTGTTCAGCTAAAGCTACAAGTTAGTGTAGTGCGTCCAGCTCACAGTGTTCAGCTAAAACTACAAGTTAGTGTAGTGCGACCTCTGCACAGTGTTCAGCTAACTAGTGCGTCCTCCTCACAGTGGTCAGCTAAAGCTACTAGTTAGTTTAGTGTGACCTCTGCACAGTGTTCAGCTAAAGCTACAAGTTAAGGTAGTGCGTCCTCCTCACAGTGTTCAGCTAAAGCTACAAGTTAGTGTAGTGCGTCCTCCTCATAGTGTTCACCTAAAACTAAATGTTAGTGTAGTGCAACCTCTGCACAGTGTTCAGCTAAAGCTACAAGTTAGTGTAGTGCGTCCTCCTCATAGTGTTCAGCTAAAACTAAAAGTTAGTGTAGTGCGACCTCTGCACAGTGTTCAGCTAAAGCTACAAGTTAGTGTAGTGCTTCCTCTGAACAGTGTTCAGCTAAAACTACAGGTTAGTGTAGTGCGACCTCTGCACAGTGTTCAGCTAAAGCTACAAGTTAGTGTAGTGCGTCCTCCTCACAGTGTTCAGCTAAAACTTCAAGTTAGTGTAGTGCGACCTCTGCACAGTGTTCAGCTAAAGCTACAAGTTAGTGTAGTGCGTCCTCCTCACAGTGTTCAGCTAAAGCTACAAGTTAGTTTAGTGTGACCTCTGCACAGTGTTCAGCTAAAGCTACAAGTTAGTGTAGTGCGTCCTCCTCACAGTGTTAACCTAAAACTACAAGTTAGTGTAGTGCGACCTCTGCACAGTGTTCAGCTAAAGCTACAAGTTAGTGTAGTGCGTCCAGCTCACAGTGTTCAGCTAAAACTACAAGTTAGTGTAGTGCGACCTCTGCACAGTGTTCAGCTAAAACTACAAGTTAGTGTAGTGTGACCGCTGCACAGTGTTCAGCTAAAGCTACAAGTTAGTGTAGTGCCTCCTCTGAACAGTGTTCAACTAAAACTGCAAGTTAGTGTAGTGCGACCCCTGCACAGTGTTCAGCTAAAACTACAAGTTAGTGCATCCTCCTCACAGTGTTCAGCTAAAGCTACAAGTTAGTGTAGTGCGTCCTCCTCACAGTGTTAACCTAAAACTACAAGTTAGTGTAGTGCGACCTCTGCACAGTGTTCAGCTAAAGCTACAAGTTAGTGTAGTGCGTCCAGCTCACAGTGTTCAGCTAAAACTACAAGTTAGTGTAGTGCGACCTCTGCACAGTGTTCAGCTAACTAGTGCGTCCTCCTCACAGTGGTCAGCTAAAGCTACTAGTTAGTTTAGTGTGACCTCTGCACAGTGTTCAGCTAAAGCTACAAGTTAGGGTAGTGCGTCCTCCTCACAGTGTTCAGCTAAAGCTACAAGTTAGTGTAGTGCGTCCTCCTCATAGTGTTCACCTAAAACTAAATGTTAGTGTAGTGCGACCTCTGCACAGTGTTCAGCTAAAGCTACAAGTTAGTGTAGTGCGTCCTCCTCATAGTGTTCAGCTAAAACTAAAAGTTAGTGTAGTGCGACCTCTGCACAGTGTTCAGCTAAAGCTACAAGTTAGTGTAGTGCTTCCTCTGAACAGTGTTCAGCTAAAACTACAGGTTAGTGTAGTGCGACCTCTGCACAGTGTTCAGCTAAAGCTACAAGTTAGTGTAGTGCGTCCTCCTCACAGTGTTCAGCTAAAACTTCAATTTAGTGTAGTGCGACCTCTGCACAGTGTTCAGCTAAAGCTACAAGTTAGTGTAGTGCGTCCTCCTCACAGTGTTCAGCTAAAGCTACAAGTTAGTTTAGTGTGACCTCTGCACAGTGTTCAGCTAAAGCTACAAGTTAGTGTAGTGCGTCCTCCTCACAGTGTTAACCTAAAACTACAAGTTAGTGTAGTGCGACCTCTGCACAGTGTTCAGCTAAAGCTACAAGTTAGTGTAGTGCGTCCAGCTCACAGTGTTCAGCTAAAACTACAAGTTAGTGTAGTGCGACCTCTGCACAGTGTTCAGCTAACTAGTGCGTCCTCCTCACAGTGGTCAGCTAAAGCTACTAGTTAGTTTAGTGTGACCTCTGCACAGTGTTCAGCTAAAGCTACAAGTTAGGGTAGTGCGTCCTCCTCATAGTGTTCACCTAAAACTAAATGTTAGTGTAGTGCGACCTCTGCACAGTGTTCAGCTAAAGCTACAAGTTAGTGTAGTGCGTCCTCCTCATAGTGTTCAGCTAAAACTAAATGTTAGTGTAGTGCGACCTCTGCACAGTGTTCAGCTAAAGCTACAAGTTAGTGTAGTGCGTCCTCCTCATAGTGTTCAGCTAAAACTAAAAGTTAGTGTAGTGCGACCTCTGCACAGTGTTCAGCTAAAGCTACAAGTTAGTGTAGTGCTTCCTCTGAACAGTGTTCAGCTAAAACTACAGGTTAGTGTAGTGCGACCTCTGCACAGTGTTCAGCTAAAGCTACAAGTTAGTGTAGTGCGTCCTCCTCACAGTGTTCAGTTAAAACTTCAAGTTAGTGTAGTGCGACCTCTGCACAGTGTTCAGCTAAAGCTACAAGTTAGTGTAGTGCGTCCTCCTCACAGTGTTCAGCTAAAGCTACAAGTTAGTTTAGTGTGACCTCTGCACAGTGTTCAGCTAAAGCTACAAGTTAGGGTAGTGCGTCCTCCTCACAGTGTTCAGCTAAAGCTACAAGTTAGTGTAGTGCATCTTCCTCACAGTGTTCAGCTAAAACTACAAGTTAGTGTAGTGCGACCTCTGCACAGTGTTCAGCTAAAGCTACAAGTTAGTGTAGTGCTTCCTCTGAACAGTGTTCAGCTAAAACTACAAATTAGTGTAGTGTGACCTCTGCACAGTGTTCAGCTAAAGCTACAAGTAAGTGTAGTGCGTCTTCTGAACAGTGTTCAGCTAAAACTGCAAGTTAGTGTAGTGTGTCCTCCTCACAGTGTTCAGCTAAAGCTACAAGTTAGTGTAGTGCGTCCTCCTCACAGTGTTCAGCTAAAACTACAAGTTAGTTTTTTGCGAGCTCTGCACAGTGTTCACCTAAAGCTACCTGTAGAAGGTTGGTGGTGTTTTCCTGATCCTATCACTACCGCAGGTAGCTAAATAAGCTACAAGTTAGTTTTTTGCGAGCTCTGCACAGTGTTCAGCTAAAGCTACCTGTAGAAGGTTGGTGGTGTTCTCATACTACAGGCAGGCAGTTGATTTTGCTAGTTGCAGTATCAGTATATATATATATATATATATATATATATATATATATATATATATATATATCCCAGCTTAGTGCAGCTACAGGACATTAGTATGTCTGGAAGGCCAACAAGGAGAGGCAGACAGTCACAAGCCAATAAAAGAGGGCAAGCAGGCTCTGTGTCTAGAGGCAACAGTGCTGGTCGTGGAGACGGTGCATCCTCATCAGCACGTGGCCGTGGGACACGCTTGGCCTTTTTTTCGGCAGCTGGCTGTGTTGAGCCGCAACATGCAGAAGACTTGGTCGAGTGGATGCCCAGCGTTTAGAAGGCTCTGATGATGATACTGAGCTCGATGAAGGCAGTAACGTGAGCACGGACAGAGGGGGTGCCCAAGAAGGACAGCAATTTGGCAGACATGCTCCCCCTGCTGCAGCATACTGCCAGGTTTGCTCCAGTGATGAGGAGGGAGGGGATGATGAGGTCACTGACTCAACGTGGGTGCCTGATAGGAGAGAGGAGGAGGAGGCACATCACCAACGAGGCAGGATGCCCTCCAGGGGCCAGCCTAAGGGCAGCACACTGACTGCATCACACCCCAAAGCTCCGCATGTGCAGGGCGCTGCTGTCTCTGTGCGTTATTCCAAAAGTTCTTTGGTGTGGGCCTTTTCTGAGACGAGCGCATAAGATCGCACCGGTGCTATTTGCAACATATGTCTCAAACGTATCTTGCGTGGCCAAAGCATCTCCTGCTTGGGCACCACATGCTTGACCAGACATATGTTGACCTGCCATGTAGTTTGTTGGCAAGCGTATCTAAAAGACCCACACCAAAGAACAAAGAGGACCTCTCCTTGCTCCTCATCAGCTGAGATCTCCAACCCCACTATACCTTCAATCCTCTCTGAATTAGGTGTGTCACAGCCAAGTACTTGTGGGCAATCGACTTTCGGTACACCGATGTCAGATTGTACCAGGCAAATTTCCCTGCCCCAGCTGCTGCAGTGCCGACAGAAGTTCGCTCCCAGCCATCCACATGCCCAGCGGTTGAATGCTAGCTTGGCAAAATTGCTAGCACTTCAACTGCTGCCTTTTCAGTTGGTAGACTCTGCCCCCTTCCGTGAGTTTGTGGAATGTGCGGTTCCTCAGAGGCAGGTACCCAAACACCACTTTTTCTCATGGAAGGCGATTCCAGCTCTCTTCCGGCATGTGGAAGGCAATGTCCATGGCTCGCTGGACAGGGCGGTCAGCGGTAAGGTGCATATTACCGCTGACTCATGGTCCAGCAGGCATGGACAGGGACGTTACCTAAGTTTCACCGCGCATTGGGTGACTCTGCTGGCAGCTGGGAAGGATGCAGGACAAGGTGCAGTAGTGTTGGAGGTTGTTCCGCCACCATGCCTCCAAAATGCCACTACTAATGATTGTGACACACCTCTCTCCTCCACCCCCTCCTCTACGTCTTCCTCTATGGCCTCTTCCTGTGCTTTGTCCTCTGAACCAGCGGTGCTCCGTAGGCATTTAAGGGGCTACGCAAGTATGCAGGCCAAAAAATGTCATGCGGTGCTTGAGCTGGTGTGCTTGGGGGACAGGAGCCACACTGGGGCAGAGGTTCTGTCAGATCTGCAGGGGCAGGTTCAGAGGTGGTTGACACCACGCCAACTTAAGGCAGGAATGGTGGTTTGCGACAATGGCACCAACCTCCTCTCTGCCCTCCGACAGGGACAAATGACCCATGTGCCCTGTTTGGCTCACGTCCTTAACTTGGTGGTGCAGCAGTTTTTGGGCAGGTACCCAGGCTTACAGGATGTCCTGAGGCAGGCCAGGAAAGTCTGTGTGCATTTCCGCCAAGCGCTGGCAGACCTCCAAAAGGAGTTTAACCTGCCCAAGAACCGCCTAATCTGTGACATGCCCACCAGGTGGAACTCAACGTTGGCCATGCTGCAGAAGCTGCACACGCAGCAGAGGGCCAACAATGAGTACCTGTGCGACTATGGCACCAGGACAAGGTCAGGGGAGCTTGTTTTTTTTCCCCACGCCACTGGGCCATGATCAGGGATGCATGCACTGTCCTGTCACCATTTGAGGAGGCCACGAGGATGGTGAGCAGTGACAGTGCATGCATCAGTGACATTGTCCCCCTTGTCCACCTGTTGGAGCACACACTGCGTGGAATAATGGACAGGGCACTTGAGGCAGAACAGAGGCAGGAAGAGGAGGACATCCTTAGCTCTCAAGGCCCCCTTTATCCAGACATTGTTCCTGCATGCCCGCAAATCACATAGGAAGAGGACGAGGATGAGGAGGAGGAGGAGGATTGTGTCAGTATGGAGGTGGAGCCTGGCACTCAGCATCAGCAGCAGTCTTTAAGGGATCAGTCCCAAGAAACACATGGACTTGTACGTGGCTGGGAGGAGGTGGCTGCGGACCATGTTGTCCTTTGTGATCCAGAGGACTCCGGACCGAATGCTTCAGCAAACCTACGTTGCATGGCCTCCCTGATCCTGCAAAGCCTGCGTAAGGATCCCCGTATTCGTGGTATCAAGGAGAAGGACCAATACTGGCTGGCAACCCTCCTTGATCCACGTTACAATGGTAAGGTTGCGGACCTTATCTTGCCGTCGCAGAGGGAGCAGAGGATAAAACATCTTCGGGAGGCCTTGCAGAAAGGTCGGTGCAACGCATTCCCAGAGACTGGGAGGTTACAAACTCCTGTTTCTGGACAACGTGTTGCTGAGGCTTTGGTCAGTCAAAGAAGGAGCGGTGGAGAAGGTGGCCGTCTGACTGATGCGTTCAGACAATTTTTTAGTCCGCAGCCCCAAGGTATGATCGGTTCCAGCAACCATCGCCAGCGTCTGTTTTACATGGTGCAGGAATACCTAGGGACAAGATCTGACTTGGACACCTTTCCCACCGAAAATCCTATGGGTTACTGGATCTTGAGGATGGATCACTGGCTAGAGCTTGCACAGTATGCAATTGAGCTACTGGCCTGTCCTGCATCCAGCGTTCTTTCGGAACGCACATTCAGTGCTGCTGGAGGCTTTGTAACCGATCACAGGGACTCGGTCGATCGACTGACCTTCATAAAAATGAATCAGTCTTGGATAACCACCAGCTACCAAGCACCTGATGCTGATGTAACCGAATAATTTTTTTTGAAATCTCAGATCCCTTCAAAGACTGCCTATGCTGATGCTGAGTGACTATCCTGAGTAATTATCCTCTTCCTCCTCAATGATCACGCTGATAGCTTGTAAGAACATTTCTGGTTCTGGGCGCCGCCACCAGTGCCTAAGGCCCAATTTTTCAGCCCCTGTTTAACAGGGGCGTGTAATTACAATTTTTGATCCAATACTTTGCAGCAGGGCTCGTTCCTGCGTTCCAACTAGAGTATCTGTGAGGGGTTTCAGTGTTGTGGCACGAGCACCAGTGCCTAAGGCCCAATTTTTCAGCCCCTGTTTAACAGGGGCGTGTAATTTCAATTTTTGATGCAATACTTTGCAGCAGGGCTCGTTCCTGCGTTCCAACTAGAGTATCTGTGAGGGGTTGCAGTGTTGTGGCACCAGCACCAGTGCCTAAGGTCCAATTTTACTGCCCCTGTTTTACAGGGGCGTGTAATTACAATTTTTGATGCAATACTTTGCAGCAGGGCTCGTTCCTGCGTTCCAACTAGAGTATCTGTGAGGGGTTGCAATGTTGTGGCACCAGCACCAGTGCCTAAGGCCCAATTTTTCAGGCCCTGTTCAACAGGGGCATATAATTACAATTCTTGATCTAATATTTCACAGCAGGGCCAGTTTCTGTGCCCACCAAGAGTGAGTGAGGACTTACAGTGTTGTGGCACCAGCACCACCACCACCACCAAAGGCCCAATTTTTCTGCCCCTGTTCAACAGGGGCATGTAATTACAATTCTTGATCTAATATTTCACAGCAGGGCCCTGTGAGGGCTTACAGTGTTGTGGCCACAACAACACCTAAGGCCCAAATTTCTGCTGAGTATATAGGGCTCAAAAATCCAACTTACAAACGACTCCTACTTGCAAACGGTAGGAGACAACAGGAAGTAAGATGAAATCTACCCCTAGGAAGGGAAATTCTCTCCTGTAAGAGTTAAAATTGGAAAAAAAATGTCTCCTTTCCACTGACGCTTTATCACCAATCCTTGTTTCACAAAAAAACACATTTTCAAAAAACTTTTGTCATTGGGACAAAAAGTGAGGTGAAATCTTCTGAAGAGGAGCACAGACAGCAAAACAAATGTCACAGGGGTGTTTTCCAAAAAGCTTAAAAAAGATTGTTTGGCTGGAGCTAAACACGTTAAAAATGTACCAGTTCAAAATTACAAACAAATTCTACTTAACAACAAACCTACAGTCCCTGTCTTGTTTGCACTGCCTGTATACCGTTGTTCAGAGTACAGAGCCTGTATACTGCTGTTTCCTTTTTTAATTTGGGTACGGTGTCCCCCTTAATATCCATACAAGACCCAAAGGGCCTGGTAATAGACTGGGGGCTACCCATGCCGTTTGTCTCACTGATTTTCATCCATATTGCCAGGACCCGACATTACATTAAAGCCACAAGCAGTTTTAAATGACTTTTTTTCCTTTAAAAATGACATTTTGTGTAGGGACTGTTCTAAGCACGGGAAACACGAGCCAATTTACAGGCATACTATAGACACCCCCCAGGTATGATATTTAAAGGAATATTTCACTTTTTTTTTAATTTAAGCATCATTAAAATCACTGCTCCCGAAAAAACGGCCATTTTTAAAAGTTTTTTTTGCATTGATACATGTCCCCTGGGGCAGGACCCGGGTCCCCAAACCCTTTTTAGGACAATACCAAGCAAATTAGCCTTTAAAATGAGCACTTTTGATTTTGAACGTTCGAGTCCCATAGACATCAATGGGGTTCTAATGTTCAAGCAAATTTTCGGTCCGTTCGCAGGTCCTGGTGCGAACCGAACCGAGGGGTGTTCGGCTCATCCCTAGTGTTCAGCTAAAACTACAAGTTAGTGTAGTGCGATCTCTGCACAGTGTTCAGCTAAAGCTACAAGTTAGTGTGGTGCGACCTCTGCACAGTGTTCAGCTAAAGCTACAAGTTAGTGTAGTGTGTCCTCTGAACAGTGTTCAGCTAAAGCTACAAGTTAGTGTAGTGCGTCCTCCTCACAGTGTTCAGCTAAAACTACAAGTTAGTGTAGCGCGAGCTCTGCACAGTGTTCAGCTAAAGCTACCTGTAGAAGTTTGGTGGTGTTTCCTGATCCTATCACTACCGCAGGCAGCTAAATAAGCTACAAGTTAGTTTTTTGCGAGCTCTGCACAGTGTTTACCTAAAGCTACCTGTAGAAGGTTGGTGGTGTTTTCCTGATCCTATCACTACCGCAGGCAGCTAAATAAGCTACAAGTTAGTGTATTGCGTCCTGCTCACATTGTTCAGCTAAAACTACAAGTTAGTGTAGTGCACAGTGTTCAGCTAAAGCTACAAGTTAGGGTAGTGCGTCCTCCTCACAGTGTTCAGCTAAAGCTACAAGTTAGTGTAGTGCGTCTTCTGAACAGTGTTCAGCTAAAACTACAAGTTAGTGTAGTGCGACCTCTGCACAGTGTTCAGCTAAAGCTACAAGTTAGTGTAATGCGTCCTCCTCACAGTGTTCAGCTAAAACTACGTTAGTGTAGTGCGACCTCTGCACAGTGTTCAGCTAAAGCTACAAGTTAGTGTAGTGCATCCTCCTCACAGTATTCAGCTAAAACTATAAGTTAGTGTAGTACGCAGGCAGCTAAATAAGCTACAAGTTATTTTTTTTTGCGAGTTCTGCACAGTGTTCACCTAAAGCTACCTGTAGAAGGTTGGTGGTGTTTTCCTGATCCTATCACTACCGCAGCCAGCTAAATAAGCTACAAGTTAGTGTAGTGCGTCCTCCTCACCGTGTTCAGCTAAAACTACAAGTTAGTGTAGTGCGAGCTCTGCGCAGTGTTCAGCTAAAGCTACCTGTAGAAGGTTGGTGGTGTTTTCCTGATCCTATTACTACCGCAGGCAGCTAAATAAGCTACAAGTTATTTTTTGCGAGCTCTGCACAGTGTTCACCTAAAGCTACCTGTAGAAGGTTGGTGGTGTTTTCCTGATCCTATCACTACCGCAGGCAGCTAAATAAGCTACAAGTTATTTTTTTGCGAGCTCTGCACAGTGTTCACCTAAAGCTACCTGTAGAAGGTTGGTGGTGTTTTCCTGATCCTATCACTACCGCAGGCAGCTAAATAAGCTACAAGTTATTTTTTTGCGAGTTCTGCACAGTGTTCACCTAAAGCTACCTGTAGAAGGTTGGTGGTGTTTTCCTGATCCTATCACTACCGCAGGCAGCTAAATAAGCTACAAGTTAGTGTAGTGCGTCCTCCTCACATTGTTCAGCTAAAACTACAAGTTAGTGTAGTGCACAGTGTTTAGATAAAGCTACAAGTTAGAGTAGTGCGTCCTCCTCACAGTGTTCAGCTAAAGCTACAAGTTAGTGTAGGGCGACCTCTGCACAGTGTTCAGCTAAAGCTACAAGTTAGTGTAGTGCGTCCTCTGAACAGTGTTCAGCTAAAACTACAAGTTAGTGTAGTGCGACCTCTGCACAGTGTTCAGCTAAAGCTACAAGTTAGTGTAGGGCGTCCTCCTCACAGTGTTCAGCTAAAACTACAAGTTAGTGTAGTGCGACCTCTGCACAGTGTTCAGCAAAAGCTACAAGTTAGTGTAGTGCGTCCTCCACACAGTGTATAGCTAAAGCTACAAGTTAGTGTAGTGCGACCTCTGCACAGTGTTCAGCTAAAGCTACAAGTTAGTGTAGTGCGTCCTCTGAACAGTGTTCAGCTAAAGCTACAAGTTAGTGTAGTGCGTCCTCCTCACAGTGTTCAGCTCAAACTACAAGTTAGTGTAGTGCGAGCTCTGCACAGTGTTCACCTAAAGCTACCTGTAGAAGGTTGGTGTTGTTCTCATACTACAGGCAGGCAGTTGATTTTGCTAGCTGCAGTATCAATATATATATATATATATATATATATATATATATATATATATATATCCCGGCTTAGTGCAGCTACAGTCCATTAGTATGTCTGGAAGGCCAACAAGGAGAGGCAGACAGTCACAAGCCAATAAAAGAGGGCAAGCAGGCTCTGTGTCTAGAGGCAACAGTGCTGGTCGTGGAGACGGTGCATCCTCATCAGCACGGGCTGTGGGACACGCTTGGCCTTTTTTTCGGCAGCTGGCTGTGTTGAGCCGCAACATGCAGAAGACTTGGTCGAGTGGATGCCCAGCGTTTAGAAGGCTCTGATGATGATACTGAGCTCGATGAAGGCAGTAACGTGAGCACGGACAGAGGGGGTGCCCAAGAAGGACAGCAATTTGGCAGACATGCTCCCCCGGCAGCCCAAAGCTCCGCATGTGCAGGGCGCTGCTGTCTCTTCGCATTATTCCAAAAGTTCTTTGGTGTGGGCCTTTTTTGAGACGAGTGCATCAGATCGCACCACTGCTATTTGCAACATATGTCTCAAGCGTATGTCGCGTGGCCAAAACATCTCCTGCTTGGGCACCACATGCTTGACCAGACATATATTGACCTGCCATGCAGTTCATTGGCAAGCGTATCTAAAAGACCCACACCAAAGAACAAAGAGGACCTCTCCTTGCTCCTCATCAGCTGAGATTTCCAACCCCACTATACCTTCAGTCCTCTCTGAGACCTGCTCTGAGAAGAATGAAGGTGTAGAATTAGATGTGTCACAGCCAAGTACTTGTGGGCAATTTGCTTTCGGTACACTGACGTCAGATTGTACCAGGCAAACTTCCCTTCCCCAGCTGCTGCACCGTCGAAAGATGTTCGCTCCCAGCCATCCACATGCCCAGTGGTTGAATGCTAGCTTGGCAAAATTGCTAGCAGTTCAATTGCTGCCTTTTCAGTTGGTAGACTCTGCCCCCTTCCGTGAGTTTGTGGAATGTGCGGTTCCTCAGTGGCAGGTACCCAAACGCCACTTTTTCTCACAGAAGGCGATTTCGGCTCTCTACCAGCATGTGGAAGGCAATGTCCATGCTTCGCTGGAAAGGGCGGTCAGCGGTAAGGTGCATATTACCGCTGACTCATGGTCCAACAGCCATGGACAGAGACGTTACCTAAGTTTCACCGCGCATTGGGTGACTCTGCTGGCAGCTGGGAAGGATGCAGGACAAGGTGCAGTAGTGTTGGAGGTTGTTCCACCACCACGCCTCCAAAATGCAACTACTAATGATTGTGACACACCTCTCTCCTCCACCCCCTCCTCTTCTTCTTCCTCCATGGCTTCTTCCTATGCTTTGTCCTTGGGAACCAGCGGTGCTCCGTAGCCGTTCAATGGGCTACGCAAGTATGCAGGCCAAAAGATGCCATGCGGTGCTTGAGCTGGTGTGCTTGGGGGACAGGAGCCACATTGGGGCAGAGGTTCTGTCAGCTCTGCAGGGGCAGGTTCAGAGGTGGTTGATGCCACGCCAACTTAAGGCAGGAATGGTGGTTTGCAACAATGGCACCAACCTCCTCTCTGCCCTCCGACAGGGACAAATGACCCATGTGCCCTGTTTGGCTCACGTCCTTAACTTGGTGGTGCAGCGGTTCTTGGGCAGGTACCCGGGCTTACAGGATGTCCTGAGGCAGGCCAGGAAAGTCTGTGTGCATTTCTGCTGGTCATATAATCCCAGTGCTCGGCTGGCAGACCTCCAAAAGGAGTTTAACCTGCCCAAGAACCGCCTAATCTGTGACATTCCCACCAGGTGGAACTCAACGTTGGCCATGCTGCAGCGGCTGCACACGCAGCAGAGGGCCATCATTGATTACCTGTGCAACTGTGGCACCAGGACAGGGTCAGGGGAGCTTGTTTTTTTTCCCCACACCAGTGGGCCATGATCAGGGATACATGCACTGTCCTGTCACCATTTGAGGAGGCCATGAGGATGTGAGCAGTGACAGTGCATGCATCAGTGACACTGTCCCCCTTGTCCACCTGTTGGGGGCTGCGTGGAATAATGGACAGGGCACTTGAGGCAGAAAAGAGGCAGGAAGAGGAGGACTTCCTTAGCTCTCAAGGCCCCCTTTATCCAGACAGTGTTCCTGCGTGCCCGCCGATCACACAGGAAGAGGACGAGAAGGAGGAGGATTGTGTCAGTATGGAGGTTGAGCCTGGCACTCAGCATCAGCAGCAGTCTTTAAGGGATCAGCACCAAGAAACACATGGACTTGTACGTGGCTGGGAGGAGGTGGCTGCGGACCATGTCGTCCTTAGTGACCCAGAGGACTCCGGACCGAATGCCTCAGCAAACCTACGCTGCATGGCCTCCCTGATCCTGCAAAGCCTGCGTAAGGATCCTCATATTCGTGGTATCAAGGAGAAGGACCAATACTGGCTGGCAACCCTCCTTGATCCACGTTACAAGGGTAAGGTTGCGGACCTTATCTTGCCGTCGCAGAGGGAGCAGAGGATGAAACATCTTCAGGAGGCCTTGAAGAAAGGTCTGTGCAACGCGTTCCCAGAGACTGGGAGATTACAAACTCCTGTTTCTGGACAACGTGTTGCTGAGGCTTCGGTCAGTCAAAGGAGCGGTGGAGAAGGTGGCCGTCTCACTGATGCGTTCAGACAATTTTTTAGTCCGCAGCCCCAAGGTATGATTGGTTCCAGCAACCATCGCCAGCGTCTGTTTTACATGGTACAGGAATGCCTAGGGGCAAGATCTGACTTGGACACCTTTCCCACCGAAAATCCTCTGGGTTACTGGGTCTTGAGGATGGATCACTGGCCAGAGCTTGCACAGTATGCAATTGAGCTACTGGCCTGTCCTGCATCCAGCGTTCTTTCGGAACGCACATTCAGTGCTGCTGGAGGCTTTGTAACCGATCACAGGGTGCATCTGTCCACCGACTCGGTCGATCGACTGACCTTTATAAAAATGAATCAGTCTTGGATCACCACCAGCTACCAAGCACCTGATGCTGATGTAACCGAATAATTTTTTTTGAAATCTCAGATCCCTTCAAAGACTGCCTATGCTGATGCTGAGTGACTATCCTGAGTAATTATCCTCTTCCTCATCAATTATCATGCTGATAGCTTGTAAGAACATTTCTGGTTCTGGGCGCCACCACCAGTGCCTAAGGCCCAATTTTTCAGCCCCTGTTTAACAGGGGCGTGTAATTACAATTTTTGATGCAATACTTTGCAGCAGGGCTCGTTCCTGCGTTCCAACTAGAGTATCTGTGAGGGGTTGCAGTGTTGTGGCAACAGCACCAGTGCCTAATGCCCAATTTTTCAGCCCCTGTTTAACAGGGGCGTGTAATTTCAATTTTTGATGCAATACTTTGCAGCAGGGCTTGTTCCTTTGTTCCAACTAGAGTATCTGTGAGGGGTTGCAGTGTTGTGGCACCAGCACCAGTTCCTAAGGCCCAATTTTTCAGCCCCTGTTCAACAGGGGCATGTAATTACAATTCTTGATCTAATATTTCACAGCAGGGCCCGTTTCTGCGCCCACCAAGAGCAAGTGAGGGCTTACAGTGTTGTGGCACCAGCACCACCACCACCACCAAAGGCCCAATTTTTCTGCCCCTGTTCAACAGGGGCATGTAATTACAATTCTTGATCTAATATTTCACAGCAGGGCCCTGTGAGGGCTTACAGTGTTGTGGCCACAACAACACCTAAGGCCCAAATTTCTGCTGAGTATATAGGGCAGGCCCCTACTTTCAAACATCCAACTTACAAACGACTCCTACTTGCAAACGGAAGGAGACAACAGGAATTGGGTTGAAATCTATCCCTTGGAAGAGAAATTCTCTCCTGTAAGTTAATATGGGAAAAACATTTCTCCTTTCCACTGATGCTTTATCACCAATCCTTGTTTCACAAAAAACTCCAAATTTTCAAAAACATTTGTCATTGGGACAAAAAGTGAGGTGAAATCTTCTAAAGAGGAGCACAGACAGCAAAACAAATGTCACAGGGGTGATAACCCTTCCCTATGTTTTCCAAAAAGTTTAAAATAGATTTTTTGGCTGGAGCTAAACACGTTAAAAATATACCAGTTCAAAATTACAAACAGATTCTACTTAACAACAAACCTACAGTTCCTGTTTTGTTTGCACCGCCTGTATACTGCTGTTCAGAGTACAGAGCCTGTATACTGCTGTTTCCTTTATTAATTTGGGTGCGGGGTTCCCCTTAATATCCATACAAGACCCCAAGGGCCTGGTAATGGACTTGGGGGTACCCATGCCGTTTGTCTCACTGATTTTCATCCATCTTGCCAGGACCCGACATTACATTAAAGCCGCAAGCAGTTTTAAATGACTTTTTTTTCCTTTAAAAATGACATTTTGTGCAGGGACTGTTCTAAGCACGGGAAACATGCGGCACTTTACAGGCATACTATAGACACCCCCCAGGTACGATATTTAAAGGAATATTTCACTTTTTTTTTACTTTAAGCATCATTAAAATCACTTCTCCCGAAAAAACTGCCTTTTTTAAAAGTTTTTTTTGCATTGATACATGTCCCCTGGGGCAGGACCCAGGTCCCCAAACCCTTTTTAGGACAATACCATGCAAATTAGCCTTTAAAATGAGCACTTTTGATTTTGAACGTTCGAGTCCCATAGACGTCAATGGGGTTCTAACGTTCGTGCGAATGTTCGGTCCGTTCGCAGGTTCTGGTGCGAACCGAACTGGGGGGTGTTCGGCTCATCCCTACTCACTGCTTTTCATCCATATTGCCAGAACCCGACATTACATTAAAGCCGCAAGCAGTTTTAAATGACTTTTTTTCCTTTAAAAATGACATTTTGTGCAGGGACTGTTCTAAGCACGGGAAACATGCGCCACTTTACAGGCATACTATAGACACCCCCCAGGTACGATATTTAAAGGAATATTTCACTTTTTTTTTTTTTTTTTTTACTTTAAGCATCATTAAAATCACTTCTCCCGAAAAAACGGCCGTTTTTAAAAGTTTTTTTTGCATTGATACATGTCCCCTGGGACAGGACCCAGGTCCCCAAACCCTTTTTAGGACAATACCATGCAAATTAGCCTTTAAAATGAGCACTTTTGATTTCCAACGTTCGAGTCCCATAGACGTCTATGGGGTTCTAACGTTCGTGCAAATTTTCGGTCCGTTCGCAGGTTCTGGTGTGAACCGAACTGGGGGGTCTTCGGCTCATCCCTAGGTGTGACAAATTCCCCCGGGACAGAGGCTTTTGGAGGGGACTGAATGGCAGCCTCTTGCCTACCAATTATGGGCCTTGGCATTTGGGGGAATGGTGCGCATTGTGAGCTGCATGCCTAGGGACCCTTGAGGTGGTGTTACTTTGGATTCGGGTCCTTGTCGCCCAGAACACACAGACTCTGGGAACCCTGTGTATGCCATATTGGAAATGGTGACTGGGAGGGTATGTCTTGGATTGCTTAAAATGGGACAGTAATATTTATCCACAATATCTCCCAGGATATATGTAAAGACTATTCTTGGTTTGTTTGATTCTGAACTCCACATGTTAGTTGAGAGAGCTGATCACATTGGCCTCTAGAACTGGGTATGATTTGGACAGTCTACTAATGCTATAGTTTGTTGCCTACTAGGCTGAGAAGGGGGGAGATCACTGTTTGTATTGTTAATTGTAAATAGCTCCTGCTATTGTGTTTATACTACTGTGCGAAGCTCGATGACCACAAGTCTGCCCAAAGGTCATGTCTCTGAGTCACCTAGTCTGGGTAAATGATTTAGTAAACTAGCTCATGTTAATTAGGTTAATTAGGTTACAGTTGTATTGTTAGAGTAATTTGAGCAGGAGGGGGGAACTTCCTCTTTAACGGTATATAAAGACTTGTAATTTTGGTTCTAATAAATGAGTCCATGTCAGCAGCTAAACAAGTCTCATCTTGTTTTATGCTTGTGAGCGGTTGGAATATCTAATATCTATATTCAGACTGGGAGGAAGTGGTATACTGACGGAAGCACTTAAGCGGAGTGTGGGACGTTCTGTTACAAGTGGCTTCACAACAACTCCGTGACTGTTCTTGAATGGCCCAGCCAGAGCCCCGACTTAAACCCAATTGAGCATCTCTGGAGAGACCTAAAAATGGCTGTCCACCAGCGTTTACCATCCAACCTGACAGAACTGGAGAGGATCTGCAAGGATGAATGGCAAAGGATCCCCAAATCCAGGTGTGAAAAACTTGTTGCATCTTTCCCAAAAAGACTCATGGCTGTATTAGATCAAAAGGGTGCTTCTACTAAATACTGAGCAAAGAGTCTGAATACTTAGGACCATGTGATATTTCAGTTTTTCTTTTTTAATAAATCTGCAAAAAAGTCAACAATTCTGTGTTTTCTGTCAATATGGGGTACTGTGTGTTCATTAAAGAGGAAAAAAATGAACTTAAATGATTTTAGCAAATGGCTGCAATATAACAAAGAGGGAAAAATTTAAGGGGTCTGAATAATTTCCGTCCCCACTGTATACATATATATATATATATATATATATATATATATATATAGTGTATGTTTATTAATTGTTGTTCAATATGAGGCAGTTTTTTACTGTCCAGATAATAAATATACATATATTTTTATTATTGACTCATTTTCTGGCCACATTGAACATGCTTCATTTAAAGTCCCAACTTGCTGCTTATTTACATTTCATTAGGGATTTCATTGGGGCTTCCCTGCGTCTCATTTAAAGTCCCACATTTTCCCATTCCCCTTCCCCCCCTTTTTCAAAAAATAATAGAAATTGACAGTGATAAAGAAATGGCTAAAGTTCAGGCAACGCTGTATTTTGCACTGTGCCTACTATCTAAATTGGGCATAGTCATTTACCCTAAGTGCAGCTGAAGGCCACGGAGTTTATGAACTGATATGGGTTTTATTATGTGCTGCTCTGCCAAAGTATTAAAAAAAAGACACAATAAATTAATGTTATTCATGGAAATAACACTGCAGATTAATATTGTATATAGATAAGGTGAAAGCTGTCCCAGTGTAATATAGAAGCTGATGTTTTGTACAGGTAAATCAATAGGTTTATTGCTTTATGAGCTATGGTTGAGATAGTAAGCAAGCCAAGCCCTCATTAACATACAGCTGAAGCTTTATCTGTCCAAACTACCTCCCCCTCTCCCCCCCTTTTAACAAGCACATGAAAGGCCCTCTATGTGCCTGGATTTAATGAGACACGCGACTCAACAATAAGCCCATATTGCAATCAGCCAGGAGTTTTTACTGGCACACGCCATCCCAGAACAGGATCTTCTGTCTGTCTGCAAACCACCAACAGCAAGCAAAGTCCAAACCTTAGAAAACATCTACAAGTTCAGCTATAAATTGTTATGTAGATATGACAGGTGTACTTTTATAGAGCACATGTAAAATGTTAAAATGCTGCATCCCACATAAAAAAAATAAATATCTTGCTAACTTTTCTTAAAACCAGTATCAGTAAAATAGAAAGCCCTAAATGAATGACATTTAGGCTGGCCATATACTGAGTGAATTTCAGTCAGTTGCTAATAAACTGTACTAAATTTGATCAGTGGGTGGCCCTGACTGCATTATTCCACCCAAAATGTTTTAATGGAAGGAGCCAGTCAAATAATTGTAGGCTAAATGGACAATGCAATCAGTCATAGTCGTTGTTTTACACCGCTTACCCCCCCCCCCCAATCCTAACAATACAGCTGGATGGGGCTGAACACATGCAGCCGAAACATTTTTAACTCAGTCTGCAGAGCGGGACAGGCGGCACCATCATTGAGATCAATAGGGCCGCTCTACATCTGTGAGCCAAATGCTTGGCTCAGCACAGTCCCGCAATGTAAAATTGACATTCGTCAATTAAAAAAAAAAGTATTTAAAAAAAACACACAAAAATAGGCATCAGGATGCAGAAGTAGTGTCTCCTGAACACCTGCCAACTGCTGCTATACTAAGTTGTTAATTAATAGGAGGTGGACGGAACACATGGCCTCTTTATCTCCAGCTTCTCTGTGCTACCTGTGCATTTCAGCACACACACAGCGAATGCACCTAGTCCTTAGTAGGCCAGCATGCTTTCTATAGTGCCTCCATAGAGACACCTCTAGTAATGGGAGCCATTGCAGCAAAGAAAGTAGTTATCCATGACGCTTCTCAAGTTTCAAGTGATCAAGTGTAGTATCTGTTCTTTTCAGTGCCCAGGGGTGCTCCATAGTTCGCCTGGCACTTGCAGATAGGATGGCTGTATGAAAAGTGGTCCTGTTGGTATGATGGGGCACCCACTGGGTAAGATGGGACATGGGAGTAATTCCTTAGTGGAGGAACCCAAGGGACCCAGTGCCTTCTGATTTGACAGTGCTACCTTGTCTCTTCTTCCTGGGAAGGTGGTTATCTAGTATCGCTATGGATTTGGGACCCAACTGTGAGAATGAGCACTAGGCCACAACACCACTTGTTTTTTTCTGCACTGCCCTTTATGGACTAGGCCTTTTGGCCACGACTGGGGTAATTTTTGTTACCAGGCCACAAGGGCTAGCCAATGCACCTAGACTGACTGTTTTTCTTATTTTGCCTATTTATTTGATCTCCACGTGTGTATCATTTGCACTTATTTTTGTGTTCCTTTTTCACTCAGGAGGGAGGGTGTGGGTCCTTGGACCTACCCTGAAGTCTAGGGGGAGGATGTGTGGCCATCAGGTTCCTTCCTCCCCTCGCTTGAGGTCTCTCTTCGGGAGAGCCCCTAACCAAGTACTTAGTGGTCAGCTTCAGCTGACCATGAGGAAAGGGGTCCAGCAGGCCTTTTGAGTGTGCAAAACCCTCATCAGCAACCTTACACACGGGGGGGGGTCAAGGAGGAGTCCTACTTTGGGAAGTGGATCAGAGAAACACCCTAAGTGCACTTTTTTGCATGTTCACAGGCAATTTATGGTTCACTTACAGTGCCTTGCAAAAGTATACACCCCCCTTGCCATTTTTCATGTTGTTACATCTTACCACTGGGATTTTTGCCCATTCCTGCTCGCAAAACTGCTCCAGCTCCTTCAAGTTGGATGAGTTGTGCTTGTGAACAGCAATCTTTAAGTCTGACCACAGATTTTCTATTGGATTGAGGTCTGGGCTTTGACTAGGCCATTCCAACACATTTACATGTTTCCCCTTAAACAACTCAAGTGTTGCTTTAGCAGTGGGTTTGGGGTCATTGTTCTGCTGGAAGGTGAACCTCTGTCTTAGCCTCAAATCACACACAGAGTGGTACAGGTTTTGCTCAAGAATATCCCTGTATTTAGCACCATCCATCTTTCCCTCAACTCTGACCAGTTTCCCAGTCCTGACTGCTGAAAAACATCCCCACAGCATGATGCTGCCACCAACATGTTTCACTGTGGGGATGGTGTTCTTTGGGTGATGTGATGTGTTGGGTTTGTGCCAGACATAGAGTTTTCTTTGATGGCCAAAAAGTTTAATTTTAGTCTCATCAGACCAGAGCACCTTCCTCCATACATTTTGGGAGTCTCCCACATGCCTTTTCGCAAACTCAAAATGTGCCATTTTGTTTTTTCTGAAAGTAATGGCTTTCTTCTGGCCACTCTGCCATAAAGCCCAACTGTATGGAGCGTACAGCTTATTGTTGTCCTATGTACAGATACTCCAGTCTCTGCTGTGGAACTCTGCAGCTCCTCCAGGGTTACCTTAGATCTCTGTGTTGCCTCTCTGATTAATGCCCTCCTTGCCCGGTCCGTGAGTTTTGGTGTGTGGCCGTCTCTTGGCAGGCTTGCTGTTGTGCCATGTTCTTTCCATTTGGTTATGATAGATTTGATGGTGCTCCTAGGGATCATCAAAGATTTGGATATAAAATAGGTAAAAAGCCAAGGGGGGTGAATACTTTTGCAAGGCACTGTATCAGTTTTTGCACCCCAACCATGGGTTACAATTTAAAAAAAGTGGGTATTATTATTCTTATACAGGATTTATAGTGCCAACAGTTTGCGCAGCGCTTTACAAATTAAAGGCATGCTTACAGTTACAATACAATTTGGTACAAGAGGAATCAGAGGGCCTGCCCATTAGAGCTCCATGTAAGTGTGCTTATGTAAAGTTACCGTTTATCAATTGGGTTTAACAAAACTTTATATGTCAATGCATGATTCAATGGCCCGTAAATAAGTTTGTAGATGTGATTCTTACACAAGCCTCAGGTAACTGTATGGAGGTATAATAAAGTTCAGACACTTCCTGTCAGTGTACTGTGTTTGAGAGATAAAAAGAAAACCAACCAATGGGACTTTTCAGGTGCTACGTAGGAGTAGGGTGACCTGACGTCCCTGATCGGCCCCAGATTCAGGGCCGATCCTGGGCAGGTGCACCGCAAGCTGGGGCGCCCAGGGCCGGCCCTACTATGGGTCCAGCTGGGCTGTCTCAGGAGGAGGGTGGCAAGCGCCACCAGATTATACAGAACCGGGATCTCCCGGTTACCCGGCTGTCAGGGAAAGTCCCGTCTCTTAATCCTTAGTCTAAGGACAGTGGCCACGCGGGGTAAACAGGAGATCCCTGCTCTGAATAATCTGTCTGCTCTCCTCCCTCACTATGCACTGATCACAGGTATGGCCGACCTGCTCGGCACTGAACAGGCTGAACTGATGGGCACTGAACAGTCTGAGCTGATGAGCACTGAACAGGCTGAGCTGGTGGGCACTGAACAGGCTGAGCTGATGGGCACTGAACAGGCTCCATTGATGGGCACTGAACAGGCTGAGCTGATGGGCACTGAACAGGCTGAGCTGATGGGCACTGAACAGGCTGAGCTGATGGGTACTGAACAGGCTGAGCTGATGGGTATTGAACAGGCTGAGCTGATGGGTACTGAATAGGCTGAGCTGATGCACACTGAACAGGCAGCATTGAAGGGCACTGAACAGTGAGCATTGATGGGCACTGAACAGAGGCAGCATTGATGGGCATTGAACAGGCTGAATTTATAGGAACTGAACCGGCTGCATTGATGGGCACTGAAAAGGCTGAGCTTATAGGCATTAAAGAGGCTGCATTGATGGGCACTGAACAGGCTGAGCTGATGGGCACTGAAGAGGTTGAACTGATGGGCACTGAACAGACTGCATTGATGGGCACCAAACAGGCTGAGATGATGGGCAATGAACAGGCTGAGCTGATGGGTACTGAACAAACTACATTGATGGGCAGTGAACAGGCTGCATCGATGGGTACTGAACAGGCTACATTGATGGTCACTGAACAGGCTGCATTGATGGTCATTGAACAAGCTGGGCTGATGGGGACAAAAAAGGCTCAGCTGCTGGGCACTGAACATGCTGCCTTGAAGGGCACTGAACAGGCTGCATTGAAGGGCACAGAACAGGCTGCATTGAAGGACACTGAACAGGTTGAATTGATGGGCACTGAACAGGCTGCATTGATGGGCATTGAACAGGCTGCATTGATGGAGACTGAGCAGGCTGAGATGCTGGGCACTGAACAGGCCGAGCTGAAGGGCACTGAACCGGCCGAGCTGATGGGCACTTGAAAAGGCTCAGCTGATGGGTACTGAACAGGCTGAGCTGTTGGGCACTGAACAGGCTGAGCTGATGGACACTGAACAGGCTGAGCTTATAGACACTGAACAGGCTGCATTGATGGGCAATGAACAGGCAGCATTGATGGGCACTGAACAGGCAGCATTGATGGGCACTGAACAGGAAGCATTGATGGGCACTGAACAGGAAGCATTGATGGGCACTGAACAGGCAGCATTAATGGGCACTGAACAGACGCAGCATTGATGGGCACTGAACAGACTCAGCATTGATGGGCACTGAACAGACACAGCATTGACTGGCACTGAACAGACTCAGCATTGATGGGCACTGAACAGGTGGAATTTATAGGCACTGAACAGGCTGCATTGAGGGGCACTGAACAGGCTGCATTGATGGACACTGAAAAGGCTCTACTTATAGGCATTATACAGGCTGAATTGATGGGCACTGAAAAAGCTGAGCTGATGGGAACAGAACAGGCTGAGCTGATGGGAACTGAAAAGGCTGGGCTGATGGGGACTGAGCAGGCTGAGCTGCTGGGTACTAAACAGGATGCATTTATGTGCACTGATCAGGCTGAGCTGATGGGCACTGAACAGGCTAAGCTCATGAGCACTGAACAGGCTGCATTGATGGGCACTGAACAGGCTGCATTGATGGGCACTGAACAGGCTGCATTGATGGGCACTGAACAGGCAGCATTGATGGGAACTGAACAGACTCAGTATCGATGGGCACTGAACAGAGGCAACATTGATGGCACTGAACAGGCTGAATCTATAGGAACTGAACCGGCTGCATTGATGGGCACTGAAAAGGCTGAGCTTATAGGCATTAAAGAGGCTGCATTGATGGGCACTGAACAGGCTGAGCTGATGGGTACTGAAGAGGTTGAACTGATGAGCACTGAACAGACTGCATTGATGGGCACCAAACACGCTGAGATGATGGGCAATGAACAGGCTGCATCGATGGGTACTGAACAGGCTGCATTGATGGGCACTGAACAGGCTGCATTGATGGGCATTGAAAAAGCTGGGCTGATGGGGACAAAACAGGCTGAGCTGCTGGGCACTGAACATGCTGCCTTGAAAGGCACAGAACAGGCTGCATTGAATGACACTAAACAGGCTCCATTGATGGGCACTGAATAGGCTGCATTGATGGGTATTAAACAGGCTGCATTGATGGAGACTGAGCAGGCTGAGATGCTGGGCACTGAACAGGCCAAGCTGAAGGGCACTGAACAGGCCGAGCTGATGGGCACTGAACAGGCTCAGCTGATGGGCATTGAAAAGGCTGAGCCGATGGGCACTGAACAGGCTGAGCTGATGGGTACTGAACAGGCTGAGCTGATGGGTATTGAATAGGCTGAGCTGATGCACACTGAACAGGCAGCATTGATGGGCACTGAACAGTCAGCATTGATGGGCACTGAACAGACGCAGCATTGATGGGCACTGAACTGGCTGCATTGATGGGCATTGAAAACACTGAGCTTATAGGCATTGAAGAGGCTGCATTGATGGGCACTGAACAGGCTGAGCTGAAGAGCACTGAAGAGGTTGAACTGATGGGCACTGAACAGACTGCATTGATGGGCATTGAACAGGCTGCATTGATGGAGACTGAGCAGGCTGAGATGCTGGGCACTGAACAGGCCAAGCTGAAGGGCACTGAACAGGCCGAGCTGATGGGCACTGAAACGGCTCAGCTGATGGGTACTGAACAGGATGAGCTGATGGGCACTGAACAGGCTGAGCTGATGGGCACTGAACAGGCTGAGCTTATAGACACTGAACAGGCTGCATTGATGGGTAATGAACAGGCAGCATTGATGGGCACTGAACAGGCAGCATTGATGGGCACTGAACAGGCTGAGCCGATGGGCATTGAAAAGGCTGAGCTGATGGGCACTGAACAGGCTGAGCTGATGGGTACTGAACAGGCCTGAGCTGATGGGTATTGAACAGGCTGAGCTGATGCACACTGAACAGGCAGCATTGATGGGCACTGAACAGTCAGCATTGATGGGCACTGAACAGACACAGCATTGATGGGCACTGAACCGGCTGCATTGATGGGCACTGAAAACGCAGAGCTTATAGGCATTGAAGAGGCTGCATTGATGGGCACTGAAGAGGTTGAACTGATGGGCACTGAACAGACTGCATTGATGGGCACCAAACAGGCTGAGATGATGGGCAATGAACAGGCTGAGCTGATGGGCACTGAACAGGCTGAGCTGATGGGCACTGAACAAACTGCATTGATGGGCACTGAACAGGCTGCATCGATGGGTACTGAACAGGCTGCATTGATGGGCACTGAACAGACTGCATTGATGGGCATTGAACAAGCTGGGCTGATGGGGACAAAACAGGCTGAGCTGCTGGGCACTGAACATGCTGCCTTGAAGGGCACTGAACAGGCTGCATTGAAGGGCACTGAACAGGCTGAATGATGGGCACTGAACAGGCTGCATTGATGGGCATTGAACAGGCTGCATTGATGGGGACTGAGCAGGCAGAGATGCTGGGCACTGAACAGGCCGAGCTGAAGGGCAATGAACAGGCTCAGCTGATGGGCACTGAACAGGCTAAGCTGATGGGTACTGAACAGGCTGAGCTGATGGGTACTGAACAGGCTGAGCTGATGGGTATTGAACAGGCTGAGATGATGCACACTGAACAGGCAGCATTGATGGGCACTGAACAGTCAGCATTGATGGGCACTGAACAGACACAGCATTGATGGGCACTGAACCGGCTGCATTGATGGGCACTGAAAATGCTCAGCTTATAGGCATTGAAGAGGCTGCATTGATGGGCACTGAAGAGGTTGAACTAATGGGCACTGAACAGACTGCATTGATGGGCACCAAACAGGCTGAGATGATGGGCAATGAACAGGCTGAGCTGATGGGCACTGAACAGGCTGAGCTGATGGGCACTGAACAAACTGCATTGATGGGCACTGAACAGGCTGCATTGATGGGCATTGAACAAGCTGGGCTGATGGGGACAAAACAGGCTGAGCTGCTGGGCACTGAACATGCTGCCTTGAAGGGCACTGAACAGGCTGCATTGAAGGGCACAGAACAGGCTGCATTGAAGGGCACTGAACAGGCTGCATTGATGGGCACTGAACAGGCTGCATTGATGGGCATTGAACAGGCTGCATTGATGGGGACTGAGCAGGCAGAGATGCTGGGCACTAAACAGGCCGAGCTGAAGGGCACTGAACAGGCCGAGCTGATGGGCACTGAACAGGCTGAGCTGATGGGCACTGAACAGGCTGAGCTGATGGACACTGAACAGGCTGAGCTTATAGACAATGAACAGGCTGCATTGATGGGCAATGAACAGGAAGCATTGATGGGCACTGAACAGGCAGCATTGATGGGCACTGAACAGGAAGCATTGATGGGCACTGAACATGAAGCATTGATGGGCACTGAACAGGCAGCATTGATGGGCACTGAACAGACGTAGCAATGATGGGCACTGAACAGGCTGAATTTATAGGCACTGAGCAGGCTGCATTGAGGGGCACTGAACAGGCTGCATTGATGGGCACTGAACAGGCTACATTGATGGACACTGAACAGGCTGCATTAATGGGCACTGAACAGGCCGAGATGATTGGCATTGAACAGACTGAGCTGATGGGCACTAAAAAGGCTGAATTGATGGGCACTGAACAGACTGCATTGATGGGCACTGAACAGGCTAAGTTGATGGACACTGAACAAGCTGAGCTGATGGGCACTAAACAGGCTGCATTGATTGGCACTGAACAGGCTCCATTGATGGGCACTGAACAGGCAGCATTGATGGGCACTGAAAAGGCTGAGCTTTTAGGCACAGAACAGGCTGCATTTATGGGCACTGAAAAGGCTGAGCTGATGGGCACTGAAGAGGCTGAGCTGATGGGCACTGAAAAGGCTAGGCTGATAGGGACTGAGCAGGCTGAGCTGCCGGGCACTGAACAGGCTGCATTGAAGGGCACTGAACAGGCTGATCTGATGGGCACTGAACAGGCTGAACTGATGGGCATGGAACAGGTTTCATTGATGGGCACTGAACAGGCAGCATTGATGAGCACTGAACAGGCAGCATTGATGGGTACTGAACAGGCAGCACTGATGGGCACTGAACAGGCAGCATTGATGGGCACTGAACAGACTCAGCATCGATGGGCACTGAACAGGCTGAATTTATAGGCACTGAGCAGGCTGCATTGAGGGGCACTGAACAGGCTGCATTGATGGGCACAGAACAGGCAGCATTGATGGGCACTGAACAAACTCAGCATTGATGGGCACTGAACAGGCTGAATTTATAGGCACTGAGCAGGCTGCATTGAGGGGCACTGAACAGCCTGCAATGATGGGCACTGAACAGGCTAAGCTGATGGACAATGAACAATCTGAGCTGATGAGCACTAAACAGGCTGCATTGATCAGCACTGAACAGGCTCCATTGATGGGCATTGAACAGGCAGCATTGATGGGCACTGAAAAGGCTGAGCTTATAGGCAGTGAACAGGCTGCATTTATGGGCACTGAAAAGGCTGAGCTGATGGGCACTGAACAGGCTGAGCTGATGGGCACTGAAAAGGCTAGGCTGATGGGGACTGAGCAGGATGCATTTATGGGCACTGAACATGCTGAGCTGATGGGCACTGAACAAGCTGAGCTGATGGGCACTGAACAGGTTTCATTGATGGGCACTGAACAGGCTGCATTGATGGGCACTGAACAGGCAGCATTGATAGGCAGTGAACAGGCAGCACTGATGGGCACTGAACAGGCAGCATTGATGGGAACTGAACAGACTCAGCATCGATGGGCACTGAACAGACTCAGCATTGATGGGCTCTGAAGAGGCTGAATTTTAAGGCACTGAAAAGGCTGCATTAATGGGCACTGAACAAGCTGCATTGATGGGCACTGAACAGGCTGAGCTGATGGGCACTGAACAGGCTGAGCTGATGGGCACTGAACAGGCTGCATTGATGAGCACTGAACATGCTGCATTGATCAGCACTGAACAGGCTACATTGATGGGCACTGAACAGGCTGCATTAATGAGCACTGAACAGGCCGAGATGATGGGCACTGAACAGACTGAGCTGATGGGCACTGAACTGGCTGCATTGATGGGCATTGAAAACACTGAGCTTATAGGCATTGAAGAGGCTGCATTGATGGGCACTGAACAGGCTGAGCTGAAGGGCACTGAACAGACTGCATTGATGGGCACTGAAGAGGTTGAACTGATGGGCACTGAACAGACTGCATTGATGGGCACCAAACAGGCTGAGATGATGGGCAATGAACAGGCTGAGCTGATGGGCACTGAACAGGCTGAGCTGATGGGCACTGAACAAACTGCATTGATGGGCATGGAACAGGCTGCATTGATGGGCATTGAACAAGCTGGGCTGATGGGGACAAAACAGGCTGAGCTGCTGGGCACTGAACATGCTGCCTTGAAGGGCACTGAACAGGCTGCATTGAAGGGCACAGAACAGGCTGCATTGAAGGGCACTGAACAGGCTGCATTGATGGGCACTGAACAGGCTGCATTGATGGGCATTGAACAGGCTGCATTGATGGGGACTGAGCAGGCAGAGATGCTGGCCACTGAACAGGCCGAGCTGAAGGGCACTGAACAGGCCGAGCTGATGGGCACTGAACAGGCTGAGCTGATGGGCACTGAACAGGCTGAGCTGATGGACACTGAACAGGCTGAGCTTATAGACAATGAACAGGCTGAGCTTATAGACAATGAACAGGCTGCATTGATGGGCAATGAACAGGAAGCATTGATGGGCACTGAACAGGCAGTATTGATGGGCACTGAACAGGAAGCATTGATGGGCACTGAACATGAAGCATTGATGTGCATTGAACAGGCAGCATTGATGGGCACTGAACAGACGCAGCAATGATGGGCACTGAACAGGCTGAATTTATAGGCACTGAGCAGGCTGCATTGAGGGGCACTGAACAGGCTGCATTGATGGGCACTGTACAGGCTACATTGATGGGCATTGAACAGGCTGCATTAATGGACACTGAACAGGCCGAGATGATTGGCATTGAACAGACTGAGCTGATGGGCACTAAAAAGGCTGAATTGAGGGGCACTGAACAGACTGCATTGATGGGCACTGAACAGGCTAAGTTGATGGACACTGAACAAGCTGAGCTGATGGGCACTAAACAGGCTGCATTGATTGGCACTGAACAGGCTCCATTGATGGGCACTGAACAGGCAGCATTGATGGGCACTGAAAAGGCTGAGCTTATAGGCACTGAACAGGCTGCATTTATGGGCACTGAAAAGGCTGAGCTGATGGGCACTGAACAGGCTGAGCTGATGGGCACTGAAAAGGCTAGGCTGATAGGGACTGAGCAGGCTGAGCTGCCGGGCACTGAACAGGCTGCATTGAAGGGCACTAAACAGGCTGATCTGATGGGCACTGAACAGGCTGAGCTGATGGGCACGGAACAGGTTTCATTGATGGGCACTGAACAGGCAGCATTGATGAGCACTGAACAGGCAGCAATGATGGGTACTGAACAGGCAGCACTGATGGGCACTGAACAGGCAGCATTGATGTGCACTGAACAGACTCAGCATCGATGGGCACTGAACAGGCTGAATTTATAGGCACTGAGCAGGCTGCATTGAGGGGCACTGAACAGGCTGCATTGATGGGCACAGAACAGGCAGCATTGATGGGCACTGAACAAACTCAGCATTGATGGGCACTGAACAGGCTGAATTTATAGGCACTGAGCAGGCTGCATTGAGGGGCACTGAACACCCTGCAATGATGGGCACTGAACAGGCTAAGCTGATGGACAATGAACAAGCTGAGCTGATGAGCACTAAACAGGCTGCACTGATCAGCACTGAACAGGCTCCATTGATGGGCATTGAACAGGCAGCATTGATGGGCACTGAAAAGGCTAGGCTGATGGGGACTGAGCAGGATGCATTTATGGGCACTGAACATGCTGAGCTGATGGGCACTGAACAAGCTGAGCTGATGGGCACTGAACAGGTTTCATTGATGGGCACTGAACAGGCTGCATTGATGGGCACTGAACAGGCAGCATTGATCAGCACTGAACAGGCAGCACTGATGGGCACTGAACAGGCAGCATTGATGGGCACTGAACAGACTCATCATTGATGGGCTCTGAAGAGGCTGAATTTTAAGGCACTGAACAGGCTGCATTAATGGGCACTGAACAAGCTGCATTGATGGGCACTGAACAGGCTGAGCTGATGGGCACTGAACAACCTGCATTGATGGGCACTGAACAGGCTGCATCGATGGATACTTTACAGGCTGCATTGATGGACACTGAATAGAGTGCATTGATGGGCATTGAACAAGCTGGGCTGATGGGGACAAAATAGGCTGAGCTGCTGGGCACTGAACATGCTGCCTTGAAGGGCACTGAACAGGCTGCATTGAAGGGCACAGAACAGGCTGCATTGAAGGGCACTGAAAAGGCTGCATTGATGGGCACTGAACAGGCAGCATTGATAGGCACTGAACAGGCAGCACTGATGGGCACTGAACAGACTCAGCATCGATGGGCACTGAACAGACTCAGCATTGATGGGCACTGAACAGACTCAGCATTGATGGGCTCTGAAAAGGCTGAATTTTAAGGCACTGAAAAGGCTGCATTAATGGGCACTGAACAAGCTGCATTGATGGGCACTGAACAGGCTGAGCTGATGGGCACTGAACAGGCTGAGCTGATAGGCACGGAACAGGCTGCATTGATGAGCACTGAACAGGCTGCATTGATCAGCACTGAACAGGCTACATTGATGGGCACTGAACAGGCTGCATTAATGAGCACTGAACAGTCCGAGATGATGGGCACTGAACAGACTGAGCTGATGGGCACTAAACAGGCTGCATTGATTGGCATTGAACAGGCTCCATTGATGGGCACTGAAAAGGCTGAACATATAGGCACTGAACAGGCTGCATTTATGGGCACTGAAAAGTCTGAGCTGATGGGAACTGAACAGGCTGAGCTGCTGGGCACTGAACAGGTTTCATTGATGGGCACTGAACAGGCTGCATTGATGGGTACTGAACAGGCAGCATTGATGGGCACTGAACAGGCTGAGCTGATGGGCACTGAACAGGCTGAGCTGATGGACACTGAACAACCTGCATTGATGGGCACTGAACAGGCTGCATCGATGGATACTGAACAGGCTGCATTCATGGACACTGAACAGACAGCATTGATGGGCATTGAACAAGCTGGGCTGATGGGGACAAAATAGGCTGAGCTGCTGGGCACTGAACATGCTGCCTTGAAGGGCACTGAACAGGCTGCATTGAAGGGCACAGAACAGGCTGCATTGAAGGACACTGAACAGGCTGCATTGATGGGCACTGAACAGGCTGCATTGATGGGAATTGAACAGGCTGCATTGATGGGGACTGAGCAGGCAGAGATGCTGGGCACTGAACAGGCCGAGCTGAAGGGCACTGAACAGGCCGAGCTGATGGGCACTGAACAGGCTAAGCTGATGTGTACTGAACAGGCTGAGCTGATGGGCACTGAACAGGCTGAGCTGATGGACACTGAACAGGCTGAGCTTATAGACAATGAACAGGCTGCATTGATGGGCAATGAACAGGAAGCATTGATGGGCACTGAACAGGCAGCATTGATGGGCACTGAAAAGGAAGCATTGATGGGCACTGAACATGAAGCATTGATGGGCACTGAACAGGCAGCATTGATGGGCACTGAACAGACGCAGCAATGATGGGCACTGAACAGACTCAGCATTGATGTGCACTGAACAGACACAGCATTGATGGGCACTGAACAGACTCAGCATTGATGGGCACTGAACAGGCTGAATTTATAGGCACTGAGCAGGCTGCATTGAGGGGCACTGAACAGGCTGCATTGATGGGCACTAAGCAGGCTACATTGATGGGCACTGAACACGCTGCATTAATGGGCACTGAACAGGCCGAGATGATTGGCATTGAACAGACTGAGCTGATGGGCACCAAAAAGGCTGAATTTATAGGCACTGAAAAGGCTGCATTGATGGGCACTGAACAGACTGCATTGATGGGCACTGAACAGGCTAAGCTGATGGATACTGAACAAGCTGAGCTGATGGGCACTAAACAGGCTGCATTGATTGGCACTGAACAGGGTCCATTGATGGGCACTGAACAGGCAGCATCGATGGGCACTGAAAAGGCTGAGCTTATAGGCACTGAATAGGCTGCATTTATGGGCACTGAAAAGGCTGAGCTGATGGGCACTAAAAAGGCTGAGCTGATGGGCACTGAAAAGGCTAGGCTGATGGGAACTGAGCAGGCTGAGCTGCCGGGCACTGAACAGGAAGAATTGAAGGGCACTGACCAGGCTTGCATTGAAGGGCACTGAACAGGCTGATCTGATGGGCACTGAACAGGCTGCATTGATGGGCACTGAACAGACTGCATTGATGGGTACTGAACAGGCAGCACTGATGGGCACTGAACAGGCAGCATTGATGGGCACTGAACAGACATAGCATCGATGGGCACTGAACAGGCTGAATTTATAGGCACTGAGCAGGCTGCATTGAGGGGCACTGAAAAGGCTGCATTGATGGGCACAGAACAGGCCGCGTTAATGGGCACTGAACAGACTCAGCATTGATGGGCACTGAACAGGCTGAATTTATAGGCACTGAATAGCCTGCATTGATGGGCACTGAACAGGCTAAGCTGATGGACAATGAACAAGCTGAGCTGATGAGCACTAAACAGGCTGCATTGATCGGCACTGAACAGGCTCCATTGATGGGCACTGAACAGGCAGCATTGATGGGCACTGAAAAGGCTGAGCTTATAGGCACTGAACAGGCTGCATTTATGGGCACTGAAAAGGCTGAGCTGATGGGCACTGAACAGGCTGAGCTGATGGGCACTGAAAAGGCTAGGCTGATGGGGACTGAGCAGGATACATTTATGGGCACTGAACAGGCTGAGCTGATGGGCACTGAACAGGCTGAGCTGATGGGCACTAAAAAGGTTTCATTGATGGATACTGAAGAGGCTGCATTGATGGGCACTGAACAGGCAGCATTGATAGGCACTGAACAGGCAGCACTGATGGGCACTGAACAGGCAGCATTGATGGGCACTGAGCAGACTCAGCATCGATGGGCACTGAACAGACTCAGCATTGATGGGCTCTGAAGAGGCAGAATTTTAAGGCACTGAAAAGGCTGCATTAATGGGCACTGAACAAGCTGCATTGATGGGCACTGAACAGGCTGAGCTGATGGGCACTGAACAGGCTGAGCTGATGGGCACTGAACAGGCTGCATTGATGAGCACTGAACAGGCTGAATTGATCAGCACTGAACAGGCTACATTGATGGGCACTGAATAGGCTGCAATAATGAGCACTGAACAGGCCAAGATGATGGGCATTGAACAGACTGAGCTGATGGGCACTAAACAGGCTGCATTGATTGGCACTGAACAGGCTCCATTGATGGGCACTGAACAGGCAGCATTGATGGGCACTGAAAAGGCTGAACTTATAGGCACTGAACAGGCTGCATTTATGGGCACTGAACAGGCTGAGCTGCTAGGCACTGAACAGGTTTCAATGATGGGCACTGAACAGGCTGCATTGATGGGTACTGAACAGGCAGCATTGTTGGGTACTGAACTGGCAGCACTGATGGGCACTGAACAGGCAGCATCGATGGGCACTGAACAGACTCAGCATTGATGGGCTCTGAAGAGGCTGAATTTTAAGGCACTGAACAGGCTGCATTAATGGCCACTGAACAAGCTGCATTGATGGGCACTGAACAGGCTGAGCTGATGGGCATTGAACAGGCTGAGCTGATGGGCACTGAACAGGCTGAGCTGATGGGCACTGAACAGGCTGCATTGATGAGCACTGAACAGTCTGCATTGATCAGCACTGAACAGGCTACATTGATGGGCAATGAATGGGCTACATTGATGTGCACGGAATGGGCTGCATTGATGGGCACTGAGCAGGCTGCATTGAGGGGCACTGAACAGGCTGCATTGATGGGCACAGAACAGGCCGCGTTAATGGGCACTGAACAGACTCAGCATTGATGGGCACTGAACAGGCTGAATTTATAGGCACTGAATAGCCTGCATTGATGGGCACTGAACAGGCTAAGCTGATGGACAATGAACAAGCTGAGCTGATGAGCACTAAACAGGCTGCATTGATCGGCACTGAACAGGCTCCATTGATGGGCACTGAACAGGCAGCATTGATGGGCACTGAAAAGGCTGAGCTTATAGGCACTGAACAGGCTGTATTTATGGGCACTGAAAAGGCTGAGCTGATGGGCACTGAACAGGCTGAGCTGATGGGCACTGAAAAGGCTAGGCTGATGGGGACTGAGCAGGATACATTTATGGGCACTGAACAGGCTGAGCTGATGGGCACTGAACAGGCTGAGCTGATGGGCACTGAAAAGGTTTCATTGATGGGCACTGAAGAGGCTGCATTAATGGGCACTGAACAGGCAGCATTGATAGGCACTGAACAGGCAGCACTGATGGGCACTGAACAGGCAGCATTGATGGGCACTGAACAGACTCAGCATCGATGGGCACTGAACAGACTCAGCATTGATGGGCTCTGAAGAGGCAGAATTTTAAGGCACTGAAAAGGCTGCATTAATGGGCACTGAACAAGCTGCATTGATGGGCACTGAACAGGCTGAGCTGATGGGCACTGAACAGGCTGAGCTGATGGGCACTGAACAGGCTGCATTGATGAGCACTGAACAGGCTGAATTGATCAGCACTGAACAGGCTACATTGATGGGCACTGAATAGGCTGCAATAATGAGCACTGAACAGGCCAAGATGATGGGCATTGAACAGACTGAGCTGATGGGCACTAAACAGGCTGCATTGATTGGCACTGAACAGGCTCCATTGATGGGCACTGAACAGGCAGCATTGATGGGCACTGAAAAGGCTGAACTTATAGGCACTGAACAGGCTGCATTTATGGGCACTGAAAAGGCTGAGCCGATGGGCACTGAACAGGCTGAGCTGCTAGGCACTGAACAGGTTTCATTGATGGGCACTGAACAGGCTGCATTGATGGGTACTGAACAGGCAGCATTGTTGGGTACTGAACTGGCAGCACTGATGGGCACTGAACAGGCAGCATTGATGGGCACTGAACAGACTCAGCATTGATGGGCTCTGAAGAGGCTGAATTTTAAGGCACTGAACAGGCTGCATTAATGGCCACTGAACAAGCTGCATTGATGGGCACTGAACAGGCTGAGCTGATGGGCACTGAACAGGCTGAGCTGATGGGCACTGAACAGGCTGAGCTGATGGGCACTGAACAGGCTGCATTGATGAGCACTGAACAGTCTGCATTGATCAGCACTGAACAGGCTACATTGATGGGCAATGAATGGGCTACATTGATGTGCACGGAATGGGCTGCATTGATGGGCACTGAACAGGCTGCATTGATGAGCACTGAACAGGCTGAACTGATGGACACTGAACAGGCTGAACTGATGGACACTGAACAGGCTGAACTGATGGACACTGAACAGGCTGAACTGATGGACACTGAACAGGCTGAGCCGATGGGCACTGAGCAGGCCGCATTGATGGGCACTGAACAGGCTGCATTTATGGGCATTGAACAGGCTGGGCTGATCTGGACTGAGCAGGCTGAGCTGCTGGGCACTGAACAGACTGCATTGATGGGCATCGAACAGGATGAGATGATGGGCACTGAACAGGCCGACGTGATGGGCATTGAACAGACTGAGCTGATGGGCACTAAACAGGCTTAATTTATAGGCACTAAACAGGCTGCAATGATGGGCACTGAACAGGCTGCATTGATGGGCACTGAACAGGCAGCATTGATGGGCACTGAACAGACTCAGCATTGATGGGTACTGAACAGGCTGCATTGATGGGCACTGAAAAGGCTGCATTGATGGGCACTGAACAGGCCTAGCTGATGGACACTGAACAGGCTGAGCTGATGGGCACTGAACAGGCTGCATTGATGGGCACTGAACAGGCAGCATTGATGGAAACTGACCAGGCAGCATTGATGGGCACTGAACAGACTCAGCATTGATGGGCACTGAACAGACTCAGCATTGATGGGCACTGAAAAAGCTGAATTTATAGGCACTGAACAGGCTGAGCTGCTGGGCACTGAACAGGCTGCATTGATGGGCACTGAAAAGGCCGAGATGATGGGCACTGAACAGGCCGAGATGATGGGCATTGAAAAGACAGCTGATGGGCACTAAATAGGCTGAATGTATAGGCACTGAACAGGAATCATTGATGGGCACTGAACAGGCTGCATTGATGGGCACTGAACAGACTGCATTGATGGGTACTGAACAGGCAGCACTGATGGGCACTGAACAGGCAGCATTGATGGGCACTGAACAGACATAGCATCGATGGGCACTGAACAGGCTGAATTTATAGGCACTGAGCAGGCTGCATTGAGGGGCACTGAACAGGCTGCATTGATGGGCACAGAACAGGCCGCGTTAATGGGCACTGAACAGACTCAGCATTGATGGGCACTGAACAGGCTGAATTTATAGGCACTGAACAGCCTGCATTGATGGGCACTGAACAGGCAGCATTGATGGGCACTGAACAGACTCAGCATTGATGGGTACTGAACAGGCTGCATTGATGGGCACTGAAAAGGCTGCATTGATGGGCACTGAACAGGCCTAGCTGATGGACACTGAACAGGCTGAGCTGATGGGCACTGAACAGGCTGCATTGATGGGCACTGAACAGGCAGCATTGATGGAAACTGACCAGGCAGCATTGATGGGCACTGAACAGACTCAGCATTGATGGGCACTGAACAGACTCAGCATTGATGGGCACTGAAAAAGCTGAATTTATAGGCACTGAACAGGCTGAGCTGCTGGGCACTGAACAGGCTGCATTGATGGGCACTGAAAAGGCCGAGATGATGGGCACTGAACAGGCCGAGATGATGGGCATTGAAAAGACAGTTGATGGGCACTAAATAGGCTGAATGTATAGGCACTGAACAGGAATCATTGATGGGCACTGAACAGGCAGCATTTATGGGCACTGAACAGGAAGCATTGATGGGTACTGAACAGGCACAATTGATGGGCACTGAACAGATTCAGCATTGATGGGCACTGAACAGACTCAGAACTGATGGGCAGTGAACAGGCTGAATTTATAGGCACTGAACAGGCTGAGCTGATGGGCATTGAACAGTCTGAGCTGATGGGCACTGAACAGGCTACATTGATGGGCACTTAACAGGCTGCATTGATGGGCACTGAACAGGCCGAGATAATGGGCATTGTACATACTGAACTGATGGGCACTAAACAGGCTGAATTAATAGGCACTGAACAGGCTGCATTGATGGGCACTGAAAAGGCTGAGCGCATGGACACTGAATAGGCTGAGCTGATGGGCACTGAACAGGCTGCATTGATGGGCACTAAACAGGCTGCATTGAAGGGCACTGAACAGGCCGAGATGATGGGCATTGTACAGACTGAGCTGATGGGCATTAAAAAGGCTGAATTTATAGACACTAAACAGGCTGCATTGATAAGCACTGAACAGGATGCATTGATGGGCAATGAACAGGCTGAGCTGATAGACACTGAACAGGCTGAGCTGATGGGCACTGAACAAGCTGAGCTGATGGACACTGAATAGGCAGAGCTGATGGGCACTGAACAGGCTGCATTTATGGGCATTGAACAGGCTGGACTTTTCGGGACTGAGCTGGCTGAGCTGCTGGGCACTGAACAGGCAGCATTGATGGACACTTAACAGATTCAGCATTGATTGGTACTGAACAGGCTACATTGATGGGCACTGAACAGGCTGCATTGATGGGCACTGAACAGGCTGAGCTGATGGACACTGAACAGGCTAAACTGATGGGCACTGAACTGGCGGCATCGATGGGCACTGAACAGTCTGCATTTATGGGCATTGAACAAGCTGGGCTGATGGGGATTGAGCAGGCTAAGCTGCTGGGAACTGAACAGGCCGAGATGATTGGCACTGAACAGGCCGACGTGATGGGCATTGAACAGACTGAGCTGATGGGCACTAAACAGGCTGAATTTATAGGCACTGAACAGGCTGCATTGATGAGCACTGAACAGACTGCATTGATGGGCACTGAACAGGCTCCATTGAAGAGCACTAAACAGGCTGGACTTATGGGGACTGAGCTGGCTGAGCTGCTGGGCACTGAACAGGCAGCATTGATTCTGCACTGAACAGATTCAGCAATGATGGGCACTGAACAGGCTGCATTGATGGGCACTGAACAGGATGCATTGATGGGCACTGAACAGGCAGTATTGATGGGCACTGAACAGACTCAGCATTGATGGGCACTGAAACGACTCAGCATTGAAGGGCACTGAACAGGCTGAATATATAGGCACTGAACGGGCTGAGCTGATGGGTACTGAACAGGCTGAGCCGATGGGCACTGAACAGACTGAGCTGATGGGCACTAAACAGGCTGCATTGATGAGCACTGAACAAGCTACATTGATGGCCACTGAACAGGCAACATTGATGGGCACTGAACAGGCTGCATTGTTGGGCAATGAACAAGCCGAGATGATGGGCATTGTACAGACAGAGCTGATCGGCACTAAAAAGGCTGAATTTATAGGCCCTGAATAGGCTGCATTGATGGGCACTGAACAGGTTGCATTGAAGGGCACTGAAAAGGCTAAGCTGATGGACACTGAATAGGCTGAGCTGATGGGCACTGAACAGGCTGCATTGATGGGCACTGAACAGGCTGCATTTATGGGCATGGAACAGGCTGGGCTGATGGGGACTGAGCAGGCTGAGCTGCTGGGCACTGAACAGGCTGCATTGATGGGCACTGAACAGGCTGAGATGATGGGCACTGAACAGGCTGAGATGATGGGCATTGAACAGACAGCTGATGGGCAATAAGCAGGCTGAATTTATGGGCACTGAACAGGCTGCATTGATATGCACTGAACAGGCAGTATTGATGGGCACTGAACAGACTCAGCATTGATGGGCACTGAACAGGCTGAGATGATGGGCACTGAACAGGCTGAGATGATGGGCATTGAACAGACAGCTGATGGGCAATAAACAGGCTGAATTTGTGGGCACTGGACAGGCTGCATTGATGGGCACTGAACAGGTAGTATTGATAGGCACTGAACAGACTCAGCATTGATGGGCACTGAAAAGACTCAGCATTGAAGGGCACTGAACAGGCTGAATATATAGGCACTGAACGGGCTGAGCTGATGGGCACTGAACAGGCTGAGCCGATGGGCACTGAACAGACTGAGCTGATGGGCACTAAACAGGCTGCATTGATGAGCACTGAACAAGCTACATTGATGGCCACTGAACAGGCAACATTGATGGGCACTGAGCAGGCTGCATTGTTGGGCAATGAACAAGCCGAGATGATGGGCATTGTACAGACGGAGCTGATCGGCACTAAAAAGGCTGAATTTATAGGCCCTGAATAGGCTGCATTGATGGGCACTGAACAGGTTGCATTGAAGGGCACTGAACAGGCTGAGCTGATGGACACTGAATAGGCTGAGCTGATGGGCACTGAACAGGCTGCATTGATGGGCACTGAACAGGCTGCATTGATGGGCATGGAACAGGCTGGGCTGATGAGAACTGAGCAGGCTGAGCTGCTGGGCACTGAACAGGCTGCATTGATGGGCACTGAACAGGCTGAGATGATGGGCACTGAACAGGCTGAGATGATGGGCATTGAACAGACAGCTGATGGGCAATAAACAGGCTGAATTTATGGGCACTGAACAGGCATCATTGATGGGCCCTGAACAGGGAGCATTGATGGGCACTGAATAGGCAGCATTGATGGGCACTGAACAGATTCAGCATTGATGGGCACTGAAAAGACTCAGCATTGATCGGCACTGAGCAGACTCAGCATTGATGTGTATTGAACATTCTGAATTTATAGGCACTGAACAGGCTGCACTGATGGGCACTGAACTGGCTGAGCTTATCTGCACTGAACAGGCTGAGCTTATGGGCACTGAACAGGCTGAGCTGATGGGCACTGAACAGGCTGAGCTGATGGGCACTGAACAGGCTGAGCTGATGGGTACTGAACAGGCTGCATTGATGAGCACTGAACAAGCTACATTGATGGGCACTGAACAGGCTACATTGATGGGCACTGAACAGGCTACATTGATGGGCACTAAACAGGCTGAATTTATAGGCACTGAACAGGCTGCATTGATGGGACCTGAACAGACTGCATTGATGGGCACTGAACAGGTTGAGCTGATGGACACTGAGCAGGCTGAGCTGCTGGACACTAAACAGGCTGCATTGATGGGCACTGAACAGGCCGAGATGATGGGCACTGAAAAGGACGAGATGATGGGCATTGAACAGACAGCTGATGGGCACTAAACAGGCTGAATGTATAGTCAGGCTGCATTGATGAGCACTGAACAGGGCATTGAACAGGCTGCATTGATGGGCACTGAACAGGCTGAGCTGATGGGCACTGAACAGGCTGCATTGATGGGCACTGAACAGGCTGAGCTGATGGGCACTGAACAGGCTGCACTGATGAGCACTGAACAGGCTACATTGATGGGCACTGAACAGACTGCATCGATGGGCACTGAACAGACTGCATCGATGGGCACTGAACAGACTGCATCGATGGGCACTGAACAGGCTGCATTGATGGGCACTGAACAGGCTGAGCTGATGGGAACTGAACAGGGTGAGCTAATAGGCACTGAACAGGCTGCATTGATGAGCACTGAACAGGCTACACTGATGGGCACTGAACAGGCTACATTGATGGGCACTGAACAGACTGCATCGATGGGCAATGAACAGGCTGCATCAATGAGCACTGAACGGCTGCATCGATGGGCACTGAATAGGCTACATTGATGGGCACTGAACAGGCTGCATTGATGGGCACTGAACAGGCTGGGTCAATGGGCACTGAACAAACTGCATTGCTGGGCACTGAACAGGCTACATTGATGGGCACTGAACAGGCTGAATTGATGGCACTGAACAGGCTGAGCTGATGGGCACTGAAAATGCTGATCTGATGGGCACTGAACAGGCTGCATTGATGGGCACTAAACAGGCTGCATTAATGTGCACTGAATAGGCTGCATTGAAGGGCACTGAACAGGCTGAGCTGATGGGCACTGAACAGACCGAGATTATGGGCACTGAACATACTGCATTGATGAGCACTGAACAGACTGAGCTGATTTATGGACACTGGTAAGGCTGTATTGATGGGCACTGAACAGACAGAATTTATAGGGACTGAACAGGCTGGCCTGATGGGCACTAAACAGGCTACATTGATGGACACCTGTGAGGATGCATTGATGGGTACTGAACAGACTGCATTGATGGGCACTGAACAGGCTACATTGATAGGCACTGAACAGGCTGCAGTGATGGGCACTGATGAGGCTGCACTGATGAGCACTGGTAAGTATAATACACTCGTCAAATGTGCTTTAAAAATGCACAGTTTTCCCTTTCATGAACAATAAAATAATGACATTATGCGGTTGGGCTGGTATAATAATGCTATGGGGCTGGTATGAAATGATTTCCAGAAATAACGTATATAATCATTACATAAGTACATTACACATACACCGCATATATCATTTGAGGAAAATATGCTTATAAAACGGAAAATTGTATACTCATTGTGACAGACCTAGCCGGGACAGAAGCTTTTGGAGGGGACTGAATGCCAGCCTCTTGCCTACCGAATATGGACCCTGGCATTTGGGTGGAACAGTGCTCGTTGTGAGCTGTATGCCTGGGGACCCTGGAAGTAATGTTACTTTGGATTCAAGTCCATGTCCCCCCAAAACACAAAACTCTGGGAACCCCATATGTACCATATTATAAATAGTGACTGCTTCACAATGTTGTGTGTATATATTGTGTGCTGTCTCATTGTGTTGTGTACTATTTGCTGTGCTAGTTTGGGGTGGGGCTGTATTCCAATGTTCTATTGTGTCTGTCTGCCTTGGATCTCACAGGATGTGTATCTCTATGGAGGGAGGGGGGATTCCTCCAACAGCTCTCCCTGCTGATAAGACTGTTTTTTGATGAGAAGTTATACACACCTGACCTGTATGTGTCCATTGTCATTGGGGGAGTGTTTTGAAGTGGGATCTGTATAGCATGTGTTTGAATTAAAATTCATTCCTGCTTGAACCTCAAGACAGAGCCTTGTCTCGTATTTGGGTAGAATTAGTTGTATGGGTTCCTTGTTCAGCTGACCGGAGTGTTCGGTAGCTGCCTTTGTGTTTGGGTATGGAATGTCCTAAATGACTTTAAACCCTTTCATACTCGGGGTGTCGTTAAACTCACCCTTCCGTAATTTTCCGTTGCTGACGCATCTTCATGGCAGCACACACTGGGTTGTGACTCTGCCCCCACAACCTGACAGGATTGGTTAACTATAAATTTGAAGGGGAGACACCCCGCTGCATTCTCTGTATATATCACCTTAAAACAGGGTGGGATTCTGTGTGCTGCCATGAAGATGCGTCAGGAAAGGAAAATTACGGAAAGGTGAGTATACAATTTTCGGTTTTCCTGACGCCCTCATGGCAGCACACACTGGGAAATAACTCGCCAGTCGGGTGGGTGCAAAAAAATAATATTTATTCCTTATAATGCTGAAGAATTGGCTCTAACAACAGATCTACCGAAGTCTGCCATAGCTAAATGAGCAGAGTTTACTCTATAGTGAGAAATGAAAGTGTGCCTGGAGGACCAAGTCGCTGCCCTGCAAATCGTCTCCAGTCAGACCCTGCAATATGCTGCCCAGGAGGTTGCCACTGCCCTGGTCGAGTGAGCCCTGATGTCTTCAGGAATTGCTAGTTGACGAATGGAGTATGCCTTCTTGATGGATTTGACTAACCAGGAGGCGATAGTATGTGAAGTAGCCACTTGACCTCATCTGTTTCCATTAGGGATAACCATGAGGGAATCCGTCTTCCTAAAAGGAGTTGTAGCCGTAAGGTAACTAATGATGGTTGTTTTAACATCCAGTGCATGAGGTTTGCCTTGTTCATTAGTGAAGGATGGAAGGATGATGTCTTGGTTATAATGGAAGGAGGTCGCTACCTTCAGGATGAAGTGGTCTGAAGGTCTCAGTACCATTTAATCAGGGAAAAACACTAAGTAGGGTTCCGTTGCCATTATTGCTTGGATTTCAGATACTCTCTTTGCTGATGTAATTGCGATGAGGAAGGGTAGTTTCAGAGTTAAATCCCACAGTGAGATTGATTTGAATGGGGTAAAAGGAGGATTTGAAAAGGCATCAAGTACTACTAAGAGGTCCCATGATGGGAACGTTGGTTTCTTGGGAGGTCTGATCTTCAGACAGGCTTTTAGAAATTGGATTACCAGAGGGTGTAATGCCCATCTAGTGCCTGTTTTGACAGACAAAGCGGATACTTGAACCTTCAAGGTACTCGAGCTTAAGCCCTTGTCAACTCCTGACTGGAGGAACTCTAAATTTGAGGAGGTTCTGGTGAAACGGGAGTCCATCCCCTCTGCTGTGCCATGGAAAAGAACTTCCCCCAAATTCTTGTGTAGGTGGTGTTGGTGGTAGTTTTCCTGGCCTGCATCAGAGTTGATATTACTTCCTGAGAACAGCCTTGTTCCCTCAGCCTAACCCTTTCAACTTCCAAGTCGTCAGATGCAACCTCTCCGGAGCCAGATGTAAGAATTGGCCTTGAGATAGAACCGGGGTTATCGGAAGAGGAATTGGAGGCTGAAGACTGAGTTGCAACAGGGTTGTGAACCACGGTCTCCTCTGCCAGAATGGGATTACCGCGATTACTGTAGCTGAAGATCTCCGGAGCCTGGACAGGAACCTTGCAATTAGCGGAGTTGGAGGGAATATGTACCCCAACTTGAAATTCCATGGGTGAATTAGGCAATCTATTCCCTCGGCTGACGGGAATGACACTCTTGACAGGAACCTCCGACACTTGGCGTTCGCAGGTGTGGCTGCTAAGTCGACCTCTGGCATTCCCCAAGTCTTCGTAAGAAGGGAAAAGGCCTGGTAGCTCAAGGACCATACGTTGTTCGAGAGAGTCTTTCTGCTCAGATAGTCGGCTAACATATTCTGTGCTGCTGGGACGTATACTGCCCTCAGGTCTGTCAGATGTGCCTGTGCCCATTCCAAGATGGGATGGACTTCCTCCATCAGCGTGCGACTCCTGGTACCCCCTTGCGTCTGGATATAGGACACTGCAACTCTGTTGTCCATCCGGATAAGCACATTCTTCCCCCTCAGGAATGATGCAAATGCCATGAGAGCCTGGAAGGCTACCCTGAGCTCTAGTATATTTGATACTACACCCTGGGCTTTAATTTGCCATCGGCCTTGAGCTGCTTGATCTCGATAGTGAGCTCCCCAACTGCTCTGACTGGCATCCGATGTGACTTCTTCTGGGCCTAGTAGAACTATCGATCTGTATCTTCTGAGGTTGATCGAGTGTGTCCATCACCATACCGACTGTTTCACCGATCTGGGAATGAGAATAGTTTGACGCATTGATACTCCATCCCACTGCCTTAGAAAGGAGTTTTGTAGCACTCTCATGTTGCATTGTGATCACTGCACCATGGGTAGAGTCACAGACATGGACCCTAGCACACTAAAGCAGGCTCTGGCTGGTAGATGCCTTGCTGACAATAATTTCTGCATCTTCTGAATTAGAGGCTGCACTTTCTCTTGAGGAAGTTGTACCCTGTTCAATTTGATATCCAGTTCTGCTCCCAGAAATACCATAGTTTGTGTGGGTTGCAGATTGCTCTTCTTCCAGTTGACTAGCCAACCAAAGTTCTGGAGGGTCGTGAGTAAAATTCTCCGATGACAGAGCAGAGTTTTCCGACTCTCTGCTAAGAGTACCATATCATCCAAATAATGGTGAATTCGCAGTCCCTTTTCTCTGAGGAACGCAATCTAGGGTAAGAGGACCTTGGTAAACGTCCTGGGAGCAGAAGAGATGCCGAATGGGAGGCACTGGAATTAGAAGTGGCACTGGTTGATAGCGAATCGGAGAAACTTCTGAAAGTCAGGATGAATCGAGATATGTAGATAAGCATCTGACAAATCTACCGATAGCATCCAGTCTCCCAGGTTTACTGCCAGTAGTATGGACTGGAGGCTCTCCATCTTGAAAGCCTCTATTTTGATCTTCTTGTTGAGGTTTTTTAAATCCAGTACTGGTCGTAAGTCTCCTGTCTTCTTTTTTACCAAAAATAAGGGGGAAAAGAACCCCCTCCCCTTTTGGTATGATGGAACTTCTAGAATTGCTCCCTTTTGCTTCAATTCTGTTACATATTTTAGTAGCAACTTCCTTTTGTCTAGAGAGGATGGCAGTCTGGTTGGTTGGAAGTGATTTCCTGGGAGTCTGCCCATGAACTTCCATTTATGTCCAAATCTGATTGTGGATAGTGTCCATAGATCTTTTATGTGGTTTGACCAAATCTGTACAAACTTTTTGAGCCTGGCACCCACCTGTGCAGGATGGGCAGGCGAACCCTCAAAAGGACTTGCTGTTCCCCAGCCGGGGTAGTCTTGGACTTCTGCACCCTCAGAAAAGAAGGTTGTGTATTTCTCCAGTCTCTTTTAAATTCTCTGCCTGGACGGTAGGATTTAGCTTCCCTGTATCTATCGGGGGGGTTGCGTCTTTAGGAAGGACCCTTTTGGGCCTTGGGTCTCCTGTCAGAGGGAATCAACCCTGACTTTCCTCCCGTTACCTTGGAGATGGCAGAGTCCAATTTGGACCAGAACAGATGGTGCAGAATCCCATCGTATGGGATTCTGCACCAATTTGTTCTTGATGCGGTGTCGGCTACCCACGGTTTCAGCCACGTGGCCCTTCTTGCCATCACTGAGGCTAGCATCGCTCTTGCTGAAGACCTAATGATATCGACTGAGGCTTCCACCACGAAGTCGCCTGCCAATTTAATTTCCTGAAGAGAGGAGATTATCAGTACCATCTTGAAGGGCTCTGTCTATACTAGTTGCCCATCTTGAGATGGCTCTAGCCACTGCCGCTATGGTAATTGCTGGCCTGCAAGCGCCCCCGGCCGTGGGATATACTTTTTTTAATTCCAGATCCATTTTTCGATCAAGAATGTCCCGAAAGGAAACTGCGTCCTCGATTGGCAGCATGACATGCCTGGCAAGACGCAGCAAGGATGAGTCAACGACAGGAGCGTTAATCAAGGAATTGACTTTCGATTCTTTTAAAAGGTACATCTTTGCAAGTCGGTTGGTAAGACTGGACCGCTTGTCAGATCTTTCCCATTCATCTTTAATTAGATCCTTCAGTTCATCTATAAAAGGGAAGGATTCTGGTTCCTTTTTTAAATTTGGGAAATATTTCCGAATCTTTTGAGGTTTCACCCTGTCTTCTTCCCAGTCAATTGCTTCTTTAACTGTTTTCGTAAAAGGCTCGACTGGGGAGAAATCGAACTCTGCAAACACCTCCTGCTCTTCATCTCCAGAGGAGGACTCTCACACTCGGGTGCGATGAAAGTCTGCAGATGACGTGCTTGGAGCAGGCCTGTCCTTTAGAGGTGCCGTTGTCTCCAGTATGGATTCCTGCACCGACTCACTTATGAGCTCCGTGGCCATCCTTGCGTCTGATTCCTTCTCCTTTGTTGCCTCATTGAAGCATGAGCGGCAGGCTAACTTATCTGGCAAGGCAGGTGCGCCGCATACCCAGCAAGCGTTTGCTGCAGGATGGGTGTGGCGGCTCTGGTCATGGTGCAATGAGGGTGACCATCTGCGGCATGACCGGCTATGACGGGAGCGGCTGTGGCGTGAGCGGCTATGTCTTGATCGGCGGTAGCGGGAGGAAGATCTTGAACAGCTTCTGCGGGACCTCCTGCTTGAAGCATAACTTAATCTTCCTCTGTGCCTGGAGCTTGCAGCTCTTGACCTGATAGGGCTTGCAGAAACGCAGCGTTAGTGGTCCAGCTCTCTTTTTTCCCCTTCTTCAATACTTACCTAAATGGAGGACAGCCTCTTACCTAGTCTGTTGGTGGTGGTCTGCGTGGGCAGTGGTCTCCATAAGTAGAGCAGAGATACACAGCCTGAAGGGAAATAAGAGAGGAAAAGGAAAAATAAAGTTTTTTTTTTTTTAAACTGAGATGGTAGGAAGGGGCTTTATAAAGCCCTGGGGCAGCTGATTGTAATCCTACCTGGAATTGAAGCGAATCCCAGTCTCCTGTGCAGTGACCAGAAGCATACACAGAAGAAGCTAGGCTTTTGAATCTGCCGCCACCGTTGCGGCAAAAATGACGTTTGTGCGCATGCGCAGAAGTGTCCCGTCCCTTCCGGCGCCATCTTGGAGAAGGTCAACGGCCTCTGACTGCTGATTTACCTCGCTCTGCACACACGCAAAGTGGAGGAGGAGGTGTGGCGGCCATAACGGCTCCACAGTCCAAAGGACAGCAAGGCTCAGCAGTCCCCCGAACAGGGGGAAACAAAAAGGTTAGAAAAAAAACAGGATAGAAAAAACAGGCAAATAAAGTGTGGGACCACTGCAAAATAATAAAGCTTCTTTAACCGGTTCAATACCGGGCAATTTCACCCCCTTCCTTCTCAGGCCAATTTTTAGTTTTCAGCACTGTCGCACTTTAAACGTCAATTGCGCGGTCGTGCGACGTTGTACCCAAAAGAAATTGATGTCCTTTTTTTCACCACAAATAGAGCTTTTTTTTGGTGGTATTTGATCGCCTCTGCGGTTTTTATTTTTTGCGCTATAAACAAAAGAAGAGCGACAATTTTGAAAAAAACACAATATTTTTTACTTTTTGCTATAATAAATATCCCAATTTTTTTTTTTAAAAACACATTTTTTCCTCAGTTTTGGCCGATACGTATTCTTCTACATATTTTTGGTAAAAAAAAATCGCAATAACCGTATATTGATTGGTTTGCGCAAAAGTTATAGCGTCTACAAAATACGGGATAGATTTATGGCATTTTTAAAAAAAAAATATTTTTTAATTTTTTTTAGCGGCGATCGCCATTTTTTTTGGTGACTGCGACATTATGGCGGACACATCGGACACTTTTGACACATTTTTGGGACCAATCACATTTATACAGCGATCAATGCTATAAAATTGCATTGATTACTGTGTAAATGTGACAGGCAGTGAAGGGGTTAACCACTAGGGGGCGGGGAGGGGTTAATATGTTTCCTAGGGAATGATTCTAACTGAAGGGGGAGGGGACGCACTAGAGGAGGAGACCGATCTGTGTTCCTCCTTTCTGGGAACACAGATCGCTCTCCTCAGAGCTGACAGGCTGTGGATCTGTGTGTTTACACACACAGATCCACATGCCGGCCCGGTTAACGGGCAATCGCGGGTGCCCGGCGGACATCGCGGCCGCCGGGCACACGCACCGGGTCCCGAGGAACGCAGCGGGCTGGGAATCCCAGGACGTCATATGACGTCCACCCAGGATGGGAGATCCCATCTGTGGACGTCATATGACTATGGGCGGGTAGGGAAGTGGTTAAAGATGCCCCCTGAGACCTCCAGAACGGGGGTTCCCTCCATAGAAGCTCCTTTAGAGACTGTACAGGAGGGAGTTCCAAACAAGAGGCTTGAACCTGCTGGGGCAAGTGCGGTAAGAGGACCTTTCCTTGGACTTCCAACAGGGGAGGCTTTGTCCATCCAAACTGTCAGGTGAGGATAAAAAAGAGAATGCAGCGGGGTGTCTCCCCTTCAAATTTATAGTTAACCAATCCTGTCAGGTTGTGGGGGCAGAGTCACAACCCAGTGTGTGCTGCCATGAAGGCGTCAGGAAAATAGTTTACCATTAAAAAATATATATATATATATGCCCCCGGATTTAATTTTAAAAATCTGGTCACCTTAACTTAGAGCAGGGATGATAAAAAATGGGTGTGTCAGGGGCTACTCCAAAAATTGCCCCACGACAACAAAAAATTTGTTGTGGACTATCTCGGTACCCAGGGATTTAGACAAAGTAAGTACAAAAATATAAATTTATTGAAAAAGGACAAAAATGAAGAACATTGGATACAACAATATATAAAATGGTTATTGCATACTGTTACAAATGGTACAGACAGAGAATAGGTAGACCCCACATGGATGTGGGGAGAAAAAGATGTAGGTCCAAACGTAATCCTCTACATGTTTCGTGACAGAGGTCGCTTCTTCAGGAGGCGTTGACCATAAACATCTATGAAGAAATACAATCTTATAGTTATATACCATATTTATCGGCGTATAACACGCACCGGCGTATAACACGCACCCCAATTTAGGAGGCAATTTTAAGGGAAAAAAACTTTTAGGAGGGAAGTTGAAGGGAAAAAAACTTACATTTAAATGCCCATCATTGCAGCCTTCTCAGTGCAGCCTTGCCCCAGTGCAGCCATGTCAGTGCAGCCTTCCCCAGTGCAGCCTTGTCAGTGCAGCCTTCCCCAGTGCAGCCTTGTCAGTGCAGCCTTCCCCAGTGCAGCTTTGTCAGTGCAGCCTTGTCTGTGCAGCCTTCCCCAGTGCAGCCTTGTCAGTGCAACCTTGTCAGTGCAGCCTTGTCAGTGCAGCCTTCCCCAGTGCAGCCTTCCCCAGTGCAGCCTTCAAACCTCTATCCCAGCTAACCTGGGCTTCAAAATCGCCGACCGCAATTTGAAAATGGTGCCGCCGGCGCCGAAATACACAGAGCCGGTCCTCGGCTCTTCCCGGCGGCTCTCGTTCACTTTCGGCTCCACTCGTAGTCCCGAGCGGAGCTATCCGAACCTAGCCGAGTAGGTTCAGATAGCTCCGCTCGGGACTACGAGTGGAGCCGAAAGTGAACGAGAGCCGCCGAGAAGAGCCGAGGACCGCCTCTGTGTATTTCGGCGCCAGCGGCACCATTTTCAAATTGCGGTCAGCGATTTTGAAGAATTGACAGCTCGGGATCGCAGGGGATCGGCGTATAACACGCACCTGCGATTTTCCCCTGATTTTCAGGGGAAAAAAGTGCGTGTTATACGCCGATAAATACGGTAATCACAAATAATAGAAAAATAGAAAAACAGGGAATACAATTTACATAAATACAAGTAATCAGATAATTTTGGAGTGTTATAATCAGGCATGGCTTACCAATGGGAACCCAAAAGAGGGTACCAGAAGGCACAATTTGAGGCAACCTGAACGGGTAATCACCCCCCTGGGCGAACACGGGAAGCGCTAAAAGGTGCAATAACTGAAATAAAGAATATATGTAAAATTGCATATAAGAAATATGCACGTGTAGGTCTATATAGTCTATAAACAGAGCGAACAGGGAAGGAGGTGGGGGGGGGGAGGGAAGGAAACATCAATCCAATTAAGGACTGACAAATCATAAGCAGATGACAATGAACAAATGTCAAAAAACAAAAAGCGTCAATGAAGCCCTCTCATATAAACCTAACTTATGAATGACCTGTTTCTTGATTTCACCTTCTCTTGACCTTTGCTTATGTTCTCTCGGGCCCTTGCATTTTGTTTTTTGTCATTTGTTAATTGTTCATTGTCATCTGTTTATTATTTATTTTTATTTTCCCATAACTTCTGTGTCCTTATTCCAATTTTCCCTCCCTTTTCTTTCTACCCCTACCCCCCCCCCCCTCCCCTTTCACCACATTTACCTTTACCTTTGATAACCATGACGAGTGTTGACTGTTAATTGGGTCAAGTATATATTGCAAAATATTCCTTATTTTAATTTTAGGATCCATTTGTAATTGTGTGTGATCCTTTGTGGCGCTATTTTGACTGAAGACAAATTGTTTTTATCATTAACAACATTTGTAATCGCTTGGCATATGTGTGTGCCTTGTGCACGGACTGGGATGGAATTCCTGCTGTGGCCGTAATCTTGACACACACACCGCCTCGCTAACTGCTTTATTCAATCCATGTTCTTTGATTAAACCTTTCTTGTCATGCATGCTTTATGTAAATTGTATTCCCTGTTTTTCTATTTTTCTATTATTTGTGATTATATAAGATTGGATTCCTTCATAGATGTTTATGGTCAACTCCTCCTGAAGAAGCGACCTCTGTCACAAAACATGTAGAGGATTACGCTTAGACCTACATCTTTTCTCCCCACATCCTTGTGGGGTCTACCAGTTCTCTCTCTGTATCATTTGTAACAGTATGCAATAACCATTTTATATATTGTTGTATCCAATGTTCTTCATTTTTGTCCTTTCAATAAATTAATATTTTTATACTTACTTTGTCTAAATCCCTGGGTACCGAGATAGTCCACAACAATTTTTGTTGTTGTGGGGCAATTTTTGGAGTAGCCCCTGACACACCCATTTTTCATCATTCCCAGTTCAAGGATGATGGTACCTGCCTCTATTTTTTATACTTTTTAGATTGAGGCATTACCTTATATTTAACTTAGAGCAGGGGTAGGCAACCTCGGCCCTCCAGCTGTTTTGAAACTACAACTCCAATGAGACATTGCACGACCCTGACAAACACAGGCATGACTCCTAGAGGCAGAGGCATGATGGGATTTGTAGTTTCACCACAGCTGAAGGGCCGAGGTTGTCTACCCCTGACGTAGAGTCACCACACGTTAAAAAATAGGTTAAAATATTTTGGACGTGCATCAAGATTAGACATTTTTGGCACTCAGTAGTGCACTATGCCACCACACACTTGGTAAACTACCTACCTGCAACCCCTTAGTGGGCACTTTTTGGTCTAATGAATATCCCAGGTATCAAAATTTTGAGAGGCTGTAAACAACATTTTACCTTAATATCGCTTGAGGTACAGAATGTGATTCTTCATCAGTGGATTTACCCGGATACCCCCCACTGCTTCATTATTCATAGTTAAATTATATGTTTTGCACATGGAATGGGTAGAGGCCTCCTTTTGTAAGGACTCACAGGTCCAAAATTTCTTTGAGGTTCGGGAATCGGGAACATAAAAATTAAATTTAAAAAATGCTTTTTATTTAATCAACATATACACTCACCAGCCACTTTATAAGGTACACCTGTTCAATTGCTTGTTAACCCAAATAACTAATCAACCAATCACATGGCAGAAACTCGATGCATTTAGGCATCTAGACGTGGTAAAAACAACCTGCTGAAGTTCAAACCGAGCATCAGAATGGGGAAGAAAAGGGATCTAAATGACTTGAACTTGAACGTGGCATGGTTGTTGGTGTCAGACAGGCTGGTCTGAGTATTTCAAAAACTGCTGATCTACTGGGATTTTCATGTACAACCATTTCTAGGGTTTACATAGAATGGTCAGAAAGAGAGAAAATATCCAGTGAGCAGCAGTTGTGTTGACGAAAATGCCTTGTTGATATCATATCATAGGAGCATGGGCATACTGGTTCGAGATAATAGAAAGGCAACAGTAACTCAAATAACCACTCCTTACAACCAAGGTATGCAGAATACCATCCCTGAACACACAACACATCGAACCTTGAAGCAGAAGGGCTACAGTAGCAGAAGACCACACCAAGTGCCACTTTGTCAGCTAAGAACAGGAATCTGAGGCTACAATTTTCACAGGCTCACCAAAATTGGACATGAGAAGATTGGAAAAACATTGCCTGGTCTGAGGAGTCTTGATTTAAGTTGTGACATTCAGATGGTAGGGTCAGAATTTGGCGTAAACAACATGAAAGCATGGTTCCATCCTGCCTTGTATCAACGGTTCAGGCTGGTGGTGTAATGGTGTGGAGGATATTTTCTTGGCACACCTTGGGTCCCTTAGTACCAATTGAGCATCGTTTAATCATTTAAAAGTCCATTTCTTTATGATTACAGTGTACCCATCTTTTGATGGCTACTTCCAGCAGGATAATGCGACCTGTCACAAAGCTCAAATCATCTCAAACTGGTTTCTTGAACATGACAATGAGTTCACCGTACTCAAACGGCCTCCACAGTAACCAGATCTCAATCTAAAAGAGCACCTTTGAGATGTAGTGGAACAGGAGATTCACATCATGGATGTGCACCTGACAAATCTGTAGCAACTGCATTATGCCATTATGTCAATATGGATCAAAATCTCAGAGGAATGTTTCCAAAACCTTGTTGAATCTATGCCACAAAGAACTAAGGTAGGTCTGAAGGTAAAAGGGGGTCCAACCCGATAATAGCAAGGTCTACCTAATAAAGTGGCTGGTGAGTATACAGTATCTCACAAAAGTGAGTACACCCCTCACATTTTTGTAAATATTTTATTCTATCTTTTCATGTGACAACACTGAAGAAATAACACTTTGCTACACTGTAAAGTAGTGAGTGTACAGCTTGTGTAAATTTTCTGTCCCCTCAAAATAACTCAACACACAGCCATTAATGTCTAAACTGCTTGCAACAAAAGTAAGTACACCCCTAAGTCAAAATGTCCAAATTGGGCCCAATTAGCCATTTCCCTTCCCGATGTCATGTGACTCGTTAGTGTTACAAGGTCTCAGGTGTGAATGGGGAGCAGGTGTGCTAAATTTGGTGTTATCGCTCTCACTCTCTCATATTGGTCACTGGAAGTTCAACATGGCACCTCATGGCAAAGAACTCTCTGAGGATCTGAAAAAAAGAATTGTTGCTCTACATGAAGATGGCCTAGGCTATAAGAAGATTGCCAAGACTCTGAAACTGAGCTGCAGCACGGTGGCCAAGACCATACAGCGGTTTAACAGGACAGGTTCCACTCAGAACAAGCCTCACCATGGTCGACCAAAGAAGTTGAGTGCACATGCTCAGCGTCATATACAGAGGTTGTCTTTGAGAAATAGATGTAGGAGTGCTGCCAGCATTGCTGCAGAGGTTGAAGGGGTGGGGGGTCAGCCTGTCAGTGCTCAGACCATAGGCCGCACACTGCATCAAATTGGTCTGCATGGCTGTCATCCCAGAAGGAAGCCTCTTCTAAAGATGATACACAAGAAAGCCCGCAAACAGTCTGCTGAAGATAAGCAGACTAAGGGCATGGATTACTGGAACCATGTCCTGTGGTCTGATGAGACCAAGATAAACATATTTGGTTCAGATGGTGTCAAGCGTGTGTGGCAGCAACCAGGTGAGGAGTACAAAGACAAGTGTGTCTTGCCTACAGTCAAGCATGGGGGTGGGAGTGTCATGGTCTGTGGCTGCATGAGTGCTGCCGGCACTGGGGAGCTACAGTTCATTGAGGGAACCATGAATGCCAACATGTACTGTGACATACTGAAGCAGTGCATGATTCCCTCCCTTCAGAGACTGAGCCGCAGGGCAGTATTCCAACATGATAATGACCCCAAATACACCTCGAAGATGACCACTGCCTTGCTAAAGAAGCTGAGGGTAAAGGTGATGGACTGGACAAGCATGACTCCAGACCTAAACCCTATTGAGCATCTGTGGGGCATCCTCAAACGGAAGGTGGAGGAGCGCAAGGTCTCTAACATCCTTCAGATCTTTGATGTCATCATGGAGGAGTGGAAGAGGACTCCATTGGCAACCTGTGAAGCTCTGGTGAAATCCATGCCCATGAGGGTTAAGGCAGTGCTGGAAAACAATGGTGGCCACACAGAATATTGACACTTTTGGGCCAATTTGGACATTTTCACTTAGGGGTGTACTCACTTTTGTTGCCAGCGGTTTAGACATTAATGGCTGTGTGTTGAGTTATTTTGAGGGGGCAGCAAATTTACATTGCTATACAAGCTGTACACTCACTACTTTACATTGTAGCAAAGTGTCATTTCTACAGTGTTGTCACATGAAAAGATATAATAAAATATTTACAAAAATGTGAGGGGTGTACTCACTTTTGTGAGATACTGTATATTCAGTGCCTTGAAAAAGAATTCATACCCCTTGAAATTTTCCACATTTTGTCATGTTGCAACTCAAAACGTAAATGTGTTTTATTTGGATTTTATGTGATAGACCAACACAAAATGGCACATAATTGTGAAGTGAAAGTAAAATGATAAATGATTTTCAATTTTTTTTTACAAATAAATATCTTAAAAGTGTGGTGTGCATTTGGATTCAGCCCCCTTTACTCCAATACCCCTAACTAAAATCTAGTGGAACCAATTGCCTTCAGAAGTGACCTAATTAGTAAATAGAGTCCACTAGTGTGTAATTTAGTCTCAGTATAAATACAGCTGTTCTGTGAAGCCCTCAGAGGTTTGTTAGAGAACTTTAGTGAACAAATAGCATCATGAAGGCCAAGAAACACATCAGACAGGTCAGGGATAAAGTTGTGGAGAAGTTTAAAGCAGGGCTAGGTTATAATAAAATCTCAACTTTTCAACATCTCACAGAGCACTGTTAATCCATCATCTGAAAATGCAAAGAGTATGACACAACTGCAAACCTACCAAGACATGGCCATCCACCTAAACTGACAGACCGGGCAAGGAGAGCATTAATCAGAGAAACAGCCAAGAGGCCCATGGTAACTCTTGAGGAGCTGCAGAGATCCACAGCTCAGGTGGTAGAATCTGTCCACAGTAAAACTATTAGTCATGCAATCCACACATCTGGCCTTTATGGAAGAGTGGCAAAAAGAAAGCCATTGTTGAAAGAAAACCATAAGAAGTTCAGTTTGCAGTTTGCTGGAAGCCATGTGAGGGACACAGCAAACATGTGGAAGAAAGTGCTCTGGTCAGATGAGACCAAAATTTAAATTTTTGGCCTAAAAGCAAAACGCTATGTGTTTCAGAAAACTAAAACTTCACATCACCCTGAACACCGCATCTCTACCGTGAAACATGGTGGTGGCAGCATCATGTTATGAGGATGCTTTTCTTCAGCAGGGACAGAGAAGCTGGTCAGAGTTGATGAAAAATATTCTTTCCATAGAGACCATTTGTAGTGTGATAGAGGTGTGGAAAGAGATAGAACAGGGCTGTGTTCAGTGCTATTAGACTATTAGTGTGCTATAGTGTTCTATTCTGATTCTATTGTCAGTGTAGAATATCAGTGTGCATCTAGGGATAGTTCAGTGTGAGTGTAGTGCGACCATTCACCTTTACATTTGTGTGAATGTAGGGATAGTTCAGCCAGTGTGATTTTAGTGACCGTTTACCACAGTATAAACAAGTATAATAAAATTTGCGTTACTGCAAGTTTAACGCTGCATAGTTCTGTGCATTACTGCAACTTCAACGCCACATATTTCATTGCGTTACTGCAAGTTCAACATCATATAGTTCTGTGCGTTACTGCACATTTGACGCAGTATATTGCAGTATATTATATAGTGTATCCGTGGAATATGTCTGTGAATACTCAAATTAAAGTGCACCAAACACCACTTTCCATTGATTAAAGTGCATCCACGTACACATTTACATTACATTTTGTTAATAAGCACCCTAACTCCCCCCCTCATGTCTGGGGGGACAGCAAGGAGAGTCAGACATTCTATGGCACTGTAAAGGGGCCAGCAGCTTATGTGTCCACAGGCAAATGTGGACGTGGTCAGTCCTCAGGCAGGGTATCATTTCCTATGTTTAGTGATGTTTCCCATGCTTACCAGCCACATCATGCAGAGGAGGGGTAGACTGGCTTACTAAACCACCCTCATCCTCCTCCTCGGTCACCCAAGCAGAAACTAGTGCGTAGTCCCCTGCAGCTGCCAGAGTGGCAAGAACTGTCTCCTTGTCCACAGCTATTCCTGCCATAGCCTCAGCATCAGGCATGGAGGAGTAAGCGGAGTTATTTGAACACAGCGTCAGCTACTTGCTCCTTGACGATGTACAGCCATTACTCGATTCAGATGTTGGTTCTGACTCTGAGGTTGAAGAAAGCAGGAACATGAGCCTACAGAAAGGGGGGAACACTGGTACACAAGATGATTGGAATGATGATGATGATGATTGGAATGATGATGATGATGATTGGAATGATGATGGTGATGATTGGAATGATGATGATGAATGGAATGATGATGATGATTGGAATGATGATGATGATGATGCACAACCCCAAAGAGGCAGCCATCATAGAAGAGTAGAGAGCAACCACCCTATTCCATCACATTGTGGAGCTGTTATCTCCTGGCCCTCTTCCCACAGCTCAGCTGTCTGCACCTTTTTTAGTATGCAGCCAATTGCACTGTTGCTATTTGCAAACTTTGTCTCAAGCGTGGCAGAAACACCAACCATTTGGGTACCACATGCTTGACAAGACATTTAACCTCCCACCACTCAGCCCATTGGCAAGAGCACTTAAAAGCCACACAAAAGGGGCACAAATCTGTCCCTCCTCCTTACTCACCTCAGTCTGTGCCTGCTGTCAGCACTTCCAGGAGACTAACCATCCCTCCAGTTTCCTGATCGGTAGTCTTGTTATCCCAGTATCAGGTGGAAGGGCAGTTGAGATCCTGCAGCCAGAAATACGGGGACCACAATGGGAAGTGTAAACAGACTAAATCAATGAACACCAAACAAACAACTCTCAGTTGATAGAGAGTGAAGTCAGCAAACCCTGATCAGAGTAATCTAAAGGAGTAGTCCAAGAGGCAAGGTCGGGAACAGGCAGAGTCGACAACAGTGATCAGCAAAGTCCAAAGGAATAGTCCAAGAAGCGTAGTTGGGAACAGGCCAAAGCCAGCAGCAGAAATATAATATGTTAAACACCAATAACCAGGAAACAGGACCTATACTACGGCAAAGACACTAGTCACTAGATCAGGTGGCTGCCTACAGCTAACCCCTTGTATTTGCGTACAGACTACAGCAGAACCTTTCTTATGCTCCTCCAGTGCTTCGTTAATCTTGACACCATGTTGGCTGCCGCAGGTACCTCTATCAGAGAGGACTGGATGGGAAGAACCCTTCCAGTTGATACCCAAAGGCAGCTTGGAAAGGGGAACATCTAAGAGAAGAGTGTTATTGCGAATTGTGTGCTAATTCAGCTAAAGGTAACATCTCACTCCAGTTGTCATGTTCAGCAATAATATAAGCTCGTAGGTAGATCTCCAAATCTTGATTGACCCTTTCTGTCTGGCCATTAGATTGGGGGTAGTATCCCAAGGACAGGGAACTCTTGATCCCCAGATGTTTGCAATCGGCCCTCCAGAATGAAGATATGAATTGAGGGCCTCTGTTGCTAACAATATCGACAGGAATGCCGTGTAAATGGATGACATTCTCAATAAAGGATAGAGCCAAGCTGGAGGCAGAAAGTAGTGCGGGCAAAGGAATGAAGTGGGCTAACTTAGAAACTACCACCCTACCACACTACTACCACCCAAATGACGGCATTCCCACTGGAGGTGTAGTAGACCTCGTGGAACAGAACAATGCATTTTGATGGCCGCACAAACTGAACAAGCTCTAACAAAGGCTATAACATCCCTGTTTAGAGTAGGCCACCAAACCAGGGACTTCAAGGAGTAGGAAGATTTGATTGATACCAGGGTGTTCCAGATACCTTCTACCCATGGGCCCATTGTAAAACTTCTTTCCGTAGTTCAAGGGGAACAAACAAGGTATTGGGTGGAACAGAGAGATTAGAAGGTGCCCGAGATTGTGCAGCCAACAAGTTCCTTTGTAGAGTAGTATCCAGTTGAGCAATAATTTGTTCAGGAGGAACAATATGATCTGGAGGTATTTGCAGATTCTCACAAGAGAATTGCTGGGATAGGGCATCGGCCTTGGTGTTCTTGGTGCCAGGAATGTACGTTACTACAAATTTGAACCAGGAGGAAAAAAAAGTGCCCAGCAGGCTTGTCTGGAATTAAGTCTTTGAGCTTTCCCCAGGTAGGTCAGGTTCTTATGGTCAGTCTGAACCACAACCGGAAGTGTTGTAAGTGTTTCCATTCGGAGAATGCTAGCTTTATAGCCAAAAGCTCTCTATTCCCTATTTCGTAGTTTTGTTCTGCGAGAGAGAATTTCTTGGAGGATAAAGATTGTTGGAAGTAGGTTCTTGTTGAGATAACACTGCTCCAGCACCTACTTCAGAGGCATCAACCTCCAAGAAAAATTGAGCAGATGGCTGAGGATGGCGGAGTACAGGAGTGGAGCAAAAGGCAGACTTTAGATGACTGAACGCCTCCAGAGCTTCTGGAGGCCACAAAGAGCAGTTGGTCCCTTTCTTAGTGAAAGCAGTAATGGGAGCCAGAACCTTGAAAAAATTCTTGATAAATTTCTGATAATAATTACAGAACCCAATGAAACGCTGGATTTCTTTTAAAGTGATAGGTCTGGACCATAGTAAGATGGCACTGAGCTTCTTGCAATCCATCTGGAATCCTTCAGACGAAATTATGTAACCCAGGAAGGGTATTTCAGGTAGTTCAAAGGAGCACTTGGAAAGTTTGGCATACAACCTATGATCCCTTAAACGTTGGAGAACAATGCGTACATGGCAACGATGATGCTGTAAATCCTTAGAGTGAATGAGTATATTGTCCAAATATACAAGAACAAAAGTGTCGAGAAGGTCTCTGAAAATGTTGTTTACAAACTCCTGGAATACAGCAGGGGGCATTCATAATGTGACATTAATAATGCCCCCTACGAATATTGAAAGCGGTCTTCCATTTGTCTCCTGCTTTGATTCTAATGAGATTATAGGCAGAACGAAGGTCCAGTTTGATAAAGATCTTTGATCCTTGAACACGGTCAAATAGCTCAGTAATTAAAGGGACAGAATACTGATTTTTTTACAGTGATACGATTGAGAGCCCTGAAGTCAACGCAGGGGCCTCCATCTTTTTTCTCCACAAAAAAGAACCCTGCCCCCACAGGAGAGGTGGAAGGGTGAAATAAACCCTTCATTAGACTGTCTTCGATGTACTCTTCCATCGCCTTAGTCTCCGCGAGCCTGAGAGGATAGGTTCTACCCTTAGGTAGGGGAGCCCCAGGTAGCAAATTAATAGTGCAGTGGTAAGAACGGTGGGGAGGGAGGACCTCCGCTTCCTTTTCAGAAAACACATCAGAAAAATCAGCATAGGCTTCAGGTAATTCAGGGTCACTAGTCACCTTATGAATGGACACACCCTCACGTATTACCTTTTGGAGACAGTTGACATGGCAGGATGTGCTCCAGGCAGAAACTTGACCAGAGGACCGGTCAATAGACGGGTTGTGTTTACATAACCAAGGAAACCCAAGAATTACTGGGTACTTAGTAGACAGAATGATGTCAAATGATAAGACTTCAAAATGCAGAGCCCCCACCAGGATGGAAAGAGGCTTGGATTCGTGAGTAATAAGTCCATCACCAAGAGGGTCTCCGCCAAGAGTAGTTAAACAGAGCGGTGGGTCTTTAGGAACAGTTGGGATCTGAAGACTCTTAACCAGCGCTGTATCGAGAAATACCCCACCAGAACCGGAATCTATAAAAGCAACTGTGGAACAGCACTAATCATTCCAGGATAAGGATATTGGGACTACTAGTCTCCCTTGAGGAGGATTAAAAAACAGCATGGCCTAATGGGGCTCCTCGATCATCCATTAAGTCCGAAAGTTTTTCGGCCGAACCGTACAAGAACGCAGGAGATGACCACAATATAGACAGAGGCCTAGGGTCCTGTGTTTGGTACGTTCATTGTCAGACAAATGTACAGCCCCTACATCCATGGGTTCTTCCTCAGACCCGACAGTAGAAGGGACAGAAGGGGCTAGTAATTGCCAAGGGGGAGATTTACCACCAAACTTTTGAGGAATAAATTGTCTCTGGCGCCCTCTCTCTAACTGGAATTCAGAGAAGCGAGTGTCCACCAGGATACACAAATTGATAAAATCCTCTAGGGCCACTGGGGCCTCACGGTAAGTTAATTCGTACTTTATGCGTTCAGCAAGCCCTCTATGTAAGGCAGTCTTAAGGGCACAATTATCCCAGGTAGTCTCTGCTGCAAGCATGCGGAATTCAATGGCATAAGATGCTACTGTGCATTTACCCTGATGTAAATCAAGAATACAGGACTCGGCTGCAGATACTCTGCCGGGAACGTCAAATATTTTCTCAAAGGTTTTCATGAACGTGGGATAGTTGGTAAGTATAGGAGAATCTTTCTCAAGAAGAGGTGACACCCAGGAGCTCTGCCCTTTAGTAAGGAATAATAAATGTCACCTTGGCTTAGGCAAACACCAAAGGTTGGTTTCTAAAGCTCTGGTCTCTTGGTTACTAGATGTAGTAGGAGTAGAACCATGTGCCATAGACAAAGAGGATAACATAGCCGTGATAGCATCTAATCTCTCCTCTAATGGCTGCACACGATTGGCCTGCTCTCCTAACAGTTGTCCCTGCAGACAGACTGCCTGCACCAACTCGCTGAGGTCCATCTAGCCCTAGTATAATGTATGGTCTGCCAGGAGACTCTAACCATCCCTTCAGTTTCCTGACCGTTAGTCTTGTTATCCCAGTATCAGGTAGAAGGGCGGTTGAGATCCTGCAGCCAGAAATACAGGACCACAATGAGAAGTGCAAACAGACTAAATCAAGGAACCCCAAACAAACAACTCACAGTTGGTAGAGAGTGAAGTCAGCAAACCCCGATCAGAGTAAGTCCAACGGAGGAGTCCAAGAGGCAAGGTCAGGAACAAGCAGAGTCGGCAACAGTGATCAGTGAACTCCAAAGGAGTAGCCCAAGAGGTAAGGTCGGGAACAGGCAGAGTCGGCAACAGTGATCAGCAAAGTCAAAAGGAATAGTCGGGAACAAGCAAAAGTCAGCAACAGAAACATAATATGTTAAACACCAGGGAAACAGGACCTATACTAGGGCGAAGACAGGAAGGGGAAGTGATGCTTTAAAGGGTCACTAGATCAGGTGATTCCCTTCTACAGCTAGTCACAGGGTGGAGCCAGCATCATAACATGGATTCTACCTTAAAGGAAGTTCCCCGATGGCTCAGGCAATCGGAAACCGTCCAAAGAACCCCAGGTCCCAGGATCAGATCCCAGAAACGGCGTGACACCTGCTATACCTCATGACCTCTCAGCAACCGGTACTCACAGGGTGTCCCAGGTCCTTGCAGCACACCACCAGCTGTAGACTATAGCCAGCAAATTTCTCTGCCCCATCTGACAGCCCTGTCAGAAATGCATCACTTAGGCAGCTGCCTTCTCCACTGCTCCTCTCTTGACCAACAGAAGCCTCAAAACTAAGTTTTCCATGACACTGTAACCTACCAGAGTCAGGAAAAGCATTAGATAAACTCCTCTTTAAGGTGTCCTCAAGAGATTTCTTATGCACCCTCTGTGAGGATGGGATGAGTTCTGAGACTTTCCTCTTACAACGGTGGTGATCCTTTCCCTTTACGCTACGGATTCTTGGGTCCTTTCGCAGGCTTTGAAACATGAGGGAGCCCATGCACCGCAAATTTGCAGGGGCATGAGAAGCAGAATCACCGGCGTCACTGAGGATTACAGTATCTAGAACTGCCTCCTCCCAGTCACGTACTACTCCCAAGGGTTCTGGGGATGAAAAAACATCTCTTACTGTGACGTATGTCTTCCTGTGCTTCAATGCATCCGAAACTGCCAGAATCCTCCTTCTCCTCTCTCTCCTCTTGTGTGTTCTGTGGCATAGAAACAATGGTGTCTGCATAGTGGGCCTTGAGAGGAAAGGAAGTCCTCCTCTTCATCCTGCTGCTCTTCCTTGAGTGCCCTGTCCTTAATGTCACACAGAGTCTGCTCCAGCAGGAACACAACAGGGATTGTGTCACTGATGCATGCATTGTCACAGCTCACTATCCTTGTGGCCTCCTCAAATGGTGACAGTACAGTGCATGCATTCTTTATGAGCGGCCATTGGCATGGGGAAAAAAGCAGAGCTGGCCTGAGCCTGTCGTTGTGCCATACTCACACAGGTACTTGTTGATGGCCCTCTGCTACATGTGAAGCCATTGCAGCATTGCCAAAGTCAAGTTCCACCTGGTGGGCATGTCACAAATCAGGTGGTTTATGGGCAGGTGGAATTCCCGCTGAATTTCAGCCAATTGAGCACTGGCTGTGTATGATCGCCTAAAATGGCTACAGACTCTTCTGGCCTGCTTTAGTAGATCTTCCAACCATGGGTACCTATTTAGGAAACGCTGCACCACCAAATTGAGGACATGTGTCAGGCATAGCACATGTGTCAACTTTTCCTGTCTAATAGTGGACAGGAAGTTTGTTCCATTAACACACACCATCATTCCTGGCTTCAGCTGGCATGGCGTGAACCACCTCTGGGCCTGTCCCTGCAGAGCTGCAAGTATCTGCTCCAGTGTGGTTCCTGTCCACTGGACACACCAGCTGAAGCACTGCATGGCACCTTTTAGCCTGACTCATTTAATAGCCCTTTGAACGCTTAGGGTGTACTTGAGGTTCATAGGAAAATTCAGCAGAGGAGGGCATGGAAGAGGAGGAGGAGGAGGGGGTAGAGCTGACAAATCTTTCATCATCACCAGCTGTGTGGAGACGTGGCTGCAGCACTGAACCCTGTCCTGCTTCCTTCTGAGTTACAAGCAGAGTTATTCAGTGTGCTAAATATATCATCCCTGCCCATGCTTGCTGGACCACGTGTCAGCAGTAATGTGGAATTTGCGGCTAACTGCCTTGCCCAACAATGCCACAACATTGTCTTCCACGTGATAATAGAGAGCTGGAATGGCCTTACGTGAAAGGAAATAGCAACTGGAAACCTGCCATTGTGGAACAGCACATTCTGCAAATTCATGGGGCAGAATCCACCAGGCGGAAAGGCAGAAGTTGTAGAGCCAGCAGCTTTGATGAGCTTGCATTTAGACACTGGGCATGTACTGTCAAACTATTTTTCCCCACCAGTTTCACAGGTGCATATCATTGCAATTTTTGACAGTAAGGCCAATTCTTGCTTTCATCAAGAGTACCTCTATAGGGTTACGGTGTGAAGGCACCACGGACACCCAAAGAACAATCTTTCCGCACCTGTTTGACAGGTGCATATCATTGCAGTTTTTGACAGCAAGGCCAATTCTTGTTTTCATCAAGAATACCTCTATAGAGTTACTATGTGAAGGCGCCACCAACACCCAAAGAACAATTTTTCCGCACCCGTTACAGAAGTAGAAATCCAAAGTCTGTGGTAGAGACACCAGAATTTATCCAAAAAATGTCTAATCTTGTTCCCGTGCACTACATTGTGGCCTCATCATACAGACTGGCTTCCAAAGCCGTTGCTTACAAAATAAAGAAAGTTTGCAGGGAAAATGTCATTTTTTTGGGCTTTATAAATGCAATTATTGCTTCAGCAGCTTCTATACACATTACAGATGTGCCACTTTACAGGTGGACTAAGGGGACCCCCCAGGCACTATATTGAAAGGAATTTTTCATTTTTATACTTTCACTTTAAGCATCAATAAATCACTGCTCATTTCAAATTTACATTTTTTTACAAACTTTCTTTTCAGTGCTATACATGTCCCCCAGGGCAGTACCCGGACCCCCATAACCATTGTATGCCCAATTACTTGCATGTAAGACTTCAAAATGGGCACTTTTGATTTTTCACGTTCGGGTCCCATAGACTTCAGTGAGGTTCATTATTCGGTTCTGAACTTTCCCGATGTTCGAAAGTTTTGGTGCGAACCAAACAGGGGGTCGTCCGGCCCATCCCTAGTTAGGATGGCCCAGTCAAAGGACCTAAATTAAATTGAGAATCTGTGGCAAGACAGTGGCAGCTGGTGTTTCTTTTTTTTGGCGGGGGGGTTGACAAAAAGCCAACCCCCCCTCCCGGTTGGTCGGTCAGCCGCACCCCACGGCACTTACCCCATCGGATGCAGACGGCGAGCTGCGGCTTGGTTACAGGTTCCTATGGGAGGGTTGCGGACTCCTATGGGCGGCGGGCAGCGGCTCCTATGTGCTGTCTGCATCACAACGGCTTCCGCCGTGTGGCTCCTCCCTCCTCCTCCTCGCTGTCCAATAGGATCGCTTGTCCTTTCAGCCAATTAGGTGACCATTGTCAAAGCCTGCTTCCTGATTGGCTGAGAGGAGGATTAGTGTTTGTGATGGGAGTCACTTTTGGGCGCAGGGTGACCAAGAAAAGAATGAACCCTGAGAATATGATTGGATTACTTCAAATGGTACAGTAATATTAATTATTAATATCTCTCAAGAAATATGAACATTTTATCCCCCATACACTGTGAGGTCTATGGCCAGGAAGTATAACTCCTAATATGGGCATTCCAGGAAGTTCAATGTAAGAGACCGACTGTCTATTGCTTAACTATATTGCTTCTGTCTGGATAAGTAAATCGTTTTAATCTTGTCTGAGGCAGTTTTCCCTTCACTTATTATTAAGTGTGCTAATGAACTCACCTGTTGTCCACTAGTTGAGGTACTGACACTCAGAATAATGTGTATTGGGGGCTCGTCATATAACCATTGTGTGATGTTGTGGGTGGATCCGGGTCATTGTTCATGTGGCGCCTGCATTCTCAAGTGTATAAAAAGAGCCTGCATACGTTTTCAATAAAGAGTCTGATTCCTGTTTGACTCCCTGTACAAAGCCTCGTCTCGTACTTAGGGGGAAGAATTATTCATATGGGTTTCTTGTTCGACTGATTGGAGTGTTCGGTAGCTGCCTTTGTGTTCGGAAATGGAATGTCCTAAACAGCTTTAACCCTTTCATACTCAGAGTGTCGTTACAGTGTTACAACAGCGAATATTGATTTGCTGTTGTAACACACCTGGGTGGGCTCGGAGCGCACTCTCTGCGACCCGAATCCACCCTATATCGAAGCCTATTAGAGCCTTTGGCTCTAATCGGTGCTTCAAGAAAACAGTGCCTCCGCATTGGAATCCATGTCCTGAAAGGGTATTTGACAAGTAAAAAGGCGCAATGCTCAGATACCTCAAAATGACAATATGTAGTCCATAATAGTCCGATGGTGTATATGGGAAGCTAGGATAAAGACAAGGAGAAGAGCGCCTCTGAATATATATCAAATAACAATTTATTATAAAAACAATATCTACTCACATGGAAGTAAGTCAAGTTGAGTTCAGGCACATCTCTGGGCTGATGAGGTGGGACTACAAGTTGCAGTCAGTCCGCTTCAGACTTGGAGGATGCAGCACATCAGACATCAGTTCGGATGGTGTAGAAATGCAGGTTGCAGCAAGTCCTCTAAGTGCTGACCAGGTACAGCATTAGAAAGCTTCAGAGAGATTGTACTGGTGGCTTAATATAAAAAGTCCACTTAATGGGAGTAAAATCCGGGGGAAAAAGTACGAACAAAGCAGCGTCAGAGCCGGTATCAAGCCGTGCTGCAGCTTCGTTTCCTCGTCCGGCTTCCAAAGTGATGGAGAATGGCCGTGAGGGAAGAGACCAGAACGAGGCTTGGGAAGCAAAACAGTGTGGTGTCGGGCCGTGACATCACTATTATGTGACGCGTTTCAGAGCCAGCGTGCTATGGATGTTGGAATAGCCACGCTCCTTTTTCAAGCATAGTGGTGGAGAGAGCAATTGCAGTTTTTATATAATGTAGTAAGGGGTGGTGATGGAGAAGAAACATATAACAAGGGAACCGATTGGAGGGGATGGCTATATGTAATTAAAACAGCGGACAGAGAGAACAAACTAAAAATTCAGCGTACCATAATTAATAGCTAAAAGAAACAATTGACTGTGAGGTAATGGTTGCGAAAAGACATTACTAAAATGTCCCATAGACTTCAATGAGGTTCATTATTCGGTTCTGAACTTTCCCGATGTTCGAAAGTTTTGGTGCGAACCAAACAGGGGGTCGTCCGGCCCATCCCTAGTTAGGATGGCCCAGTCAAAGGACCTAAATTAAATTGAGAATCTGTGGCAAGACAGTGGCAGCTGGTGTTTCTTTTTTTTGGCGGGGGGGTTGACAAAAAGCCAACCCCCCCTCCCGGTTGGTCGGTCAGCGGCACCCCACGGCACTTACCCCATCGGATGCAGACGGCGAGCTGCGGCTTGGTTACAGGTTCCTATGGGAGGGTTGCGGACTCGTATGGGCGGCGGGCAGCGGCTCCTATGTGCTGTCTGCATCACAACGGCTTCCGCCGTGTGGCTCCTCCCTCCTCCTCCTCGCTGTCCAATAGGATCGCTTGTCCTTTCAGCCAATTAGGTGACCATTGTCAAAGCCTGCTTCCTGATTGGCTGAGAGGAGGATTAGTGTTTGTGATGGGAGTCACTTTTGGGCGCAGGGTGACCAAGAAAAGAATGAACCCTGAGAATATGATTGGATTACTTCAAATGGTACAGTAATATTAATTATTAATATCTCTCAAGAAATATGAACATTTTATCCCCCATACACTGTGAGGTCTATGGCCAGGAAGTATAACTCCTAATATGGGCATTCCAGGAAGTTCAATGTAAGAGACCGACTGTCTATTGCTTAACTATATTGCTTCTGTCTGGATAAGTAAATCGTTTTAATCTTGTCTGAGGCAGTTTTCCCTTCACTTATTATTAAGTGTGCTAATGAACTCACCTATTGTCCACTAGGGGAGGTACTGACACTCAGAATAATGTGTATTGGGGGCTCGTCATATAACCATTGTGTGATGTTGTGGGTGGATCCGGGTCATTGTTCATGTGGTGCCTGCATTCTCAAGTGTATAAAAAGAGCCTGCATACGTTTTCAATAAAGAGTCTGATTCCTGTTTGACTCCCTGTACAGAGCCTCGTCTCGTACTTAGGGGGAAGAATTATTCGTATGGGTTTCTTGTTCGACTGATTGGAGTGTTCGGTAGCTGCCTTTGTGTTCGGAAATGGAATGTCCTAAACAGCTTTAACCCCTTTCATACTCGGAGTGTCGTTACAGTGTTACAACAGCGAATATTGATTTGCTGTTGTAACACACCTGGGTGGGCTCGGAGCGCACTCTCTGCGACCCGAATCCACCCTATATCGAAGCCTATTAGAGCCTTTGGCTCTAATCGGTGCTTCAAGAAAACAGTGCCTCCGCATTGGAATCCATGTCCTGAAAGGGTATTTGACAAGTAAAAAGGCGCAATGCTCAGATACCTCAAAATGACAATATGTAGTCCATAATAGTCCGATGGTGTATATGGGAAGCTAGGATAAAGACAAGGAGAAGAGCGCCTCTGAATATATATCAAATAACAATTTATTATAAAAACAATATCTACTCACATGGAAGTAAGTCAAGTTGAGTTCAGGCACATCTCTGGGCTGATGAGGTGGGACTACAAGTTGCAGTCAGTCCGCTTCAGACTTGGAGGATGCAGCACATCAGACATCAGTTCGGATGGTGTAGAAATGCAGGTTGCAGCAAGTCCTCTAAGTGCTGACCAGGTACAGCATTAGAAAGCTTCAGAGAGATTGTACTGGTGGCTTAATATAAAAAGTCCACTTAATGGGAGTAAAATCCGGGGGAAAAAGTACGAACAAAGCAGCGCCAGAGCCGGTATCAAGCCGTGCTGCAGCTTTGTTTCCTCGTCCGGCTTCCAAAGTGATGGAGAATGGCCGTGAGGGAAGAGACCAGAACGAGGCTTGGGAAGCAAAACAGTGTGGTGTCGGGCCGTGACATCACTAATATGTGACGCGTTTCAGAGCCAGCGTGCTATGGATGTTGGAATAGCCACGCTCCTTTTTCAAGCATAGTGGTGGAGAGAGCAATTGCAGTTTTTATATAATGTAGTAAGGGGCGGTGATGGAGAAGAAACATATAACAAGGGAACCGATTGGAGGGGATGGCTATATGTAATTAAAACAGCGGACAGAGAGAACAAACTAAAAATTCAGCGTACCATAATTAATAGCTAAAAGAAACAATTGACTGTGAGGTAATGGTTGCGAAAAGACATTACTAAAAAGTGGAAATTCATGCGGAGTAGAATTCATACCATTAAATATACGTACATTGAATTTTTATATGATGATATTAAAAGTACAAAAAAGAAATTAAAAAATATAGAGAAAATTCACAGATTAAGAGATTATTAATATATAGATTATTAAAGAGGGAGTCCACCTAAATCCACCAAAAAAAAAAAATATTAAAAGCCAGCAGCTACAAATACTGCAGCTGCTGACTTTTAATAAATGGCCACTTACTTGTCCCAGGGTCCAGCGATGTCGGCAGCCGACGCCGATAACCCGCTCGATTCTCGGCAGCTGCCGCCGCCATCCTAAGTGAGGGAATCAGGAAGTGAAGCGTTGCGGCTTCACTTCCCGGTTCCCTACTGCGCATGCGCGAATCGCGCTGCGCATCGTAACTGGTCCCCGCTATCTCCTGGGACCTGTGTGTTTCCCAGGAGACAGCACGGAGGGACAGGAAGAGGCATAGACTCCCGTGGGAGTCTATGCCGGAAGTGGATGCAAATACCTGTCTTAGACAGGTAACTGCACCCCCCCGAAAGGTGCCAAATGTGACACCGGAGGGGGGGGAGGGTTCGGAAAAGCGGAAGTTCCATTTTTGTGTGGAACTTCGCTTTAATAAAAAAACAAAAATGCATGGAGGCATGTGAAAGTACAGTGCCAAAAATGGACTGATACCAATACATACATCCATACATATATCAAAAAGTGCCAATTCATTGCATCAAGAGATAAATTAGGATTCAAAAATCAACGGATAGTAATAGTTGATTAAAGATCAAAAATCTAAAGTCCATAGATCAGTGCATACATGTATATGTGTATGTATATGTTCTCACTGCAATATGCGCTGCACTGATCTGTGGACTTTAGATTTTTTATTTACAATCAACTATTACTATCCGTTGATTTTTGAATCCTAATTAATCTCTTGATGCAATAAATTGGCAAGTTTGTAAAGTTTCATTACCTTGTTACGCAGGTCTTTTGACCGTTCTTTTCTGCTTCCCATGACTATCTAGCCTGCTTAGTGCATCCATATGAGAGCTAACAAACTCAATGACTATTTATACACAGACACTAATTGCGATTTAAGAAGCCACAAATGTGGGAAATTTCCTTTAATAGCCATTTTAACCTGTGTGTGCAACCTTCTGTGTCTGTACCAAGGCCAAACATTCCAGGGTATGTAAACTTTTCATCAGGGCCATTTGGGTGATTTCTGTTAACATTATGATTTTAAAAGGGATGATAGGCTCAGCAATGGCATGCAATGCCAAGCTGCTGCTAATAAAGCAAACAGAATATTGGCATGCATTAAAAGGGGGATCAACTGCAGAGATAAAACGATAATTCTCCCGCTCTACAAGACTCTGGTCCGGCCGCACCTGGAGTATGCTGTCCAGTTCTGGGCACCAGTCCTCAGGAGGGACGTACTGGAAATGGAGCGAGTACAAAGAAGGGCAACAAAGCTAATAAAGGGTCTGGAGGATCTTAGTTATGAGGAAAGGTTGCGAGCACTGAACTTATTCTCTCTGGAGAAGAGACGCTTGAGAGGGGATATGATTTCAATTTACAAATACTGTACTGGTGACCCCACAATAGGGATAAAACTTTTTCGCAGAAGAGAGTTTAATAAGACTCGTGGCCACTCATTACAATTAGAAGAAAAGAGGTTTAACCTTAAACTACGTAGAGGGTTCTTTACTGTAAGAGCGGCAAGGATGTGGAATTCCCTTCCACAGGCGGTGGTCTCAGCGGGGAGCATTGATAGCTTCAAGAAACTATTAGATAATCACCTGAATGACCGCAATATACAGGGATATGTAATGTAATACTGACACATAATCACACACATAGGTTGGACTTGATGGACTTGTATCTTTTTTCAACCTCACCTACTATGTAACTATGTAACTATGTAAAAGGCGCCAGCAGACGATGTGATAATAAATGGCTTCATGTGATCACTATGCTTGACTAAAACACATTTTTTTGGCATTAGTCATGTTTTCAATATAAATGACAAAATTTCACAATTTCTGCCAGGGTATGCAAACTTTTGAGCACAACCGTATATACAGTATCTCACAAAAGTGAGTACACCCCTCACATTTTTGTAAATATTTTATTATATCCTTTCATGTGACAACACTGAAGAAATGATACTTTGTTACAATGTAAAGTAGTGAGAGTACAGCTTGTATAACAGTGTAAATTTGCCATCACCTCAAAATAACTCACCACACAGCCATTAAAGTGGAGTTCCACCCACTTTTACAACTCTTCAGCATCCCTCACTAAACTGTGCACTGTAAACGAATTGGATATTTTAAAAAAAAATTTCTCAGCACTTACTGTATACCTGCTGTATTCATTTCTCACTTCCTCCTCTCTGGCCGTAGCCCATCGCATCATTTCCTATTTGCAATGCCTTCTGGGAAGGGGCGGCAACTTCCTCTAACACTGCCATTGCTATGGAAACCTGACCTGAAACCTATTACACTGCTTGTGCTGCACTGAGCATGTGCGAGATCTGCAAGGATGAGATCCAGGAAGAAATAGAGTCTGGCTTCAGATGCCCACACTTAAGATGGCCATGGCCTGCTGTAAGTTTATAAAATAACAAACTACTGCTATAAACTAACAAAACAGACCTTAGTTTACAGACTAACTTTACTAGAATACATTAAGCTTGTGTATTATAGGGGTATTTTTATTTAAAAAGTATCATTTCGGCCGGAACACCACTTTAATGTCTAAACCGCTGGCAACAAAAGTGATTACACTCCTAAGTGAAAATGTCCAAATTGGGCCTAAAGTTTTAATATTTTGTGAGCCCACCATTATTTTCCAGCACTGCCTTAACCCTCTTGGGCATTGAGTTCACCAGAGCTTCACAGGTTGCCATTGGAGTCTTCTTCCACTCCTCCATGACGATGGAGCTGGTGGATGTTAGAGACCTTTCGCTCCTCCACCTTCAGTTGGAGGATGCCCCGCAGAGGCTCAATAGGGTTTAGGTCTGGAGACATGCTTGCTCAGTTCATCACCTTTACCCTCAGCTTCTTTAGCAAGGCAGTGGTTGTCTTGGAGGTGTGTTTGGGGTCGTTATCCTGCGGCCCAGTCTCCGAAGGGAGGGGATCATGCTCTGCTTCAGTATATCACAGTACATGTTGGCATTCATGGTTCCCTCAATGAACTGTAGCTCCCCAGTCCCGGTAGCACTCATGCAGCCCCAGACCATGACACTCCTACCATCATGCTTGACTGCAGGCAAGGCACACTTGTCTTTGTACTCCTCACCTAGTTCCTGCTGCACACGCTTGACACCATCTGAACTAAATAAGTTTATCTTGGTCTCATCAGACCACAGGACATGGTTCCAGTAATCCATGTCCTTGGTCTGCTTGTCTTCCGCAAACTGTTTGCGGGCTTACTTGTGCATCATCTTTAGAAGAGGCTTCCTTCTGGGACGACAGCCATGCAGACCAATTTGATGCAGTGTGTGGCGTATGGTCTGAGGACTAACAGGCTGACCCCCCACCCCTTCAACCTCTGCAACAATGCTGGCAGCACTCGTCTATTTCCCAAAGACAACCTCTGGATATGATGCTGAGCATGTGCACTCAACTTCTTTGGTCGACCATGGCGAGGCCTGTTCTGAGTGGAAGCTGTCCCGGTAAACCACTGTATGGTCTTGGCCACCGTGCTGCAACTCAGTTTCAGGGTCTTGGCAATCTTCTTATAGCCTAGGCAATCTTTATATAGAGCAACAATTCTTTTTTTCAGATCCTCAGAGAGTTCTTTGCCATGAGGTGCCATGTTGAACTTCCAGTGACCAGTATGAGAGAGTGAGAGCGATAACACCAAATTTAACACACTTGCTCCCCATTCACACCTGAGACCTTGTAACACTAACGAGTCACATGACACCGGGAGGGGAAATGGCTAATTGGGCCCAATTTGGACATTTTCACTTAGGGCTCTTTCACACAGGGAGTCCGTATGTCCGTTTTTCATCCTTCCGTTTTCGGATGAAAAACGGACATACATGTATCCCTATGGAGCGTCGGATGTCAGAGGTGACATGTCCGCTGACATCCGACCCGCTCCGATCCGAAAAGTGTAACGGAGGAAAACCCTACTTTTCCAACCGTTTTCGGATCGGATTGGGTGACGACGGACACTACGGTCCATCATCACCCGATCCCCCATAGGGGAGAGTGTGCAGCGATGGACCTGTCATCTTCCTGCTCAGCGGGGATCGACGGAGCGATCCCCGCTAAGCAAGCGGGCGTTCACGGGGCGGATCAGTGTGAAAGAGCCCTTAGGGGTGTACTCACCTTTGTTACCAGCGGTTTAGACAATAATGGCTGTGTGTTGACTTATTTTGAATGGACAGCAAATTTACACTGTTATACAAGCTGTACACTCACTGCTTTACATTGTAGCAAAGTGTCATTTCTTCAGTGTTGTCGCATGAAAAGATATAATAAAATATTTACAAAAATGTGAGGGATGTACTCACGTTTGTGAGATACTGTGTGTATGTACTGTGTATATATATATTCTATCATGTCAAGCCTAGCACATCGGTGTATTACTCCACCCCCTCTGTGCACAATATACACAATCTATTGCAGAGTAAATCCCCTGTAGCCAAGCCAAGGTGATCTGCTTTATGCAACTTGAAGGGAGCGAGGGCACCGTGCCTAATGAATTTCTCAGGCTCTGGAACCTGCTTCATCAGGATGGTGGAAATTTATTTACAAAAATTCCAAGTATTCCGTTTATTTCAATGCTACATAATATACAAGGCACAACCATGCAGTACTGCACAGACAAATTAAAAGGTAGGTATATCTAGTTCCCTCTCCTCCCTGGGTGGACATTGGGTTCAAACGGAGGGTCCAAGACCAGGAGGATTATGGGACACAGACACAGAGGACCTGTCTGAAAAAATGTAAATGCAGGTTCATTGCACTCATGTCACTAAGAAATCATATATTAATATACAATGTTTTAATAATATGCTAAATGCTTATGGGTGTACTAGTTTTCTAACTGGTCCAGTGACTAAGTTATCTGTGGAAGCCTCAGGTAACAGTGTTTGCAGGTACCTTACATAAAAACATTTCAACCATATCAGGATCATAGGTGTGCGCAGCCTATTGCATTAGGGTGTGCACCCCAAATGTATTAAAACATGGACAATGTTAGTAGAGCAGTGGACTTGTCAGTAGGGCAGAGGTTGGTTTCAGTAGGGCAGTGGATGGTGTCAGTAGGTTTTTATTTTAATTTTTTTGTAATTAAAAAAAAAAACTATTTTAGGAGCCCTGTTATGGGGCTTTGGGGAATCTGCGCCACACGGGGTGATTAGGGTGTGCCCAGGCACACCCGTCACACACCTTGCGCACGCCTATGATCAGGATCTAAAAACTATATATATATATATATATATATATATATATATATATATATATATTGCACAGTACATCTCCCCTCCTCCTGTATATACTGCACAGTCTCCCCTCCCCCCTGTATACCCTGCACAGTTCACCTCTCATACCCCACACTGTCAAACCCTCTCATCCCTCTCTTTTACCCTGCACTGTACATGTCTCCAACACTTCTGTATACCCCACACTGTACACTCCCTCCCCATATACCCTGCACTGTACACTCCCTCCCCACATTCCCTGCACTGTACACTCCCTCCCCATATACCCTGCTCTGTACACGTCTCTAACACTTCTGTATACCCCACACTGTACACTCCCTCCCCACATTCCCTGCACTGTACATTCCCTCCCCATATACCCTGCACTGTACACTCCCTCCCCATATACCCTGCACTGTACACTCCCTCCCCATATACCCTGTACTGTACACGTCTATCAACACTACTGTATACCCTGCACTGTACACTCCCTCCTGTATACCCAGCACAGTACACCCCCCACCTTCTGTATAGCCTGCACAGTACACCCCGGACTGTTAAACCCTCTCATCCCCCCTGTATATCCCACACCCCTCATTTACCCTGCACTGTACACCTCCCCAATACTTCTGTATACCCCACACTTTTCACTCCCTCCCCATATGCCCTGCACTGTACCCTCCCTCCCCATATACTCTGCACTGTACACTCCCTCCACATACACCCGCACTGTACACTCCCTCCCTCCCATATACACAGCACTGTACACTCCCTCCCCATATACTCTGCACTGTACACTCCCTCCCCATATACTCTGCACCATACACTCCCTCCCTCCCTCCCCGTATATACCCTGCACTGTACACTCCCTCCCTCTATACCCTGTACTGTACACGCCCTCCCTCCCTGTATACCCTGCACTGTACACTCCCTCACAGTATATACCCTGCACTGTACACTCCCTCCCTCCCTGTATACCCTGCACTGTACACTCCCTCCCATATACACTGCACTGTACACTCCCTCCCTGTAAACCCTGAACTGTACACTCGCTCCCTCCATGTATACCCTGTATTGTACACTCCCACCCTCCCTGTATACCCTGCACTGTACACTCCCTCCCCATATAACCTGCACTTTACATTCCCTCCCTCCCTATATACCCTACACTGTACACTCCCTTACTCCCTGCATACCCTGCACTGTACACTCCCTCCCCATATACCCTGCACTGTACACTCCTTCCCTCCCCATATACCCTGCACTGTACACTCTCAACCTCCCCACATATACCCTGCACTGTACACTCCCTCCTGTATACCCTGCACTGTACACTCCCTCCCATATACCCTGCACTGTACACTCCCTCCCCATATACCCTGCACTGTACACTCCCTTCCATATACCCTGCACTGTACACTCCCTCCTGTATACCCTGCACTGTACACTCCCTCCTGTATATTCTGCACTTTACACTCCCTCCCATATACCCTGCACAGTACACTCCCTCCTGTATACCCTGCACTGTACACTCCCTCCTGTATATCCTGCACTGTACACTCCCTCCTGTATACCCTGCACTGTACACTCCCCCCTGCATACCCTGCACTGTACACTCCCTCCCATATATCCTGCACTGTACACTCCCTCCTGTATACCCTGCACTGTACACTCCCTCCCATATACCCTGCACTGTACACTCCCTCACATATACCCTACACTGTACACTCCCTCACATATACCCTACACTGTACACTCCCTCCTGTATACCCTGCACTGTACACTCCCTCCTGTATACCCTGCACTGTACACTCCCTCCTGTATACCCTGCACTGTACACTCCCTCCTGTATACCCTGCACTGTACACTCCCTCCTGTATACCCTGCACTGTACACTCCCTCCCGTATACCCTGTACTGTACACTCCCTCACGGTCAGACCTGTAGCTCAGATCTGATAGAAGTGTAATGTAACTCCTCTTGGCTCTGTACATGTCTGCCATCTCCCTCACTGTGCCCTCCACAGACTGGCAGGTCTCATCCATCAGGTCTGGGCTTATGCCTGCGGAGATGTCAGTGTGCCCTCCGATGCTAGGCTTTGTCATCCTCCGCTGGGCTCTCTGGTGATAACCGTCCCATTAATTGTGGGAGAGCTCGGGGGGCGGGGCCGAGTGTGAATTAGCGGCGTGTAATGAGCTTTCCATATATAAGTAGCTGGGAGCGAAGCGGAGCTTTATTCACTGATCGCCATCCAGGGAACAAGAACTGTCCGGACAAGTGAACGATCAGGACCGGACTTCTCCCACTCACAGGACCGATTGCTGGATTTATCCTCTACTTATCTGGATAGCAGGAGATCAGCTCTAGGACTTGTCCTCTGTGGATTTTTATAGATCATTCTGCTGGATCTGTACAGGAGGAGATCTGCTCTGGGCACGACCATGGCACATTGGCGATTCTCTGCCCTCACCTTGCTCTTAGCGATGTTGCAACAGGTAATGGTGCCCATTGAAGCCCCATTCTCTAGGCAGCTGGTAGTCCGTGGTTTCTTAGGCTGACCACACACTATACAATCTGATTGTACAATCTCCTTCAGATCTACCATCAGCTATGCAGTACAAGGACCTACCTGATTGGATACAAATTAAATGGGGGTTGTTTACGTCTGCCACCTATATATTTTTTGGCAAATCTAAAGGCGATTGTACAATCAGAATTGTGACGTGTAAGGGCAGCTTTAGATGAGCGATGATGGGATGGTGAGATCTGATCGGAGGGTCTTGTGTATTTCTCTCTAAGGTGTCGGGCTCTGGGGTCTTCCAACTGGAACTTCAGGAGTTTATAAACACCAGCGGGATGCTGGAGAACGGCGAGTCGTGTTTGCCCAACTGCCGGATCTTCTTCAAGATCTGCCTCAAGCACTATCAGACCGTGGTGTCCCCAGGATCGTGCACATTCGGCAGTGTGGTCACCCCGGTGCTGGGATCCAATTCTTTCATCATTGGGAATATGGAAGGCTTCTCCAACCCCATCAGGCTGCCCTTTAACTTCACCTGGCCGGTAAGAGGCTCCGTATCTCCAGTGGTGGCCATCCACGATTCGATTTTATTATCCAAATGTGAGGTTCAAATCAGCAAACAGTGGATAAAGCCCCATACACACTGTAAGATTTTCTGCTGATTTTTTTTTTTTTTTTTTTTCCCCTTCAGATTTACCAAAACCATATAATATGAGGTCAAACCTTAGGAGTTTCAATTTGTATGCAATCAGGCAGGCCCTTGCACTACATGGTTTTGGTAAATCTGAAGACAAAAATCAGCAGAAAATCTGATGGTGTGTATGGGGCTTTAGGCATCACTTCCCTTCCGATCTTGATTTTCAATGTCGATTGGTCAAAGCAGAAAATGATTGTTTAATCAGCAGCACTGAGATACTTTGTTCATAAATTCACTTGCATTTTTGATCAATCAAATTATGAGCATGGTAAAATTAAAAATGCAATGGATAACTTATGATGGTATCTTCTACTAATTTAAAATCCACTACCCCATGTGTCATATTGATTAAATGGGTAGTCAACTATAGGTTTATGGTTCGCATCGGGAGAGATTGATCATAAACAAAATAATTATTGAACCATCTATGGCCACTTTAAAGGGGGAGTTTGGTTCATTGATGCTTGGTATCAATGATCCTTTGCTTGTTGGGGGGTACACATTCAACTGGATACACTAGAATCGTTTGAGCACATTTATAAACGCAGTGCATAGACAAAAAAAGTATGTCAAGTTGTAAAGGGCTGCGTAAACTGTTGGCACTATATAAATCCTGAATAGTAATAATAATTTCAGGAAATCTAGTTTACACCACTGAGGTGTGTGTGTGTGTGTGTGTGTGTGTACACAGCGCAAAAGCATGTAATTGCAAGTCAGTAAAAATAAATAACATTGCCAAAACATGCATTGTAAACGCACATGCGGAACCACAGAAACCACACTGAAGGCAGGGACTGCAGTGTAAAGGAGCCCTAAATGTCAGGCAGATAATTGTGTGTATAAACACCCCAAAGACTGAATGGTTAATTAGAGGCTTATTTACACATTGGGGAAAATTCCATGAATTAATCACCAGAGCGAGATATTGATGGCCAATCGCATCCTAAGCAACCCTTGTGACAGATGTTAACAACTTCAAATGGGTTCAAAGTCTGCTGGCACCAGACACAATAACACTGGCATACCCACCCCCATCCCCTCTGCTGAAAATAAACCAAAGAAGCTCGCTTTAATTGAGATCTAGGCAGTAATGCTATATGTAATTAGATTAATTAAACAGCACAGGCAATAGAGAGCATCTCTTTAAAGACTGCACTGTCAGTTTGTTTTAATTGCTGATTATGACCTAGTCAATGTTTCTTTTGATGTCATCTTTTGCCCTTGCATTAAAAAGTGTTTGTGTTTTGTTGCAGAAAACCTTTTCCCTGATTATTGAAGCTGTTCATAAACCTTCAGGTAATTTTTATAGACACAAGAGGGCGCCATTGGTCCACCTATCTTAAAAAAAACACACACACACACTTTATAATTAAAAAAGAAAATCAGAATGTTGGGAAATTAGGGCATTTCATTTAGGACCTGACCTACAAAAATAATCTTGATATATATATATATATATATATATATATATATATATATATATAAAATTTTATTTAATTTTTTTTTTTTTTTTTTACAAACTTATTTTGCATTAACCCATGTTTTGTTAAAGATCTGAATCAGGCTCCTGCTTTGATATGTATACTTTTTTTCATGTTCCTTCATACCTAATCTCGAACACAATTGCGTTTCCTCCAGTTTATTTTTGGCGTGGGAAAGAAGTCCGCTCTTTGGTGAGAAAACCAGAAGTCTGCCAAATCGTCCTGACTGCCTTTTCCTGTATTTTACACCTTTTACAAATTCCGCCCTTTGGAAAAGAAATAATGGCTTTTGGATGTTTTGCTGACATGGAGGAAGAGAATATTTCAACAAAACAATTCTCACGTTGAAAAATTTCTTGAGACTACAAACTCTGAGACTAGACTTCTCACCTTGGAGTCTCAGATTTTGATATTGGATTATTTTTATTTAAGGCAACAAACAAATAATACTACATAAAACTTTTTTTTATTGATGTGCCTGTGTATTTTAAAATATAGTATTAATACATTTTTTTTTTTTTCTCTAACTCTTATCTACTGGGTTTCTTTGGCTTCCCTTTGATTGTCATACATTTTAGACGCACACAGTGATTCCCCCATATTCAAGTCAGTTCTTTGGGAATTTTTTAGGAAGTATTGCAAAACGTAGGGTGAAGAAACTCCAAGTTAAAGCAAAGCAGGGATACTTCCTCCAATCTTTACAATATCACCCTTTAACTTTACTTGCTGTTATCAGAAATCATTTTTTTTATTTTGTCCTGTAGGTTCAAATCAAAATGATATGTTGGTCAGCAAGTTTACCATCCAGAAACCCCTCAATGTTGGTGAAGAATGGTCCACAGATGAGATGTCAGGAGTACACCAGACACAGCTGAAATATTCCTACAGAGTTGTCTGCAGTGAGCATTACTACGGGGAAAGCTGTTCCAGGCTTTGCAAACCTAGGGATGATCGGTTTGGCCATTACGTCTGTGAATCAGATGGCAGTGTATCGTGCCTCAAGGGTTGGAAAGGAGAATATTGCTCAAAACGTAAGTTGTATTTTCTCTTTTGGAAAAGCTTTAAACCATCCATTCTCAACAAGGTTTCTGTGGAAGCTTGGGGTTCTTCTAGAGGTGATTAGGAGTTGCTTGGGCTGTGGCTGATTGACCTCCAATTTGATGGTACTAGCATAATTCCAGGGTCCACATCACTTGGAAAAGCTTTATTAGTTGCTTTTAAGGGTGACATTCTGACCACCAGCATTGGGGACCATTTTGACCACCACTGTCAGGGGACAGTCAGATCACCACCGTCGGGGTACATTCTTGCCCCTGGCCACATATAGGGGAAATATCCCTGGTTTTAACAGGTTCACATAAATTGTCTTGGTAGGTAGTGCAAAGAGTATTACTGACATGCAAAATGCAGTATCAAACTGCCACTGGATTTCAGCTCACTAATAGCTGAATTCTGATTAGTTCATGTGGGGTTACTACACTTGCTCACTGTGTAACTGAATTGTGTTTACATAAGCATTCTTCTTGACAATAGCCAGGGGTATGTCAACACTCAAAACAGGCATTGTAATATAATACATGAATTTAAAATCATGTAAAATCACTGGGATTGATATTTAAAAAAACAGTTTTAACGAAAATAAGAGTCATTGCCCATAGCAACCAATCCAGTTTTAGCTTTTACTTTTTATGGGCAGATGGAGAAAAGACAGTGGAAATCTTGTCATATGGGAAATCGATCAATTCTGCTGCAATGTTAAAATACGCAGAAACATGATTACATACAAGGTGAAAGCACACATAGAAAAGAACCTTGTATGTATTCATGTTTCTGCATATTTTTCGTGTCATGCATAATAATGGAGATATCAGAATATACATATTTCATAAAAAGAGGTAGATGGTACGACATTTTTCTTTATCCTTTATTTCAATGTTTGCGCGTAACACATAGGAAAGCCCAGAAATGTTATGTGTCCTGTTATATAAATGCACTGAAGTCTCAGGGCATATATGTGAAACAGCCAGGAGGTGGTATAAACAGGGGGTTGTACGCTCCCCCCCCCCCCCCCCAATTCACATGTAGTGGGCACGATGCTTTGTGGCTGCAGTAGAAATGAAACCTCCTCACTACGCTCCTGGAACCTTGACCGCTACATCCACCTAGACCATATGCAGACATCCCAACCTGCAAAAGCTCATTTCAGGGAGGTGGAAAACTCATTTCAGGGAGGTGACGCTTCGCGCCTGCAGCCCCCCCCCCCCCCCCCCAACCACCCCAATTAAATGCAGCCTGATCAGTGCCAATTAAATGCAGCTATACCAGTGCAGACATCTCAAGTCTCCTGCGACTCGCGGGAATCTCCCACATTTGACAGCGGGCTCAGACACCCGCGAGTGCGGCACAATCTCCCGGCTGAGCCTGCCTGCACTGTCACCCACTGCCACAGGAAGCATTTGAACAGCGGCTGCGAACGAAGCTCCCGAGCTCGGCTCTCATTGGTCCATGGGTGGTGCCTGTGTCAGCGAAAGGAGGGGAGAGGGAGGTGGGCCCGTGCGGTGAAATCATTCCCGTGTGTGCGCTGCGATTGGTTGCTAGGCTCGGCCAACTTGTCTAGCAACTGAGGGTATTGAGGTGGGGCCACGTGATGTTTCTACTTATGCACAGTACGGAGCCGCAGAACAGCTGAGTTTACGATCAGCTGTTGTCTCGCGTTGCCGAGGCACGATTATGTAGGTGAGGGGAGGATAGTTATATGATACATAAAGCTTGCATGCTGCCAGTGTGAATGAGGCCTACGTTCTACACAGTAAAGATGTAGAAAAGTGTGCTGTTGCCAAGAAGTACAAAGCTGTGACTACACAGGGTGCTGGGCTAATAAGGACAGGGTTTCCTTGTACTGACTGTCATTATTATATTTTACTCAGTGCCAGAACATAAGCTGCACACATGGCACACCACGCTATTATTACCGTCCTGTGACAACAGTATACACCCAACATTACACATATCCAGCTGCCGTCCGCTTTGGGCCATCACTGAATGTGGTAAAGTCAGAGAGGACAAAAAAGCCTGAGCCACGGCCCATCTTCTCCGGCCATCCAATCAAGTAATGCTCTTCTGTACACCTGCCTCAATACGCTCAGTTGCTTGGCAAATTAGCCGAGCCTAGCAACCAATCGCGGCGCATGGGAATGATTTCTCTGCACAGGCCCACCTCCCTCTTCCCTCCTCTCGCTGACACAGGCACCGCCCATGGACCAATGAGATCCAAGCTCTGGAGCTTCGTTCGCAGCTGCTGTTCAAACGCCTCCTGTGACAGTGCAGGCAGGCTCAGCCGGGAGATTGTGCCGCTCTAGCGGGTGTCCGTGAGCCCGCTGTCAAATGCGGGAGACTTGAGATGTCTGCATATGACCCACACCAACTGATGAAACTGAGATGGGCCCTTAACCTGTCCAGCACCCCTGGGCCCCACCATGCAACCTCCACCTTCCTTACCCCTAAACTGTTTATTGCAATTGTGACAGCCTATTCACAACAAGATACTGTACTATCTTCACTGCTTCTTATTCTACAGTATGCACTTGTACCCAGTGTGCTATATTATTCCCTTCCCTCTCATTTGGGGCTGGAAGGATATTTGGATATTGTTTTGAAAACTAATTAAACATTTTTGACTGAAAAACCTCATTCAGTAGGCAGTCTCACCACTGAAAGCGGCACAATCAAGTGATTGGGGTTGTTACGCAACTGCCTTGCATACTGCACATGGTTGAGCCATGGTAGTTTGGCCTTTTTAAGATTATAACAGGTGATGAGAAGGTGACAGATCGCCTCCCAGCATTCACTGGGGATCGCTTTTTCAAAGGGGCTGCAATGAGGGCCTTGGGAACGAATGGGATTTCCAATTAAAACCGAAAAATACAAGCACTTTATTGCATGAAAATGAAATGGACAATATCATCAGGCTCAGAGTCCTGACTTATGCAAAATAGCTCATGCCAAAGCTACTAGTATATACATCATCCCAAATCTATACTCTAGATTGTAAAAAATGATCGGTTACTGTTCGGCCCTATGAAACCTCATTCTCTAGCAGTTCTCGTACTGTAGTCTAATTTAACACACAATTTAGCATCCTTTATGCACAAGAACACCTGCCAACATGGAAAGGCTGTCATTAGTCCCACAACAGATCCTCACTCTGCGTCTCATTCAGCTGTTCATTAAGAAAAAATGAAAGGGTAATGTGCTGGCTATAGAAAGCAGGAGAGTTTGTGTGATTGCACAATCTGCCCAGGGCTTTCCCTTTGTCAAATATAGAATCCATCTAATTAATCTAATCTAATGAACTAGTAGTAACATTTTGTTTTTAAAGAAAAATCAAGGATGTTTTACTTATGCATGCTTTCTGTGCTCCCTCTGGCACATATGCTGTTAATATGACAGATTGGAGGTGGTCATTTATGAAAAGCAAACCAGCGACGGCCATTGTTAGTGAGGCCATCCAAGTGCAGCAGCTTATTTATTTATAGGTTGACGTACTGTAAAGACACAGGGCACAGAATAACCACACCTCGAAATACAATTCCGGAAGATAACAGTCTAGTATGTCTCTGAATGTAATGAAGAACTAAGCCTGTACAAATGTATATTTAAACATCCTAGACTTCATAGAATTAACCTGTTTGCAAGCCACGTAAACCATATATGTAGTGGCAAGGAATGTGGGTGTTACTGCCCAGCCGCCATACATATGCATCCATGATGGCTTGAGGTTTCACGCAGAGAACACGCTCCCAGCACACTGAGCGGTCACCCATGTCTCTCGGTGAAGGCTTCTAACCGGGAGTCAGAGGGACAGGCTCCCACTTGTGACCACTGTGAGCCAACCACAGTGGGGACATAATACAGAAACAGCACTGCCTTCTGGGGGCCATTTAAGTGGGCAGTATTAAAGAGGAACTAAACCCTCCTATCATTTTTAGCCAAGGAAGCTGCCATCTTTTCCTCTATCTAATATGCAACTGCCCTTCTTCTGTACATGTGATCAGTTATGACACCAGCCATTTGATGGGTTGACAGTTTAGTTGAGAAAACAAGCAAATGTGACAGTTAGCACTAACTGTTTTTTTTTAGACCGTTAAATCGATGGATTTAGTTCCACTTTAAGGGGTTAAAGATATTTAAAGTAGATCTCAAGGAATTATCTTTATTGCCAACCTACATTAGCTTGTAACAATGTAATTATCCACATTGGTATGTCTGGAGGGACGCTGGGGATGCAGAAAATCACTGCAATTGTCCATGCCTAATACAGTGTTCGATGTGATCTGCTGGGTCCAATGCCAAGAAGCTTCCCCTGTGCACACAGGGAGCTGCTCACTTGGTGAAAAAACGCTTTGTATTTATTTATTTATATTATTTATTTATTTTTTTTTATGAATACAAGGCAACATAGAAAGTGTACTGGGGTTGGACAAGGTGAAGAGGGACAGTGTTATGATCTACCCTCCTCCAATCTGAGAACGTCTTGTATTAATTGAAAAAAAGGGTTTTCTGAATGGTAGTGTTGCCAAGCGAGCAATTCCCTGTGTTCAGAGGGAAAGCCGCTGGGGTAGGACCCGGAAGATCACTCCAGATATAAGGTATGTATATGGTATATAATTACATTGTGCCCAGCTGGACCAGTGTAGGCGGGCAATAAAGATAAAACTCCTGAAGTTTGGCATTAATATAAACTTTTTGATCTGTGAAATAAAATTTTATTAAGATGACTTTCATGTTTTGTACTCCAGTTTGGCAGCGCTGTAGTGAGACTAGAGTGCAAAGAGCCACCGTGTGCCATAACTAAGACTATGAAATCCGATTCCACTTTTCATCAGTGCAATAAAATGTCACTGGTAATTGGTTGCCAGGGGTTGCTGCTGTTTTTTCATTGAAAGCTGAATATTATTCACTTTCGGCATGCGTATTCTTACTTGAATCTTGGTGTGCTTTGTGTAATTCCTCCAAATCTGTGTAAACTTTGCCTCTGTGTAGGAGCTTCTTGTAATGCACTGCTTCTTTTAGAGTAGAGCTGACTCTTCACTGCAAGGGTTAAACACTTGTTTCTGTTTAAATTAGAACTACAGGCAAATAGGAAAATCTATTTCAGATGAGGTAAGGGAGGGTTATAACCTCTGTAGGATTTTTTTTTTTTTTTTTTTTTTTTTTTTTTTCTTCTTTGTCCCATTGGGGAGATTTACCCTCAAGCGGAGTTCCACCCATAAATGGAACTTTGCTGATTGGATTTCCATCCCCCCGTCACATCCAGGTATCTGCCCCCACTTCCGGGGAAAAAAATCGCCGCACAACTACATAATGTCTAACCTAGTCAGTAGCTTCAGTATTTGTAGCTGCTGACTTTTTTTTTTTTTTTTTTTTTTTTTTTTTTTTTTTTACCCAGGCGGAACTCCGCTATCACTTCCTGTCCCATAACCAAAACAGGAAGTGAGAATCTCTGTAAATTAAGGGAATATCGTGGGGGACCCCCAAGTCACCAGAACTAGTGTCTTCATTGGAAGATTTCCCCTCTATTTTTCTTGGGACAACCCATAATTTGGGATTTTCTTTTACTTTCACAATAATGGTCTTTGGGCAAATAGAGGGTGAATCTTCCTAATGGGGGCAAAGACTGCAATAAAAATCTGACTGTAGTTCCAATCTCTTGCCCCTCTATCCAAAAAAAAAAAGTTTTGCCTATAGTTCTACTTTTTAAGGTACCAGAAACAATTGTTTACTTACCCAGTCCTCAGCAGCTCCTCCAGGCTGTAAGACTGGTTCCCGCAGCCTCTTCTCCTCTATGCTCTGGCAGTGGACTGCCCCTCAGTGTTCTCCCATCCAGTAAAGAACTGTGGTCCCTGCATTGTACTTGATGATTTCAGAGGACCTGTGATCACAATAGTATAGAGGAGAAGAAGCTGCGGGAACCCATCTTACAGCCTGGAGGAGCCTGCGGGAGCAGTAGACTGGGTAGGTAAAGGTGCCTTTTTTTGGTACCTTAAATATAAACCAGCATTTAACCCTTGCAGTGCAGAGCAGCTCCTCTATAAGGGAGTATTTTTGTTGTCCTCAATAAGACCTCCTAAGTTCAAGTATAAATAGAACTGAAGGCAATTTTCTTTGGATAGAGTAAAGAGGGATGTAACCCCTGTCAGTTTTTGCTGTGCTCTGTTGGGGGAGGTTTCCCTTCACTTCCTGTCCCTTAGCCAAGAAATGAACTGAGAGGAAATCCCTCCAAAGTGAGAAGATCCCTCGTTGTCACCAGAATTCATGTCCCCATTGGAAGATTCCCCTCTATTCCAATTCTAGTGACAATGTAAAATTTTAGGATTTTTTTTTTTCCACTCATGGTGATAACAGCAAACAAGACAAATAGAGAGATCGCCCTAACAGGAACAGACAGCAATAAAAACCTGACAGGTGTTCTAATCTCTCTACAGTCAATCCAAAACTAAAAAAAAAAGTTTAAGGAATAACAATGAGCTATGTGGCATGATCAGATCTTAGTCTGATCCCATGTGAAGCAATCACTGTACTAATAATCTCATAGCTGCCAACTGTCCCGGATTTCCCGGGACTTGGACTTCATTCCCGGATTTGTGGTGTCCCGGGAAATGTCCCGAAAAATCCGGTTCCCGTTTTTGAAACCGCCGCCGCTAGAGGTCGGCGGCCGGCGGAGACATTGTCTCCGCCGGCCGCCATTTTGTGGAAGTTCAGGAAGACGGCTGGGGGGGGGGGGCTAGACGAAGCTTCTGCGTCACCGCCCGCTCCGCCTCGGCCACCCCCCCCGCCCCGCTGCCAGTCTGATATGGAAAGGGGCGGGGGTTCTAGGTGGGGGGGAGCGCGTGCACCGCTGTGGGACACCTGATGTGAGTTGGGGGGGGCACTGGGGACACCTGATGTGAGTGGGGGGGGCACTGGGGACACCTGATGTGAGTGGGGGGGGGGCACTGGGGACTCCTGATGTGAGGGGGGAGCTCCGCCGGGGACTCCTGATGTGAGGAGGGGGCTCCGCCGGGGACTCCTGATGTGGGGGGGGGCTCCGCTGGGGACATCTGAAGCAAGGACGGACAGCTGGTGGCAGGCGACGTGGCTGGTGACACGCTCAGGGATCCCACTGATTCTGCATTATGGTGAGTTGAATGATTTCATTTTATATTACAATATAATAATAGAAATAATGCGCTTCAATCATCCTGACACCATAACAACCATGGTGCCGGGATGATTGAAGTGCTAACACCAGGTGTTTGGAGTATCTTTATCTGCTGATTGTTAAACTTTCTAGAATACACATATTTCTATTGTGTAGGATCTGGGACTGCTGTCCCGTCATTTCCCTCTGTCTCTCCCCCTCTCCATCCCTCATTCATTTCAGACTCTAACCACACCCTCTAGAGCCACGCCCACAATTTTGTGTAAGCCACGCCTGCTGACGAATGTCCCGCCCCCTAATTATTGGACAGCTCCGCCTACAGCCACAAAAGTGTCCCACATTTTTTTTTTTTTTTACAATGTTGGCAACTATGTAATCTGTGGCCGAGACATTCCCTGACCCGCTGCATGTACAGCATAGGCGTGTGAAAAGGGTGTGCCAGGTGTCTGGCCACACCCTAATCACCCTGTGTGGCACAAATTCCCCCTGTTTAAACCCCTGATATTTCACCAAAGCCCCCTAATGGGGCTCCAAAAAAATTTGTTTAAAAAATTATTTAAAAATAGAATTGTTTTTATTTTATATTATTTTTACGACTGACACAAATCTCTGCCCTACTGACACAGTCCGCTTCTCTACAGGAAGTCCCCGAGTTACGAACACAATAAGGACTGTAGGTTTGTTTGTAAGTTGAAGTTGTTCGTAAGTCGCAACACTGCATTCGTAAGTGTAACTTCCGTCTGTGCATGGATGTGGGATGTTCCGGGCGCTTGTTATGTTATCTGGGGCTCTTCTGGCAACGCAGTACATGTAATATTGCAGTGTGGGATGTGTCCGGAGATATCTAGGACAAGCATGGAGCACAAGTGGCTGGCATTTGAGGCCGTTCATAAGTAGGAGTCGTTCGTACCTCGGGGACTGCCTGTACTGACACTGTCATGCACATGCGTGCACACACTTGTGTTAAAGCTTTGAGGTGCACACCCTAATGCAATTGGCTGTGCGCACCTATGATGTACAGTATATGTGTGGCTCCTGTTTGGGAAAAGCCTTAGCCACATTGGCCCAGTACAGAGATTACCTCCTGGCGGGATTGCTCAGGGGGGTTGGTATTGGGATCTGAACACACCTGAGCTCATCCCACAACTTGAAATGTGATGTGTGAGGATTGTAATACATGTCAATGGCAGCTTCTGCAATAAAGAGGCTGGTAAAACATCACTGAAGAAACACTTCCAGGATGTGATGGTGGCAGAGTATCGCCGGTTTGTAATTTATGGGGAAACAGTGGGGGGAATCCACAAAGACAAAATCAACCTTGCATGCCAACCAGTCAGCCTCTTCCTTTCATTTTTAACACCTAACTGAACAAGGTGAAGCTAGAAGCTGATTGGCTCCACTCAAAATTGTAGATGGAGGGTTTCCCTGTCAGTGATCTATTGGGAAGGTGACATCAGGCCATCAGCTGTGTGTGGATTTTTTTTGTCAATGGAAAGAAGGAAGAACGTGATGACGATGAAGCAATAGTGGAAAGCACATCGCACAGTCACTAGAGGCCATTTCCAGTCGTTATGTAGGATGACTCATCAGTGGATGGAAAACTTTCACATAAACAGCGATCAGTGCAGTGTTTGCTGTGTAAACACCTTATTATGGGACAACGCGGAGCAGGTTTGTTTGTTGTATCAGCCTAGTCTGTATTTGTACATGTCTCCTCCTCGCCACTGACACATGATCACACTTTACTTCTCATGGAACTCCACCGAGTCAAGTATTGATTGACTATCAGGCGGGCGGGGCCAGCTTTACCAGAGAGTCCGGGGGGCGGGGCCGCTCGCGTGCCTGAGGGTCAAGTGTAATGTGGTGGGACGCGTGCGCCGCTGTCGGGGAGGCACGCGCTCTCATTGTTGTGGTTGGCTTTAGCCGGAGGGGAGAAGCTGAGAGAACAGCTGTAGTCAGAGAGGCTAGTCAAGAGGGGTTCATGGCTTACAGGAGCAGCTGTTCTCTCCGGGGGGAGGCCTTGTTCAGAGTCAATCAGCCATTAAATGAGGCCCTTGTAAAATCAATGTGACTGGAGTGTAGAACGGCGAGACCAGCTCCATGAACTCCGACACACCTCTCTCTATGAGGCTTCTCCCAGAATGTTCATAAGGGGGTGACTGCACTCACTAATAGGCTCCATTCACACCTGACAGCTTCGGCCGTTTTTTTTCAGTTGACTTTGGGTGTGTTTTAGACTTGAACCTTTAAGACCCCTTTCACACTGAGCCGCGTTAGCGCTAAAGCGCTGCTCGTTTTAGCTGCACTTTTGTGTCGCTTTTTGGCTGCTACCGGGACACTTTTAACCCAAAGAAGGGGTTAAAAACGCCTATGTTGCGGCGCTACCGAAGAGCTTTTCAGGCGCTTTGAAAGCGCTGCCCATGCATTTCAATGGGCAGGGCGTTTTGGAAGCGCTAAATACAGCACTCCTGCTCCAAAGATGCTGTTTACAGGACTTTTCCTAACGTGCTGCAAGCGCACTGCCCCAGTGTAAAAAGACGCACTGAAATGAATGGGAGGCGGTTTTCAGGTGTTATTTAGAGGCTGTTTCTAACATTAAACGCCTGAAAACCGCCTCCGTGTGAAAGGGGCCTAATGGAATGCTAACTACAAGGCGCACTCCCATTGAAGTCTATGGAGCCAAAACGTGACTGCCCCATAAGAGGCTCTGCTAGTGACACTCTACTCAGCTGTAAACTGAATATAATGGAAATCTAAAGGCCGTATTTATTAAAAAAAAAAAATCACATAGCAGTTCATCCAGAGAACACTAACCACCTCCTCCCTCTTGCCAATGCTGCCCTGAAAGCGGTTGTAAACCGCTGGCTTTTTTTTTTTTTTTTTCCCTGCAAGGTAAAGTCATAATGTGCTAGTATGCATCACATACTAGCACATTATGTGAAACTTACCTTAAAACGAAGCTGTTCCAGTGCTGCAGCCGCTTCTGGGTTCACGGGCTCTGGCTCCGTGACTGGCCGAAGCCCCGATGACGTCACTCCCACGCGTGTGGGAGCTGCCATTCCCGGCATAGGGCTCGGAAGGAACGGCACAGGTGGCCGTTTCTTCAGAGCGCATGCTCCAGTGATGTCACTGGCTGCATGTAATGTAAATATCTCCTAAACGGTGCAGGTTTAGGAGATATTTACACTACCTATAGGTAAGACTTATTATAGGCCTACCTATAGGTAAGTCAGGTATGGAAAGTTACTTTAATTTTCAAGAACAGTCAACCATGTTTTTCCCTCATCCAAGTTGGCCGCTGACCGCACTGCACATGCATGAACCCATCCCAGCTACAACTAAGATGGCCGGCGAGTGACCACTGCACATGTGTGGCCCCCACAGGAGAGACAGTAACTTGCTGGGAATGTAAAGAAATGGAAGTGCATGTGTGCGAGACCCACCAGTCTTCAGGAAGCCAGAACGAACGAGGGCCTCAGCTAAACAAATAAAACATATGAAGGAAAATGGTCATAAGAGAAGGTGGGAAAAGAAGGAATACCTACAGTCAGGTAAAACAGAATAGAGAAAATACCACGGCTCAGGTGCACCACAAGAGAAATAGCGTTTCTATTTGGAAAACTCCTCTCCAAAAGACTTCCAGAAAATGCTCCCCACCTTGTCAGTGTGTTTAGCAACCTACGATGCTGGACTGCGCCTGGGAGAGGCTGAACCCATGCAGATGTCAACTTAGTCAATAGGCGTGGGATCTACTGTATCTCATTTTGGTACTACAGCAATCTGTGGGTAAAGGTCTTGAGGACAAAAATAAGCATGTGGCAGATCTCACTTTCCTTTTATAGATTAAAGTGATTGTAAGGGTTCCATTTTTTAAAAACAATCATGTTATACTTACCTGCTCTTTGCAATGATTTGTACAGGGTGGCTCTAACCTTCTGGGGTCCCCACAGGTGATGTCCGCTCCTTCTCTTCTCTGTCTGCCCACATAGCAAAGCGCATGCTGTGGGGCAGATGTGCAGGCTTAATCCCAATCTGCTCTGTGTGCGCCCCGCTCCCTGCTCACAGGATTTCACAAGTACCCGATCCCACTGCGGCGATCTGATCCAGAAGTTTGGCCTCCCTTCCTTCCCCTGCAGTCTTCTGAGATACATCACAGGTCCCAGAAGACTACGGGACCATTCAAAAGGCGCACTGCAACTCGTGCATGCGCAGTAAGAAACAGGCTGTGAATTAAAAAAATAAACAAACCTTCAAAACTCAAGTGTAAACAGGGCTTTTTACAGATTTAGGTTACATTCACACCTCGGCATTTTGAATCGTGGGTAGATTTGCCATGATTCTGCCCATGATTTCAAAGCGCCCAGATGTGAATCGTTGTGCAGTTTTGCTTCGATTGTCGCACTGCGATTGCAGCAAAATCGCATCCCGCCCAAAAAGCTCAGGGGTGACATGCTTTGTGCAATGCGGTTTACCGTGATTGCAGCATGATTTATCGTGCCAGAACCACACTGCAATTTTAGGTGCCATTCAAATGAATAGCATCTCAAATGTGTCTTCTGCGATTGGTCATTCACTGAGACAGCCGCTCCCCGCCCCTCCACAGCTCAGCGCTCCAGTGAGCGTGGAGGAGCAGAGAGGAGAGCTACTGACAGGCAACAGCTCTCTGCTCGGGGGGCTGAGAGAACCGAGCCATTTGTGATGTTCGATGGCTTGGTTCTCAGTGCAGAGACGCTGGGAGACAGATGCAGCATCGGTTCAATGCTGCATCCACCTAGGTAAGTATGATGGATTAAAAAAGCCATCTCTTTTAAATTGTATACACAGTCAAAACTTTTGTTTTCTAGTTCTGGATTGAGTAAGGAAGAGTTATGACCTGTCAGTTTTTTTTTTTTTCCCTTTGAGGAGATTTCCCTCCTGTTCCTTTCCAGAAGACACAGCAGTAAGTAAATATCTATACAAAATGAGGGGCTCTCCCCTCTTAAAGTGGTTGTAAACCCACTAACATAAAAAAAAAAAAAAAAAAAAAAAAAAAAAAAAAACCTGCAAGACAAAGCATAATGAGCTAGTATGCATAGCATACTAGCTCATTGTAAAATGCTCACTTTAGATCAAAGCCCCCGTAGCAGTCCTCGTACACTGCTCCGGCCAGCGACATCACTCCCGGAGTCACTTCCGGGCATGTGCACTGGAGCCGCCGTTACTGGCACACTCACTGAAGCCGTAGCTTCAGTGCACATGTGCCGATGACGTCGGCACATGCAGATACAGGGAATGTCTCCTAAACTGTGCAGGTTTAGGAGATATCTGGGGTAGCTACAGGTAAGCCTTATTATAGGCTTACCTGTAGTAAAAGGTTGTAAAGGGCTTACAACCACTTTATCCCTTTCGCTGCCAGAGCCAAATTTGCGTGGGTTTTGTTTTTGTTTTTGTTTTTTTGCACTTATGATTAAATAATTTTAGGCCTGAAGATTACATAAAACCCCCATACATTATATATTTTCTGAAAGCAGACATCCCAGAGAATAAAATTGTGGCAGTTCCAATTTTTTATGCCACGCAATATTACCACAAAAGTTTAGGAAACACAAAGTTTTAGTAAATACAAAGTAAATTTTAGGGCATATATTACCCAATTTTTTGGTAAAATATAAAAAATGAGGTTGCACCGAGCAAATAGATACCCAGCATGTCAAACCTTAAAGTGTTTGTTAACCTAAATAAAACAAAGCAGATCCTGTGCCCTTAAAGTGGTTGTAGACCCTGTACAACCACTTTTACCTGCAGCTAAGCCTATATTAAGGCTTACCTGTAGGTGCTGGAAATATCTCCTAAACAATAAAGCCATGCATATGCCGTGCAATGCATAGTAGCCAATTATGCTTTACTTTTGCAGGGAAATAAAGGGGAAGTAAAACCCCTTAGGGTTTACTTCCTCTTTAAAGCATGTTATACAGCACAGTGCTTGTGCTGTGTAATTTGGCCCCCTGTAACACCTAACAAAAAAAAACCTGGCTGATCCTACCGGGCTATACACTCCCACCTGTAAACTGCTGCTGAGCCCTGACACTGTGGTCAGTTTACATGCCTCTGTCCTGCTGTTCTCTCCCCCCTCCCTCCCTACCTGTTTGCTTGTGTCAGCGTCCACCCCCTCTGCTTCTGCTGCTCTCATAATTACTATAAAATAACCCCACCCCCTGTGTAACATAACAGTATGTGTTCCTGTGCCTGTGTTATAAAAAAAATATGCTGATCTGGAGCTGTCAGCCAGGCAGAGGAGAGAGCCGAGGATTCATGTGGTCACCGGGAGCCGCTGTGATATAGGTGTACAGATCAGCATATTTTTTATATAACACAGAGGCACTTGTTATGTTACAGAGGGGATGAGAGGTTTTTATAAAAGTGGCTTAACAGCCACTTTAACCCCTTCGCACCTAAGGTAAAACAAATCTAAATTCCTAAGCACAATTTTGGAAGTTTGACAAGTGTTAGTAAAACCATACATATTACCACAACTACTTTGTGCATCCAGGTGGATTATACTGCATTTTTTCCAGGACAAATTGGGCTTTCTTTTGGTGGTAAATGGTAATGAATATCTCTGATTTAAAAAAAAAAAGAAAACTGGCCCAAAATAGTAAAAAATAAATATCATATATTTTTTTTTTTTTTTTTAAATGTAGGTGTATGTTTCTTGCTACTTCCAAAACCTACCATCAAAGAACAACCCAAAACTAGTTTTCCTGCTCCTTATGATCACAGCAATACCACATATGTGTATGTTCGTTTTTGTTTATACCCGTAATATGGCCCAAAAACAATAGTGCCTATTTTTTTTTTTATCCTACCTAAAACACACTGACACTGATAGTGGAAAAAAAATAAATAAATACTGACCCTGACATTGACCTTTGATCCTGACCCAAACACTAATCTTGGCACTGACCTAGATCAAACTTTGATCTAGGTTTTTTTTTTATTATCTTTTTTTTTTTACACACTTTTTTTTTTTCGAGAGAGATCGAGGCTAAGTATCTCTCTTCTCCATTCACAGAGAAAGAAGACACGGGGGGCGGGCTTCACAGTGACCATTCACGGCGATAGCCAGAGGCAAATAGGTGACCCGGATTCGGGAGTTCCGGGACCCGATCGTTAGTACTTCCCAGCACAAAGTGAGATACACAAATATGCAGCCCCACGGAAAATAGCCCAGTCCAGTGGGGCCCCATATTTGCGCACGGTCGGTGTGAAGGGGTTAAATATGCAAATGCGTGAAATGGTGATGAACTTCAATACCCTACATTTTCCATGGGCGTGAAACACGCAAGAGGGTGCCAGCATAATTTTTAAAATTGTGCAGCAGGAAAACACATGGTACTAGGTGTTTTAGCAAGCACAAACGTATGCACATGTGCTGGATGTGTGGGGGTATCATTAAGAATTAATGGCATCCACACACATCTGCAAAAGGTAGAACGTTTTTGTGTGGTAAAGGAAAGCACGATTTTTGGCCAATTTTCTCCTAAATTCACCACAATTCAAGCAGTGGGTGGCCCTGCAAGCAGCAAAAGTCCATTTCAAAATGAGCTGTAGTGAGTGGGAAACTATCCAGTAAACAGGGACTGCATACTATCGGGTGCAGTGAGATGCATATTTTGCCAACGGTAGGAGCCATGGCTGCCTGAATACATGGACATGTTACTGCACTACATCTGGTACGAACAAGCACTAAAATGTACTCTGTGAGTTTAGTCATCTGTAAGTTGTAAACCCTCCCTACCCCCCCAAATCCCTCTTCTTAGCCCAAATTCCCCCTCTTAGCACAACCCATATTTTTAGCAATGATCACTGTATTAGTGTAACTGGTTCCCACAAAGTGTCAGTTAGTATCCGATTGTCAATATTGCAGTCCTGCTATAAGTCGCTGATTGCTGCCATTACTAGTATAAAAAAAAAATACGTAAATACAAATTTCAGTATATATCCCATAGTTTGTAGACACTATAACTTTTGTGCAAACCAATCAATATACGCTTATTGGATTTTTTTTTTTCCCCTAAAAATATGTAGCAGAATACATATTGACCTACACGGCCTTATGAAGAAATTAGATTAAAAAAAAATTGGATATGTTTCATACCAGAAAGTAAAAAAATGTTTTATTCATCATTTTTTTTTTTTTTTTTTTTTTTTGTTTATAGCACAAAAAATAAAAAACCCAGAGGTGATCAAATACCACCAAAAGAAATCTCTATTTGTGGGAAAAAATTACATACATTTCATTTGGGTACAGCATTGCACGACCGTGCAATTGTCAGTTAAAGTAACAGTGCAGTATCGCAAAAAGTGGCCTACTCATGAAGAGTGGTAAATCTTCTGGAGGTCAAGTGGTTAACCTCTACGAGATGCATTTAAAATGGAAAACCAAGGCTCTTTTAAATGGTGAAGGGAACTAGAGACTGTTTGCGTGGCGCTTTACAAGATGAGGGCAGCCAGTACAGTTAGAATACAATTCAATACAGGAGGAATCAGGGGGCCCTGCTCATTAGAGCTTACAATCTAGGAGTTAAGTATTTATTACAGGTATAACCGCAGAGGTGCAATGCATTAAAGTAGGCATTGTAGGCAGTGTGCACCTTTACCGCAAGCAACCTATGCAAAACAAATGAGCTTGGAATGCACCTCAATGAAAATCCCCAAAATGTACCTGCATGTTAGTGCATTGTGCTGCAGTGAACTTCTGCTGGTAAGGTGCACTGGAATGAATGGCACCACTCCAAACTAACACAAGTTGCATGCAATGCCAAGTGTTGCGGGACAGCATGCAGAATTGTGAACTGAGCCTTATACAGCAAAGACTATTTTATGCTCTGCTTTACATACTGTACATTGATATCAGGAGCATAAAATGTAAGGTCCCTACCTCACAATTATTAATACACTTTGAATGTGTTATCTAGCCCCAAAAGCAACTATTCTAAAATGGTTTGCTCCTGCCCACTGGGCTCGATCCTGTGTAAACCAAGCTACAGGTGTCTGAGCGTTCATATGTGAACAGCCACCAATAAAATACATTGGATTTAGGATGTTGAGAGTTGACAAAATGCTCAGGTATGAATGGTGCCTTACGGGTTTTATTTGCTTGCTCTGTCTTGTCTGTCTCCGTGTTTCATTTTTTTGCCTGTAGCAGCAGTTTGCAGATCATGTAGTCTGCTTCCTTATTGTACTACTGGTGTAATAATATCAATTGGAAAATAAGCCACCTCATTCTTTGAGATACCTCCATATAAGTTGATACCTTTTAACTCGTGTAGAAAATGTTTATAGATTTCCTTTGTCTACAACATTAATTTTTATTTTTTTTTTACATACCTGTCTGCTTTATTGATGTAAAATGTATAACATATATACATAAGACCAACCGATACATCATACAATATTAACCATAATTAAAAACTGTTTCCATAGCAATATGTCTGGATGGGTGCAGTGAGCAAAATGGTTTCTGCAACAGCCCTGGAGAATGTTCGTAAGTACTACTTATTCTAACGTATAAACCTACACAAGAAATAACTATTCACTTTATATTCTATAAACTGGACAAGCGGGTGTGAGGTTTTGGTTTTTTTTTTGTTTTTTTTTTTTTTTTTCTCTGCACGTATTAAGGAAAATGAATGTATTAGTTCATACTATTGTTGGCTATAGTTTTTTGTTGATTTATGGTGAACACAAAGATTGTATCTCAGGAAAATGAGTAATCCCTTTGTGATAGTTTGTATATAATTCTGAGAACATTTTGCATTTTACTAAGTCACATCCTGCCTTTTCTTTCTACAGTGACTTTCTAAGTCACTTTGCATATTTCATATAATATTGATGTCTTTAGGGTGACGTCATTAAGTATTTACTCATTTTATCACCTTATACAGCTATATGCTACATTCCTAGGCTTAGCCTGTGGAAATTAAAAAAAAAAAAAAAACCTTATTATGCATCCCAGTCTAAGCTGCAGTTTTGGATTAGTTGCTTCTGGGTTACTGCATGTTTAAATCCTCCTCATACGTTTTCTAACTTCTCATCACAATGGGCAGTGATTTAAGTTGTTTTCTCCTCTTATGCAGATGTCGCCCTGGCTGGCAAGGTCGTTTCTGCAATGAGTGCATTCCCCACAATGGATGTAGACATGGTACATGTCAGAATCCATGGCAGTGTATCTGTGATGAAGGCTGGGGTGGCCTTTTCTGCGACCAAGGTAAGTGTACAGTTCAGATTCTTTTGACTTGCTTTTATAGTTATTGTTAAAGTGCATCTGTGCTGACTGTAGACATTAATGTATTTCCATTAATATATTTTCAAACAGTAATAAGCATTTTTGAAGAAAGCTACACCTGACTTCTCTACCTGCATGTATTTTGAGTTAATTCTTTCTCAAAGATCTTTAAAGATCACAACAGACTCTGAAGATGGTGTTCAGTTGGTTCTTAACAGCTTAAAAACACCTTCTGTGTGAAGGATGGCAGGCTGCCAAGTTTCTGCTCTCCACAGAAAATAAATGGGGTGAATTCAGTGTCTTTGTTGTGAATTTTGAAGAAGGAACTGGGATCACAAGGCAGGAAGATGGACAGGGGTTTAAACCTCAAAGAGGTTCTAACATGTATCCACTCTTTTTAAAAAAGTTGTTAAGGTCTGTGTTCCCACTGGAAAGATCTCATCACTTCCTGTCTTTCTGACCCTATTAGGATAGGAAGTAAGTGTAAAGATTCCTAATAAGGACAAAAACAGTAGTGAAACTCAACGGAGGTTCTAACCCTTTTCCATTGTATTCAGAACAAACAAACACATTTTGGCTGGATTTGCGTTTAAATAGGTTTCAGTACTATGCATTAAACCCTAGCAACCTGAAAAGCTCTTTCAGCAGTTTGCTATGAATGATTTCTGATTTACTGCTATGGTTGATCTGCTAAAAGTCATTGGGAGACTAGCTTGATATTAATGTTTTACTAATTGATTTGGTGTGTTACAGATTTAAACTACTGCACTCATCATAAACCCTGCAAAAATGGAGCCACTTGCATGAACACAGGACAGGGCAGCTACACATGTTCTTGTCGAGCTGGTTATACTGGGGTCAACTGTGAAGAGAAGATCAATGAGTGCGATAGTAACCCCTGCAGGAATGGCGGCAGTTGCACAGTAAGAAAAATTTCTAAATCTGTTACCGAACCTGTGACCTTGTCATACTTAGCCGTATATTGTAAATATAAAGAGGTATTCCACTTTGGTGGAAAAGTAGAATTTCCCCCCCACTGGCACTTAGTGCCACTGAACAATGTGGCTCTCCCTTTTACACTCAAAATTGTACCAGTGTATCACAGATTGACAGCCTGGAGAGCATGCAGAAAAGCATTTAATTACAGGCATGGAAGAAAGTTAGCAAGAGCTGAGCTCTTTAGGCTGCCAGAAAAGAGATTAGTCAGCAGATGGACAATTGGACAGAACAAATGTGCAGAAGTAGTTTCCCAGCCTTTTATTAAAAGTCTATTATAACTTATGAAATATCAAACACAGCTGTATTATAACTAACAGCCATATAAAAAAATTATTGCACATTCAGGGAAACTAGGTTTTAAGATTTCTGTTATGAAGGTGCTGCCCATGTAGATTTATTAGTGGAATTAGGCTTTCTATAAACTTTAAATTTGTTCTCAGCAGTATAAGAGGTAATGTCCTTGTTTTCTACCTTCCTTGTTTTTCTAGCAATACAGAGCTGACTTGCTTGAACTAGATTCTCTCTTGCATCTGTTTTCACTATCAACATTCGAAATGTATGTTTACTGCTTTCGGGAACTGTCCTCTTTTGTTTTTAAACACTCTCTGCCATTCCATACTAGTGTATGTTTTGATTTATCTTAAAGCTCAGCTCCAGCCAAACCTTTTTTTCCTAGAGTAGTGAAGAGGAGTAGGGTTTAAGTCATACTTGTTAAAAACAGAGGCTGGGAAATGGCTTTTGTCAGTATAAAATTAATATTCCTTAAGCATCAGATACCTGATAATCATAACGCATTTTTCTGTTTTCTCCTAGGATGTGGATAGTGGCTATGTCTGTGAATGTCCACAAGGATATTATGGAACACACTGTGAACACAGTGTGCTAAATTGTGCAGATTCTCCATGTTTTAATGGTGGTACATGTAAAGAACGAGAGATGGGTGCCAGTTATGCCTGCCTATGCCCACTAGGATATACAGGTTCTAACTGTGAAAAGAAAGAAGACAAATGCACAAACAATCCTTGTTTAAATGGTGCGTGTTTTTTAATTAATGTTGTATTCATTTTCTTAGTAAACCAATAGCATATTTCCATATTTAAAGCTTCTGCTTTAAGTAAATAACCTTCCTAGGATGCAAGCTTTATATTTGACACTCTAATACACTTATACAAAGCTACATCATTGTTTGAGAACATTGGGCAGCCTTAAGGAGACTTTGGCACCTTGCCAATTCAAGGCAAAGTGACTGTCTCTTCACAGGGTCCCTTTCCCTCATCTCTGACCTCCTTTTACCCACCTTGCCTGTACTCCCTCACTGCTCCTTCCTGTCTTAGCTGATACTGAAATCAGCAGTGTCAGCAAACCAGGGGAGCAGTGTTACTTCCTTGGTCATGTGACAGTGTTCAGGCCTAGTGAGTGGCTGTGAAGCCCAGGGGCAGCACAGCAACTTTGTGGTCCTTGTTTTAATCTTGACCAGGACACTGTCTGCATGAAATTTGAATGTCCTCCCTGTGTTTCCTGGGTCTCTGTCAGGTACTTTGGTTTCCTACCACCACTCCAAAAATATGCTAGTAGGTTATTTGGCCCCTGTCTAAATTGTTAATATCATGTGTGTACAAATTGGCTATGCTAATGGGGAGAGTTAAGGAAAGACCTGGAGACCTACACATTAAAATCACCAAGAAAATTTAATGGAAAAGGTCCCCAAGTTTATCAGACATGGTCCCCAAAGATCTGCCCTATAGGATCACCAAGAGTCAGACACCAAGCTCAAGGACTGTCACAGTGCGGAAGATCCCATGCGCCCCAATACCCAAAGATGCCAGATACTACATAGATGTTGTCAGGAGCAGAGAGAGGGTTGCAATTCTCCATATAAATAAATAGAAAATGTAAGTCTGTACACTGACTACTACAAATGAGTACTGTAATTGTGTCATGGGAGGTGAAGAACTGCTGTTAAAAATGTGTCTACAACAGTCTGAGATAACTCATAACTTTAACTGGTGATTCCACCCATTACTGGGAACTGACTACTATTGGTTTTTGGCTGACTTTCATCAAGTTAATTCTAAATGCATCTGTAAAATGACATATTTTCCTGTATCTAGTTCATTGCAGAAATACGTATTATGTCAGAATGCAATCAGAATAAAAAAAAAATACTATTTCAAAGTTAGTGCTGCAGCATTACAAAGTATTGTTTTAAACTTTCACTATTTACAGACTGTAGGTGTTTGCCATGAATGGGATTTTGTGAAGTGGCCAAGCAATTACCTGCACTGGTTTCTTAGTGGGTGCGCTGGATTTTCTATGGGTCCACGGGGGGGGAGGGGGGACACTGACCCTTTTTATGCCTTCTGTAGTTTCTAGTTATGTGATTTAAAATAAATCTAAAGCCAAAAACTGGTTTTCATAGTTACATTCATATTGGGTGGAATAGGGAATGGTAAATTTTTTGCCATCTGTGCCTCATTTGGCCAGATCTTTCTGCCCTATAGACAAAGCAGTTAATCAGAAGGGAAGCCTCTCCAAAGTTAGGGAAATGCCCTATTAGACCATTGTCACTGGAACAGGAGTTCTCAGGCAAGGATTTCCCCTCACCTTTTGTTATGGTGATGACCTTAATTTTTTGGCTATTGACCTCCCTTTCAGTTCTGGTGATGGTCATTAAAAAAAATAAACAGTGCATTCCCCTAGCAGAGAGTCATATTAAGAAATGTGTTTAGGCTATATGTATTCCATATTGTTAAATAATTAATATATTTGTCCTTAACAGGTGGTCAGTGTTATGTCTTGGGTTACACGCAGCTGTGTCGCTGTCCTTCTGGATACAGAGGCCCAACATGTGCTATTAACATAAATGACTGTGCAAAGAACCCATGTTCCAATGGTGGTACCTGCTATGACTTGCATGGTGACTATGGCTGCATTTGTTCACCTGGATTTACTGGGAAGAACTGTGATGTAAAATCCATAGATGAATGTGCTGTGAACCCTTGTAAAAATGGGGGATCGTGTCATGTTGTGCCTTATGAAAAAAACATTGCTTGTGTCTGTCCCTTTGGGTTCATGGGAAGCCACTGTGAATTCCAGGCTCGGGAATTTCCCTGGGTTGCCGTGTTTATGGGTGCTGGTATGGTGGGACTCCTAGTCCTATTGTGCATGATCTTCATCGTTGTTAGACATTTTCGTCAACAACCAAAGCAAGACACAAAGACGATGAACAATTTATCGGATTTCCAAAAAGACAACCTGATACCAGCCTCACAGTTAAAGAATATAAACAAAAAGAAGGATCTTGAAGTGGATTTTGGTCTGGATAAATCAAACTACAAGCTAAAAAACCATGCATTAGACTGTAATATAACCAATGGACTAATTGGTGTTGGCAATGGAATTGCAAAAGGAGACAATTTTTACAATAGTGATAAATGTTTAGAAGACGAGAAATATCCACTTCGTTCACACAGGTAAGACAAAAAGAAAAAAACATATACCACTTTTGTAATTAATGCTGAATTTACATATAGCCACAATTATTTAAAAAAAAAAAAAAAAAATGGTCCTTAGTATTAACATATATTTCTTTAAAGACATTTCTCTACTGCATTTTTATAACAAGTAAGTAATTTGATTTTCCGACTGTAATTTCCCCAGTGAAGCCTTGACCCTTTCCAGCAGTTTTCATTTGAGACTCTTTAGTAAAATATTTCTGTCCTGATATTTATTTTTTATGAATTATTCCATTCCCTTCCACCTGTAATTTCTTGGAATATCCATTAGTAACTAGCAAAAGGGATGGAGGGACATTGTTGTGGAACTAAACTCTGCGATACTTACCTCTCCTTCAACAGCCTGACATTTGGCCCTGGCATCTTTTGCGGCTCTCTTCATTGGCTAGTGTGGGATGACAGACATTACACATGCACTGTGCTGGAATGTAATATGAGATGCTTGTACAGCTCAAATTACATTCCAGCACAGTGCATGCGTAATGTCTGTCATCCCACACTAGCCAATGAAGACAGCCGCAGAAGATGCCAGGGCCAAATGTCAGGCTGTTGAAGGACAGGTAAGTATATAGCTTACTTGTATAGTAAGGTACTTACAGTATATAGCGACGATAATTCATGCAGCGCTTTAAATATATTAAGACCCTGTCTGCTCCCAGTTTTTTGAAAGCAGGACTTTAGTTCAGCTTTAAGCTTTTCCGTAACATTTAACTGAAAATTCAAGCCAGTGCTCAATTCTAACAGAGGGGCAATAACTATACCCAAACTTTTGTAGCAATCCAAAATGTTAATTGAAGGTTTAATTAATATTTTACATTGCTACAAAACTGTGTTCTCTGGATTTACTGTATGTTCTTTGGGTATAGGCATTGTCTGTTTAGAGAGGAATATTTATGGCTTTGTACTTGCTCTCATCCTATGAAATACTTGAGTGCTATGTGCATCACTGTCTCAAGGGATGGGCAGTCTGATATAGGAACTACATTATAGTACAGCTTGCGCCCTCAAGATGTAAATTTTTTTCCTAAAGTTAACCTGTTCACTCCTATGAATTTGTGTGTGTGTGTGTGTGTGTGTGTGTGTGTGTATATATGTGTATATATATGTGTGTGTGTGTGTGTGTGTGTGTGTGTATATATATATATATATATATATATATATATATATATATATATATATATATATATATATATATATTTATATTTCATGTCCGGAGAGGATCCTGGAGCCCAGGCTGTATACTATACCTTATATTTTTTTATCCCAACCCACAACCTCTTGATTGTCTTTTCTCTGGAGGGTGTTGGCTTATTGCTGATTTCCAGCAGAAGTTGAAGCCCTGTTTACTACTTGGGCCTGGGATCTAGGATCCTCCCTAGAGGCACAAAGAAACAGATTTTAAAAAAATGCCCAAAATCATGTCAATCAGAATTAACTATACACTTTTCTTTTGCTACTTGTTTTAAAGCTGGAAGCTCCAGGGCTGCCATCCTTATCCTTCTCGTTGTGACCTGGAAAAAAAAAACATAAATTGGGGTGATAGAGCTAGAATTTTGCACTTGCCATTCATTTCTCCCCTGACAGGTTCCCTTTTGAAAAGTAAAATTTCAAGTAGTTTCTTCAAGCTAAGAATCTTTTGCAGAATCAATAACCTGTTAGATAATCATAGTATACTTAATTGAAGTTAAATCTATATGCATACAGATATGGCATAATTCCTTCTAAAAATGTAGAAAAGACGGAACTTGAACTACCACCCTTGTTTGCTCATGAGCTTTTTTTCTTTTCCTTCTCAGTGAAAACCCAGAGTGTAGAATATCAACGATATGTTCCCCAAGGGATTCAATGTACCAGTCAATTTATGTGATAGCAGAGGAACTGAACGAATGTGTGATAGCTACAGAGGTAAGGACACCGCTGCTCAACACCACTCGCCGGATAATGTTTCTAGTGAAGCTGATACTACTCCTTATGCCAGAGATGAATCACCTAGATAACACAACAGTTCCTTAAAGAAAATGTACAAATGTTTTGCACATATTCTTTTTATTGTTTATAGGTCACAACTAAAAAAAATCATTTAAATATATTTCTTCTTTAGTATTCATTTTTTTTCCCTCATTAAGTATTGTATCATTCTCACCTATGCCAAAAGAAAGCTTTTGTTTACAGAAGTCAGTGGGTCATAGCAGCAGGGACTCATCCCATATCAGACTGCATAGTCCAAGATTTTAGCAGTAAGAAAAATGAAAGCCCCAAAGCAAGCTTTGTAATTTGTTTCTTTAGGTTCTGAGAATCCTTTGTTAAAATATGTCCTGCCCAAAGCCTCGCTTCTCTCCCCCCTCCTCGCTGCGGCACTGGAATTGCAAGTGTGGGTGCCCGACTGTGGTTTCACAGCCGGGCACGTACTGTGCATGCGCGAGCCACACTGCGCGTTGTGAATGGCCGGGCAATCTTCTGGGACTTGTGACGTGTCCCAGAAGATTGCAGGGAGGGAGGGGGAGAGGTGAACTTCCGCTCGCCGCCAGGAGAGGGAGTGGGTGCTGGGTACCTGTGAAAACTAGGGGGTCACAAGTACTTAGAGCGGAAGTTCCATTTTTGGGTGGAATTCCCCTTTTAAGGAAAGCATGCTTGCATGAATATGCATGTACCTGTATGCTACTGTGCAAGGTTTTCGCTGTATATAGACATTTGTACATATTTCTTTTTGTTTGTGATATCTTTGCATTATTGGTTCCAAAAAAAAGAAAAAGCCTTTTTCGGAAAAAATCAGATTTTTATATATATATATATATATATATATATATATATATATATATATATATATATATATATATATATATATAATAAAAAAAAATATAAAAAAAAAAGCTTTGTATGCGCACAAATAGAAATGTGGATACCATTGACCTGAACTCTCATTAATTCAAAATTCTAATTGCAAAGCTTTATTTCTGATTCTTATGGCTTTATTACTTGGAATCCCTGACATGCAAGCAGGTGACAAGTTCTGACTTTCCTCTAAATTTAATGAAGTGCTGAAGCCGGCGATAGCCATGCAACTAGTATTTTAAAAAGTGCAGCAAAGGTACCTAGCTATTTCTTTCAGTACAGGTCATCTTTATAGAGAATATGTTTGCTGTTTTAGGCTCCATTCACACTAGCGCGTTTTTTGATGCATTTTGCATAAATGCATGGGAATTTTTTAACATGGGTTCCTATGAAACATGTTCACATCAATGCCTTTTTGTACCTCTGCATTTTTGGAAAGGGTCGGACTTTTTTTCATGCAAAATGCAGCGTTTTGCATGTAATAGAATTCAATGGACCAGCATCAAAAACGCAAGTGCAGCTTTTTTGCAGCGTTTTTGCCTTTTTTATTTTTTTTTATTTTTTTTAAAACTGTAAAAAAAAAAAAAAACGCTACAAAAACGCTGCTCAAAAAAAACCTCCAAAAATGCTCAAAAGCAACATGCATAGGTGTGAATCGAGCCTAAGGCCTGATTCATACTAATGCATTTTTAGTGCTTTTTGCATTTTGTAGATTTGCATTGCAGTTCACCTAACATGGTTTCCTATGGACCACGTTCTGTAGTGCAAATCTGCAAAATGCAAATAGCACTAAAAATGCATAAGTGTGAATCCAGCCTTAGACAAAATATTAAGTTTGCTTACCAGTACAGAAATTAAAAAACTGCAGCATTGACACTAATGCTGGATTCACACCTATGCAGTTTTAGTGCATTTTGCATTTGCATGATTTGCACTACAGTCCATCTAACATTGTTTCCTATGGAATACGTTCTGTAGTGCAAATATGCAAAAAGCACTAAAAATGCATAGGTGTGAATTGGGCCTGAGTGTCGGTTCAGTGCAATGGAACCGTTCTAATTGGAGCGACTCAAGTCGCTCCGCCTTAGAAAAAGGTTCCTTCACTGCTTGGGGCGACTTCAGAGCAGCATGCATTGACTTCTATTAAAGAAGTCCTTTGCAAGCCATGCTGAAGCGGTGACTTTGAAGCTGCCCCTGTGTGAACTGAGCCTAAGGCCTCATGCACACTGGGCTTTAAAAAAAAACAACGCTTTTGCACGTATTGCACTGGAAGCTGATTTTCAGGCATTTCAGAAGAGGATTGTCTACAGGAACAAAAACGCATCAAAAGCGCACTCTAGAGAGGAGCTAAAGAGCAAAATAAACACTGAACATGCTAGACACGTTTTGGTACGTTTGACCAATTAATGCATTTCAATGGCCATAACAAAATATTCAGCTTTAGACACATTTTTTAGCAGCTTTTCTCCTGCCAGGAGTTCTTGCATCCAGGGGGGAAAAGTAAACACCCTGTGTGCATGGAGCCTAATGTGTATTGTTTAAGGGATTGTAATATCGTCAAAGTAATAGGCTTTCTTTGGGTAATGGGTCCCAGTTGGACATTTTAGATGTTGTACAATATACTACAGTTAAACATAAATATGTATTCACACTTTGAAGTGGCTATATTGTACTTTGCCAATCATTTTTTATTTTCATTAAATAGAACTTAGATACCCCGTCGTCTTACCTATTCAAGGCAAAATGGCAAGGTCTATTTTAAGCTAGTTCCCTATTTCAGGTCTGCCATTCCTTCAATCTTTGCAGTTGCAACAAAATCCCAGGTATCATCATGTGACTGTGTTCAGTCTAGCTATTGAGCTTTAGATCAAATTCCTTTTTATGAATCCTTCCTTTACTTATTCAGTGTTTGGTTTTGTTTTTTGTTTTTTTTAGGTGTGAGTTCAGAAATGCAACTGTCACATCCTCTCAAATGCCACAGAATGGAGGCGTGCTGTGTAGCCATGTTTACAATTCAGTGATTCAGGACTGGAGGTGATTTTGATCACATATGTGCAACATGCTGCTTTCAGAAGACTCAATATTCTGAGCTGAAGGGAACAGACTGTGAATTTGCAGGAGTCACAAGACTTTTTACTCCTGGGCGTTTAGGAACTCAATCAACAGAATGTAACAAACTGGATTATACATTTTTTTTAAAAATAGACTTATGATTTCAAGCTGGTTTCTTAAAGTGTCCTTTTGAGGCTTCACATTACTTGTTAAAAAATTGCATTATAAATTGCTGACAGCAATGGCTGTTGGCAATTCCTATCATAGAACATCTCCAGAAGAAAGTGAATGGAATTAAGTTTGCTATGCAGAATGCAAGTCTTGCTATCAAGATTGTTCTCCTGCTGTGTTTAGAAGTGCCTAAAGAATGTCCCAAGAGTCCACGTCGTGTTGGGTGAAACCCACTGCTTTCACATGTAATACCTGAACAGTATTAAGCTAGGAGATTTCTTGGAAATTTCTACCCTGCTAAAAAGGTTTTGGGTCATGTTCGTGGAAAGTGCTGTGTGGACATTTCTGTTAATCCTGTTATTAAATAATGCACACAGGTTGGTAGTCTGTGCAAGTCTTTAGCCAGCAAACTGTAGTAGTCAAAGCCTTATGTTGCATGACAAGTCAATGAAGCTGGCCACTTTTTAATAATTCCTTTTGCACTACTGAGAATTGTGATTTAGTACTTTATTGTCTTTTTTAAATAGCGAACACTATCAGTTTGACAGGTCTGTTTTCCACAGCCTTAATGTTGTGAAACTACATCAAATGCCCTTATTAATATATATAAATGTAGGTTTATTCCAATTAAGTGCATTATGTTATTTAACTTATATACCATGACTGTTATTGCCATACCATAAACTCTCCAGTGACTTAACTCTAGCTCTCTCCAAACATTCAAAATGCTGTTCACCTAAATCTGTATCGGTGTCTTTTTTTTTTCTTTTTCCTGTACAAGGATTTTGAAATGCAAAATGTCAGTTAAAAAGGCTAGGAGGTTTTTCAATTCTGTTGTGCTATTGAATCAAATTTTGTTTAAGCAATAATGTTGATAGCTGTGAGATGCTATGATTTGTTATAACCAAAATTAATATTTGGAGGGAAGCAGGGACAAGAAAATTTACAGTAGCTATATCGGTTTATTGTGACACATTGCTTAATTCTGTAATGTTTTTAAAAAAAAAAAATACACACCGATTAACTACTGAGCTAGAACTCTAATGTCTCCATTGTTTTTTTTTTTTCTTGATGTCCAACCATAGCGGTAATGGTTCGCTCACCTGAATACGAGACTAGAATTCAATAATAGATGTGTTGGCTGCAGCTTGCTATAATTTTTTGTTTTTGTTTAACTAGCATTTCAATAATTTAATGATGAATCAAGAGCACTGAACTTTTTACATTTTATAGCATTGTTTTGTATATAATGTATATTTATAATCAAAACAAATGTAAATATGTTTATTATGTCATGTTTTAATGTGTTAGCAACAAAGTTTCAGTTATATTTTTGTTATTTTATTATTATTATATATTTTTTTTTTTTTTTTTTTTTTTTTTTTTTTTTGAAGAAATGAAAAACTTCTTAAATCAATGTTGCTTCCAGTGTTTTTCCTTCTCTTTTTTTTTTTTTTTTTTTTTTTATTTATTGAATTATATTTTATGTCTGAGTTATTGAGAAGCGGCTTCTTTTTAGATGTGTGTGTGTGTGTTTTTTTGATCAGTGTAAAGCCTGCATTCCAGTAATTACACTAGTAGTGCACTTGTTGCATGTGCACTTGATACATTTAGGCAATAAAAAATAGCACGTTAGAGGGGAAAAAACAGGTTCTGCTTTCCTGTTGCTTTTCCTGTGGCCTTTGTCAAAAACAGGCAAATAGGAAGCAAAAATGCATTCCCACTAATTCTTCTGTAGACATTTACAGGAAAGAATTGTATATCCACTTACTACAAATAAGTTTGCATCCTGAATGATGTTTGCAGTGATCTACCTCAGACATCAAGAACAATTCTGGTTCCTTAAGTTTAGATACATGCAGGGTTTATGGCTTTCTCCCATGTGAACGGATGTTGTCTGTTGGATGGCTTTAGATTTCACTGGAGCCTCAAATGAAAATAAGGGAAACTTTTTAAGTTACAAGTCTCATTTTGCTGTATACATTTCACATGTAAAAAGCTGTGGTGTTAGGCTGGATTCCCACCTATGCATTTTGCAGATTTGCACTACAGTCCATTTAACATGGTTTCCTATGGAACACGTTCTGTAGTGCAAATCTGCAAAATGCAAAAAGCACTAAAACTGCATAAGTGTGAATCCAGCCTTAGACTTTTAATGATAACATTATGGGCTTGATTTTCTAAAGGAGAAGGTAATGCAAAGTAAATTATAGTAAATAGGGTGAACCAGTGTTGAATTGTGATACCTAATTTTGCGCGAAGGAACTAATATTTAAAAAAAAAAAAAAAAAAAAAAAAATTCTTACAGGTGATTGAAATGAACACAGATTCAATTAATTTAGTAAGGCTGGCCATACACTATACAATTTTCTTGTTCAACTTTCCTTTAGATTTCCCAAACCATATAATGTGAGGTCAAACCTAAACCCTTTCAATTTGTATGCAATCAGGCAGGCCCTTGCACTACATAGTTGAAGGTGAATCCTAAAGGAAAATGAATAGGAAAATGGTATAGTGTATGGCCAGCATAAGCTCAGTGAATTTTATTTTGCAGTGAACAATTTAGGTCAGTGCTGATGTATTGCAGCTATTTGGACTCCAGACTCCTATGAAAGACCAAATAAAGTCCAATGCCAAAAATGTATTAAGTAAAAACACCAAGCATTACAAACCAAAGTTTGGAGGATTAGGTAGAATAAAGTATAGGAAACTAGTGCCTCCAATTAATGACAGTCTGCAATCACATGAAGAATAAATAACAGCTGTATCAAGTTCTCTGTATTTATTACTCTAATACAGCGTATACAATAATAAATATTGCTCTTTATGTACTTTATCAGGCAAGTGCTGTAACAAGGCTTAAAAAAACTTGTGCTGCCAGTAGAAAGGAATATTTTGCGAAAAACTCTTACACACCTAACTCCCCTGCAGTGGGTCTGATGACCGCTCTAATCAATGTGGCTCTTGCTCCCTAAACAATGCTATTGGCCAGAGAATGCCTTGTATTCTGTGCTCATTTTACAGCAGGACATCTGCTTGGCACAGGACTCAGAAGACAGCAGCGATCATTGTAGTAGTGGCAACTACTAAAGTGATTCTCCGCTTCCACAGCTGTCCCACCAGTACAGCAGATGTGTAATTACAATGGTCCAGGCCAATGTAAGGCTATGTTTAAACATGTGGCTGTTACATAATTGGGGAGGTGGAAAAAAGACAAGTCCATCAAGTCCAACCTATGTGTGTGATTTTATATCAGTATTAAATTGTATTTCCTGTATGTTGTGATCGTTCAGGTGCCTGTTTAATGGTTTTTTGAAATGTATCGATGCTCCCCGCTGAAACCACTGCCTGTGGAAGAGAATTCCACATCCTAACCGCTCTTACAGTAAAGAACCCTCTATGCAGTTTGAGGTTGAACCGCTTTTCTTCTAATTTTAGTGAATGGCCGTGTGTCTTATTAAATTCCCTTTCACGGAAAAGCTTTTATCCCTATTGTGGGGTCACCAGTATGGTATTTGTACATTGAAATCATATCCCCTCTTAAGCGTCTATTTTCCAGAGAGAATAAGTTCAGTGCTTGTAACCTTTCCTTATAACTAAGGTCCTCCAGTCCCTTTATTAGTTTTTTTGAGGCCTGACCAGAGTCTTGTAGAATGGGAGAACTATCGTTTTATCTCTGGAGTTAATCCCCTTTTTAATGCATGCCAATATTCTGTCTACTTTGCTTGCAGCAGCTTGGCATTGCATGCCATTGCTGAGCCTGTCATCTACTAGGAACCCCAGGTCCTTTTCCATCCTAGATTCCCCAAGAGGATCTCTCCCTAGTGAGTAGATTGCATTCATATTTTTGCCACCCAAATGCATTTTTATATTTTTCTACATTAAATCTCATTGCCATGTAGTTGCCCACCCCATTAATTTGTTCAGATCTTCTTGAAAAGTTTCCACATCCTGCGGAGAACTTATTGCCCTGTTTGGCTTAGTATCGTCCACAAATACAGAGATTGAGCTGTTTATCCCATCCTCCAGGTCGTTTATGAATAAATTAAATAGGATTGGTCCCAGGACAGAACCCTGTAAAACCCCACTTTCCACCCCTGACCATTCTGAGTACTCCCCATTTATCACTACCCTCTGAACTTGCCCCTGTAGCAAGTTTTCAATCCATGTACTCACCCTATGGTCCATGTCAACAGGCCTTACTTTGTACAGTAAACTTTTATGGGGAACTGTATCAAATGCTTTTGCAAAATCCAGATACACCAGGTCTATGGGCCTTTCTTTATCTAGATGGCAGCTCACCTCCTCATAGAGGGTTAATAAATTGGTTTGGCAAGATTGATTCTTCATTAATCCATGCTGATTACTGCTAATGATACTGTTGTCATTACTAAAATCTTGTATATAGTCCCTTATCATCCCCTCCAAGAGCTTGCATACAATTGATGCTAGGCTAACTGGTCTGTAATTCCCAGGGATGTATATTGGTCCTTTTTTAATATTGGTGCTACATTGGCTTTGCTACATTGGCTTTTCTCCAATCAGCTGGTACCATTCCAGTCAGTAGACTGTTCGTAAAAATTGGGAACAATGGTCTGGCAATTACTTGACTGGGTTTCTTAAGGACCCTCGGGAGCAAGCCATCTGGTCCCGGTGACACATTGATAAGTTTTTCAAGTCTATTTCTAATTCTGTCCTCTGTTAGCCATGAAAGTGTTTCCTGTGACATGTCATGAGGATAAACATTGCAGTTTTGGTTACTGAAACCCCCCGATTCCCTCGAAGACTGAGGGGAAGAATAAATTCAATGCCTTTGCCATCTCTCCATCCTTAGTAACCAGAGTCACTTCATCATTCCTTATGGGACCAATATGATCTGACTTCCCTTTCTTACTATTTATGTACTTGTAATTTCTTGGGATTTTTTTACTCTCCTCCGTCTGTTGCATTCTTTGTAAAGTTGGAATGCTGATGATGATCCCTCAGCCTTGTATTTTTTGAAGGCCTTCTCCTTTGCTTTTATATGCATTTTTGCGTTGGAGTTAAGCCACCCAGGACTTATAAGCACTTTTAAATTTATTTCCCATTGGGATGCACTGGCTAATGCCCTTATTTAATATGCTCTTAAAGCATACCCATTTTTCCTCCATGTTCTTTGTTCCTAAGACTTTATCCCAATTATTATCTTCTAGCAAGGATCATAGTTTAGGGAAGTTGACCATTTTGAAATGCAGTGTCTTTGTATTCCCCTTATGTTTCCTATTTGTGTGATTTATACTAAAACTAATTAACCTGTGATCGCTGTTTTCTAAATTGCCCCGTATTTCCACATCCGTGATCAGGTCTGTATTTTTGGTAATTGGTAGGTCTAGTAACACTTTGTTTCTAGTTGGTGCATTTACCATCTGACCCATGAAACTGTCCTGCAAGACATTTGGGAGCTGGCGAGCCTTAGATGAATGCACGGTTCCATCCATGAATGGCTTTCACCACCGCTCCTTTGAAAAGTAATCTGTGGTCAGATTGATAGATGGTGAGGAGGCGACATGTCAATTTGCCTGTTTTAACTTCACAAATGCTGCACCACAGTGCGGGGCAATTGTGATGCAGCCTTCATTCACTTAAATTTATTGCATTTAGCAGGAGGAACTGCCCACTGAGCGGCAACATGTCTTGCCACAGCCATTAAGCAACGTAGTGTGGCATGTGTACACCCCATACACTGCTCTTGCCTGTCCAGGGATCCTGCCTCACCCTAAACTATTTTGGGTGCAGGCGCCACTATAGTAAGGGAAATGGGAAGTAAAGCTTTGCGGCTTCACAGCCAGTTTCCTACTGTGCATGTGCAAGCTGCGCTGTGCATTCTGAATGGTCCCCAGAAGACTGGGGGTGAAGGAGGGTGGAGCGGGTTCCTGTCAAAACCAGGTACCCACTCCCCCCAAAAAAGTGCCAAATGTGGCAGTGGAGGGTGCAAACAGGCGGAGTTTACCCTTTTGGGTGGAGCTCAGCTTTAAGCAGTTGCAGTTGGGACAGAAACAACACGGTTCCACCACGTTTTTACTGCCCCCTAATCACAAGTATAAATGAGCCCTAGAGCCCTAACTATGCTATAAAATGCCTGGAATTAATATATATATATATATATATATATATATATATATATCTATTTATTAATGTGTGTGTGTGTGTGTGTGTGATATAGATAGATATATATATATGACACACACACAGGGTCACTTAGTTACAAATGACTCCTACTTACAAATGGAGGGAGACAACAGGAAGTGAGAGGAAATCTACCCCTAGGAAGGGAAATTCACTCCTGTAAGAGCTATTATGGGGAAAAGGTACCTCTACTGATGCTTTATCACCAAGGCTTGTTTCCACAACAACCCAAAATTTTCAAAATCCAATTGTCATTGGGACAGAAAGTGAGGTGAAATCTTCTGAACAGGGCACACACAGCAAAACAAATGTTACAGAGGTGTTAACCTTTCTCTATGCTATCCAAAAAGCTTAAAAATAGTTTTTTTGGCTGGAGCTACACTTAAAAAATGTACCTGTTCCGACTTACAAACAGATTCAACTTAAGAACAAACCTACAGTCCCTAACTTGTTTGTAACCCGGGGACCCCCTGTATATATAATATATACGTACCACCCTTTAGTTAGTGAGTTCTAGAAGTGAGGATTTTTTTTGACAGGGTATGAAAATTTGGGCAGTTTGTTTTCATTCTTGGCTGGGAGTGGCTCAGGGGAGAGTTGGGTGACTGACAGATGGCATCACCATCACTTCCCCCTTCCTTCTATAAGTTCCTGGAAGGAGAGGAGGGGGAAAGAGGTGGAGCTGCTTGAGGTATCTGGGGAGCCTTGACTCATCCCCAACTTGGATTGGCAGGGGGCAGGTCTCCTTAAATACCTGTGGTCAGCCCAGCTGGGGAGGAGATGTTGGGTGGAAGAGCTGGAGTGAGAGAGTGTGGAGGCTGTCGGGCCCATGGGGAGCTCTCCAGTCTGGCGGGGGGTGACTCTGGGCCGGGGCTCGGGTGCATCCAGGAGGAGCGAAGAGATCCTGGAATCAGAGGCACATGAGAGAGCTGGAGAGAGGACAGCGGGAGAAAACACTCTAACGCCGCATACACACGATCGCACATTCCAACAACAAAATCCATGTTTATTTTCAACGGATGTTGGCTCAAACTTGTCTTGCATACACACAGTCACACAACTCTTGTCGGAAATTCCAATCGCCAAGAACGCGGTGATGTACAACACGTATGACGAGCCGAGAAAAATGAAGTTCAATAGCCAGTGCGGTTCTTCTGCTTGATTCCGAGCATGTGTGGAACTTTGTGTGTCGGAATTGTGTACATAAGATCGGAATTTCCGACAACGGATTTTGTTGTCTGAAAATTTGAGATCCAGATCTCAAATTTTGTTGGAAATTTCCGACGGAAAATGTCTGATGGAGCCTACACACGGTTGGAATTGCCAACAACAAGCTCCCATCGAACATTTTCCCTTCGGAAAATCTGACCATGTGTACGCGGCATAAGAGTCTCCAGGAGGACTACTAGTCGCAGCCAGGAAGGCTTGTAAGTGAGCACAGTCGGGAGGACTGGGGAGGCACGCCTGGGAGAACTGGGAGATTGCAGTTCGAGAGATGGGTATAGAACCAGTGGAGAGAGAACAGTGAAGAAGAGCAGTAGAAAGGGGCCTCTGCAGTCAGGCTGACTGTCAAGGCCTGAAGAGAGCTTTCTGGGAGTGGTAGCTGAGCAGAGGACAACTAGCACCTAAACTATTCTGCACCAGAGGGGCCTGAGGTCCCTGCTAGCAAAAAGGCAGTTCATTGAGGCCTGGCTGGTGCTAGCTAGTCTGGAGGAGTGATAGTCTGCAACAAGGGAAGTTCTGGTGGAGGAACAGTCTGCAGCAAGGAAGTGCTGGAGAGAAGATTAAGGTGTATGTACGGGGAGTGTACATAGTCCCTATTGATTGATCTACAATTTGCAAAAGATTGATCTACAATTCACAATTGTTTGTTCTAAAATTCTGGGCATCCCACAGTTCCCTAATACCCATCCAAGTTTAATCCCCTCAATAAAACAAAACAAGCTATGGACTGGTCAGTGTTACTGAGTGACTGTAAGATGGACGTCGGACTGGGCAGGGTGACAGGTGAACCACAACTTTCAGCAACCCCTTAGGGGGTGTATATATATATATATATATATATATATATATATATATATATATATATATATATATATATATATATATATATATATATACACATACATACACATACTTTATACTATAACTATATACTTTTGTGTGGTCCATGTTAAAGCAACAAATCACCATATCCTAAATCCCGCTATTATCATAGCCACTAAAAAAGTTCGTCAATACCCTGTATTCATAAAGTGTGGGAGGCTTAAAGAGAGAGACAGAGGTTCTTCAATTGAAGCTAGTAGTGAAAAAGCAGGTCCTGCATTTACAAGACAAAGCAGTGGTCGAGCAAAACTATTTAGAATCAAGGCATTTCTGTCTTTTCTTTGTGGCAGTGGAGGTTGTAGAGTGACTGACTCATTCCGTCCATTTAAACAGGGCATGCGCGCGATCGTGTGCGAGCAGCTCGGTACCTTCGGTGGCGGCGTGTCACGGAGACACTGCTCGCCACCGAGGGGGGTGAACAGCCATTGGGCATGGCTGTTTACCATGTGATCGGCCCTGATGAAGTCATGGCCGATCACAGATGGTACCGCCCCACTTTACACAGCGCATGCGCACGATCGCAAGCTCACTGCCGTGCACGTCGGTGGCGGCGTGTTCCCGGGAACACTGCTCGTCACCGGCGCTGGTAAACAGCCATTGGCCGGTGGCTGTTTACCACATGATTGGCTGTGATCCTTTCACAGCCAATCACTAAATGTACACATGGACCGGATTCTCCTCCTCACACACCAATCGTGTGTGAGAAAGAGATTGCGGGAACATCTCGTTACCGCTTACAGTGTACACCAACCACACTGATTGCCCCCCCCCAATAAAGAGGACCTGACACCACCCATCAAAATACCTGTCACAGTTCATCCGAGTACCTGTCACACACAGTCCATCTGAGTACTTGTCACAGTTCATCCAAGTACCTGTCACAGTCCATCTGAGTACCCGAGTACCTGTCACGGTCCATCTGAGTTCCCAAGTGCCTGTCACAGTTCATCTGCGTACGCGAGTGCCTGTCACAGTTCATCTGAGTACCCGAGTGCCTGTCACAGTTCATCTGAGTACCCGAGTACCTGTCACAATCCATCCGAGTACCCGAGTACCTGTCACAGTCCATCTCAGTACCCGAGTACCTGTCACAGTTCATCCAAGTACCCGAGTACCTCTCACAATCCATCTGAGTACCCAAGTACCTGTCACAGTTCATCTGAGTACCCGAGTGCCTGTCACGGTTCATCTGTGTACCTAAGTACCCGTCACAGTTCATCTGAGTACTCGATTACCTGTCACAGTCCATCTGACTACCTGTCACCGCCCTTCAGAGTACCCAAATACCAGTCACCAGCCCATCAGAGTCCCCGAGTACCTATCTGTAGCCCATAAGAGTACCCGAGTACCTGTCACCAGGCCATCTGAGTACCTGTCACCAGGCCATCAGAGTACCCGAGTGCCTGTCTGCAGCTCATCAAGTTACCCAAGTACCTATTTGCAGCCCATCAGAGTACCATGCCTCATAGAATATACGTTGGGCTGTTTGCTTTCCAAAATGGGGTCATTTTGTGGGTAATTCCACTGTCCTGGTGCTCAAGGACCTTCAAAAGTGTGATAGGTAGGAATGAAATGAGATGTGTAATTTATGCTCCTAGAATATCTGAAGGTACTACTTCAATATTAGACCTCTGTATGTGGCCAGGCTGTGAAAAAGTCTCACATGTGTGGTATTGTCATACTCGGGAAGAGTAGCAGAATGTATTTTGGGGTGTAATTTTTGCTATATACATGCTATGTGTTAGAAATACCTTATAAATTGACAACTTTGTGTAAAAAAAAAAAAATGCTTTTCATTTTTTTTTTTTTTACACATTTTCCAAAAACTTCTGGAAAAAAATGAAAGGTTCAAAAGACTCATTATGCCTCATAGATTATACGTTGGGGTCTTTGCTTTCCAAAATGGGGTCATTTTGTGGGCAATTCTATTGTCCTGTTGCTCCAGGGCTTTAAAAAGTGTAACAGGTGGTTGAGAAATGAGATGTGTCATTTATGCTCGTAGAACGCCTGAAGGTGCTACTTCAATGTTGGGCCTTTGTATGTGGCCAGGCTGTGTAAAAGTCTCACACATGTGGTATCGTCATACTCTGGAAGATTAGCAGAATGTATTTTGGGGTGTAACTTTTGCTATATACATGCTATGTGTTAGAAATACCTTATAATTGGACATCTTTGTGTAAAAAAAAAATGCTTTTCATTTTTTTTTTTTTTTTTTACACATTTTCCAAAAGCTTCTGGAAAAAAATAAACCGTTCAAAAGACTCATTATGCCTCACAGATTATACGTTGGGGTGTTTGCTTTCCAAAATGGGGTCATTTTGTGGGCAATTCCATTGTCCTGGTGCTCCAGGGCCTTCAAAAGTGTAATAGGTGGTTGAGAAATGAGATGTGTCATTTATGCTTGTAGAACGCCTGAAGGTGCTACTTCAATGTTGGGCCTTTGTATGTGGCCAGGCTGTGTAAAAGTCTCACACATGTGGTATCGCCATACTCGGGAAGAGTAGCAGAATATATTTTGGGGTGTAATTTGTTGTATGCATATGCTGTGTGTAAGAACTAACCTGATAATATGACAATTTTGTAAAAAATAAATAAATAAAAAAAATCTTCATTTTGCAAAGAATTGTGGGAAAAAATTACAACTTAAAAAAACTTGCCATGCTACTTACTTAATACCTTTAATGTCTACTTTCTAAAAAGGGGTCATTTGGGGGGGTATTTGTACTTTCCTGACTTGTTAGCGTCTCAAAAAATGAAACACATCTGATGTACTGAAGGCCTGATCAGATGTGATCAATTTTCAGTGATTGGCACCATAGTTTGTAGACTCTATAACTTTCACAAAGACTAAATAATATACACTAATTTGGGTTATTTTTACCAAAGCTATGTAGTAGTATAAATTTTGCTCAAAATTTATGAAGAAAAATTACTAATTTGCAAAATTGTATGACGGAAACAAAGAAAAGGGCATTTTTTTCACAAAATTTACGGTCTTTTTTTATTTATAGCACAAAAAATAAAAAACCCACTAGTGATTAAATACCACCAAAAGAAAGCACTATTTGTGTGAAAAAAAGGACGCAAATTTCATATGGGTACAGTGTTGCACGACTGAGTAATTGTCATTCAAATTGTGAGAGCGCTGAAAGCTGAAAATTGGTCTGGGCAGGAAGGGGGTGTAAGTGCCCTGTATTGAGGTGGTTAAGTATATAAACAGTAAAAAAAAAAGGGAGGACAGACCATATTGGCCCCATAAAGAATGAGGAAGGAAATCTGGTTACAAAGGATGTGGAGATGGGGAAGGTATTGAATTTATTCTTCTCCTCAGTCTTCACAAGGGAATCGGGGGGCTTCAGTAACCAAAACTGCAATGTTTTTCCTCATGACACATTACAGGAAGCACCCTCGTGGCTAACAGAGGACAGAATTAGAAATAGACTTGAAAAACTTAACATTAATAAGTCACCGGGACCAGATGGCTTGCACCCGAGGGTTCTGGGGGAACTCAGTCAAGTAATTGCCAGACCATTTTTCCTAATTTTTATTGACAGTCTACTGACTGGAATGGTACCAGCTGGTTGGAGAAAAGCCAATGTAGCTCCAATATTTAAAATAGGGCCAAAATACATCCCTGGGAATTACAGACCAGTTAGCCTAACATCAATAGTATGCAAGCTCTTCGAGAGGATGATAAGGGACTATATACAAGATTTTAGTAATGAAAACGGTATCATTAGCAGTAATCAGCATTGATTCATGAAGAATCCTTCTGGCCAAACCAATCTATTAACATTCTATGAGGAGTTGAGCTACCATCTAGATAAAGGAAGGCCCGTAGACGTGGAGTACTTGGATTTTGCAAAAGCATTTGACACAGTTCCCCATAAACGTTTACTGTACAAAGTAAGGTCTGTTGGCATGGACCATAGGGTGAGTACATGGATTGAAAACTGGCTACAAGGGCGAGTTCACAGGGTGGTGATAAATGGGGAGTACTCGGAATGGTCAGGGGTGGAAAGTGGGGTCCCCCAGGGTTCTGTGCTGGGACCAATCCTATTTACTGTATTTATTGGCATATAACACTCACTTTTTCACCTTAAAAATCAGGTGCAAATAGCGTGTGCGTGTTATACGCCAATACTTCAATTTTAGCTGCCTCAGAGGGGACAGGGAGCGGGGCGGGATGAGCGCTGTCAGATTACATTCAGTGAGAATCTCCTGTTTACTTGGCAGCATCTGTAATAGGAAGCCCCGTCTCCTGGGCCGCCATTGGACCACTGTTCTGTTCGATCAGGCTGCACTGATGGCAATGGTGAGGCTGCTGCATTGATGGCAATGGTGAGGCTGCTGCATTGATGACAATGGTGAGGCTGCTGCATTGATGGCAATGGTGAGGCTGCTGCATTGATGACAATGGTGAGGCTGCTGCATTGATGACAATGGTGAGGCTGCTGCATTGATGGCAATGGTGAGGCTGCTGCATTGATGGCACTTGTGAGGCTGCAGATGGGCATTGATCAGGCTGCATTGATGGCAATGGTCAGGCTGCAGATGGGCACTGACTCTTATTTTGCTTCAAAGTTTCTTATTTAAAATGTAGGTTTTTTTCCTGAAACTTCCCTCTTAAAATGAATGTGCGTGTTAGACGCCTGTGCGTGTTATACGCCGATAAATACGGTAATTTGTTCATAAACGACCTGGAGGATGGGATAAACAGTTCAATCTCTGTATTTGCGGACGATACTAAGCTAAGCAGGGCAATAACTGCTCCGCAAGATGTGGAAACCTTACAAGATGATCTCAACAAATTAATGGGGAGGGCAACTACATGGCAAAATGAGATTTAATGTGGAAAAATGTAAAATAATGTATTTGGGTGGCAAAAATATGAATGTAATCTACTCCTTGGTGGGAGAACCTCTGGGGGAATCAAGGATGGAAAAGAACCTGGGATCCTAGTAGATGATAGGCTCAGCAATGGCATGCAATTCCAAGCTGCAGCGAACAAAGGAAACAGAATATTGCATGCATTAAAAAGGGGATTAACTAAAGAGATGAAGCGATAATTCTCCCACTCTACAAGACTCTGGTCTGGCCTCACCTGGACTATGCTGTCCAGTTAGGGGCACCAGTCCTCAGCAAGAATGTACTGGAAATGCAGCCAGTACAGAGAAGGGCAACAAAGCTAATAAAGGGACTGGAGGATATTAGTTATGAAGAAAGGTTACAAGTACTGAACGTATTCTTTCTGGAGAAGAGACGCTTGAGAGGGGATATGATTTTAATTTACAAATATCATACTGGTGAACCCACAATAGGGATAAAACTTTTCAGTGGAAGGGAGTTTAATAAGACACATGGCCACTCATTAAGATTAGAAGAAAAGAGGTTTAACCTTAGACTGCGTAGAGGGTTCTTTCCTGTAAGAGCAGCAAGGATGCGGAATTCACCTCCACAGGCAGTGGTCTCAGTGGAGAGCATCGATAGTTTCAAAAAACTATTAGATAGGCACCTGAATGACCACAACATACAGGGATATACAATATAATACTGACATATAATCACACAAATAGGTTGGACTTGATGGACTTGTGTCTTTTTTCAACCTCCCTACTATATGTAACAATGTAACTATCCTTTACAGCTAATCACACCCTCATCTCCTAAAACTGACTTGGAATTATTTCAGGACAACATCGGTAAGTGGCCGCACAAGAATTCATGCTTTTGAATGTTAAGAAAAAGAGTGCCAGAAACATGGGGGTGGTTAAAAAGGTACGGAACAGAAATTACTGCTGATGTTTCTTGCAGCTGCAGCTCACTGCCAAGAGAACTCAAGGAATGAGGACTGGTGCCAGAGGAGGAAAGTGCATGAAAGGCACAAAGGCAGCAAAGGAGAACTTCATCTAGAGGACGGGCAGCTTTCAGAGGACTGAAGAGTATCAGTCACATTAAGCCATGTTACAAAAAGACACATTAACCACTTCCCGCCCGGCCTATAGGGGAATGAATCCTGGGCGGTGGTTCTGTTATCCTGACTGGACGTCATATAACGTCTTTCAGGATAGCATGCCAGAGCGTGCCCGTGGGGGCACGCAGCACAGCGATCGATGGTGCTGTGTGTCACTCACATTGATTATCAGCGCAGCCCCCATGCGTGGTGCCCATCAGCTGCCAGTTGGTGCCCCATCAGTAAAGCCTGTCAGTGCCCATTACAGTACCAATCAGTACCCCATCAGTAATGCCTGTCAGTAGCTCCTCATCAATGCTGCCTATCCAGTGCCGCCCATGAGTGCCACCTATTAGTGCCCATCAGTGATGCATATCAGTGTAGCCTATCGATGACCATCAGTGCCGCATATCAGTACCCATCAATTCTACATATCAGTGCCACCTTATCAGTGCCACCTCACTGTTTAGCGAAAAATAAAAACCCCAGTGATGATCAAATACCACCAAAAGAAAGCTCTATTTGTGGGAAGCAAAAAAAAAATTAGTTTGGGTATAGTGTTGTATGACCTCGCAATTGTCATTCAAAATGTGACAGCACTGAAAGCTAAAAATTGTCCTGGGCAGGACGGGGGGAAAGTGCCCAGCATTGAAGTGGTTAATGAGGATAAAAAAGACAAAAGTCTAGTTCAACAAATAGAAAACTTTCACTTACAAAATCCTATACACATAGTTGATACAGAGGAAGGCAAAAAAAAAAAACGCACAATAAACCATGATTCAATTTGCACCAGTGAGTGCAAAAATCCTTCCAGATCCCTCAGGAGGCAGTCAGATATTCCCTGGATCAACTACCCCTGGTGTTATTACCTATAAATGTTAGTATCCAGCTTTATATTGTTAATTTAGGAATGCATCCAGCTCTTTTTTAAAACATTCCACTTAGCTGGCCAGAACTAGTTCTTGAAGAAGTCTATTTCACATTTTCATAGCTTTTACTATGAGGAAGCCTTTCAGTACATGGAGGTTAAAGCTGGCTACGCATTGTGCAACTGTCTTGTACAATTATCCTTTAGATTTACCAAAACCATATAATATGAAGTCAAACCTAAACACTTTCAAATTGTATGCAGTCAGGCAGGCCCTTGCACTACATAGTTGAAAGTAAATCTAAAGGAAATTGAACAAAAAAAATTGTATAATGTGTAGCCAGCTTACGTCTGTTTTCCACAAGACAAGAAGAGTGCCCCCTTATCCAATGAAAGTGAGTAACTCACAAACAGCAACAAAACGGAAAATTGTATACATACCTTTCCGTAATTTTCCTTTCCTGACGCATCCCATGGCAGCACACACAGTTGTGATTCCGCCTACACAACCTGATGGGACTAGTTAGCTATAAGATTTGAAGAGGAGTCAACCTTTGCATTCTCAGTAACTATCACCTTAGAGGGGTGGGATCCTGTGTGCTGCCATGCAATGCGTCAGAAAGGAAAATTACGGAAAGGTATGTATACAATTTTCCGTTTTCCTGATGCATCATGGCAGCGCACAAATTGGGAAATAACTCGCTATATGGGTGGGTGCTTTCAGAAGATTTTATTTGCTCAAGTACAGGGTATAGAAGAATTAGACTGAATGATTGATCTTCCGAACTCAACCGTAGTTAATTGAGACGGGTCTATTCTGTAATGTGATATGAAAGTGTTTCTGGAAGACCAGGTTGCCGCCTTGCAAATGGTTTCTGAGGACACTCTACAATACGCTGCCCAGGAGGTTGCTACCGCTCTAGTCGAGTGGGCCTTTAATCCGTCCGGTATTGGGAGTAGCCAAATTTGGTACGCTCTTTTGATGGTTCTCACTAGCCAAGAAGCTATTGTTCTAGAGGAAGCTGCCTGGCCTTTTCTTGCGCCATGTGGTATGACTAGAAGGTTGTCAGTCTTTCTGAATTGTTTGGTAGCTTCTAATTAGGTGGAGATAACAGATTTAATGTCCAACTGATGTGGCTCCCCTTCACTAGTAAAAAAAACTGGGAGATTGATCTCCGAGTTGAAGTGGAAGGTAGATGCTACCTTACGTATAAATTGATCTGATGGTCTGAGGACGACTCTATCCGGGTAAAAGACCAGATGCGGTTCTTTGATTAGTAGAGCTTGTAACTCTGAGACTCTTTTGGCAGATGTTATTGCGACCAGGAAAGATAATTTAAATGTTAGATCCCATAAGGATACTGATTCCAGAGGGAAGAAGGGTTCTCTAGACAGAGCCTCTAACACAATCGGTAGGTCCCAAGTCGGAAAGGTAGGTTTTCTTGGTGGACTTATTTTCAGGCATGCTTTTTGGAATTGGATTATGAGTGGATCCAGTGCCCATTTAGTTCCCGTCATTGCGGACAGTGCAGAGACCTGGACTTTGAGAATGCTTGAGGCTAGTCCCCTCTCCAGTCCTAGTTGTAGGAACTCTAGGACTTGAGAGACTGAAGGAGAGAGTGGGTTCCAAGATTGTTGCTGCGAAAAAGCGGTGAATTTTTCCCAGATTTTGCTATATGTGTTGTTCGTTGTCCTTTTTCTGGCCTGTTGAAGTGTGTTCACTACTCTAAGGGAACACCCTTGGTCTAGTAGCCTCTCCCTTTCAACCTCCAGGCCATTAGGTATAGTCGTTCCGGTGCTGGGTGAAAGAATGGGCCTTGTGAGAGCAAATCTGGGGTCACTGGGAGTGGAAACGGCTCTTCTGTGTTTAGTTGTAGGATGGTCGCAAACTATGGCCTTCTCGGCCAGAACGGCAATACTGCTATGACTGTGGACGTCAATCTCCTCAGCCTGGCCAGAAATCTGGCTATTAGGGGAATCAGAGGGAAAATATATCCTAAGTGGAAACTCCATGGGTGATGGAGACAGTCGATCCCTGCCGCCGTTGGATAGGTGGCTCTCGATAGGAACTAGGGACATTTGTTGTTCTGTGGAGTTGCTGCCAAATCCATATCGGGGATCCCCCATTTGCGAGTGAGAAGAGCAAATACTTGAGGGTTGAGAGACCACTCGTTGTTTGATATGAATATTCGGCTCAGGTCGTCCGCGAGTTGGTTCTGTACTGCCGGGACATATATTGCCTTGATATCCATCAAAGAACTTGAGCCAATTCGATTATAGGGCGAACTTCCTCCATGAGTGTGTTGCTCCGGGTACCTCCTTGTCTGTGAATGTAATTCACAGCCACTGTGTTGTCCATGCGTAGGAGAACGCTTCTTCCTGTAAGAAGTGGTCCGAATGTTAGTAGAGCTTTCCAGGCGGCTCTGAGTTCCAGAATGTTTGAAACTATACCTTGTGGGTGAAAGGACCAACGGTCCTGTGCCCCCTGATGTTGATAATGTGCTCCCCACCCCTGGAGGCTGGCATCCGTGGTGATTATCTCCGGTAGTGTCGGTATTATGGGACGGCTGCGTGATAGGTTGCTGATTCGAGTCCACCACCATGCAGACTTCTTCACTGCCGGGTTGATCATGATCCGTTGGTTCATTGATGACCCGTTCCACTGATTTAGGAACGAATTCTGGAATGTTCTTGAGTTCCATTGGGACCACTGGACCATTAAGAAGGTGGAAGACATTGAACCCAGGATGCTTAGACACATTCTGGCTGATAAGTACTCTAATGCCAGGAGTTTCTTTATTTTCTGTATCAGCGGATCTATTTTCGCTTGAGGAAGACTGACTGTGTTGTAACTGGTGTCTATCTCGGCTCCCAAAAAAATGATTCTTTGTGCCGTAACCAGGTTGCTCTTTTTCCAATGTATTATCCAGCCAAACTGTTGGAGTGTGGAGATTAATATTGTTCGATGTAGAAGCAGAGTTTGTCGACTGTTGGCTAAGAGTAGCATGTCGTCGAGATACTGTAGGACTCTCAGACTTTTGTAAAGGTCCTGGGAGCTGTTGATATTCCAAATGGGAGGCTCTAAAACTGAAAATGTTGGTGGCCTATTGCGAAGCGTAGATACTTCTGGAAGGTTTGATGCACGGAAATATGCAAATAGGCGTCGGACAAATCAACCGAGAGCATCCAATCTTTTGCCCCTATTGCTAGTAGTACTGTTTGAAGGCTCTCCATCTTGAATGATTTGACTAGAATCGTTTCGTTGAGGCTTTTTAGATCGAGTACCGGTCTCAAGTCTCCTGTCTTTTTTGTTACTAAAAAAAGAGGAGAATAGAATCCTGTGCCTTTCTGTTCCCGTGGAACCTCTACCATTGCCTGTTTTTGTAGTAATTCCAGAATATACTTGGTTAGAAGTTTTCGTTTCGGAAGGGAAGACGGTAGTCTGGTAACTCTGTAGAGCTCTCTGGGCGGCTTGTGTTTGAATGTCCATTTGTGACCCTCTTGGATGGTGGATATCGTCCAGGGGTCTCTTATAAAGTGTATCCATACATGAGCAAATAGCCTCAACCTCACACCCACTATTGCGGGTTGGGCTTGCGTGCCATCAAAACGACTTTTGTTGATCCCCTGAGCTGGGGTTTTTGGTCTTCTGCACCCTCACAAAAGAAGGTTGTGGATTTTGCCAATTCCGCTTAAATTGTTTCTCTGGCCTATAAGACCTTGCTTCTCGATATCTTTTGGGCAGATGTCGTCTAAGCGGTGGTTTTTTTTGCTGTTTAGGTCTTCTATCTGAGGGCATGAGACCCGATTTACCTCCGGTAACTTTTGAGATTGCCGAATCTAGCTTAGGCCCGAATAGGTTTGTTCCGTCGTATGGGATTCTACACCAACTGGATTTTGAAGTCACATCTGCGACCCAGTGCTTTAACCACAACGCTCTTCTGGACGTTACTGCTGCCAACATTGCTCTCGCTGAGGATCTTATGATATCCACCAATGCCTCTGCCACGAAGTCTCCTGCCAGGCTGAGCTCCTGTAGAGCAGAAGTGATTTTGTCCCGTTCTGCTGATTCTAGTAATAATTTTTCGATGTTAGATGACCAACTCGTGATGGCTCTACCGACTGCTGCCAGTGTAACTGCTGGCCTGCAGGCCCCTCCTGCCACCGAATAGGCTTTTTTAAGATCGAGGTCTATCATTCGATCCATTATGTCTCTAAAGGTGACGGCATCTTCGATTGGTAAGGTTACATGACGCGCCAAGAGCATTAATGAGGAATCCACCACAGGTGCTGAGATGAGAGGATTTACCATTGGTTCCTTCAGTGGGTAAAGCTTGGCTAGCCTGTTATTTAGGCCAGATTTTTTTTCTGGCTTTTGCCACTCATCCTTTATTAGCTCTTCGAGCTCATCAATAAATGGAAAAGTTTTGGGATCTCTTTTTAGGTTAGGAAAGTATTTCCTTAATTTACAAGGAACGTCCTTTTCTTCCTCCCATCCGATCGCCTCCTTTACTGATCTCTCAAAAGGATCTATTAGTGCGAAGTCAAAGGAAGTGGGTATTAGTATTTCCTCCTCCTCAGGTGAATCCTCTTGGTCCCCGGGTTCGTAAGAAGTTGAGGCCGAAGTGGATTGTCTAATTGATTCGGATGTTGCTACCTGCATAATAGATTCCTTTACTGATTCTCTTATTATGTTGGATGCCTGCATTGCGTCAGCTTCTTTATCGCGGGTTGCCTCGTCGAAGCTTGTTTGGCATACCAGTTTGCCAGGTAGCACTTGCGCTCCGCAGACCCAGCAGGTATTAGCCGCGGGACGGATACACTGCTCATCTCGAGGCTGGTGAGAAGATGTTGAATCTCTATGGTGGGAGGATCTTGAATGGCTTCTCTGAGAATGAGAGTGTCTTGAAGGTGAACGCTCTTTTCTTTTAGAATGCGATGACCTTGACGACCTGCCGGAACTACCAGTACAAGATGGTATTAGTGGCAGTGCTCTCTTTTTCTCCTCTTCGTTACTTACCCATTATATGCCCCCTTACCTTGTAGTCCGTGAATGGTCTGCTGTGGCAGCGGCCTCCATAGGAGAAAGTAAAGTGTGTCTATGAAGAGAGAAAAGAAGAGAAAGGAATTCCCCTTTTTTTTTTTTTTTAACATGTATAAAATAAAAATGTTCTTTTTTTTTTTTTTTTTTGCTAGTGCTGGGAAGAGAGGGAGAGAGAGGAAGACTTACCAGCAGCAGGAACAGAGGTTAACCAGCAAGGCAGCAATGAACAGAGCAGTATTGGAGTGGAGGGTGGTCTCTTACCCTCCAAACAACATTTAAATGTCAGAAATGCGTTTTTTTAAATAGACCGCCGTCGCTGTGGCGCTGACGTGATGGCCGCGCATGCGCCCTAGCTATCCGCGGTGTTCGGCGCCATTTTGGATGCTGGTGAAGGAGGGTGCAGACTATCCAACCCATGCAGATGTCATTTCCTGGCGCCGTGAGTCCTAGCCGGCTGCCATGATGGGACAGGCAAGGCGAGGAACTACAGCGCCCAGCGGACCCAGACAGAGACACAGAGGGGGAGAAAGAAAAAAATAAGATGATTTATAATAGATACAGTGGAAACCTACAAGGTGGTAAGAAACGGAACTTTAAAAGGTAAGAGGTGGAGACCGCTGCACATTTTTAAACCTGTTTAAGGCTTTTGAAAAATATAAGTAATGACATACCCCCGAGACCATCAGAGTGGGGTTCCCTGCATAAAGCTCGTTTAGAGGCTGTACAGTCAGGGCTTCCAACTAGGAGAGGCTGAACCTAGCTGGGGCGAATCGGCAAGGGGTTCCAAGCTCTTAACCAGTCGATCCATCCAGGTGAGGAAAAAAAGGAGAATGCAAAGGTGGACTCCTCTTCAAATCTTATAGCTAACCAGTCCTATCAGGTTGTGGAGGCGGAGACACAACCCAATGTGTGTGCTGCCATGATGCGTCAGGAAAACTGCCTTTACTTCTACCGGCAGCAGCGTGTAACATCAGCAAGTGCAAACTCCTACATCCTACGTGCGTTTCTTCTTTTTTTGTTTAATAAGTTTTTATTGAGTTTTTATGAAAAAAAATAATTACAAAAAGAAACATTTATGTCACAAACTGGGTACAAACATTAAGAAAGGCAAAGTCAGTTTCAATGTACGGATATGTGCAATAAATATCAAGAAGCCTGAGATACATTAAACAATTCTGTATATTCAGAAAGGAGGATGAGAGTCAATGTATCAATTGGGTAGAAAAGAAGACTTCTGTCATTATAAACATAGAAATCAAAATGTAAAAACAAGATGAGAAACCTTGCTTCAGTTAGGTAAGAGAGATGTAATGTAACGAACAGAAAGCATAAGATGCAGAGAACTTGATAATAGGAGAGAAAATTAAAAGAGGAAAAGGGGGGATAGTAAATAGGATAGGGGGTAAAAGGCGAGGGAAGAGGGTGGGGGGGAGTGCTGGCATGCATGTGCGAAATGTTGAGTGATCAAAAAATTTTTTTTTTTTTTTTTTTTTATGACGATATATAAGTGGTGAATTTATGAGATCTGTACAATAATATCCTTGTATGTAGAGGTGGACTGAAAATTTACCCAAGGAGCCCAAGTGGCTGAGTGTTTTTCTGAAGTTCCTTTACTGTTATGGGTAATACTCTCCATGAGTTGAACTTCATCAACCCTCTGCAACCAGGTCCTAACAGGCGGAATTGCCACTTGGCCCCAGAAGGCGGGTATTAAAGCTTTGGCTGTGTTCAAAAGATGAGGAATAAGTGAACGCTTATATGGGCCTATGGAGGTTGCAGAGGCATGAAAAAGGACAGTCCACGGGTCCATGGGCAAATTAACCTCCGAAATCTGTGAAATCAAGTTGCAGATGGCCGTCCAATAGGGGCGAATGAGTGGGCAAAACCACCAGATATGTGCATGAGTGGCTTCATTCCCACAGTTCCTCCAGCACAATGGGGAACTGGCGGGGAACATTTGGTGAAGTCTGACGGGGGTATAATGCCACCTAGTGAGTAGTTTATAATTGACCTCTGCCATCTTAGAAGCTAGGGAGGAAGTGTGCGCCAATTGTAAGATCCTATCCCTTAGATTGTCCGAGATGGGAGAACCCAGATCAGCTTCCCATTTTGCTAAAAAGGGTGGAAACTCAGGATTTTGAAGGGCAATAATAGCTCTATAAAATAGAGAGATACTATGTAAGGGAGGGTCTTTTGGGTAGAATATATCTTCTATTCGATTTAGATCTTGCAAATCTCTGAGCGGGTGAGGGAGAGAGCTTAAGAAACATTGTAGTTGATAGTACCTCCATTTGTCTAGAAATGAGGCAGGTTTGGGGTCAATAATCAAATGTAATGGTTTAAGTGTATTGCCACGGAGGACGTGATGTAATAAGAGGGGTTCTCCGGGTCTCCACGTTTGGAAACCGGGGTCTAGTAAGCCTGGTAGAAAATATTTGTGATTTAAAAGAGGTGTTAAAGGAGAGTTATAACCCTATGAGAGTTTTTTATGTAGGGCGTCCCATATAGCCAATGAGGATATAGTGAGTGTTGAGGTGGTACGGTCAAGATTCCTGTAGGAGCGGGGTATCCAAGGAACTACCGAGAGGTCAGCGCCGCTCAAAAGACATTCAAGTTGAACCCATAATTTTGAATCAAGAGCATACTTCCAGTCGGCTATCCTAGAAAGGACAGCCGCTTGATAATACGCCTTAAAATTAGGTAGTGCCAGTCCCCCAGACATCTTGGAGCGAAATAGTATCTCTCTAGATATCCTGGGGTGACCGTTCCTCCAAATAAAACGGGAGATCATGGTTTGCAAAATGGTGAAGAACCCCACTGGAACCCCTAGTGGGAGCATTTGGAAAAGAAAGAGTATACGGGGCAATATATTCATTTTAATAATATTTACTTTTCCTAGCCAGGTATGAGACAGATTGGACCATTTTCGTAGATCCTCCCTAATCCTGTTAAGCAATGGAATGTAGTTGTGTCGGAAAAGGGAGTGAAGGTTGGGAGTGAGGTAAATACCTAGATATTTCATATGTTTTGGTTCCCATCTAAAGGGGAAGAGGGGTTTCAGGGAAGACACCTCGGATTGGGAGAGGTTAATGTTTAAAATTTCCGATTTTGATAGGTTTATTTTGAAATTAGAGATTGACTGAAAAACGGAAAATGCTGACATTAGGTTAGGTATGGAGATGCGGGGTTGTTGAATAAAAAATAATATGTCGTCAGCATATGCTGCGTATTTATGGGAACTTTTACCAACTCGAATACCCTGAATATCATCATTGTTCCTAATTGTCGCTAGAAAAGGTTCCAAGGTAATAGCAAAAAGGAGGGGGGACAGGGGGCATCCCTGCCTTGTACCATTATGTAGAGAAAAAGAATCACTCAGCGTCCCGTTGATTCTGATTTGTGCTGTGGGATTAGAGTAGAGGGATAAGATACGGTAGAACATCTTAGGACCCAGTCCAAAATGTCTCAATGTCATTCTAAGATAGTCCCAGTCCACCCTATCAAACGCTTTTTCAGCATCAGTGGAAAGGAGTAGGGTGGGCTGGGCGCTTCTCCGAACATACTGAATTAGGGAAATCGCTCTGAGGGAATTGTCTTTTGCTTCTCTATTGGGAATGAAACCTGATTGGTCTTTGGAGATCCAGTTGGGCAGTAAGGGGAGTAGGCGATTCGCCATTACCTTGGCAAATAATTTGATATCTGTATTTATTAATGAAATTGGCCTATAACTATTACAGAGGGTAGGGTCTTTATCAGGTTTAGGGATGACAGTAATGTGAGTGGAGAGGGATTCTGGGCGTAAGCCTGAGGATTGGGAAACTGAGTTTGCATAAGCTGTAAGACGGGGGAGTAAGATGTCACTGAATGTCTTGTAGTATAGAATAGTGAACCCGTCCGGGCCGGGTGCTTTTCCAGAGGGAGTGGACTTCAAAGCAGCCTGAAATTCCTCTACCGAAAAGTCTGCCTCTAGTTCTTTAAAGATAGAAGCAGGTAATTTAGGTAGTTTAGCTTCTTTTACGTGCGTTTCTTCTAATAGGACATCACCAGGGACTGACAACCAGAGTTTGAAGCGATACATTCATCTGTCATTGGGCTATTGATTTATACACTGTTAACCTCTGCTTAGGAGGAAAAATTTCTGCTAATTATAATACTGTACTTACCATTGCGTCATGTTTTGGTGCCTGGCTGCGTATTCAAGATTTTGAAGTCACGGTTCCTTTTTTCCCCCATTCATTTTTTTTTCATTTCTTCACTTTTTTTTTTTTTTTTATTGTGGGAGATATTGGATTCACCTTATGAACTGATTATGGGCTGTTTATATTTATGATATGCAATGTATTCATTCGTTGGATACATTTTTGGTTATGCACTGATATGTTATCTGTATTTTTCACTAATATATACACTATATTACCAAAAGTATTAGGATGCCTGCCTTTACATGCACATGAACTTTAACCCTTTTGCTGCCAGACCATGTGCTCCATTTTTACCCTCAGGTGGCCAGACCATTTTTGTAATTTTTCTTTTGCTCTTTTATTTATCACTTATAGCTTTCAAAGTTTGTAAAAGACCCCCCAACCCATATATTTTCTGAAAAAACATGACCAGTAAAATGAAAAGAAGGTGCTTCTGATTTCTAAGGTCCCACGATATTTGCGAAAATGTTTATCAAAACAATATTTTTACTTAAAATCCACTAAAATCTTGCTTAGCAGATAAATACACAGCAAATTTTACAAAACTTCTACTAATTATAAAGCTTAACCTGTATTGAGTTACTAAATAACAAATATTTGTAATTATTACATTGCGCCTTTTTGCAAAATGGTGAAAATCGAACGTACGCAAAAATGTAAATATCCAAATTTCTCAAAAAATCTGAAGGTTTCCATTTTTCCCTCACAGCTTTAAGAATCTGTGAAAGACCCCCAAAATATATTTTCTGAAAGCATATAATGTTTAGAATAAAAAGAAGTTGCTACAGATTTTTTAGACCCCACGGTATTTGAGCAAATGTTTAGCAAACCAATATATTCGCAAAAAAAAAAAAAAAAAACATTATTAGCAGATTAAAACACTGCAAAATTTACAAAATTCCTGCTAAATACCTACTAAATAAAAAACTTAACCTGTATGAAGTTAATAAATAACCAAAAAATTAAATTTTTGCATTGTGCCTTTTTGCAAAATGGTAAAAATCGAATGTACCCAAAAATTTCTCAATTTCATTTTTCACTTACAGCTTTCAGAATTTGTAAAATACCCCCCAAACCATACATTTTCTGAAAGCACATAGCCAGTAGAATAAAAAGAAGGTGCTACTGATTTTTAAGGCAGCACGATATTTGCGTAAATGTTTATCAAATCAATATTTTCGGTAAAAATACACTAAAATCATTAATAGTGTACATAAATACAACATAACAAAATTCCTGCTAAATTGCTACTAACACATTGTTCACAAGTGGCATACTAAAGTTTACGCCCATGGGGGCCATGTTTACCCGCACAGGGATGCACAGGTGTTCCATGCATCCCCATACAGGCAGTCCCATTTATGTCAATTGGGATGCAATGGCTGCACAGGCTTAGCTGCTGTTCCCAATCTGACATCCGTGTGGGTGTGGGTACACCACCCCAAACCAGACAGTGTGAGCTCAGGGACATGCATGCAGACCTACATGGATGTAAAATAGGGAGCAACGGCTCTGTTCATGCAGGTGCTACATCCCCAATGACATCAATGGGATGGCCTGCATAGAGAAATGCACTGAAAACCTGTGCGTTCCCGTAAAGGTATGCTGTGTATGCCCTGTGTGAACAAGACCTTAGGCCCCTTTCACACAAGCACACCAATCGGGTCTGCCTGTCCATTTTTCAGGCGGGCCCAATCGGACCACCCATTGTTCTCTGTAAACGGACATGTGTCCGTTTAAACCCGCCTGAATCTGATCCAGTCCAGTCTGCTAAATACAGACAGGTGGGGATTCCATTCCCCATCCATCTAGCATATCGGATCGGATGGAAATTGACAGGTGGTCCTTTTCCATCCGCCCACCCTATAGAGAATAGCGGGCCTGTCATCCATCTGCTCAGCGGGGATCAGCAGACAGATCCCCCGCTGAGCAGGCGGATCTGCTTGAGAGAGTCCACTCCATGTGAAAGGGGTCTTATCAGGAGAGGATGGTCCATTAGGGGCGCAGGGGCATTTGTATGATTTTTTTTTAAGCCGCATGATTAGAGCCTGAGGCTGTAATTGGCTTGAAAAAGGTTGGGCTCAGGGGGTTGCACCCTGAACCCACCCAGCCGTGACAATAGCGAATTAATATTCACTACTGTCTTTCGGCTTCTCCGTCTGGCCAATCAGGATGGATCGGGTTGGCCGGGAGGAGGAGCTGAGGAAGCCGTGGGGGGGGGGTGGGGGGGGGAACGACTGTCACCATGGAGGGGTGAGTGCAGGCGGGTCCTACTATTTACTATGTATGTGTTTTTTTTTCACATTTTCTACAGTGTTTTTTTTTTTTTGTGGGGGGGGTGGTGGGGGTCTTTGGTGAGATATACAATGATGTCAGTGGATATAGCAGCGATCTCTGCCTATATCCATTGTACAGGGGGGGGGGGGGTTGGTATACACATGTAGGGTAGTAGTTCTAAGTGAATGTTAGCGGCGGGAGGTGGAGGGAGCCGGCAGCGTGGGTGGGGGGGGCAGTCACATTAGGGGTTAATAACTCTGATCAGTGGGTTGTAATCCGGTAATTAGATTATAGAATTGTTCAGCAGAGTCTGCCAAACAATTCTGATATAAGCTTATGGTCATTGAAGTGACCATAAGCTTATAGGAGAGGGAGATATGAGGTCCGTGCCGCGTACGGACTAGGCCACCTTCGGGCACTTTTTAGGTCGTACGGACCTAGCAGTGAAAGGGTTAATGGCACCCAGTCTTAGTGTCTGGATCAGCGGCTAAGGAGACCAGACATGTAGCTACACAGGGAACTGAGACCAAACAAAGGAGATTATATATATATATATATATATATATATATATATATATATATATATATATATATATATATATTTATTAACCACTTGACAACTGGGCACTTAAACCCCCCTCGTGACCAGACCAATTTTTAGCTTTCAGCGCTCTCACACTTTGAATGACAATTACTCAGTCATGTAATACTGTACCCAAATGAATTTTTTGTCCTTTTTTCATACAAATAGAGCTTTCTTTTGGTGGTATTTGATCACCTCTGGGTTTTTGTATTTTTTGCGCTATAAATGAAAAAAGACCGAAAATTGTGGAAAAAAAGACATTTTTCCTTGTTTCTGTGATAAAATTTTGCAAATTAGTAATTTTTCTTCTTAAATTTTGGCCACAATTTATAATGCTACATATCTTTGGTAAAAATAACCCAAATTAGTGGATATTATTTGGTCCGTGTGAATGTTAGAGAGTCTACAAGTTATGGTGCAAATCATAAAAAATTGATCACACCTGATGTACTGACATCTCATTTCTTGCGACCCGAACAAGACAGGAAAGTACAAATACCCCCCAAATGACCCTTTTTTGAAAGTAGAAATTTCAAGGTATTTAGTTAGATGCATGGTGAGCTTTTTGATGTTGTCATTTTTTCCCACAATTCTTTGCAAAATGAAGATTTTTTTTTTCCCCACAAAATTGTCATTGTAATAGGCTATTTCTCTCACCTGGCATGAGTATATCACAAATAACACCCCAAAATACATTCTGTTACTCCTCCTGAGTATTACGATACCACATGTGTGGGACTTTTTCACAGCCTGGCCACATAGAGAGGCCCAACATGCAGGGAGCGCCATCACGTGTTCTAGGAGCATAAATTACACATCTAATTTGTTGACTACCTATTACACTTTTGAAGGCCCTGGAGCACCAGGACAATGATACGTGACACTGACGTGGCACTGATGACAGATGGCACTGATACGTGGCACTGATGTGGCACTGATGACAGATGGCACTGATATGTGGCACCGACACTGATGTGGCACTGATGACAGATGGCACTAATACATGGCACTGATGACAGATGGCACTAATACGTGGCACTGATGACAGATGGCAATAATACGTGGCACTGACAGATGGCACTAATACGTGGCACTGATGACAGATGGCACTAATACGTGGCACTGACCGATGGCACTAATATGTGGCATTGATGACACGTGGCACTGATGACAGATGGTACTGATGACAGATGGCACTAATACGTGGCACTGATGACACGTGACACTGATGAAAGATGGCACTAATACGTGGCACTGATGACAGATGGCACTAATACGTGGCACTGATGACAGATGGCACTAATACGTGGCATTGATGACAGATGGCACTAATACGTGGCACTGATGACAGATGGCACTAATACGTCGCACTGATGACAGATGGCACTAATACGTGGCACTGATGACAGATGGCACTGATACATGGCACTGATGACAGATGGCACTGATACATGGCACTGATGACACGTGACACTGATGACAGATGGCACGTGACACTGACAGGTGGTACTGATGACAGAGGGCACTATGTGGCACTGATGACAGATGGCACTTATACGTGGCACTGGGGACAAATGGCAGTGGGGACAGATGGCACGGACATGACAGCAGGGACAGATGGCAGGGACAGATGGCAGGACAGATGGCAGGGACAGATGGCAGGACAGATGGCAGGGACAAATGGCAGGACAGATGGCAGTGAGGACACTTTTTTTTCGTTTTTTTTTTTCTTTTCACTTACCGCCGCAGCGGTTCGCTCTCCCTCCTCACACGCTGTCTCTGTGTGAGGAGGAAGAGCCGGCGATGAGAGATGATCTTATATGTTTACATATGAGATCGTCTCTCATTGGCACCGCCGATCGCACTGAAAACGGCCGCTATGATTGGCCATTTTCAGCGATCTGTGACTGGCTGTGTCCAAGGGACACGGCCAGCACAAAACTTCCCCGATGCGCGCCCGCGGGAGCGCGCAACGTGGAAGTAAACAGGAGGACGTCCAGGGATGCCCTCCCGGCAATTGGAATCCGCGCTGTAGCCGTCTTTCGGCTTTAGCGCGGATGCCTAGTGGTTAAAGTGATATTTATGTAACTATGTAACTATTTACAGTAAAACACAGCACACAGTAAACATAAACAAACCCCAAAAGACAAATAACAAAAAGAACCTAACTACTATCTATGTACAAAAACCATCTAAAGGACAAGGTTGCAAGGAAGGGGGATCTCAACAGGGTACTCAAACAGAAGCAAGGCAGGGGGGGGGTAGGAACAAGGCAGAGAGGTACAGACTGGATCAGGCTAGGCATCAGGAACAGGCAGCAAGGAAGGGACCAGAATCGTGACACACCGGGGGAAGGGAGGAGAAGCCTTAATTAGCCCCCCCCCCGCAGCTGATCACTAAGTAGCCTGATTACACCAGCCTGCTGGCTCCTGGAAGACACCTGCTGGTGGACAGTGGAGCTGCAGCAAACAGCCCAGAGCAGGATAGTGCAGGATAGTGCCACCAGCAGGTGTGCTTAATCCTAACAAATCCCCCCTTAAGGAGCGGCCTCCGTACGCTCCATAGGGCCCCACCACCAGGGTCTGCAAGCTGACTGAGCACTCCACTGTCCATGTCTGAAGGCCTGGTGAGAACCCCCGCCGCCAGGGTCCCAGTCCTGGCTGGGTTCTCTGCTGGTCAGATCCCCAAGGAGGCGCAACATCAAAGGCTTATTCTCAAAAGCAGCCTGTGTCCCAATGCTGGGACACCAAAGGACACCTGACTGCCCAATGCCAGAGTCCCTGGTCCGTGTAGGTACAGTCATGAAGGACGCCAGGGCATTCCTTCACAACTGGACCCCCTCTCCCTCTGTTGCTAGAGGCCGCTCTGCACTGTACCTGTCCCTCGGGTCTACCCAGCGCATAGGTTACCCCACTCGGGTACCCAAATGGACCAGGGATTGACCCCTGGGTCAGGACAAAGCTCAAATGGAACACTGTCCTTTCCCATGGGACCTCTACTACCGGGGCTGTAACAGCAGATGTGGCTCTCAAATTCAATTTGGAGATCTGGATCTCCTGGCCTTGGCACAACAGGATCCTCTGACTGCAAAAAAGAACTCAGAATGAGCAAATGTAGCCCAGACAGCCCCTTTAGGGCACATAACACTGGACTTTTAGAAACCTCAGACACATCAGTAGGTGGGAGTTTAACCCGATCAGAGTCCAGCTTAACAGCAAGTAGGGATTGGTGTAGGGAGGAGGGATTTGGGTTTCTAGAGCACTGGGCTGACTTTTCATTGGGGTGCAACCTATATGCTAAAGACAGTTTGCACTTGAATGGAAGGGGGTCTGCTGTGCTGGGGGAGAGGTTTATGGGAAGGCTGGAGGAGTATTTAAACTACGATTGAGGGGGGGGTGAACTAGAATTACATCGAGAAGACAGGTCAGTTAGGGGTCAGACATTAATGGAGGGTGGAATGGGGATAGATGGGGGAGGGCTATGGCAGGTGACAAGAAATTTCCCATGTTGCAAACAGCCATTGAATACTGTAGTGCCATTTGTACTACTAAAAATTATATGAAAAACACCAGAGCAAAATGTAATAATGCATTAAAGTGTTTGTTCGCCAATGCCAGAAGTCTGCCAAGCAAAATAGGTGAGTTGGAAGCTCTGGTGCATGAGGTGAACTATGATGTAATTGGTATTGCTGAAACTTGGCTTCAATTCTCACATAACTGGGCTATTAATATTCCTGGCTATGCACTCTTTCGGAGAGACAGGGTAAAAAGGAAAGGTGGCGGGGTCTGTCTCTATGTGAGAAGTGATCTCAAAGCAAGTGTGAAAGAGGACCTGATTGATGGAGAGTGTGATGAGTCTGAAGCATTATCGGTGGAACTGCATATAGATGCGCGTAGTTCAAAGTTAATCATTGGAGTTTGTTATAGACCACCCAATGTTAACGAGGAGGTGGAGACTCAGCTCCTTGCACAGATGGAAAGGGCTGCAAGGGCTGGGACAGTGATAATAATGGGGGATTTTAACTACCCAGAAATAGACTGGAGTAATGGCACTGCTAGGACAGTTAAAGGGCAAAAAATTATAAACCTAGTACAGGACAATTTTATGGTCCAGTTTATTGAGGCCCCAACTAGGAATGATGCTCTGTTGGATCTGGTAATCTCAAACCATGCAGAGCTTATTACTAATGTTCAGATAAAGGAACACCTGGGTAGCAGTGATCATAACATGATTTAATTTGATGTTAGCTGTAAACAAGAGATACATATGAAAAAGATAAAAACACTTAACTTCAAGAGAGCAAATTTTCCAAAGATGAGGGCTGCTCTCCAGAATTTAGACTGGGAGGGAATATTGGCATCGATAAACACAGAACAGAAATGGGAATTCTTCAAAAAGTCTGTTTGGGACCTCACTGCAAAGTATATTCCCATGGGCAATAAGTTTAAAAGGCTAAAAATAAAACCTGTGTGGCTCACGGTCAAAGTTAAAAAAGCTATAAACAATAAGAAAAGAGCTTTTAAAAAATATAAAAATGAAGGAACACTAGTGTCATTTAAAGGCTACAAAGAATTTAACAGAATATGTAAAAAGGAAATCGAGGATGCAAAAATTCAAAATGAACGACAGATCGCAAAAAATAGTAGGACAAACCCCCAAAAATTCTTCAAATATATTAATAGTAAAAAGGTCAGGTCTGAGCATGTAGGCCCTTTACAAATAATCTGGAGTGGGTGACTGGGGACAAGGAGAAGGCTAATTTATTAAATACTTTCTTCAGCTCTGTGTATACAAAAGAGCATGGGGGAGCTCATGTCCATAATGGGGGTGGTATTGACACAGCCCCGAATGATCCACAATGGCTCAAAAGTGATATGGTCCAGAAATATTTAGACAGAATAAAGGTGGATAAAGCATCTGGACCTGATGGCATCCACCCACGGATCCTAAAAGAATTGAGCTCTGTAATTTCAAAGCCATTGTATCTAATTTTTAGGGACTCATTAATGACGGGAATAGTACCACTGGATTGGCGCAGGGCGAACGTGGTGCCTATATTTAAAAAGGAATCAAAGTCTTTACCAAGCAACTATAGAACTGTTAGTTTAACTTCTATAGTCGAAAAGATACTGGAGCATTTAATAAAAGACCACATAGACGAGTTTTTGCCGGAAAAAAACATTTTAAGCAACAGACAGCATGGATTCATAAAAGACAGAAGTTGTCAGACAAACCTGATTTCTTTTTATGAAGAGGTAAGTAAAACCTTGGACAGAGGGGTGGCTGTGAACGTGGTATACTTGGATTTTGCAAAAGCGTTCGATACAGTTCCGCACACATGGCTCATGTGTAAGTTAAAGTCTACAGGCTTGGAAATATCAGTTTGTAAATGGATAGAAAACTGGCTAAAAGACAGAATTCAGAGAGTAGTGGTTAATGATTCTTACTCTGAATGGTCTAGGGTTATCAGTGGTGTACCCCAAGGTTAAGTGCTGGGACCCTTACTCTTTAATATCTTTATAAATGATATTGGATCTGGGATCAAAAGTAACATTTCTGTCTTTGCAGATGACATCAAGCTATGCAGTGGAATAACGTACTTACAGGATGTCTCCAATTTACAAGCTGACCTCAAAGCTCTGTCTAATTGGGCGTCTATGTGGCAGATGAGGTTTAATGTTGATAAATGTAAAGTTATGCACTTGGGGGCTAAGAATATGCATGCATCATACATACTAGGGGGAGTACAACTGGGGGAATCCGTAGTGGAGAAGGATCTGGGGGTTTTGGTAGATCATAAGCTCAATAATAGCATGCAATGCCAAGCTGCGGTTTCCAAAGCGAGCAAAGTCCTTTCTTGTATTAAGAGAGGTATGGACTCCAGAGAGAGAGATATCATTTTGTCCCTGTTCAAATCATTAGTAAGACCTCATCTGGAATATGCAGTTCAGTTTTGGGCACCAGTTCTCAAAAAGGATATCAGGGAACTGGAGAAAGTGCAGAGAAGGGCAACCAAACTGATAAGAGGCATGGGGGAGCTCAGCTATGAGGAAAGATTAGAGGAAATGAATTTGTTCACTCTTGAGAAGAGGAGAATAAGGGGGGATATGATCAACATGTTCAGATATATAAGGGGTCCATATAGTGAACTTGGTGTTGAGTTATTCACTTTACGGTCAACACAGAGGACAAGGGGGCACTCTTTACGACTGGAGGAAAAGAGATTTCATCTCCAAATACGGAAAAGTTTCTTCACAGTAAGAGCTGTGAAAATGTGGTTCTGGCCAGCTCAGTAGATTGCTTTAAGAAAGGCCTGGATACTTTCCTAAATGTACATAATATAACTGGGTACTGACATTTATAGGTAAAGTTGATCCAGGGAAAATCCGATTGCCTCTTGGGGGATCAGGAAGGAATTTTTTCCCCTGCTGTAGCAAATTGGAACATGCTCTGCTGGGGTTTTTTGCCTTCCTCTGGATCAACTGTGGGTATAGTATTTTGTTTTTTTTTTATGGTTGAACTGGGTGGACTTGTGTCTTTTTTCAACCTGACTATGTAACTATGTAACTATGGATTTGGCATAGTCCAGAGGGGCGGCAGCCCCAGAATCAGCATCGTCCAGAGGGGCAGCAGCCCGGAAACCAGCATAATCAAGCTGGGCAGCAGCAGTCTGGGAAACAGCATAGTCCAGCGGGGCAGCGGCAGCCCGGGAACCCGCCTTGGCAAGCTTGGCAACAGACGGCGCATAGAAGAGGAATGGACCCCATCATCAAGCAACATCAGCATGAAGGAGGCATGGACCCCATCAGCAGGTGACATCAGCATGGAGGCATGGACCCCATCAGCAGGCGGCAACATGGAGGAGGCATGGACATCATTCATGGACATCATGGTCGTCAGCAGGTGGCATCAGCATGGAGGAGGCATGGACATCATCAGCAGGCGGCATCAGCGTAGAGGAGGCATGGACCCCATCAGCAGGCGACATCAGCATGGAGGAGGCATGGACCCCATCAGCAGGCGACATCAGTATGTAGGAGGCATGGACCCCATCAGCAGGGGACATCAGCATGGAGGAGGCATGGACCCCATCAGCAGGGGACATCAGCATGGAGGAGGCATGGACATTATCAGCAGGCAGCCTCAGCATGGAGGAGGCATGGACATCATCAGCAGGCAGCATCAGCATGGAGGAGGCATGGACACCATCAGCAGGCAGCAACATGGAGGGCTGGATCACACCGGCAGCAGTCATCAGCATGGAAGAGGACTGGATCGCATCAGCAGCAGTCGTCTGCATGGAGGAGGACTGGATCGCATCAGCAGCAGTTGTCTACATGGAGGAGGACTGGATTGCATCAGCAGTAGTCGTCTGCATGGAGGAGGACTGGATTGCATCAGCCGCAGTCATCAGCATGGAGAAGGACTGGATTGCATCAGGCACTGGATCGGTGGGAACAGGATCAGCAGGCAACATGGATAGTGGCAGAGTTATAAAAGCAGGAGACAGGTTTTGTTTCTTTTTCTTTGGTTTAGATATACTATAGATATCCTGCCTGTAGTTGTGCTGACCAGACTGTACTGCTGATGGGAAGGTAGAACCAGTACTGGGAAGAATAGAGGGAAGAATATTAGAAATACAGGAAGAGGCCTGAGATGTTGCTATGGGTAACAGCACTGTAGGGGGAGCTTTCGATGGATCGCATACAGGGGAAGTGTGCTTACTGGTGTGCTTACTTATGTGACTCATCTTGCACTGGGGATATGATCTCTGGCCAAGCTTGTAGCAGAGGTTGAACTAAAGTCAGTTTGTCTCTCCTTTGCTCACATTGATCAATTAAACAGTACAGAGAAGCAATACATTCCAACACCACCTATTGTGAATAGGCTGAATACTGCTGGAGAAACAAACCTGCGCAACGTTTTAGCAACCATCCCAAAAATCCAGCTTGGTACAAAGTAAATGGGGGAGTAAAAATATCATGGCCCTGAGAGGTAACCTGAAATAGTATCTCAGAACAGACCTGAATGAAAGGTTGTACTTCACTAAGTGGAAGTCTACCCTCAACGGCTAAGGCATGTGCAGTCAAAATGCTTTCAAGCAGCTCCTGCTTAGTGAGCTCCTGTCAAAGTGAATGACACAAATCCTTATCCTCTACTGCAAGTTGCACACGGCAAATAACCTGCACTCTCAGCATTGTGAAAGGAAAAGCAAAAATCCAAAGCAACTGGCTCCCAGTTCCCAAGTGTAGCCAATCTGGTCGTTGGTGGGCGTCACGATTATGTCAGAATCAGTGGCTAAGGAGACCAGACACGTAGCTACATAAGGGAACTGAGACCAAACAAAGATATATATATATATATATATATATATATATATATATATATATATATATATATATATATATATATTAAAGTGATATTTATTTACAGTGAAACACAGCAAACCATAAACACAGCACACACAATAAACATAAACATAAACAAACCTCAAAAGACAAATAACAAAGGAACCAAACTACTATCTAGGAACAGGCAGCAAGGAAGGGACCAGAATCGTGACATGCCGGGGGGAAGGGAGGAGAAGCCTTAAGTAGCCCCCCCCGCAGTTGAACACTAATTAGCCTGATTATACCAGCCTGCTGGCTCCTGGGATACACCTGCTGGTGGACACTGGAGCTGCAGCAAACAGCCCAGAGCAGGATAGTGCAGGATAGTGCCACCAGCAGGTGAGCTTAATCCTAACACTTAGTCCGTAGGGTTCAGTATTGAGTTGGCCCACCCTTTGCAGCTATAACAGCTTCAACTCTTCTGAGATGGCTGTCCACAAGGTTTAGGAGTGTGTCTATAAGAATGTTTGACCATTCTTCCAGAACCGCATTTGTGAGGTCAGGCACTAATGTTTGATGAGACTGCCTGCCTCGCAGTCTCTGCTCTAATTCATCCCAAATGTATTCTATCGGGTTGAGGTCAGGACTCTGTGCAGGCAAGTCATATTCCTCCACCCCAAACTCGCTCATCCATGTCTTTATGGACCTTTCGTTCTGCACTGTTTCAAATCATTTGGTGGAGGGGGGATTTTGATGTGGGTTTGTTTTTCAGGGTTTGGGCTTGGCCCCTTAGTTCCAGTGAAGGGAAATTCTAAGGGGTCTGTGTTCTGTCTCTAGGACATAGAGCTAAACCTCCTTGCTGTATAAACTTCAGATACCATATTTCTTTGATCTTAGATTTATTGGAACAAGCCAGGTGAAACTACAAATTGATAAAACAAACATCAATCAGTACAATTTTGCATACAATAAAGAAACAGTACTCTATAACACAGAATGGGATAACAAGAACTTACTTTTTAAACTCGCTGAGGGGTGATGGGGAGAGTTTGAAGAAACAGCATTACTGTCTTGATGTGCAATCATAATATGGTGGCTGACTCACTTCCTCTAGAGAATCTCCCAGAATACACTAGTTCCTAACAACTTTTTTAACACATTCTACAAAATTACAATATGTAACTAAAACAAGCAGCTAAAGCTATACCAGAATAGGACAGTAGGTGGTGCCTACTCTCTGCATATAACTAGCTTGGTGTACATCAAGGAAAAAAACAACATATTATTTAATCACATAAACACAGTAACTGAGTAAGGCCGGGTGGGCAGAACCCCCCCCCCCCCCCCATCTGACGTCATGTGACGTCACTAACAGAGTCTTCTACAGAAAGCAACAGAACAAGTTTGGCCACTGGTCTTGGGAATACTTTGGCCTCATTCTGTTGGAAGATCTTGATTTCAGCTTTACGGACATGCTTGTCCTCACTTGCCAGTATTCTAGTGACCAGACCTAAAGGCCACTCATTCCTTCGTATCTGGCAATCTCTCATGAGCACAACATCACCAGGTTTAAGATTAGGTTTTTCAATGTTTCCTCCATCAACTCCAGAAGGTATTGGCAAGGGTTTGTACTTGTCTCCACTGACGTTTGTAAAGTTCCTTTTCACAAAACTCTCCAGCTGGAGTGCCAACAAGGCCAGTCTTTTGAGTGAGTAACAGCAGGTGTGAGAATCACTGGATCCTCTGAGTCACTTGAAATTGATGTCAACGGTCTGGCATTAATGATGGCTGTGACCTCTGCCATAAAGGTCACCAGACATTCATGGGAAAGCCTTGCAGTTCCCACTTGCAAGAAGATGGAGTCCAGAATTCTGTGGGCTATGCCTATCATCCTTTCCCAAACACCTACCATGTGAGAAGAGTGAGGTGGGTTGAAAGTCCATGTGCAGCCTTGCTTACTCAAGTATCTTTCTACACTGGGAGTGTCCAAGTTGGAAGGAATTTGCAGTTCCTTTACTGCTCCTACAAAGTTAGAACTTCTGTCAGAGCAAATGAGGCCTCCGATTGCAATGAAACGTCTAAAAGCATTAATGAAACTTGAAGTGTCCATTGATACAATCATTTCAATATGGACAGCTCGGATAGACATGAAGGTGAATATAACTGTCCAGCGTTTACTGTTAGAATGCCCCCCTTTGGTGTACCGGGTGGCGACAGACCAGGGACCAAAAACATCAAGTCCAACATTAGTGAAAGGCAGATCCTTGCTAAGTCTGTCAGATGGTAAATTGGCCATCTTTTGTGTCTAACATTCCACATTCCACAAAGTTTACGGCAGATAACACACTTGAAAAGGAACCTGCTCACACATGACAACAGTCAGCCCTGGTGTTTTGTTTGGTCATTATAGTGTTGAATGAGTAAGTAGGCAATATGATGGTGCCCAGGAATCAAAGGATGTTTCTCAGAAAACTCTAACTTGCCTTCTTTTAACCACTTGCCTACTGGGCACTTAAACCCCCCTCCTGCCCAGACCAATTTTCAGCTTTCAGTGCTTTCACACTTTGAATGACAATTAGTCATGTAATACTGTACCCAAATGAATTTTTTGTCCTTTTTTCATACAAATATAGCTTTCTTTTGGTGGTATTTGATCACCTCTGGGTTTTTTATTTTTGCGCTATAAATGAAAAAAGACTGAAAATTTTGAAAAAAAAAAAACGCATTTTTCTTAGTTTCTGTGATAAAATTTTGCAGATTATTAATTTTTCTTTATAAATAAATAACCCAAATTAGTGGATATTATTTGGTCATTGTGAAAGTTAGAGAGTCTACAAGCTATGGTGCAAATCATTAAAAATTGATCACACCTGATGTACTGACGGCCTATCTCATTTCTTGCGACCCGAACAAGCCAGGAAAGTACAAATACCCCCCAAATGACCCCTTTTTTGAAAGTAGACATTCCAAGGTATTTAGTAAGATGCATGGTGAGCTTTTTGATGTTGTAATTTTTTCCCACAATTCTTTGCAAAATGAAGATTTTTTTTCCCCCCCAAAAAATTGTCATTGTAATAGGTTTTTTCTATCACATGGCATTGAGGTTGATATACCACAAATAACACCCCAAAATACATTCTGCTACTCCTCATGAGTATTACGATACCATATATATGGGATTTTTCACAGCCTGGCCACATAGAGAGGCCCAACATGCAGGGAGCACCATCAGGTGTTCTAGGAGCATAAATTTCACATCTAACTTGTTGACTAAATATTACATTTTTGAAGGCCCTGGAGCACCAGGACAATGATACGTGACACTGACGTGGCACTGATGACAGATGGAACTGATACGTGGTACTGATGACACTGATGTGGCACTGATGACAGATGGTACTGATATGTGGCACTGATGACAGATGGCACTAATACATGGCACTGATGACAGATGGCACTAATACCTGGCACTGACAGATGGCACTAATACGTGGCACTGATGACACGTGACATTGATGACAGATGGCACTAATATGTGGCACTGATGACAGGTGGCACTGATGACAGATGGCACTAATACGTGGCACTGAAGACAGATGGCACTAATACGTGTCACTGGTGACAAATGGCACTAACATGTGGCACTGATGACACGTGACACTGATGACAGATGGCACTGATATGTGCCACTGATGACACGTGAAACTGATGACAGATGCCACTGATACGTGGCACTGATGACACATGACACTGATAACAGATGGCACGTGACACTGACAGGTGGCACTGATGACAAATGGCACTAATATGTGGCACTGGGGACAGATGGCAGTGGGGACAGATGACAGAAGGGACAGATGGTAGTGGGGGCAGATGACAGTGGGGACAGACAGCAGTGGGGACAGATGACAGTAGGGACAGATGACAGTGGGGACAGATGGCACTGACGTGACTTTTTTTCATTTTTTTGTTCTCTTTTTGACTCACACTGCAGCGGTTAGCTCTCCCTCCTCACACGCTGTCTCTGTGTGAGGAGGGAGAGCCGGTGATGAGAGATGATCTCATATGTTTACATATGAGATCATCTCATTGGCACCGCCGATCGCTCTGTAAATGGCCACTGTGATTGGCCGTTTACAGCGATCTGTGACTGGCCGTGTCCAAGGGACATGGCCAGCACAGAACTTCCCCGATGCGCTCCCGCAGGAGTGCGCATTGTTGAAGTAAACAGGAGGACGTCCAGGGATGCTCCCAGCAATTGGCGTCCGTGCTGTAGCCGTCTTTCGGCTATAGCGCGGGCACGAAGTGGTTAAACGGCCTCCTACTCTCAACAGGCCATTTACATTAAGGATTGGGTCAAGCTTCTTTAAGACTCTGTCTTTAGGAACAGGTTTCTGGTTGGCAATGCAGTTAATTTCTTTGGCAAAGACTTCTCTCTGTACAGCAGAGATTATCCTGTTTTTAGATTGTTCTAGGTCAGCTACTGTGTAAACCTTTTTACAGTGGTGCCAACCTCTGCAGTTGTCATAAGATAGTGGATCACTTTTGTAGGACTGAGCTATGTGGGTAAGGCAAGTGATAGTTCGAACAAGGAACTTCCAGGTGGAGAACCTGCTAAAATGGTGGGTTCTAAACTGGTTGAGAAAAGTTGTTGTAACTGAGGTAGAAACCTGAGGGCGCATTTCCTGATCCTTGTCTACATCTATTAAATCAAATGTGGCAATGTCATTAGTGTTGCAATCTGGACTGTGCAGAAAGGTGGGACCTGTGAAACCCGAAGTACTTTCAAGGCGACTGGCTGCAACTGATCTAGTTGCTAAGTCTGCAGGATTGTAGTCTGTAGGCACAAAATGCCATTGTTCTGGGTGGGTGGACCTCCATATCCTCAACACTCTGTTATTGACATAGGCATAGAAGCGTCTAGTTTCATTGTAGATGTAACCTAAAACTACTTTCCTATCTGTGTAGAACTCAGCTTCTAGAATCTGTATGTTTGTCTCCGTTGCAATTAGTTCAGCTAGCTCTACAGCCAATACTGCAGCACAAAGTTCCAATCTAGGTATGGTGTGTTCAGGGAGTGGTGCAAGTTTTGCTTTACCCATTACAAACCCCACATGGCATTGCCCTTTAGTGTCTATGGTTTTGAGGTAGGCTTCAGCAGCATTAGCTTTAACGAAAGCATCAGAAAACACACAAAGTCTTTGCATCTGAACTTCTGTGGATGGCACGGGGGCATATGGGCATGGAACTTTGAGGCTTCTTGAATATTTTCCTAATGAAGCAAAAGAAGTGTTCTCTCATCTCTGGCTTTCTTTGAAGATTGTGTTTTAGGGAAGTGAAGAGTTTATATGCTTGCTCCCTGTTGTTAGGCAAACATTGTCTTTGTTGCCTGAAGGGAAGAGGTGCAAACCAGCTGTTAGACTCATCTTTCTCTATGCTCTTTCCCAAACTTCCAAGAAGAGCCTATCCTCAATGGACATTGCTACCTGATTGTCCTCCTTTGTTCCCTGAACACTGTGCATCCTAAGTTGTCTTGGTCACTGTCAAAGGTTTTGCTGTCACAGAGGGAACTTGTGAAAGAAAGAGGTACAGGGTTCCTGTGTGGTAGCTTCTTTATGGGGATGTGATTTTGACAGGGCTGTAAAAGAGAAGGATGACCATTCTCTAGCGTACTAGTGAGCAAGTTATTGACAGATGTCAGTTTGTGCGCTCCTCCCAGGCAAACATCACCTACGATAACCCACCCAAGATCCAGTTTTTGGGTATATGGGGCATTGTGAGGGCCATTGATCTGCTTTCTTGCTTTGTTGGTTTGCAAGATTACCTGAGCCTGATCATTTAGTTCTGGTATGAGATGTGCTATGGTGTGGGGATCTCAGATCTGTTGTCTGGGATCTGATTGCACTCTATTATGGTCGGTAAGGGATGACATGTCTTGCCATCCATAGATTCTATTTGTAGGCTGTCAGCTCCCCGCCGCCTCCACTGTACCTGCACAGGTCCTAAGAGAGTAAAGACTGCTGGGGCCCTTAATGTTTAGAATGTCAGAAAACACAGATCTTGCTAGGGATTTGTTACTCTGATCATCCAAGATGACATAGAGCTTGACTGCTTTGTCGCTGCCACCTATAATTGCTTTGCAGACTTCAGTGCACTGTAAAGTGATTGCTATTGCATCTGTACTAGAGTCCTTGGCATCCCCGCAAAGCTCATTGTCACTATGGGCAGGTGGGGAGGTTCTTGGAGCTGGCCCTGGGTGCAGAGCTGTGTTGTGATCTGTGCTGCCGCACTCTGTACACTTAACACTGACCTTACAGTCCTTGGCGAAGTGTGTTGATGAAGAGCAACACTTGTAACAGATATTGTTCTCTTTGAGGAAGGCCTTGCGATCCCGCAATGTCTTTGCTCTGAAGGTCCTGCATTTCAGAAGAGGACGTGGCATCTTATGCAGAAAGCAGTACTTAGCAGGGTCACTGTCTTGATCCTCTGGTTGAGACTCTGCAGATCTGGAAAGAGATGTTAGTGTTGTGCACTGCTACTGGAGCCTTGGGTTGCTTAGGGCCAGAAGAAGTAACATAAGACACTGGAAAAAATGAAGCTGGAATCATCTTTCGTTCCTGCTTGCATATCTACAAAGTCCAGACTCTCTAAAGGGCAGAAAAGTTACATTGTGTTTTCATTTAGTTACAGCCATGAGTGATCTAGCTGAGTCAAGAAAGGAAAGGCCAGGTAAGTCTCCTTCTGCTTTAGCAACTTGTAAGTCCATACACAGGTCACTAAATTATCAGTCTCTGGTAACTCTTGCTAGGTATTTTTGGGAAGTCATTATCCTTTTAAATAGTGTAGTTTCTATAGCCTCTGGTGAGCTATAACATCTATCCAGTCTGTTCCAGATGTTCGTAAGGCCTAGTTCAGGGAGGTTTATATTAATGTCTCTGGTTCTCTTGGCATGTTTAGCAGAATCATTGCCCACCCACTTTACGAGAAGATCTATCTGTTCCCTGCAGGATAGATCTAGACATTTGATGGTACTCTGGAAAGAAGATCGTCACGCTCTGTAATACTGGGAGCGATCACTGAATTTAACAAGTCCTTGGGTAACTAACTCACGCTTTGCAAGGAACTTGGCAAGGTCTACAGTAGCCTGATTAGCATTGGGGTAGGCTGCTGGTGTATCATGGTGTGGTGTATAGGCATACCTGGTAGAAGTCTCTTCTTTAGTCGGGCTGGGGTCATACTTGCATAAGGTTGGTGGCTTGTACCAGCTTGTTTCATATTCCCTTGTAGTGAAAGCAGGTGTTTGATGCTTGTATGAAGGCTGAGTACCTTGCTGAGTAGAAGGTTTGGTTGGAGCTGGATAACCTGTCAGATTTTTCTTGCTTGTAGCACTGGGGTTTAAGGTCAGCCTCCTGCTGCTTTGCTTGATGTGACTCACTGACATCATAATTAATTTCTTGCTGTGGAGTACTCCTTGGGTTAGAGTGCTGGTTTACATAATCTAAAGTGTGCTGCATGGGTGATCCTTCTCTGGACCCAGTATGCTGCTACCTGCTCTTAAATCACCATAGGCAGCTGCTTCTAATGCTTCTGCTTCTGCAATTGCGGTAGCAGTGTCTCAATCCACTGCCAGCCTCTCCATGTTAGCTTCTAGGGTAGCTTGCTACATTTTCAGAGAACAGACAAAAACAGTCTGACGACAGGAAACTGGGACATCTATTGCGCTAAGAACCTTGTGAACGTCCTGCAAGAGCCCAAAGAGTAGCTGTGTGGATGAGCACACCAGGAGGGGTGTGAATACAAGTAAAAACATTCAGGAGCAACCACAATTTTAAAAGCACTCAACGGGACAGTCTTGAAAGGACAAACAGTCAAATAATTAAAATGTTCAATGAGGTAAAAGCATGTGCCGATTTCATAATAAGATATGATTGGATGAACAATTATCTAGACATCTCCTAGACAGCTGCAAAGCGTTCTCCTCACTGTGACAGTACCTTAAGCAACAGTCAGTGGTGGACTGGCTTGGTGGGGCAGTGTGTTCCTGAATGTCACTGGGAAGAAGGAAGCCAGCGTATGCGGAGCTGGATGGACAGTGTGGAGCCTCGACTGAATCCCCAATGATGTGTGGCGGAATGATGGGGCAGCCAGAAGGCAAAGAAGGGACCGAGAGGCAGCAGAAGCAATCGGAGCTGGTGGATGGGAACACCCAAACATGACGTCATACAATCGGGGAACGCAGGTCCAAAACGAAGCTTGGAGCACAACAGGTGGAGAGCAAGCTGAGGAGAGTAGAGAGGGAAGATAGCTGTCGCCTTGAATACACGTATCGGGGCGTGACCCTTCTTCAGGTTAGGTGACACAGACTTCAAATGGGGTTTAAATCGGGGCGGACCGTGGGAAGAATCACAAATTTAAAGGAACCATGATTGTTTTTCCACCGTAGCATACCTCCATAGTTTAAACAACCTGATGACAAAGGCTTATTATACATGCACTACAGAAAATTTGACAAAGACAAGGGAATACAATAAAAATAAGCAGGATGGACAAGAAACAATGGTTAGAATACGAATTAAATGTCTCAATTAAGATTACAATATATATATATATATATATATATATATATATATATATATATATATATATATATATATATATATATATGTATAAATATATATATATAGTAAAAAAAATAAAAAAAAAATTAAATTACAAATATTAAATTTGAATTACTAATGAAAATAAAATTAATAATAATTATTAATAATTGATAATGATAAGGATGATTCTCAAGAAAGTAAATTTGATACAGACCATAATGTGTATGATAGTCCAAAGTACATAATCACTAAAGATTATTGATAATAATAATATTCGTGATAGAACCAGGCAAGTTAGTTAGTTAATTAATTCAATGATTCATTAGTTTGATTAATGTTCCCATGGTTCATAGTGTTAAAACCCAATGAGAACCTAATTTGTGTTTTATCTATTACCATGCATATATAACAAGTATATGGATGAAAAAAGGTAATAAAAGATATAATGGTGATTGGAAGCCATGTAGGAATGAACAAGTGGTGCCCAATACAAAACATCCTATGCTATATGTTTACTATGATCCCCTCAGTATGTACCCTATGGGTACACCCTGAGGATATACAGACTGAAAACTGGTGGTAACAGTACAATAAGGAATGATAACAGAAGGGGTCTAGATGATACTATGAATCTCTAGGCCTTCGTTCAACCCATTGGGAGATAGAGAGGCCAGTTTATAGATCCAGAATGATTCTCATTTGCACAACACGGAGAACCTCTCATTATCAGTCAGAGAACCACCCGGGATGCATTCGATGGCCACAACCTTTAGACAAGGGATGTTTTTATCATGATATGAAGTGGTGGGGGACACTATGTTCATGAGGTCTCTTTTGTATAAACCTTCGGTGCTCCCCTACACGTTTTCGTAAGGTTTGCATCGTACGGCCCATGTATAAGAAGTTGCACGGGCATATGAGTACATATATCACATACTCAGTGGAGCAGGTAATAAATTGCTTTATATTGTACTCATTACCGGCCCTATCAGAAAAAAAGGATTGGCCATGTTGGATGAACTGGCAAGTCAGACAACCCCTTTTCTTACACTGGAAAATACCAGTTCTGTTTTTGAAATAGGACCTAATGTCCATAACTCTTTCCTACAACATACAGCTCAAAGTACTCTAAAGAACAACAACCATCAACTGGTCATCAAACAGGCTGACATGGGGGGCAGCCTGGTTATTCAAGACAGAACTGAGTATAGAAAGAAGCTTACCACTTACTATTTGATCAGAAAACATATAGTATCTTAAAAGGGGAGCCCTTACCAGGGTTCCAAGTGGAATTTAAATCTTTGGTAGAGGGAGCTGCAAATGATGGGATATTATGTAAAAGGGAGAAACAGTTCCTCCTTCCCCACATTTGCAGTACCGTCTGGCCATGTGATTGAGACACTCCTGAATTATGAATGGGAACCAGACTACTTGTGGGCCTCTTTGGATGTGGTCTATCTCTACAACTCAATCCCACATAATGTAGGCTTAGAGGCACTCCAACATTTCCTTTCCAAAAATTCCAATATGAATTATAGACAGGCACAGTTTTTGATTGATGCTACAGGTTTCTGCTTGGAGCACAATTATTTTGTGTTCCAGGACAATTTTTACATTCAGAAACATGAAACAGCCATGGGAGAAAATTTTGCCTCTTCACATGCCAACATTGTCATGGGCTATTGGGAAGATCTATATATATGGACACAAAACCCTTTTGCGAGACACATAGTGGTCCTAGGGCACTATATCAATGATATTTTGATCATTTGAAATGGGAGTCTCGAATCCTTTGAGTCATTTGTCATGAGTCATGATATTTCCTCCCTCAGGTGCCACTTCCCCTGATTTCTCTGTCAATATCAACGGCTCAACTATCAACCCATCTCCCCATGCCAAAGTGCTAGGTGTAATCCTGGACTCTGAACTAACTTTTCGGCCCCACATTCTATCACTATCCAAAATTTGCCGCCTCAACCTCCGCAACATCTCCAAGATACACCCCTTCCTAACCAATGTCACCACAAAGCTTCTAATCCACTCCCTGGTCATCTCCCGCCTGGACTAATGCAACTCCCTCCATATTGGCTTACCTCTAAATAGGCTATTCCCATTTCAGTCCATCATGAATGCTGCTGCCAGGCTCATCCACCTCACAAACCACTCAGCGTCTACTATACCCCTCTGCCAATCCCACCATTGGTTGCCGCTCAGTCACCAAATTAAATTCAAGATACTAACTATAACTTACAAAGCCATCCACAACCTGGCCCCCAGCTACATCTCTAACCTAGTCTCAAAATACCAACCTAATCGTTTTCTTCGCTCTTCCCAAGACCTCCTGCTCTCAAACTCCCTTGTCACCTCATCCCATGCTCGCCTTCAGGACTTCTCCAGAGCCTCTCCCATCCTCTGGAATGCTCTACTCCAATCAGTCTGATTTTCTCCTACTTTATCCACTTTCAGACGATCCCTGAAAACTCATCTCTTCAGAGAAGCCTATCTGGCCCTCACCGAACAACTGTACATTTATCTTTTCAATCAGCACATCACCCACAGTTATTACCTCTTGTATCTCTTGACCTTCCCTCTTAGATTGTAAGCTCTAAGGAGCAGGGCCCTCTGATTCCTACTGTATTAAAGTGTATTGTATTTGTACTGTCTACCCTCAAGTTGTAAAGCGCTACGTAAACTGTTGGCACTAGATAAATCCTGTATAATAATAATAATAATAATTTGTCACTTATTGTAATGACATCACTTTGGGTCTCAACTTTACATATGTGATAGATTCCACCAACCTAGTGTTTCTGGACCTGGTATTATACCATGAAGGCGGGTCCATTTACACAAAAAACTATTGCAAACCCACTAGTGGCAACTTGTACTTACATTATACGAGTTGCCACCATCCTTCTTGGATAAACAACATGGACAGTTTCAAAGGCTAAGAAGAAGCTGTACCAACCGTGGGGAGTACGAATCACAAAGTTTGTGCCTAAAAAAAAAAGTTTCTACAAAAGGGATACCCAGCAAAATTAGTGCAGATGGCTCATGACAAGTTTTTGGAATCTGTACCACCTCCCAAGAATCGAAGAGACAGATGTCAACATAATTAGGTTTGTCACCGAATATAACAGCAAATATAGATACATTCAGAATATTGTTAAGAAACATTGACATATTCTGCATATGGATACGAAACTAGGACCTATCCTACCCCCAGCGCCACAGATCACATTCAAAAGAACACATACTCTGAAGAACATTGTTGCCCCGAGCAAACTTAAGAATTCTCGAAAGGAGAGAGTTATGGACATTAGGTCCTATTTCGACAACAGAACTGGTATTTTCCAGTGTAAGAAAAGGGGTTGTCTGGCCTGCCAGTTCATCCAACATGGCCAATCCTCTTTTTCTGATAGGGCCGGTAATGAGTACATTAAAAGCAATTTATTACCTGCTTTTAACAGACGGTTAGACAGGCTAATTTGGTTGGTCAGCAGACTGGTTGGTGAGTTGAGCTATGGAATTGTCTTTTTCTTACAATTTATTACCTGCTCCACTGAGTATGTTATATATGTACTCATATGCCCGTGCAACTTGTTATACATGGGCCGTACAATGCAAACCTTACAAAAACGTGTAGGGGAGCACCGACAGTTTAAGGGACTTCATGAGCATAGTGTCCCCCGCCACTTCAAAACCTATAATGCTAAAAACATCCATTATCTAAAGGTTGTGACCATCAAATACATCCCAGGTGGTTCTCTGACTGATAATGAGAGGTTCTCCATGTTGTGCAAACGAGAATCACTCTTTGCAGCTGTTCCATCTATGCAAAGAGATGTCTAGATAATTGTTCATCCAATCATATGTTATTATTAAATTGGCACACGCTTTAATCTCATTGAACGTTTTAATTATTTGACTGTTTGCCCTTTCAAGACTTTCCCGATCAGCGCTTTTCAATTGTGGTTGCTCCTGAATGTTTTTCCTGCATTTTCAGAGATGCCTCTTGCTGAGCTACTTCAGCCTCCAGGTGTACTTTTTGTCATTTTCTCTCTTGCTCCATGCGCATTCTCTCTTGCTCTCTCTCTTGCTCCATGCGTATTCTCTCTTGCGCTCTCTCTTGCTCCATGCCTACTGTCTCTTTCTCCATGCGTACTCTCTCCTGCTCTCTCTCTCTTGTTCCTGCCTCACCTTTTCTGCATAAAGGTGAACCTTTTCTCTGCTCATCTGCAACTCTTTGTCTGCGAATGCGGCCCTGGCCCTCGCTGCTTCAGCTTTTGAACGGGCGATTTCTGCTGCATTTGTGACAGATGACTTGGATGAGCTTGCTTGCAATCGTGTTTTGTAAGAAGATGCTTGACTGTGAGACATGGCTGTGGTGGAGAAGCTGTCCTGCTGTGTAGAGACCGCTGTCGAGTGCAGGGATGCTGCGTGATAGGGTGCGTCTGTGTAGCCTGGCTGCTTGCTTCACCTGCTGAAAGCCTGTTTTATCTAAGGCATCTGACTGTATGGACACTGTGTAGCCCAGGGCTGTACAGTCTTCCGAAGTCAGCTTATCTTCACCTCAGAGGTCAGTAAAAATATCACTGTTCTGTCTCTAGGACAGAGAGCTAAACCTTCTTGCTCTATACACTTCAGATACAATATTTCTTTGATCTTAGATTTATTGGAACAAGCCAGGTGAAACTACAAATTGATAAGACAAACATCATTCAGTAAAATTTTGCATACAATACAGAAACAATGCTCTATAACACAGAATGAGATAACAGGAACTGACTTTTTAAGCTTGCTGAGGGGTGATGGGGAGAGATTGAATAAACAACCTTACTGTCTTGATGTGCATTCCTAAAATGGTGGCTGACTAACTTCCTCTAGAGAATCTCCCAGAATACACTAGTTCCTAATAACTTTATTAACACATTCTAAGAAAGTACAATGTGTAACGAAAACAAGCAGCTAAAGCTACACCAGAAAGGGACAGTAGGTGGTGCCTACCCTCTGCATATAACTAGCTTGGTGTAAATCAAGGAAAAAAAACAGATGATGTGGAATCCTCTGCTCAAAGAGGGGCTTAAACCACAGTGCTAGTGTCTCATTACCTCCAGAAAGAGAAGAGCCCCAGGTGCTGGCTAAATGCTGTTGCAAGTAGAAGAGAACAAGAAAGCCTGGACAGCCACACACCGGAATGGAGCTCTATGAGTAAGCACTTGGTGTAAGTGCGAAACGCGTCAGTAATTTTGTACCACCCCACAGTCGTGTTTTGTGTACCCCATGATCCTGTATTTTGAATAAAAAGATGGATTTATCCATTCCAGTGTGCAGCTGTCCAGGCTTTCTTGTTCTCTTCTACAAGGAAAAAAAACAACATATTACTTAATCAAAAAAACACAATAACTAAATAAGGTCCAGTGGGCAGAACAGTCAGCATACCAAGACATTTTGGACAATTTCATACTCCCAACTTCATACTCCCAACGTTTGGGGATGGCTCCTTCCTGTTCTAACATGAATGCGCACCAGTGCACAAACAAGATCCATAAAGACAAGAATGAGCAAGTTGGGGTTGTAGAAACTTGACTTGCCTGAAGAGTCCTGACATCAACCCTATAGAACACCTTTGGGATGAATTAGAGTGAAGACGGCGAGCAAGGCTTTCTCGTCCACATCAGTCCCTGACCTCACAAATGCTCTTCTGGAAGAATTGTCAAATATTCCCATAGACACACTCCTTAACCTTGTGGACAGCCTTCCCAGAAGAGTTGAAGCTGTTATAGTGGCAAATGGTGGGCCAACTCATTATTGAACCCTACAGACTAAAGCCTCGTACACACGATCTGATTTTCCATCGGGAATCGTGTGATGACAGACTGTTGGTCGAAAATCCGACCGTTTGTATGCTCCATCGAACAATTGTTGTTGGATTTTCCGCCGACAAATGTTGGATGGCAGGCTTATAAATTTTCCGCGAACAACGGTCTGTTGACAGATTTTCCAATCGTGTGTACACAAGTCCATCAGACAAAAGTCCAAAGTGTCAACATGCATGCTCGGAATCAATGCGCACCAAACACAACATTAGCAGAAGGTGCCCAAAGGGTGGCGCAAAAGAGCTGAAAAGCCGCGTAGTACGTCATTACGTTCGTGTTTGTTGGCTGACAACTGTGTGCTGTTTGTATGCAAGACAAGTTCATGGCCAACGCCCTTCGGACAAAAGTCTGACACTTTATCTGCGGAAAATCCGATCGTGTGTACGAGGCTTAAGAGCAGGCATCCCAATAATTTTGGTAATATAGTGTATATCGATTGTAATTGCATTAATATTCTATTTTTCTGATGGGCGCTGAATTTTGTGTATTGTTTAACTGGGAATTTACATTTATCAATTTGTTAGCTGCCTTGTTGGATATCAGAGCAGACTGTGTTTTATTTTTGCACTGTAAAGATGCCACACAATGTTTCTGCAGCTGGATCTCTGCTGCACAATTTAAAATGTTTGCTGCAGTTAGAATTTCTGTGTATAGCCCTACAGTGCATAGTCCATATGGGCTTATCTGCTGGTTAACTGCAGATAGGAAACAGGAAACATTATTATACAGAGAAAAGCATAGAGTTTACCATAGAGCAGCTACAAATTTATAAACACTGCCATCTACTGTCAGAGAAATAATCAACCCGGCCGTATTGGCCGAATAGGTTTCCGGAACGAATGCATGTGCAGTAGAATCATGCGGCGCTCGCGTGCTTGTGGCCCAATGGCACGACGCCCGCGTGTTCGTATTAGCACACGCTCAACGTGATGATCTGGCTGCCTATTTAAAGACACTCAGGTGCTCAGACAGGTTGCTGGTTTGTCTTCAGCTTCCTGTCTGAGTTGTTTCCTGTTTCCTGCCTACTGAATCACTGCTTGACCCGGATCGTCCCTGACTACTCTGCTCTTCTCCTGGACCCGACCAATGGCTTGTTTATACGGATTCTGCCTTGTCTTCAGTGTTTGACCCCCTTGCTTGTAACCCGGATTTACCTGCTATCTCCTGTGCCTGAACCTTTGCTTATGACCCGGATTTGCCTACTATCTCCTGTTCCTGAACTTCTGCTTGTGACCTGGACTTACCTGCTTTCTCCTGTGTTTGACCCTCTGCCTGTGTCCCGGATCTGCCTGCTAACCTTGTGTTTTATCCTCAGCCTGTTTCAGACCTTCTGAATTGCCAGTCTCTGCACATCTACCAGGACCCTTGAAGGAGTATTACGCAAGTCCCATCCAACCTGCTGGTAGCCTGTGCCTCTTTGTGCCATCTGCTCCCTGTTCCACCTCCAGGGGCTGACTGCGCTTAGTCGCAAGGGCGAATCGCTCTCGGCCTCAGTAAGTTCTTACCTGACATCTACTGGCTGAAGAATATATCTCTACTAAATACTGATCTACTAAATACTGATGTAAAGCGTTTTTGGCTCAAAATACAATTCTGTATTCCAACTCCCCCATTCAACAACTATTCCTTATATTAGTTCCATTTCAGATCTCAGTTCTATAAATCTGTTTCTTGTAAGTGGTTTTGTCAAATGCTGTGATCCACTTTTATTTTTCATGAGTTGGAAGTCTTTGCATCTCATCCCATGAATCTGGCTCTGACTTTAATGCTACGCAATCGACATAGGACAGATGTGTGGCTGGGATGCTTTTGTTGCTTCTTGTGGATTTCCTGATTGAAGCCTCTTGTGGCCTGGTTTCTTCTTTTTACAGCATTTGGATTGCCTGTGGTAATTTCAATTTCTGTGTCACTTTGTTGCTTATCTTCATGTGGCACTGATGTGGAATTTCCCTCACTTTGAAGTGTTTGTGTTAGTTCATGAATTTTTGAACACACTGATGTTTCATCGACAATGACACCTCTACTGATGGTTTCCTTGTTTGTGTCTTGGTGTAGAATTCTGTATCTCTTTTGAGGGTCACTGTACCCCACAAGTACACCTTCCCTTGCACAAGCAAACCATTTTGTAAGTTTCTCTTTTGGGATGTGCACAAAGACTTTGCTTAAATATTTTTTTTTACATGGTTCAAATTTGGGGTTTTTCTCAGTTGATATTCTCATGTCGACATTTTCCTGGTAGTTGATTTTGGAGAAAATAGCATGCAGTCATAATTGCCTCCCCCCAGTATGTTGTTGGCATATCTGAATCAAACAGCATGGTTCTTCCACACTCACATAGAAAGGTTCATTCTTTCTGCAACCCCTTTTGTTTGGGGTTGTATGGTACAGTAGTTTGAAATATTATGCAAAGCTTTCTGAGAATCACCTGTGTGTTCTCACCTGTATATTCAGTTCTATAATCTGTGCGCAATACACTCTGCATTTAGCCAAATTTGTTGCTTACTTGAGCCACTGTTGAAGTTTCCCTGGTATTTCACTTTTGTTGTGTAACAGATATAGTATACTATATCTGGAATAATCATCTAAAAAAGTGAGAAAATATCTTTCACTCAAAATCCTAAATCAGTGCTGCAGGAATTCCAAGCTTACTATGAAAAGTTATATAACGACGGCAATGTCACTGACCAGCAGGAGTTCGATGACTTTGTCAGCCATTTGCCTATTCCAACCTTGAAATATGAGCATAGAGCCTTTCTAGATAAGGATATTATGGTGGAAGAGGTTCTGGCTGCTATAAAGCAGGCCCCAATTGGCATAGCACTGGGCCTGGATGGGTTTACAACTCTGTATTACAAAAAATTGTCTACTTTATTGGCCCCCACCAACACAATTCTTCAGGGACATACAAAAAGGCGGTCAAATAGACACCGATTCCAATAGAGCCTTCATCACCCTTATTCCCAAACCCCACAAAGATTGTATCTAACACAATGCTGTATCTAACTACGATCTATAGCCTTAATTAAAGGGGTTGTAAACCCTTGTAGTTTTTCACCTTAATGCATTCTATGCATTAAGGTGAAAAACCTTTTGTCATGCTGCAGCCCCCCAGTTCCCCCATTTTACTCACCTGGACCCGGTCTTTTTCTCCCCAGGGGCGAGCACTCCAGCTCTAGCTGGTGTCTCATGTCCTGATTGGATAGATTGATAGCAGTGCAGCCATTGGTTCCCACTGCTGTCAATGAAATCCAATGACGCGGGTGCCGTGGGGCGGGGCAGAGTCCTGCTTTCTGTGTCAATAGACGTAAAGGCAGAACTTGGGAGCGCGCACGCTTGGGTGTTCCGAAGGAGAGCGCTTCTCCGAGGGGGCACTCGGGAAGACTTGAGCTACTATCGCCCTTGAGGGACCCCAGAAGAGGAGGCCACTCAGGGCCACTCTGTGCAAAACCAACTGCACAGAGGAGGTAAGTATGCCATGTTTGATATTTAATGGAAAAAAAAGAGGGTTTAGTAACCCTTCAATACAGATTTGAAGCTAATCACAAAAATTTTGGCAAACAGGATGTTGATGTTCCTGGCTGACTATATCCACTCTAATCAGGTGGGCTTTCTGCCATCCAGACAGGCAGCTGATCAGGTCAGGAGAGCAATTGACCTTATATCCTTACTACACTCGTCATGGGATGGTGGATTACATAGGATGGGGATGTTGCTATCTATTGACATCCGCGAAGCCTTCGACTCACTCTCATGGCCCTTCCTCTTTCGGGTGCTGACTAGGTGGAATTTTGGTCAAGAGTAAGCTCTATACAGCTTACTCTTAGTGTCATAAGTGCACTTTATTTGCAGATGACCTTTTGTTGTTTATCACATCCCCCACACTACACTACCAAATCTTTTGTCCCTATTAAATTGATTCAGGAAAATGTCCGGCCTGCTAGTCAATCATGATAAATCAGAGGTGCTGAATGTCAACTTACTAACCTCAGCTTTCCAGAGTCAAGTTTCCCCTTCTCTTGGCAACAGTCATCCCTCCCTTATTTGGATATTCTACTGACTTCCGACGTAACATCACTGTACAAAGCCAATACGTGAAGGTATGGTCTGATGCAAACTTATCTTGGATGGAAAAAAATGTGTCTGTTAAAATTTGTCCTATTAAGGTTATTTTTATATTATTTTCGAACTCTGCCTATCCAAATCCCCGTAGATGCCACGCGCCGTTTCCAATCTAAAATCCTCAATTATATCTTGTGTACCAAAGGTCCCAGAATAGCTTTGGCTATGATGTATGCTCCCAAAGACGTGGGGGGTTTGGGGGTGCCTTAATTTTGGAAGTACTATATGGCTGCATAGTTGGCCTAACTACTCCAATTCCGCAGCAATCATTATCATCCAGAGTGGACAACAATATTCTTATTATTTTTCAAAGAGCTCAGTGCCCCTTTTAAGTGAGGTGGAAGGTTGAGCTGGGGTCCTGATTTTCAATTTGTGGCTTCTATTTCCTTTGTCACTTGTATGACAAAGGCCCAGATATTGGGGTTCCCCTGTAAGACAGGAAATGATTGTGATTTGGACTTGTACGACTTTGGCGGATCAAAGGTGGGTGTACAGGGATGGGGGTGGGTGGATGCACCAAGGACAGCCCCTGGTGCATTGAATGTCCATCCCTCCTGCTCAGGGTTGCTTTCATCCCAGAGTTTCATCAAATCCTGAAGGGCTCTGAGTTCCTCAAAGGTAATATCTTTCAATACAATGTTATCAGGAAGTTCATTGTCCCTCTGCTCCTTGTCATCAAGGACCTTATACATTAATCTTCTAGTGAAAAGGTGCAAGTCTTTGAGCAATTCAAATTGGTCTGCCTCTTGATCTGGACAGAAGGTGAGGCCCAGTCGCAAGAGTCGCTCATCTTCTGATAGAGGGCAAGAGATCAGATTCAAAATTTCATATGTTTCCTGGCCCCCAATATGGTGGGGATCGGGACCCTCTACTTTGGGATCTAGGTTGATGGACGTGAGGGTGTGGGTGCAGTTGTGGGTATTCTTCTAGTGTCCATAGAGACACCAGTGTTTAATATAGGTGCCGTGCGGATATCTGGTGTGGGACTTTGTCCTTGAGTGCAAGGATCATGGAACTGTTGTAATAGGGAACCTGCTGGCATTGATACCGATATATGACATTATCTGTAACAGTGAATGGTACAGACCTGTACCAGCATCATTTGTGGTGCAAAGTACCAAGCAATATAGGGATATTCTCATTCGAGCTCATATAAATGGTACCATTGATATTAACACATTTAAATTTCTAGACATTACCAACTCTTGTATTCCTACATGCTATGCACTGCCCAAGGTGCACAAAGGGGTGGTACCCCCACCTAGGCATCCAATTATATCTGGCTGCGGCTCTCTGACTGAAAACGCTAGCCAGATTATAGATGAGTACCTTTACCCACATGTAAAAAGCCTGTCCTCACATGTCAAAGAACGATCAAACTACTTAAAATTATTGATGGACTTTAGGTACCAGAGGGAGCCTGGTTAGGTGTCATTGTCATCAAGGCACTATATAATTCCATTCCACACATGCGAGGAATACAGGTAATATGTGGATTCCTCGATGAATGAGACTTACACTCTCCTAAGTACAATGATTTTATAATAGAAATGCTTCATTTTGTTCTCACGAATAATGTCTTTGTATTCAAACAGTCCCACTACCTCCAGGTGCAGGGGGGTGGCCATGGGGGTGGGCTGCGCCCCCTCCTATGCCAACCTCTACCTGGGGCGGTGGGAATGTGATTTATTCTCTAAAGAAGAGAAAGTTGCAGAACTTAGTAACATATTGTCCTGACATCGATATATGGATGATGTCTTTACGGTTTGGGCAGGATCAAAAGATGAGCTAAATGTATTTCTGGAGAGTCTACAACACAATACCTATAATCTAAAATTCTCATATAGCTACAGTCAGGAAAAAATAACATTCCTTGATTTAGAAATTTTCTTGAATGAAGCAAGAACTTTATGCTCAACTTTGTATAGAAAGCCATCTGCCGGCAATACATTGCTGCATGCAACTAGCTCGCATCCAAAGCAACTGATTAGAAGTATTCCATCTTGTCAGTACCTCAGACTAAACTTCACATTAGGTGAAGATTTCAAGGGGGAAGCTGCTATGCTGCAAGAACGCTTGCTCGCAAGAGGTTACAGCAGGACTTGCCTTAGGAAGGCTTACAATAAAGTAAGAATTTAAGACTGAAATTCATTGATCTATAAACCAAGAAGAGAGACACAATCTAGATCAACAAGGATAATTACTAAATACAATAGACAACATGGGAAGGTGTGGAACGTCTTCTGGTACTTTCTCACTGCAGATCAAAAAATTAATAAGTTTATCAAGTCCTATCCAGAAATCACATTTAAAAGATCAAAGTCCATTAAACATACCATGGTAGCAAGTCACCATATTGGGAATAAGGTGAGTAAAATTGACAAACCAGGCACATATCCATGTGGGAAATGTAATTATTGTTCATTTATTTTGAGAGGTGAAAATGTCAATCTCCCCAACAACACTTCATGGACGCCCAGACATAGAATCACATGTCAATCTGTCAGTGCTGTTTATATAATGAAGTGTTGTTGTGGAGCCTTCTACATAGGCAAAACAAAACATCCCTATTTTTGTAGAATCAGGAACCATGTCTCTCCGATATCCAAACGCAAAATGGAATCCCTGATTAGCAGACATATGGGACTGTACCATAATCATAACCTTAAAATGATTGGCTTCTTTGCCTTGGAATATATTCCTCCACACGAAAGAGGCGGGGACATTGACAAAAAGCTATTACAGATTGAAGCAAAGTGGATTTATCTATTACAGGCAACTAGATACCCAGGTCTAAACGAGGGCATTAGCTACAAGCCCTTTCTACAGTCCCTAAGATGCTAACTTTGTGGTCTTCTTTACCCTAGTCCCCTAGTTCCATCAGTATGGATGTAATTCCTTATATCCTTATCTTTCCAATTTCCTGTAGATACCATGCTGCGATGTCAATTTGGATGTAAGCCACTCTTTGTTGTTGACCTCTGTGACAGACTCACCCGGGACAGGGGCTATTGGAGGGGACTGAACGCAAGCCTCTTGCCAACAGATTTATGGACCCTGGATTTTAAGGGAACAATACTCTGAAAGGTGAATTATAAATCCAGTCTGATCTGTACTAATCAGACTCAATCGTGTATATATGTATATATTGTATATTGTCTCATTCTGTTGTGGACTCTTTGCTGTGGTCATTTGGGATGTGGGTCCCTGTAGAGGGAGGGAGGATTCCTCCAGCAGCCCCCCTGCTGATAAGACTGATTCATACTGTTGGGACACATCCTGTGAGGAGATGCTGGTGTCATCAACTCCACCTGTCTGTCTGTTGCCTGCTAGAATGTGTATTGTAAATAAGTCTAGTATGGGATCTAAGAGTCATTAGATCCCCATTGTTGTTTGTGTTAATTAACTCTGCTATTGTTTGAAGAAGAGTTCTGTGTTGATTTGTGATAATGTTTAAAGGGATTAGTTAATTAACCCATGTTAATTAGGTTTCTGGTCACAGGTGTATGTTCAGAGTAATATTAGCAGGAGGTATGCACCTCCTCTTTTACTGTATAAAAGAGCCTGTATTCCTTTCAATAGATGAGATTCCTTTTTGAACTTACATACAGCCTGCCTGGTGTTTGTTCTGAGCTATCGCAACTGGATTTGAACGGCACATAGCTGTAGTTCTAATCCCGGAGCATCGGATGACCGAACAATCAGATGTTGCGATCTGCAATCTGATTCTATAGCCGCAGAGGAGTGTCGGGAGAGGGGAACCGAGCGAGCAGGGGCTCGTTACAACCTCTATCAAAAATTCTTTTAAGTAATCCCCTTTGTGTACAGGGGTATTCATTGAGAGCTATTAGATGATAGCCTAATGTGGTATATTCATGCATCTGTACAAACTGTACTGTATTTTGATTATATGTATCATTGTAGGAATGGTTTCCTGGCACCTGTGTTCCTGGCAGGATTCCCATATTCATTGTTTCAAATCATACATATACTGTTAGGTTTGGAATACTAACACACTCTAACATATTATTATCTTTTATTTTTATTTTTCATTATTATATATTTATTTATTTTACTTTATTCTATTTTACTTTCATTTTATTAATATTATTTTATTTTATTTATTTTTATTTTTCTCACTCAGAGCGTTTTATCAGGCACAGCGTCTCGCCTGCCACTTACCATAGGATCCCTGTATGGACACCCCGAGGGCCCACAGCAGTATGGCCCCTAATTCCATGGTGCCAACTACTGAACTTCCGTGGAAACAGGAGCATCCCTGTGTGTCCGAAATTAAGGTATTGCTCCATTGTAGTAGGATGCCAGCCTCCGTTGTGTCACGGCTTGCGGACGTGCGGCCTTTGGTTGTGGTGGTGTCACCCCACTTGGCGCACCCCCTGGGCGTGTCCGTGTGCGGTTGCTCCTCTGCCTATTGGTCATTGACATGGGGTGGGGCCTCGGTAGAATGGCGGAGTTCGTTCTGTGCTGCAGCTCTCCCCCATAGCGTCCGCTCTGCATCATCACGGCGTGACTTTATACATCGTGTCCGTCTGACGCACTGGGGAGGGGTATAAAGAGATCCATGTGGCGGCAGTCATGCTCCTGGGGTCCCGGGAGCCTCATATAGCGTGCAACTGCAGACAGGTAAATCCATCCAACATAGTGACAGCTCTCTTGATGCACTGTATTTACAGTGCATCACTTAAAAACAAAGGTCTGCTATACTTATGGCTTTTCTCCCCTATTGCTCCTTGTTCTTACCTGTGGACCTGCGGATCCATTTCTTTCACCTATGGTCACTCTCATGACTCGCTTTCCTCTGGAGTCTTTGTACCCATGGATCAAATAGCACATGAAGGCAAGCTTTTCTATGTAAGCAGGAATCCTTAATATCATTAAATTAACTCATAGGGAACTTTACCACAACTATAACCTTTCCTTACACCCTAATGTTATCTCATTTTCAGAGACTTGATTCAGAGACCTGATTCTCAATACACAGCACAGGTTATCACTGTTGTCAGCAGCAAATCATAGGCTCCTAGTTATCCATTTAAAAGAAGTCCTTTTTTGTAAGTACATCTTTTTTTCCTGTTGTAGGATCTAATATTTTAATCAATTATAGACATGCACTGAGGCTGACATGTCATACTAACACTTTGGGGTTGATTTACTAAAGGCATATAGGCTGTGCACTCTGCAAAGTGCAGTTGCTCCAGAGCTTAGTAAATGAGGTGAAGCTTCACTTTGCAAAGAATACCCAATCACGTGCAAGGAAAATTAAAAAAACAGCATTTTTGCTTGCACATGATTGGATGATGGAAGTCAGCTGAGCTTCTGCTCATTTAGTAAGCTCTGGAGCAACTGCACTTGCAGTGTATTTGTCTTTAGTAAATCAACCCTTTTGATTGATTCACAGGACACACTGGGGGTTATTTACTAAAGGCAAATCCACTTTGCACTACTTGAAAGTGCACTTGGAAGTGCAGTCGCTGTAGATCTGAGGGAGACATGCAAGGAAAATAAAAAACAGCATTTTAGCTTGCACATGATTGGATGATAAAATCAGCAGAGCTTCCCCTCAATTCAGATCTTCCACTCAGATCTACAGCGACTGCACTTCCAAGTGCACTAGTAATGCAGAGTGGATTTGCCTTTAGTAAATCACCCCCACTGTTTTAAAATATATACAAGTCTCTGCTAAATTGGGAGGTTCAGGTCGGCGGGCCTTTTTGTGTCCTGAAATTTGCTCTGACTTCACCTTCCACTATAAATTTGGCTCTGAGACCTCAAAACATTGAGGCAAGAACCTTTGGTTGGGAAACTCCTGCCATCCAGATAGATGCATCCATGTATGTATTGATATGCATGTTCATATATGTTTTTTGATGTTACCTTTACTATTTTTCTTTTTGTTTTTTATAAATATTTTTCTTTTGTTGATTTATTTTTGTATCTATTTATTAGAAACAAAGTCCATGCATTTCCTGAAGAAGCCGCAAGGTGAAACATGTAGAATGATTGCGTGGAAAATTGTATGAAGGAAGTGACTTTTTTAATGTTATTCTCTTTTTGAAATAAAATATATCTTTTTTAATAAATTTATTATGGCATATCCATTTGTAGTAACAAGCACCCATAAAGTCCCATACTTCCCAATATGTTTTTTTTTCTCTGATTACGAAAAGATGGTTCTGACCTGGCAGTACGCACCATGTTTGAAAACAGGTGCATGCAGGATGCTGCCCTCTGGGGGGCTTCTCCATGCTCTATAAACAGTTTATCTTCCCCCTACTAAATTATTGTATCAGGTGGCATGGGAGAGGGATCTGGATATAAGCCCTGAGGCAGAGGACTGGCACAAATGGAGCACAAGGATCCCAAGATGTATTCTCAATGTTGCCCTGATTGAGGCGGGATACAAAGTATATGCCAGATGGTACTTGGTACCAGAGCACCTCTCCAAAATGTATTCAGGAACCCCAGCCTCCTGCTTCAAGGGTAGTGGTCAGTTTGGCTCACCACTGCTGGACATGCCCTGAGGTTTGTTGCTTCTTCGTGAGGGTTCACTCATTCATATTCTTGATCACAATAGTCAATATTGTTAAAGATGCTAGTGTCACCATACTGAATAAACCAGTGGAAAATGTCCCTAGACATACTCAGACGTTAATTTACTTTATATTCCTGGCGGACGAAATTGTCATTGCGTCAGCTTAGAAAAGCCCTGTTATAGACATAGCATTGATAAAACGTAAACTAACGTGGATCAGGCTGAATGAAAAAGTAGTGAGCGTTCTGCATGACAAACAACCCCTCTTAGAAAAAATATGGTCCCCCTGGCTTGCACACCTACAGGTCCCTGATACGTAGAGTTGTTCACTTGGATGACCGACTGCGGATTCCCAGGTGGATTCACCCTTCTATTGTTCTATGTTCTTCTCGCTTATCCTCTCTCCTGTTAACCCAGACACTCCTGGGTAGGGATGAGCCGAACACCCCCCAGTTCGGTTTGACCGAAAGCTCGCGCGAACTTTAGAACCCCATTAAAGTCTATGGGACTCGAACATTCAAAATCAAAAGTGCTAATTTTAAAGGCTAATATGCAAGTTATTGTCCTAAAAAGGGTTTGGGAACCCAGGTCCTGCCCCAGGGGACATGTATCAATGCAAAAAAAAGTTTTCAAAACGGCCGTTTTTTCGGGAGCAGTGATTTTAATGATGCTTAAAGTGAAAAAAAAAGTTAATATTCCTTTAAATATCGTACCTGGGGGGTGTCTATAGTATGCCTGTGAAGTGGCACGTGTTTCCCGTGTTTAGAACTGTCCCTGCACAAAATGACATTTCTAAAGGAAAAAAACTGCTTGCGGCTTTAATGTAATGTCTGGTCCTGGCAATATGGATGAAAATCATTGAGAAAAGTGGCATGGGTACCCCCCCCCAGCCCATTACCAGCCCTTTTGGGTCTTGTATGGATATTAAGGGGAACCCCACACCCAAATTAAAAAAAGGAAAGGCGTGGGGCCCCCAGGCCCTATATACTCTGAACAGCGATATACAGGAGGTGCAAACAAGACAGGGACTGTAGGTTTTGTTGTTAAGTAGAATCTGTTTGTAATTTTGAACTGGTACATTTTTAAAGTGTAGCTCCAGCCAAAAAATCTATTTTTAAGCTTTTTGGAAAACATAGGGAAGGGTTATCACCCCTGTAACATTTGTTTTGCTGTCTGTGCACCTCTTCAGAAGATTTCACCTCACTTTCTGTCCCAATGGCAAATGTTTTTTGAAAATGTGGGTTTTTTAGTGAAACAAGGATTGGTGATAAAGCATCAGTAGAGAGGAGACACATTTTTCCCATATTAACTCTTACAGGAGAATTTCCCTTCCTAGTGGTAGATTTCATCTCACTTCCTGTTATCTCCTTCCATTTGCAAGTAGGAGTCATTTGTAAGTTGGATGTTTGAAAGTAGGGGCCTGCCCTATATACTCTGCAGAAATTGGGGCCTTAGGTGTTGGTGTCTCCACAACACTGTAAGCCCTCACAGTTACTCTTGGTGGGCGCTGGAACGGGCCCTGCTGTAAAATATTATATCAAGAATTTTAATTACATGCACCTGATGAACAGGGGCAGAAAAATTGGGCTTTTGGTGGTGGTGGTGGTGTTGCCACAACACTGTAAACCCTCACAGTTACTCTTGGTGGGCGCAGGAATGGGCCCTGCTGTGAAATATTAGATCAAGAATTGTAATTACATGTCCCTGTTGAACAGAGGCAGAAAAATTGGGCCTTAGGCACTGGTACCACAACACTGCAACCCCTCACAGATGCTATAGTTGGCGAGCAGGAATGAGCCCTGCTGCAAAGTATTGCATCAAAAATTGTAATTACACGCCCCTGTTAAACAGGGGCAAAAAAATTGGGCCTTAGCCACTGGTGGCGGTGCCCATAACCAAAAATATTCTTACAAGCTATTAGCATGAAAATTGAGGAGGAAGAGGATTGTCACTCAGCATAACAGGGTAGTAACTCAGCATCAGCATAGGCAGTCTTGAAGGGATCTCACATTAAAAAAAAAATATTCGGTTACATCAGCATCAGGTGCTTGGTAGCTGGTGATCCAAGACTGATTCATTTTTATGAAGGTCAGCCGAACGACCGATTCGGAGGACAGGCGCACCCTGTGATCGGTTACAAAGCCTCCAGCAGCACTGAATGTGCGTTCCGAAAGAACGCTGGATGCAGGATAGGCCAGTAGCTCAATTGCATACTGTGCAAGCTCTGGCCAGTGATCCATCCTCAAGACCCAGTAACCCAGAGGCTTTTCGGTGGGAAAGGTGTCCAAGTCTGATCTTGCCCCTAGGTAATCCTGCACCATGTGATCAGACGTTGGCGATGGTTGCTGGAACAGATCATACCTTGGGCCTGCAGACTAAAAAATTGTCTGAACGCATCGGTCAGACAGCCACCTTCTCCACAGCTCCTTCTGTGACTGGCTGAAGCCTCAGCAACACGTTGTCCAGGAGGACCAGGAAACTGTAACTTCCCAGGCTCTGGAAATTCGTTGCACAAACCTTTCTGCAAGGCCTCCCGAATATGTTTCATCCTCTGCTCCCTCTGCAATGGCAAGATAAGGTCCACAACCTTACCCTTGTAATGTGGATCAAGGAGGGTTGCCAGCCAGTAATGATCCCTCCTCTTGATACCACGAATACGAGGATCCTTCCGCAGGCTTTGCAGGATCAGGGAGGCCATGCAGCGTAGGTTTGCTGAGGCATTCGGTCCAGAGTCCTCTATGTTACTAAGGACGACATGATCCACAGCCACCTCCTCCCAGTCACGTACAAGTCCATGGGTTTCTTCAGACTGTAAATGATCCCTTGAAGACTGCTGCTGATGCTGAGTGCCAGGCTCCACCTCCATGCTGACACAATCCTCCTCCTCCTCGTCCTCTTCCTGTGTGATCAGTGGGCACGCAGGAACACTGTCTGGATAAAGGGAGCCTTGAGAGGTAAGGAAGTCCTCCTCTTCCTCCCTCTGTTCTGCCTCAAGTGCCCTGTCCATTATTCCATGCAGCGTGTGCTCCAACAGGTGGACAGGAGGGTCAGTGTCACTAATGCATGCACTGTCACTGCTCACCATCCTCGTGGCCTCCTCAAATGGTGACAGAACAGTGCATGGATCCCTGATCATAGCCTACTGGTGTGGGGAAAAAAACAAGCTCTCCTGACCCTGTCCTGGTGCCATAGTCGCATAGGTACTCATTGATGGCCCTCTCCTGCGTGTGCAGCCGCTGCAGCATGGCCAATGTTAAGTTCCACCTGGTGGGCATGTCACAGATTAGGCGGTTCTTGGGCAGGTTAAATTCCTTTTGGAGGTCAGCCAGCTGAGCACTGGCATTATATGACCTGCGGAAATGCACACAGACTTTCCTGGCCTGCCTCAGGACATCCTGTAAGCCCGGGTACCTGCCCAAGAACCGCTGCACCACCAAGTTAAGGACGTGAGCCAAACAGGGCACATAGGTCAGTTGTCCCTGTCGGAGGGCGGATTGGAGGTTGGTGCCATTGTCGCAAACCACCATACCTGGCTTAAGCTGGCATGGCATCAACCACCTCTGAACCTGCCCCTGCAGAGCTGACAGAATCTCTGCCCCAGTGTGGCTCCTGTTCCCCAAGCACACCAGCTCAAGCACCGCATGGCATTTTTTTGGCTGCATGCTTGCGTAGCCCCTTGAATGCCTATGGAGCATGGCTGGTTCCGAAGACAAATCAGCACAGGAAGAGGCCATGGAGAAAGAAGAGGAGGGGGGAGGAGAGAGGTGTGACAGAATCACCACTAGCAGAATTTTGGAGGCGTGGTGGCGGAACAACCTCCAACACTACTGCACCCTGGCCTGCATCCTTCCCAGCTGTCAGAAAAGTTACCCAGTGCATGGTGAAAGATAGGTAACGTCCCTGTCCATGCCTGCTGGACCATGAGTCAGCAGTAATATGCACCTTACCGCTGACCGCCCTGTCCAGCGAGTCCAAGACATTGCCTTCCACATGCCGGTAGAGATCCGGAATCGCCTTCCGTGAGAAAAAGTGGCGTTTGGGAACCTGCCACTGAGGAACCGCACATTCCACAAACTCACAGAAGGGGCAGAGTCTACCAACTGAAAAGGCAGCAGTTGAAGTGCTATCAATTTAGCCAAGCTAGCATTCAACCGCTGGGCATGTGGATGGCTGGGAGCAAACAGCTGGAGCAGGGAAATTTGCCTGGTACAATCTGACGTTGGTGTACCGATAGCAGATTGGCCGCAAGTACTTGGCTGTGACACACCTAATTCTACACCTTTATTCCTCTCAGTGCAGGTTTCAGAGAGGACTGAAGGTATAGTGGGGTTGGAGATCCCAGCTGATGAGGAGCAAGGAGAGGTCCACTTTGTTCTTTGGTGTGGGTCTTTAGGTACGCTTGTCAACGAACTGCATGGCAGGTCGACATATGCCTGGTCAAGCATGTGGTGCCCAAGCGGGTGATGTTTTCGCTACGCGAGATATGCTTGAGACATGTGTTGCACCAAAGAACTTTTGGAATAACGCACAGAGACAGCAGCGCCCTGCACATGCAGAGCTCTGCGGTCTGATGCGGTCGGTGTGCTGGCCTTAAGCTGGCCCCTGGAGGGCATCCTGCCTCGTTGGAGATGTGCCCCCTCCTCCTCCACCTCTCTCCTATCAGACACCCACGTGGAGTCAGTGACTTCCTCATCATCCCCTCCCTCCTCATCACTGGAGCAAAGCTGGCAGTATGCTGCAGCTGGGGGAACATGACTGCCAGATTGCTGTCCTTCTTGGGCACCCCCTCTCTCTGGGCTCACGTTACTGCCTTCCTCTAGCTGGGTACCATCATCGGAGCCTTCAAAATGCTGGGCATCCTCCTGGAGCATGTACCCAACACTGTGGTCAAACAGTTCGGGGGACTCCTCAGGAGGACATGGTGGGGCTAGGGAAGGAGTGACTGATGCTATTGAGCCTAGGGAAGAGGCCGTGTTGGCAGCTGCTTTGTCAGACAAAGTACCCTGAGCCTGGGTGAGAGAGGATGAGGAGGATGAGGACGGCTTGGTCATCCACTCTACCAAATCTTTCGCATGTTGCGGCTCAACACGGCCAGCTGCCGAAAAAAAGGACAAGTGTGTCCCACGGCCACGTGCTGATGAGTTTGCACCGTGTCCACGACCAGCACTGTTGCCTCTAGACACAGAGCCTGCTTGCCCTCTTTTATTGGCTTGTGACTGTCTGCCTCTCCTTGTTGGCCTTCCAGACATACTAATGGCCTGCAGTGAGATGTAGCTGCACAAAGCTGGAATGTGTATATATATATATATATATATATACTGATTATACTGAAGATAGCAGAATCAACTGCCTGCCTGTAGTATTATTAGTATGAGAACACCAGCAATTGTCTTCAGGTAGTTTTAGGTGCACACTTTGCAGAGGAATAGGATCAGAAGAACACCAGCAATTTTTTTCAGGTAGCTTTAGGTGAACACTGTACACACCGTACACACGGTCGGATTTTCCGATGGAAAATGTCTGATCGGAGCGTGTTGTCGGAAATTCTGACCGTGTGTGGGCTCCATCGGACATTTTCCATCGGATTTTCCGACACACAAAGTTGGAGAGCAGGAGATAAAATTTTCCGACAACAAAATCCATTGTCGGAAATTCCGATCGTGTGTACACAAATCCGACGGACAATGTGCCACGCATGCTCAGAATAAATAAAGAGATGAAAGCTATTGGCCACTGCCCCGTTCATAGTCCCGACGTACGTGTTTTACGTCACCACGTTTAGAACGATTGGATTTTCCGACAACTTTGTGTGACCGTGTGTATGCAACATCCGTCAGAAAAAATCCTAGGATTTTGTTGTCGGAATGTCCGAACAAAGTCCGACCGTGTGTACGGGGCATAACTGTAAATACTGCAGCTGCCTGCCTGTGGTATTAATAGGATCAGAACAACAGCAATTGTCTTCAGATAGCTTTATGTGCACACTGTGCAGAGGACACAGTACACTAACTATAAATACTGCAGCTGTCTGCCTGTGGTATTAATAGGATCAGAACAACAGCAGTTGTCTTCAGGTAGCTTTAGGTGCACACTGTGCAGAGGACACAGTACACTAACTGTAAATACTGTAGCTGCCTGCCTGTGGTATTAATAGGATCAGAACAACAGCAATTGTCTTCAGGTAGCTTTAGGTGCACACTGTGCAGAGGACACATTACACTAACTGTAAATACTGCAGCTGCCTGCCTGTGGTATTAATAGGATCAGAACAACAGCAATTGTCTTCGGGTAGCTTTAGGTGCACACTGTGCAGAGGACACAGGACACTAACTGTAAATACTGCAGCTGCCTGCCTGTGGTATTAATAGGATCAGAACAACAGCAATTGTCTTCGGGTAGCTTTAGGTGCACACTGTGCAGAGGACACAGTACACTAACTGTAAATACTGCAGCTGCCTGCCTGTGGTATTAATAGGATCAGAACAACAGCAATTGTCTTCAGGTAGCTTTAGGTGCACACTGTGCAGAGGACACAGTACACTAACTGTATATACTGCAGCTGCCTGCCTGTGGTACTAATAGGATCAGAAGAACACCAGCAATTTTCTTGAGGTAGCTTTAGGTGCACACTGTGCAGAGGACACAGTACACTAACTGTAAATACTGTAAATAGTGTAAAAACACCTGCCTGCCTGTCAGTAGGAAGAGAATAACAGGAACGGATCTAGCTAAACTGAATACAGTGTATATATATATATATATATATATATATATATATATATATATATATATACATACAACACCTAGGATGCATATATATATACACAATACACTGTAAGTGTACTATATACGGCCACGCAGGCGGCCTTATATAGTGTGGGGCATGTACTAAACCCCCTGAGCCATAATTGGCCAAAGCCACCCTGGCTTTGGCCAATTACAGCTCTCTGTACAGACGGCGCTGTGATTGGCCAAGCATGCGGGTCATAGTGCATTCTTGGTCAATCATCAGCCAGCAATGCACTGCGATGCCGCAGTGAATTATGGGCCATGACACACCATTCGAATTTGACGCGAATGGCCCATAACGCTCGCAATTCGACGAACAATTGAACAGGCGATGCTCGAGTCGAACATGGGTTCGACTCGAACTCAAAGCTCATCCCTACTCCTGGGTATATTGTTGGGAACAGGGTCCCCTAAAGGGGACAGTTGTAATAAATGACTGCTGAAAAAGCCTTACTTATTACACAATATGCCACCTGGACTAACCTACTGTGGTTTTACCTTAGCAATATTGTGTATCAGTGATCATGTTGTCTTGCATACACACAATGCACTAGGTGGATAGTAGAATGATTGCTTTGTAGAGTTCATGTAGTTCAAACGTTCTATCAGTGTTTCAGAACTAGTTACTGTCCTGTCTTGTATCCTAGTTAAAGCGGGGGTTCACCCACACCGCCAAAAAAAAAAAATATTAAAAGCCAGCAGCTACAAATACTGCAGCTGCTGACTTTTAATACATGGCCACTCACCTGTCCCAGGGTCCAGCGATGTCGGCAGGGGACGCCGAGAACCCGCTCGGTTCTCGGCAGCTGCCGCCGCCATCCTAGGTGAGGGAATCAGGAAGTGAAGCGTTGCGGCTTCACTTCCCGGTTCCCTACTGCGCATGCGAGAGTCGCGCTGCGCGTCCCTAGTGGTCCCCGCTCTCTCCTGGGAGCTGTGTGTTCCCAGCAGACAGCGCGGTTGGGACGGGAAGAGGCATAGACTCCCATGGGAGTCTATGCCGGAAGTGGGTGCAAATACCTGTCTTAGACAGGTATCTGCACCCCCCTCCCCCCTGAAAGGTGCCAAATGTGACACCGGAGGGGGGGAGGGTTCCGAAAAGCGGAAGTTCCATTTTTGTGTGGAACTCCGCTTTAAAATGTATTGGGGGGCCACATAGCAGACCTAATCTGTGTTTTGGGTCTTCATGAATCTTCATTAAGCCCCACATTTGTTTGTTTTCTATGTTGCACACTTGAAGCAAGCGAGGATTGTTCGCTGCTCTACCAGTTGATCTTTCTTATTTTACTAAAACAATTAATAAAAACTATTGAAAAAGAAAAGTGAGAAAGTACCTCTTCTTTCCTGGAGTCAATTTTTCCATTGGACTGCAAAGATCAGAATGAATTAAAGCGTTTGTAAAGGTGTTTTTTTTTTTTTTTTAAAATAACAAACATGTTATACTTACCTTCACTGTGCAGCTCGTTCTGCACAGAGTGGCCCCGAACCTGGTCTTCTGGGGTCCCTCGGCGGCTGTTTCAGCTCCTCCCCGCAAGCATTCACCACCTTAATGCGAGCTCCCTCGCACGGTGGTGAGTGCTTGCGGGCGCGCTCCCGTGATACAGCCGGCGGCTATAGCCGCTCGCTGTATCACTCGGCCCCGCCCCCCGGCGCGCCGCGTCATCGGATGTGATTGACAGCAGCGCGAGCCAATGGCTGCGCTGCTTTCAATCCATCCACTGCAGCCAATCAGCGGCCAGGGTGAGCGGAGGAACAGATGTCGGGAACGCGAAGCTGACTTTCGAGGCGTCAGGTAAGTAAAACGGGGGGCCTGGGGGCGGCGGTTCTGTCAGAAGTTTTTTCACCTTAATGCATAGAATGCATTAAGGTGAAAAAATTTTTACCTTTACAACCCCTTTAAGTTCAGAAGTTTCTTAGCTCTGCTGTTACTCTGCTTTGTAAAGACTTTTCTTGAAATTTTTCCTTTTATACAGTTGCTGCAGTTCATTGTTTGATCACATTGTTAGTTTGACTAACTTTTCTTGTTTAATTTTTTTATTGAAAGTAAGTAATAGCAAATATTACACAAAAATAACAAAGATAAAGCTATACAAGCAAAGAGTTTCTCTGTACATATTCATGGTACAGATGATGGAGTAATATGTTGAATGCAATAGTGCATAAAAATGGTACATCATGAAGAGTAGGAAAGAAGGAGAGAATAAGCTAATGTCACAAATATCTCATAACATGACAAATATCTTATAGCATGACAAATTAGGAAAGAGTGCAAACAGTGGAGAGGAACCCCAAGGGAATACCGCATAAGACTCTGACCACATATCCTGAATAAAATTAAAGGAAGAGATTAGAAAGGTCAGGAAAGAAAGATATGCCGCGTACACACAATCGTTTTTCTCGTCGGAAAAAGATATGATGGCTTTTCCGACGGGATTCCGCTCAAGTTTGCCTTGCATACGTACGGTCATGCAAAAGTTCGCTGAAATTATGACTGTCAAGAACGCGGTGAGGTACAACACTACGACAAGCCAAGAAAATGAAGTTCAATGCTTCTGAGCATACGTCGAATTGTTTCTGAGCATGCATAGGGATTTTGAGCGTCGGAATTGCCACAGACGATCGCATTTTCGGATAGGAACTTTTCCCGACCGAAAAATTAAGAGTATGCTCTCAATCTTTTGCTGGCTGGAATTCGGCCAGCAAAAGACCGATGGAGCATACACATGGTCGCATCCGATGAGAAACTCTCATTGGCCTTTTGCGGGCCGAAATTCCGATCGTGTGTACGCGGCATTAGAAAGGGGAGAAGGGCCTTTAGACCAGCAAGAGAAGAAATAGGAAGGGAGATAGCAGGATAAGGGAACGATAAGAGAAGAGGCCATCTACTCCACACCAGGGCAGGGGGTTATCAGGGTCTGGAGGTAGGTATTACAAACCTAGGTTTCCAGGAGCAAAGAGTCGAAATGTGAAAAGAGGAAATGATCCAACCATGGTTGCCAAATGTTCAAATGCCGTGGGATCTTATTTAAAATTGTTGCCTTCGATCTTACTGTGGGTCATAGCTTGGGTGAAATTATTTTTAGTATCTACAGGACAGAGAGATGGAGATTTCCAAGCCTTAGCTATAGTCTGCTTAGAAGCTGTAACAATGTGAATAGCAAGTTTTGATTCTGTGAGATAGTGTGGGCAACGATTAACCACTTGACGACCGCCTCACGTAGATATACTGCAGCAGAATGGCACGGGCAGGCAGAGTAACGTATGGGTACGTTACTCCCGTCCCGCAGGCTGGGGGTGCGGTCGCAACCCCCCCGGTGCCCGAGGCGGTCAGCATTGTTCCAGGAGCGATCTGTCCTGAGGAGGAGGCCACTGATTCATGGCCTCTCCCTCAAAATCGCTCCTGGCAAATGAGAAGATTAATGTAAACAGAAGCAGAGGAAGTGATGTCATCTCTCCTCGTGAAGCCTTTTCATTCTGGTTTCCGAGGAGAGAAGACATCTACTGTGAGTCTGCACCAACACTACACTGACACTAGCACACATAGGCACATAAACCCCCCCCCCCCCGATCACCCCCCCTGCACCCCCTGTCACAGTGACACCAATAGCAGTTTTTATTTTTTTACTGATTACTGCATTGGTCTCATTTGTGACTGTTATAAGTGATAGGGCAGTTAGTGGTAGGCCCCTTTAGGTCTAGGGTACCCCCCAACCCCCCCTAATAAAGTTTTAACCCCTTGATCACTCCCCAGGTAACCCCTTTTACCAGTGTCACTAAGCAATCTTTTTTCTGATCGCCGTATTAGTGTTACAGGTGACGCTAGTTAGCCAGGTAAGTATTTAGGTTCACCGTCAGCTTTTTATAGCGTCAGGTACCCCCATATACTACCTAATAAAGGTTTTAACCCCCTGATTGCCCCCTAGTTAACCCTTTCACCAGTGATCACCGTATAGGTGTTACGGGTGACGCTGGTTAGTTAGTTTGTTTTCTATACCCGCCAGATACCTGCTGGCACCTGCGTTTTGCCCCTCCGCCCAGCCCAGCCCACCCAAGTGCAGTATCGATCGATCACTGTCACTTACAAAGCACACATAACTGCAGCGTTGGCAGAGTCAGGCCTGATCACTGCGATCGCTAACAGTTTTTTTGTTTTTTTTGGTGTTTGAATCAATCACTAACAGTCAGGAGCTTTTTTACCTGTGAGTCTCACTAGTGTACCAGTAAATTTAGATCCCAAAATGGCAAATCAAAGGTACACTAGTGAAGAGGCCTACACGTTTCTGAGCATGACAGATAGTGAAGTGGAAATCACTCATCTGTCAGATTCAGGCTCAGAATACGATCCTGTAGATGACAGCAGCTCCATGACAGATAGCTCTGACGATGGAGTTGTGGTCCCTGCCAAGGTCAGGCATACCAGACCCAGATCTTCTTCTGCTGTTGAGGTGCAAGAACCGCAGGGCTCTCATATGGAGCAGAGAAGTACTAGTGCCGCTCATCCTTCTGGTGAACTGGCAAGCACCAACGGCCTAGTACACCCTGGTCGTAGTCAAACCAGCACTGCAGTAACACGTGGTGATGTGGCCAGTCCCATAAGTGCAGTTCAAGCTGGTAAGTAGTGTCCCGCTGCCACCAAGAAGACAAAGACAGGCCCGTCGAGCCCATGTGGACCAAAGTAATTTGTATGCTGGTCAATACATCACTGCTAATCCCCAGTCCTCCCTTGCCAGAGATTGAAAACCAATTACGGTCTCTGAATTTAAGATCTTTCTGGGCCTATCCCTCGACATGGGCATAGTTAAAATGAGTATGTTGCGGTCATATTGGTCCACTGACCCAATTTACCATATGCCCGTGTTCTCTGCCTCCATGACCAGGGCATGATAGGAGCAGATTTTGCGGTTCATGCATTTCAACAACAATGAACTCTGTCCTCCTTGTGGAGACCCTGGATACGATTGGCTCTACAAAATTTGGCCCCTCGTAAACCACTTCAACCAACGTTTTGCAGACTTGTTTACTCCCCATCAAGTTGTCTGAGTTGATGAGTCCCTAAATTAAGTTTTCTGGTCGCTTTTCTTTCAAGTAGTATCTTCCCAGCAAGCGTGGCAGATACGGGGTCAAGATATATGAGCTCTGTGACAGGGCCACAGGCTATACATGTAGTTTTATGGTTTACGAGGGAAAAGATAGCTACGTAGAGCCGGAGAACTACCCAGATTATATAGGGAGCGCTGGCAAGATTGTGTGGGACTTGGTGTTATCCTTATTCGAAAAGGGGGACCATTTGTATGTGGACAATTATTACACGAGCGTGCCACTTTTTTGTCACTTGTTTGATCATCAGATTGGAGCATGTGCCACCGTGCGACCTAATCGCCAGGGTTTTCCCCAGCGGCTTGTAGATTCCCGTCTTAGGCTGGGGGAGAGAGCCTGCTTCAAGTGTAATAATTTGCTCGCTGTGAAGTGGAGGGATAATAAGAATATTTTTGTTTTTACCTCCCTTCATGCAGACACGACGGTCCAAATTCCTATGGCGACTGGTGTTGTGGAGAAACCCCTCTGTGTCTACGAATATAACCAAAATATGGGAGCGATAGACCTCAACGACCAGTTGTTGGTGCCATACCTAGTTGCCCGTAAGGCCAGATGCTGGTACAAAAAAGTGTCTGTTTATTTATTTCAATTGGCTTTGTTGAACGCTCATGTGCTATACAGAACTTCAGGACAGACTGGATCCTTCCTTAAATTCCAGAAAGAGATCGTCAGTGTCCTTCTGTTTCCAGATGGTGCTCCACCTCACCTTCCCAATCCAAATGCAGTAAGCCTGCTGCATGAGAGGCATTTTCTGTATGTCCTCCCGAGTAGCCCTACCCAACGATCCCCCCAAAGAACATGTTGTGTCTGCAGCAAGCGCAGATATAGGCGTGACACCCGCATTTATTGTCCCTCCTGTCCTGACAATCCTGGTCTTTGCATCGGTGAATGTTTTCAACGCTATCATACACTAGTTGAGTATTAGTGTAGGGTACAGCACTGCACAGACTAGGACACACTTTCACAGGGTCTCCCAAGATGCCATCGCATTTTGAGAGACCCGAATCTGGAACCGTTATAGTTACAACAGTTACAGTTACAAAAAAAAGTTTGTAATTTTCCCGCAACTTGTGGCAAAATAAAAATGTTCCATGGATTTAACATGCCTCTCATCAAATAGCTTGGGGTGTCTACTTTCCAAAATGGGGTCATTTGGGGTTTTTTGTGCCATCCTGGCATTTTATGGCCTTCAAAACTGTGATAGGTAGCGAGGAGTGAAATCAAAAATGTACGCCCTTAGAAATCCTGAAGGCACTGATTGCTTTTTGGGGCCCCGTATGCAGCTAGGCTCCCAAAAAGTCCCACAAGTGTGGTATCCCCGTACTCAGGAGAAGCAGCAGAATGTATTTTGGGGTGGAATTCCACATATGCCCATGGCATGTTTGAGCAATATATCATTTAGTGACAACTTTGTGCAAAAAAAATTTGGCATTTTCCCGCAACTTGTGGCAAAATATAAAATATTCCATGGACTCAACATGCCTCTCAGCAAATAGCTTGGGGTGTCTACATTCCAAACTGGGGTAATTTTGGGGTTTTCTTTGCCATCTTGGCATTTTATGGCCTTCAAAACTGTGATAGGTAGTGAGGAGTGAAATCAAAAATTTACGCCCTTAGAAATCCTGAAGGCGGTGCTTGGTTTTCGGGGCCCTGAACGCAGCTAGGCTCCCAAAAAGTCCCACACATGTGGTATCCCCATACTCAGGAGAAGCAGCAGAATGTATTTTGGGGTGTAATTCCACATATGTCCATGGCATGTGTGGGATATATATCATTTAGTGACAACTTTGTGCAAAAAAAAAAGTTTGTCATTTTCCTGCAACTTGTGGCAAAATATAAAATATTCCATAGACTCAACATGCCTCTCAGCAAATAGCTTGGGGTGTCTACTTTCCAAAATGGGGTCATTTGGGGGGGTTTGTGTCATCTTGGCATTTTATGGGCTTCAAAACTGTGATTGGTAGCGAGGAGTGAAATCAAAAATTTACGCCCTTAGAAATCCTGAAGGCGGTGCTTGGTTTTCGGGGCCCTGAACGCAGCTAGGCTCCCAAAAAGTCCCACACATGTGGTATCCCCATACTCAGGAGAAGCAGTAGAATGTATTTTGGGGTGTAATTCTAAATATGCCCATGGCATGTGTGAGCACTATATCATTTAGTGACAACTTTGTGCAAAAAAAAAATGTGGCATTTTCCCGCAACTTGTGGCAAAATATAAAATATTCCATGGACTCAACATGCCTCTCAGCAAATAGTTTGGGGTGTCTACTTTCCAAAATGGGGTCATTTGGGGGGGGGGGGGTTGTGCCATCTTGGCATTTTATGGCCTTCAAAACTATGATTGGTAGTAAGGAAATCAAAAATTTACGCCCTTAGAAATCCTGAAGACGGTGCTTGGATTTCGAGGCCCCGTACGTGGCTAGGCTCCCAAAAAGTCCCACACATGTGGTATCCCCGTACTCAGGAGAAGCAGCAGAATGTATTTTGGGGTGTAATTCCACATATGCCCATGGCATGTGTGAGCAATATATCATTTAGTGACAACTTTGTGCAAAAAAAAAGGGTTTGTAATTTTCCCGCAACTTGTGGCAAAATATACAATATTCCATGGACTCAACATGCCTCTCAGCAAATAGCTTGGGGTATCTACATTCCAAAATGGGGTCATTTTAGGTTTTTTTTTGCCATCTTGGCATTTTATGGCCTTCAAAACTGTGATAGGTAGTGAGGAGTGAAATCAAAAATTTACGCCCTTAGAAATCCTGAAGGTGGTGCTTGGTTTTCGGGGCCCCGTACGCAGCTAGGCTCCCAAAAAGTCCCACACATGTGGTATCCCCATGCTCAGGAGAAGCAGTAGAATGTATTCTGGGGTGTAATTCTACATATGCTCATGGCATGTGTGAGCACTATATCATTTAGTGACAACTTTGTGCAAAAAAAAAAAAAAAATTGGCATTTTCCCGCAACTTGTGGCAAAATAAAAAATATTCCATGGACTCAACATGCCTCTCAGCAAATAGCTTGGGGTGTCTACTTTCCAAAATGGGGTCATTTGGGGGGGGGGGGGGGGTTGTGCCATCTTGGCATTTTATGGCCTTCAAAACTGTGATGGAGTGAAATCAAAGTCAGGAGAAGCAGCAGAATGTATTTTGGGGTGTAATTCCACATTTAACCATGGCATGTGTGAGCAATATATCATTTAGTGACAACTTTTTGTAAAAAAATTTTTTTGTCATTATTTAATCACTTGGGACAAAAAAATTAAATATTCAATGGGCTCAACATGCCTCTCAGCAATTTCCTTAGGGTGTCTACTTTCCAAAATGGGGTCATTGGGGGGGGGGGTTGTACTGCCCTGCCATTTTAGCACCTCAAGAAATGAGATAGGCAGTCATAAAATAAAAGCAGTGTAAATTCCAGAAAATATACCCTAGTTTGTAGATGCTATAACTTTTGCGCAAACCAATAAATATACGCTTATTGACATTTTTTTTCCCAGAGACATGTGGTTGAATACATTTTGGCCTAAATGTATGACTAAATTTGAGTTTATTTGATTTTTCTTATAACAAAAAGTAGAAAATATAATTTTTTTCAAAATTTACGGTCTTTTTCCGTTTATTTCGCAAAAATTAAAATCACAGAGGCAGTCAAATACCATCAAAAGAAAGCTCTATTTGTGGGAAAAAAAGGACTTAAATTTTGTTTTGGGTACAACATTGTATGACCGCGCAATTACCAGTTAAAGCAGTGCAGTGCCAAATTGTAAAAAGTCCTCTGGTCTTTAGGCAGCCAAAAGGTCCGGGGCTTAAGTGGTTAATAAGGGCAAAAACTGGGACGGGAGTGGTTGGCCTACTTATCATGGTGGAGAGAATTCAGAAAATTTCATCCCACGACCGGCACAGTGCAGAAAGATATGCACATGTGTGATCCCATTCACCACAACCTTGGAAGCAAGTGGTAGGGTAGGTTGGAAGGTATTTAGCGATTCTTGCTGGAACCAGATACAAGCATAGGATTACCTTATAGTTGCCCTCAACAGCGAGCTTATTTTGGGATGAAGAATTAGTTATAATCCAATCTTCCTGCTCTAGAGCAATATTCAGATCGTTGGTCCAGCAAGTAGCATAAGTGGGGAGTCAAGAAGATGTAGTAGTGAGGTGGTTGTACAACTTGGAGATGATACCTGGAGCATGGGGATCCAAATTACAGATACCTTCGTACAGCGCCATACTGGATGGTGATGTAGAGGCCTGTAGGTATGTGGTAAGGAAGTTAGATATCTGTAGGTAGCGAAAGAATTCTCTATCTGGAATTTGGAATAGTTCCACAATGACTGATTTTTAGTCCACTTGCATAGTCATTCTCAGATAATTTCTTTATGTCAGGACTTCTGTGCCCAAGTTGTCTGTGCCATGTGTGAATGCAGTTTGAATGTTTTTCCTCCTTGGCAGTAGGGATGAGCTTCGTATTCGAATCGAACGCATGTTCAACTAGAACATTGCCTGGTCGGTCGTTCGCCGAATTCCAAACGATATGGGCCGTTCACGCCAAATTCAAGTGGCGTGTCACAGCCCATAATTCACTGTGGCATCGCAGTGCATTGCTGGCTGATGATTGGCCAAGCATGCACTATGACCCGCATGCTTGGCCAATCACAGTGCCGTCTGTACAGAGAGCTGTAATTGGCCAAAGCCAGGGTGGCTTTGGCCAATTATGGCTCAGGGGGTTTAGTACATGCCCCACACTATATAAGGCCGCCTGCATGGCCTTATATAGTACACTTACAGTGTATTGTGTATATATATGCATCCTAGGTGTTTGTCACGGAACGTCCCACACTCCACTTGAGTGCTTCCGTCAGTATACCGCTTCCTAAGTTCTGGAACACGAGCCCAATGGATCTGGCTATAGGAACCCCCAAGAACTAGACAACACCAGTCTTGGAGTACATCAGAACTAACTCTTTATTCGAGATATCACACACATTTATACAGCAGGCTGACTCAAAGCTAACCTAATTAACATGAGCTAATTTACTAAAACATTTACCCAGACCAGATGACAGACTTGTGGGCACCGAGCTTCACACAGTAGTATAAACACAATAGCTGAAGCTAATTACAATTAACAATACAAACAACAATCTCCCCCCTCCTCAGCCTATTCATCAACGGTTCGTCTCCTAGCCAGTGCTGGTGGCTAATGTGATCAGCTCACTCAATTAACATAAACACAGGTAGTTGGAGTTGATGACACCAGCATCTCCTCACAGGATGTGTCCCAACAGTATAATTCAGTCTTATCATTCTAATATGGCATATAAAGGGTTCCCAGAGTCTGTGTGTTTTGGGGGGACATGGAGCTGAATCCAAAGTAACACCAACCCCAGGGTCCCCAGGCATACAGCTCACAGAGAGCACCATTCCCCCAAATACTAGGGCCCATAATCGGTGGGCAAGAGGCTTGCGTTCAGTCCCCTCCAATAGTCTCTGTCCCGGGTGTGTCTGTCACAGTGTTGTATATATATATATATATATATATATATATATATATATATATATATATATATGCACGGCGGCCCTGTGTAGTGTATTCCGGCGTTGAGAGAGAGATAGATAGACAGAGAGAGAGTAGGCAGGCGAGTCAATTAGCTGCACTTACAGTGTATTGTGTATATATATACATCCTAGGTGTATATATATATATATATATATATATATATATATATATATATATATATATATATATATATATATTAGGGATGAGCCGAACACCCCCCGGTTCGGTTCGCACCAGAACCTGCGAACAGACCGAAAATTTGCACGAACGTTAGAACCCCATTGACGTCTATAGGACTCGAACGTTCGAAATCAAAAGTGCTCATTTTAAAGGCTAATTTGCATGGTATTGTCCTAAAAAGGATTTGGGGACCCGGGTCCTACCCCAGGGGACATGTATCAATGCAAAAAAAACTTTTAAAAACGGCCGTTTTTTCGGGAGCAGTGATTTTAATGATGGTTAAAGTAAAAAAAAAAAAAGTGAAATATTCCTTTAAATATCGTACCTGGGGGGTGTCTATAGTATGCCTGTAAAGTGGCGCGTGTTTCCCGTGTTTAGAACAGTCCCTGCACCAAATGTCATTTTTAAAGGAAAAAATCTCATTTAAAACTGCTTGCGGGTTTAATGTAATGTCGGGTCCTGGCAATATGGATGAAAATCAGTGAGACAAACGGCATGGGTACCCCCCAGTCCATTACCAGGCCCTTTGGGTCTTGTATGGATATTAAGGGGAACCCCGCACCCAAATTAAAATAAGGAAAGGTGTGGGGCCACAAGGCTCTATATACTCTGAACAGCAGTATACAGGCGGTGCAAACAAGACAGGGACTGTAGGTTTGTTGTTAAGTAGAATCTGTTTGTCATTTTGAACGGGTACATTTTTAACGTGTTTAGCTCCAGCCAAAAAATCTTTTTTAAGCTTTTTGGAAAACATAGGGAAGGGTTATCACCCCTGTGACATTTGTTTTGCTGTCTTTCCTCCTCTTTAGAAGATTTCACCTCACTTTTTGTCCCAATGACAAATGTTTTTTGAAAATTTGGGTTTTTTTGTGGAACAAGGATTGGAAAGCATCAGTGGAAAGGAGAAATGTTTTTCCCATATTAACTCTTGCAGGAGAGAATTTCCCTTCCTAGGGGTAGATTTCATCTCACTTCCGTTTGCAAGTAGAAGTCGTTTGTAAGTTAGATGTTTGAAAGTAGGGGCCTGCCCTATATACTCAGCATAAATTTGGCCCTTAGGTGTTGTTGTGGCCACAACAACGTAAGCCCTCACAGGGCCCTGCTGTGAAATATTAGATCAAGAATTGTAATTACATGCCCCTGTTGAACAGGGGCAGAAAAACTGGGCCTTTGGTGGTGGTGGTGCTGGTGCCACAACACTGTAAGTCCTCACTCGCTCTTGGTGGGTGCAGAAATGGGCCCTGCTGTGAAATATTAGATCAAGAATTGTAATTACATGCCCCTGTTGAACAGGGGCAGAAAAATTGGGCCTTTGGTGGTGGTGGTGGTGCTGGTGCCACAACACTGCAACCCCTCACAGACACTCTAGTTGGAACGCAGGAACGAGCCCTGCTGCAAAGTATTGCATCAAAAATTGTAATTACACGCCCCTGTTAAACAGGGGCAGAAAAATTGGGCCTTAGGCACTGGTGCTGGTGCTACAACACTGCAACCCCTCACAGACACTCTAGTTGGAACGCAGGAACGAGCCCTGCTGCAAAGTATTACATCAAAAATTGTAATTACACGCCCCTGTTAAACAGGGGCAGAAAAATTGGGCCTTAGGCACTGGTGCTGGTGCTACAACACTGCAACCCCTCACAGACACTCTAGTTGGAACGCAGGAACAAGCCCTGCTGCAAAGTATTGCATCAAAAATTGTAATTACACGCCCCTGTTAAACAGGGGCAGAAAAATTGGGCCTTAGGCACTGGTGCTGGTGCTACAACACTGCAACCCCTCACAGACACTCTAGTTGGAACGCAGGAATGAGCCCTGCTGCAAAGTATTGCATCAAAAATTGTAATCACACGCCCCTGTTAAACAGGGGCTGAAAAATTGTGCCTTAGGCATTGGTGGTGGTGCCCAGAACCAAAAATGTTCTTTCAAGCTATCAGCGTGATGATTGAGAAGGAAGAGGATAATTACTCAGTCACTCAGCATCAGCATAGGCAGTCTTTGAAGGGATCTGAGATTTAAAAAAAAATTATTCGGTTACATCAGCATCAGGTGCTTGGTAGCTGGTGGTGATGCAAGACTGATTCATTTTTATGAAGGTCAGTTGATCGACCGAGTCGGTGGACAGACGCACCCTGTGATCGGTTACAAAGCCTCCAGCAGCAATGAATGTGCGTTCCGAACGAACGCTGGATGCAGGACAGGCCAGTAGCTCAATTGCATACTGTGCAAGCTCTGGCCAGTGATCCATCCTCAAGACCCAGTAACCCAGAGGATTTTCGGTGGGAAAGGTGTCCAAGTCTGATCTCGCCCCTAGGTATTCCTGCACCATGTAAAACAGACGCTGGTGATGGTTGCTGGAACCGATCATACTTTGGGGCTGCGGACCAAAAAATTGTCTGAACGCATCAGTCAGACGGCCACCTTCTCCACCGCTCCTTCTTTGACTGACCGAAGCCTCAGCAACACGTTGTCCAGAAACAGGAGTTTGTAACCTCCCAGTCTTTGGGAACGCGTTGCACAGACCTTTCTGCAAGGCCTCCCGAAGATGTTTCAACCTCTGCTCCCTCTGCGATGGCAAGATAAGGTCCGCAACCTTACCCTTGTAACGTGGATCAAGGAGGGTTGCCAGCCAGTATTGGTCCTTCTCCTTGATACCACGAATACGAGGATCCTTACGCAGGCTTTGCAGGATCAGGGAGGCCATGCAGCGTAGGTTTGCTGAGGCATTCGGTCCGGAGTCCTCTGGGTCACTAAGGACGACATGGTCCGCAGCCACCTCCTCCCAGCCACGTACAAGTCCATGTGTTTCTTGGGACTGATCCCTTAAAGACTGCTGCTGATGCTGAGTGCCAGGCTCCACCTCCATACTGACACAATCTTCCTCCTCCTCCTCCTCCTCCTCGTCCTCTTCCTGTGTGATCGGCGGGCATGCAGAAACACTGTCTGGATAAAGGGGGCCTTGAGAGCTAAGGAAGTCCTCCTCTTCCTGCCTCTGTTCTGCCTCAAGTGCCCTGTCCATTATTCCACGCAGCGTGTGCTCCAACAGGTGGACAAGGGGGACAGTGTCACTGATGCATGCACTGTCACTGCTCACCATCCTCGTGGCCTCCTCAAATGGTGAAAGGACAGTGCATGCATCCCTGATCATGGCCCACTGGCGTGGGGAAAAAAAACCAAGCTCCTCTGACCCTGTCCTGGTGCCATAGTCGCACAGGTATTCATTGATGGCCCTCTGCTGCATGTGCAGCCGCTGCAGCATGGCCAACGTTGAGTTCCACCTGGTGGGCATGTCACAGATTAGGCGGTTCTTGGGCAGGTTAAACTCCTTTTGGAGGTCCGTCAGCCGAGCACTGGCATTATATGACCGGCGGAAATGCACACAGACTTTCCTGGCCTGCCTCAGGACATCCTGTAAGCCCGGGTACCTGCCCAAGAACCGCTGCACCACCAAGTTAAGGACGTGAGCCAAACAGGGCACATGGGTCATTTGTCCCTGTCGGAGGGCAGAGAGGAGGTTGGTGCCATTGTTGCAAACCACCATTCCTGCCTTAAGTTGGCGTGGCGTCAACCACCTCTGAACCTGCCCCTGCAGAGCTGACAGAACCTCTGCCCCAGTGTGGCTCCTGTCCCCCAAGCACACCAGCTCAAGCACCGCATGGCATCTTTTGGCCTGCGTACTTGCCTAGCCCCTTGAATGGCTACGGAGCACCGCTGGTTCCGAGGACAAAGCACAGGAAGAGGCCATGGAGGAAGAAGAAGAGGAGGGGGTGGAGGAGAGAGGTGTGTCACAATCATTAGCATTTTGGAGGCGTGGTGGCAGAACAACCTCCAACACTACTGCACCTTGTCCTGCATCCTTCCCAGCTGCCAGCAGAGTCACCCAATGCGCCGTGAAACTTAAGTAACGTCCCTGTCCATGCCTGCTGGACCATGAGTCAGCGGTAATATGCACCTTACCGCTGACCGCCCTGTCCAGCGAGGCATGGACATTGCCTTCCACATGCCGGTAGAGAGCCGGAATCGCCTTCCGTGAGAAAAAGTGGCGTTTAGGTACCTGCCACTTAGGAACCGCACATTCCACAAACTCACGGAAGGGGGCAGAGTCTACCAACTAAAAAGTCAGCAGTTGAAGTGCTAGCAATTTTGCCAAGCTAGCATTCAACCGCTGCGCATGTGGATGGCTGGGAGCAAACTTCTTTTGGCGGTGCAGCAGCTGGGGCAGGGAAATTTGCCTGGTACAATCTGACGTCGGTGTACCAAAAGCAGGTTGCCCACAAGTACTTGGCTGTGACACACCTAATTCTACACCTTCATTCCTCTCAGTGCAGGTCTCAGAGAGGACTGAAGGTATAGTGGGGTTGGAGATCTCAGCTGATGAGGAGCAAGGAGAGGTCCTCTTTGTTCTTTGGTGTGGGTCTTTTAGATACGCTTGCCAACGAACTGCATGGCAGGTCAACATATGTCTGGTCAAGCATGTGGTACCCAAGCGGGAGATGTTTTGGCCACGTGAGATACGCTTGAGACATATGTTGCAAATAGCAGCGGTGCGATCTGATGCACTCGTCTCAAAAAAGGCCCACACCAAAGAAGTTTTTGAATAACGCGCAGAGACTGCAGCGCCCTGCACATGTGGAGCTTTGGGGTGTGATGCAGTCAATGTGCTGCCCTTAGGCTGGCCCCTGGAGGGCATCCTGCCTCATTGGTGATGTGCCGCCTCCTCCTCCTCTCTCCTATCAGGCACCCACGTTGAGTCAGTGACCTCATCATCCCCTACCTCCTCATCACTGGAGCAAACCTGGCAGTATGCTGCAGCAGGGGGAGCATGACTGCCAGATTGCTGTCCTTCTTGGCACCCCCTCTGTCTGCGCTCATGTTACTGCCTTCATCGAGCTCAGTATCATCATCAGAGCCTTCCAAACGCTGGGCATCCTCCTGGAGCATGTGCCCAACACTGTGGTCAAACAGTTCGAGGGACTCCTCAGGAGGACATGGTGGGGCTAGGGAAGGAGTCACTGATGACAATGAGCCGAGGGAAGAGGCCGCTGCTTTGCCAGACAAAGTACCCTGGGCATGGGTGAGAGAGGATGAGGAGGATGAGGATGGCTTGGTCATTCACTCGACCAAGTCTTCCGCATGTTGTGGCTCAACACGGCCAGCTGCCGAAAAAAGCCCAAGCGTGTCCCACGGCCACATGCTGATGAGGATGCACCATCTCCATGACCAGCACTAGACACAGAGCCTGCTTGCCCTCTCTTATTGGCTTGTGACTGTCTGCCTCTCCTTCTTGGCCTTCCAGACATACTAATGGCCTGTAGCTGCACTAAGCTGGGATATATATATATATATATATATATATATATATATATATATATATGTACTGATACTGCAGCTAGCAAAATCAACTGCCTGCCTGTAGTATGAGAACACCACCAACCTTCTACAAGTAGCTTTAGCTGAACACTGTGAGGTGGACGCACCCCACTAACTTGTAGGTTTAGCTGAACACTGTGAGCAGGATGCACCCCACTAACTTTTAGGTTTAGCTGAACACTGTGAGGTGGACGCACCACACTAACTTGTAGGTTTAGCTGAACACTGTGAGGTGGACGCACCACACTAACTTGTAGGTTTAGCTGAACACTGTGAGCAGGATGCACCCCACTATCTTGTAGGTTTAGCTGAACACTGTGAGCAGGATGCACCCCACTAACTTGTAGGTTTAGCTGAACACTGTGAGCAGGATGCACTGCACCAACTGTAAATAGTCTAGCTGCCTGACTGTGGTACTAATAGGATCAAAAGAACACCATTAATTTTCTTCAGGTAGCTGTATATACTGTAACAAGACAAGCCTGCCTGTCAGTAAGAAGATAACAGGAACGGATCTAGCTGAACACTGTGAGCAGGACGCACTGCACTAACTTGTAGGTTTAGCTGAACACTGTGAGGTGGACGCACCACACTAACTTGTAGGTTTAGCTGAACACTGTGAGCAGGACGCACCCCACTAACTTGTAGGTTTAGCTGAACACTGTGAGCAGGACGCACTGCACTAACTGTAAATTGTCTAGCTGCCTGACTGTGGTACTAATAGGATCAAAAGAACACCAGTAATTTTCTTCAGGTAGCTGTATATACTGTAACAAGAATAGCCTGCCTGTCAGTAGGAAGATAACAGGAACGGATCTAGTTGAACACTGTGAGCAGGACGCACTGCACTAACTTGTAGGTTTAGCTGAACACTGTGAGGTGGACGCACCACACTAACTTGTAGGTTTAGCTGAACACTGTGAGCAGGACGCACCCCACTAACTTGTAGGTTTAGCTGAACACTGTGAGCAGGACGCACTGCACTAACTGTAAATAGTCTAGCTGCCTGACTGTGGTACTAATAGGATCAAAAGAGCACCAGTAATTTTCTTCAGGTAGCTGTATATACTGTAACAAGACAAGCCTGCCTGTCAGTAAGAAGATAACAGGAACGGATCTAGCTGAACACTGTGAGCAGGACGCACTGTACTAACTTGTAGGTTTAGCTGAACACTGTGAGGTAGACGCACCACACTAACTTGTAGGTTTAGCTGAACACTGTGAGCAGGACGCACCCCACTAACTTGTAGGTTTAGCTGAACACTGTGAGCAGGACGCACCGCACTAACTTGAAGGTTTAGCTGAACACTGAGCAGGACGCACCCCACTAACTTTTGTAGGTTTAGCTGAACACTGTGAGCAGGACGCACTGCACTAACTGTAAATAGTCTAGCTGCCTGACTGTGGTACTAATAGGATCAAAAGAACACCAGTAATTTTCTTCAGGTAGCTGTATATAGTGTAACAAGACAAGCCTGCCTGTCAGTAAGAAGATAACAGGAACGGATCTAGCTGAACACTGTGAGCAGGACGCACCGCACTAACTTGAAGGTTTAGCTGAACACTGAGCAGGACGCACCCCACTAACTTTTGTAGGTTTAGCTGAACACTGTGAGCAGGACGCACTGCACTAACTGTAAATAGTCTAGCTGCCTGACTGTGGTACTAATAGGATCAAAAGAACACCAGTAATTTTCTTCAGGTAGCTGTATATAGTGTAACAAGACAAGCCTGCCTGTCAGTAAGAAGATAACAGGAACGGATCTAGCTGAACACTGTGAGCAGGACGCACTGCACTAACTTGTAGGTTTAGCTGAACACTGTGAGGTGGACGCACCACACTAACTTGTAGGTTTAGCTGAACACTGTGAGCAGGACGCGCCCCACTAACTTGTAGGTTTAGCTTAACACTGTGAGCAGGACGCACTGCACTAACTGTAAATAGTCTAGCTGCCTGACTGTGGTACTAATAGGATCAAAAGAACACCAGTAATTTTCTTCAGGTGGCTGTATATACTGTAACAAGACAAGCCTGCCTGTCAGTAAGAAGATAACAGGAACGGATCTAGCTGAACACTGTGAGGTGGACGCACCACACTAACTTGTAGGTTTAGCTGAACACTGTGAGCAGGACGCACTGCACTAACTGTAAATAGTCTAGCTGCCTGACTGTGGTACTAATAGGATCAAAAGAACACCAGTAATTTTCTTCAGGTAGTTGTATATACTGTAACGAGACAAGCCTGCCTGTCAGTAAGAAGATAACAGGAACGGATCTAGCTGAACACTGTGAGCAGGACGCACTGCACTAACTGTAAATAGTCTAGCTGCCTGACTGTGGCACTAATAGGATCAAAGGAACTCCAGTAATTTTCTTCAGGCAGCTGTAAATACTGTAACAAGACAAGCCTGCCTGTCAGTAGGAAGATAACAAGAACGGATCTAGCTAAACTGAATACAGTGTATATATATATATGCAACACCTGGGATGCATATATATACACAATACACTGTAAGTGCAGCTAACTGACTGACTGTTCTGCCTAATCTATCTAACTCAAATCAAATGTCACTGTCTGTCTCTCTCTCTCTCTCAATGAACGCCGGAACACACACTACACAGGGCCGCCATGCAGGCGGCCTTATATAGTGTGGGGCATGTACTAAATCCCCTGAGCCATAATTGGCCAAAGCCTCCTTGGCTTTGGCCAATTATGGCTCTCTGTTCAGGCGGCGCTGTGATTGGCCAAGCATGCGGGTCATAGTGCATGCTTGGCCAATCATCAGCCAGCAATGCCGCAGTGAATTATGGGCCGTGACGCGCCACACGAATTTGGCGCGAATGGCCCATATCTTTCGCAGTTCGACGAACGATCGAACAGCCGATGTTCGAGTCGAACATGGGTTCGACTCGAACACGAAGCTCATCCCTAATATATATATATATATATACACACACACTGTATTCAGTTTAGCTAGATCCCTTCCTGTTATTCTCTTCCTACTACTGACAGGCAGGCAGTTGTTTTTACAGTATTTACAGCTACCTGAACAAAATTGCTGGTGTTCTTCTGATCCTATTAGTCCTATTAGTTACAATATTTACAGTTAGTGTAGTGCATCCTCTGCACAGTGTGCACCTAAAGCTACCTGAAGAAAATTAGTGTTCTTCTGATCCTATTAGTACAGTACCGCAGGCTGCTGCAGTATTTACAAGTTAGTGTAGTGCGCCCTCTGCACACTGTGCACGTAAATCTACCTGAAGAAAATTAGTGGTGTTCTTCTGATCCTATTAGTACAGTACCGCAGGCAGCTGCAGTATTTACAAGTTAGTTTAGTGCGTCCTCTGCACAGTGTGCACCTAAAGCTACCTGAAGAGAATTAGTGATGTTCTTCTGATCCTATTAGTACAGTACCACAGGCAGCTGTAGTATTTACAAGTTAGTGTAGTGCGTCCTCTGCACAGTGTGCACCCAAAGCTACCTGAAGAAAATTAGTGGTGTTCTTCTGATCCTATTAGTACAGTACCACAGGCAGCTGTAGTATTTACAAGTTAGTGTAGTGCATCCTCTGCACAGTGTGCACCTAAAGCTACCTGAAGAAAATTAGTGGTGTTCTTCTGATCCTATTAGTACAGTACCGCAGGCAGCTGCAGTATTTACAAGTTAGTGTAGTGCGTCCTCTGCACAGTGTGCACCTAAAGCTACCTGAAGAAAATTAGTGGCGTTCTTGATTCTATTAGTACAGTACCACAGGCAGCTGCAGTATTTACAATTTAGTTTAGTGCTACCTGAAGAAAATTAGTGGTGTTTGTCTGATTATATTAATACCACAGGCAGGCAGCTACAGTATTTACAGTTAGTGTAGTGCGTCCTCTGCACAGTGTGCACCTAAAGCTACCTGGAGACAATTGCTGTTGTTCTGCTCCTATTAATACCACAGGCAGGCAGCTACAGTATTTACAGTTAATGTACAGTGTCCTCTGCACAGTGTACACCTAAAGCTACCTGAAGAAAATTAGTGGTGTTCTTCTGATCCTATTAATACCACAGGCAGGCAGCTACAGTATTTACAGTTAGTGTACTGCGTCCTCTGCACAGTGTGCACCTAAAGCTACCTGAAGAAAATTGGTGGTGTTCTTCTGATCCTATTTTTACCACAGGCAGGCAGCTGCAGTATTTACAGTTAGTTTACTGCGTCCTCTGTACAGTGTGCACCTAAAGCTACCTGAAGACAATTGCTGGTGTTCTCATACTAATAATACTACAGGCAGGCAGTTGATTCTGCTAGCTGCAGTATCAGTATATATATACATCCCAGCTTTGTGCATCTACATCTCACTGCAGGCCATTAGTATGTCTGGAAGGCCAACAAGGAGAGGCAGACAGTCAAGCAGGCTCTGTGTCTAGAGGCAACAGTGCTGGTCGTGGAGACGGTGCATCCTCATCAGCACGTGGCCGTGGGACACGCTTATCCTTTTTTTCGGCAGCTGGCCGTGTTGAGCCGCAACTTGTGGAAGACTTGGTAGAGTGGATGACCAGGCCGTCCTCATCCTCCTCATCCTCTCTCACCCAGGCTCAGGGTACTTTGTCTGGCAAAGCAGCTGCCAACGCAGCCTCTTCCCTCGGCTCAATGGCATCAGTCACTCCTTCCCTAGCCCAACCATGTCCTCCTGATGAGTCCCCCGAACTGTTTGACCACAGTGTTGGGTACATGCTCCAGGAGGATGCCCAGCGCTTTGAAGGCTCCGATGATGGTACCCAGCTAGAGGACAGCAGTAACGTGAGCCCAGAGAGAGAGGGGGTGCCCAAGAAGGACAGCAAACTGGCAGTCATGTTCCCCTAGCTGCAGCATACTGCCAGCTTTGCTCCAGTGATGAAGAGGGAGGGGATGATGAGGTTACTGACTCCACGTGGGTGCCTGATAGGAGAGAGGAGGAGGAGGAGGCACATCACCAACGAGGCAGTATGCCCTCCAGGGGCCAGCTTAAGGGCAGCACACCGACTGCATCACATCGCAGAGCTCTGCATGTGCAGGGCGCTGCTGTCTCTGCGCGTTATTCCAAAAGTTCTTTGGTGTGGTCCTTTTTTGAGACGAGTGCATCAGATCCCACCGCTGCTATTTGCAACATATGTCTCAAGCGTATCTCTCATGGCCAAAACATCTCCCGCTTGGCCACCACATGCTTGACCAAATATATGTTGACCTGCCATGCAGTTCGTTGGCAAGCGTACCTAAAAGACCCACACCAAAGAACAAAGAGGACCTCTCCTTTCTCCTCATCAGCTGGGATCTCCAACCCCACTATACCTTCAGTCCTCTCTGAGACCTGCACTGAGAGGAATGAAGGTGTAGAATTAGGTGTGTCACAGCCAAGTACTTGGGGGCAATCTGCTATCGGTACACCGACATCAGATTGTACCAGGCAAATTTCCCTGCCCCAGCTGCTGCACCGCCGAAAGAAGTTCGCTCCCAGCCATCCACATGCCCAGCGGTTAAATGCTAGCTTGGCTAAATTGTTAGCACTTCAACTGCTGCCTTTTCAGTTGGTAGACTCTGCCCCCTTCCTCGAGTTTGTGGAATGTGCGGTTCCTCAGTGGCAGGTTCCCAAACATCACTTTTTCTCATGGAAGGTGATTCCGGTTCTCTACCGGCATGTGGAAGGCAATGTCTTGGCCTCACTGGACAGGGCGGTCAGTGGTAAGGTGCATATTACCGCTGACTCATGGTCCTGCAGGCATGGACAGGGACGTTACCTATCTTTCACCGCGCACTGGGTGACTCTTCTGGCAGTTGGGAAGTGGTGATTCTGCCACACCTCTCTCCTCCACCCCCTTCTTTTCTTCTTCCTCCATGGCCTCTTCCTGTGATTTGACTTCGGAACCAGCGGTGCTCCGTACGCATTCAAGGGGCTACGCAAGCACGCAGGCCAAAAGATGCCATGCGATGCTTGAGCTGGTGTGCTTGGGGGACAGGAGCCACACTGGGGCAGAGATTCTGTCAGCTCTGCAGGGGCAGGTTCAGAGGTGGTTGACGCCACGCCAGCTTAAGTCAGGTATGGTGGTTTGCGACAATGGCACCAACCCCCTCTCTGCCCTCCGACAGGGACAACTGACCCATGTGCCCTGTTTGGCTCACGTCCTTAACTTGGTGGTGCAGCGGTTCTTGGGCAGGTACCCAGGATTACAGGATGTCCTGAGGCAGGCCAGGAAAGTCTGTGTGCATTTCTGCAGGTCATATAATGCCAGTGCTCGGCTGGCTGACCTCCAAAAGGAATTTAACCTGCCCAAGAACCGCCTAATCTGTGACATGCGCACCAGGTGGAACTCAACGTTGGCCATGCTGCAGTGGCTGCACACTCAGCAGAGGGCCATCAATGAGTACCTGTGCGACTATGGCACCAGGACAGGGTAAGAGGAGCTTGTTTTTTTTCCCCACGCCAGTGGGCCATGATCAGGAATGCATGCACTGTCCTGTCACCATTTGAGGAGGCCACAAGAATGGTGAGCAGTGACAGTGCATGCATCAGTGACACTGTCCCCCTTGTCCACCTGTTGGAGCACACGCTGCGTGGAATGATGGACAGGGCACTTGAGGCAGAACAGAGGCAGGAAGAGGAGGACTTCCTTAGCTCTCAAGGCCCCCTTTTATCCAGACAGTGTTCCTGCGTGCCTGCCAATCACACAGGAAGAGGACAAGGAGGAGGAGAAGGAAGAGGAGGATTGTGTCAGCATGGAGCATGGAGGTGGAGCCTGGCACTCAGCATCAGCAGCAGTCTTTAAGGGATCATTTACAGTCCCAAGAAACCCATGGACTTGTACGTGGCTGGGAGGAGGTGGCTGCGGATCATGTCGTCCTTAGTGACCCAGAGGTCTCCGGACCAAATGCCTCAGCAAACCTACGTTGCATCGCCTCCCTGATCCCACAAAGCCTGCGGAAGGATCCTCATATTCGTGGTATCAAGGAGAGGGATTAATACTGGCTGGCAACCCTCCTTGATCCACGTTACAAGGGTAAGGTTGCGGACCTTATCTTGCCGTCACGGAGGGAGCAGAGGTTGAAACATCTTCGGGAGGCCTTGCAGAAAGGTCTGTGCAACACGTTCCCAGAGACTGGGAGGTTACAAACTCCTGTTCCTGGACAACGTGTTGCTGAGGCTTCGGTCAGTCAAAGAAGGAGCGGGGGAGAAGGTGGCCGTCTGACCGATGCGTTCAGACAATTTTTTAGTCCGCAGCCCCAAGGTATGATCGGTTCCAGCAACGATTGCCAGCGTCTTTTTTACATGGTGCAGGAATACCTAGGGGCAAGATCTGACTTGGACATCTTTCCCACCGAAAATCCTCTGGGTTACTGGGTCTTGAGGATGGATCACTGGCCAGAGCTTGCTCAGTATGCAATTGAGCTACTGGCCTGTCCTGCATCCAGCGTTCTTTCGGACCCACATTCATTGCTGCTGGAGGTTTTGTAACCGATCACAGGGTGCGTCTGTCCACCGACTCGGTCGATCGACTGACCTTCATAAAAATGAATCAGTCTTGGATCACCACCAGCTACCAAACACCTGATGCTGATGTAACCGAATAATTTTTTTTGAAAAGTCAGATCCCTTCAAGACTGCTTATGCTGATGCTGAGTGACTATCCTGTTATGCTGAGTGACTATCATCTTCCTCCTCAATGATCATGCTGATAGCTTGTAAGAATATTTTTGGTTCTGGGCGATGCCACCAGTGGCTAAGGCCCAATTTTTCAGCCCCTGTTTAACAGGGGCGTGTAATTACAATTTTTGATGCAATATTTTGCAAGGAGGGTTCGTTGCTGCACTCAGCTAGAGTATTTGTGAGGGGTTGCAGTGTTGTGGCACCAGCACAGTGCCTAAGGCCCAATTTTTCAGCCCCTGTTTAACATGGGTGTGTAATTACAATTTTTGATGCAATACTTTGCAGCAGGGCTCGTTCCTGCACTCCAACTAGAGTATCTGTGAGGGGTTGCAGTGTTGTGGCACCAGCACCAGTGCCTCTTCCTCCTCAATGATTATGCTGATAGCTTGTAAGAATATTTTTGGTTCTGGGCGCCGCCACCAGTGTCTAAGGCCCAATTTTTCAGCCCCTGTTTAACAGGGGCGTGTAATTACAATTTTTGATGCAATATTTTACAGGAGGGCTCATTCCTAGAGTATCTGTGAGGGGTTGCAGTGTTGTGGCACAAGTGCCTAAGGCCCAATTTTTCTGCCCCTGTTCAACAGGGACATGTAATTACAATTCTTGATCTAATATTTCACAGCAGGGCACGCTTCTGCGCCCACCAAGAGTAACTGTGAGGACTTACAGTGTTGTGGCACCAGCACCGCCACCTCAAAGGCCCAATTTTTCTGCCCCTGTTCAACAGGTGCATGTAATTACAATTCTTGATCTAATATTTCACAGAAGGGCCCATTCCAGCTCCCACCAAGAGTAACTGTGAGGACTTACAGTGTTGTGGCAACACCACCACCACCAAAGGCCCAATTTTTCTGCCCCTGTTCAACAGGTGCATGTAATTACAATTCTTTGTCTAATATTTCACAGCAGGGCGCGTTTCTGCGCCCACCAAGAGTAACTGTGAGGACTTACAGTGTTGTGGCACCAGCACCACCACCAAAGGCCCAATTTTTCTGACCCTGTTCAACAGGGGCATGTAATTACAATTCTTCATCTAATATTTCATAGCAGAGCCCGTTCCTGCGCCCACCAAGAGTACCTGTGAGGGCTTACAGTTTTGTGGCAACACCAACACCTAAGGCCGCAATTTCTGCAGAGAATATAGGGCAGGCCCCTACTTTCAAACATCAAACTTACAAACGACTCCTACTTGCAAACGGAAGGAGACAACAGGAAGTGAGATGAAATCTACCCCTAGGAAGGGAAATTCTCTCCTGTAAGAGTTTATATTGGAAAAACGTGTCTCCTCTCCACTGATGCTTTATCACCAATCCTCATTTCACTAAAAACCCCTAATTGTCAAAAAACATTTGTCATTGGGACAGAAAGTGAGGTAAAATCTTCTGAAGAGGTGCACAGACAGCAAAACAAATGTCACAGGGGTGATAACCCTTCCCTATGTTTTTCAGAAAGCTTAAAAATAGATTTTTTGGCTGGAGCTGCACTTTAAAAATGTACCAGTTCAAAATTACAAACAGATTCTACTTAACAACAAACCTACAGTCCCTGTCTTGTTTGCACCACCTGTATACTGCTGTTCAGAGGGCCTGGGGCCCCACGCCTTTCCTTTTTTTAATTTGGGTGCGGGGTTCCCCTTAATATCCATACAAGACCCAAAGGGCCTGGTAATGGACTGGGGGGGGGGGTTACCCTTGCCGTTTGTCTCACTTATTTTCATCCATATAACCAGGACCGGACATTACATTAAAGCCATAAGCAGTTTTAAATGACTTTATTACTTTAAAAATGTCATTTTGTGCAGGGACTGTTCTAAGCACGGGAAACACGCGCCACTTTACAGGCATACTATAGACACCCCCCAGGTACAATATTTAAAAGAATATTTCACTTTTTTTTTCACATTAAGCATCATTAAAATCACTGCTCTCGAAAAAACGTCCGTTTTTAAAACTTTTTTTTGCATTGATACATGTCCTCTGGGGCAGGACCCGGGTCCCTTTTTAGGACAATACCATGCAAATTAGCCTTTAAAATTAGCACTTTTGATTTTGAACGTTCAAGTCCCATAGACTTCAATGGGGTTCTAACGTTCATGCAAATTTTCGGTCTGTTCGCAGGTTCTGGTGCGAACCGAACCGGGGGGGTGTTCGGCTCATCCATACTTGGCAGTATTAACCACCTCATTGCAGTTCAGCTGATACAGTCTATCTGTAATTGTATGCTTTGCAAGTAAGATATCCCATTTTGTGATGACACAACTTTCATATTGGAAGGTAACTACATTGCCTTGTTTTGTGAGCTTCTTCACTGACAAAAGATTTGTTTCAAGAGCAGGGACATAGAGGCCATTTTTCACATGTATCTTTCTATTGACACTTAGGGAAATAGAACAGTAAAGAAAACCATCAGCCCATTAGCTGTGGTGATTTTTTCTGTTTTACTCCGGTCAAGGTGAATAAAGGAATTTCTATCATTTTTCATGTGACTCAGCTCCTGAATCAACACACAATGCCTGCAAAGATGATGTGCATTTTTTGAATTGAAAAGCATATTTATTAACTGAAGCCAAATCAGTTTATTCCTTCACACTTTTGGTCTTTTGTAGTTTAGTTCATTTTTGCATTCTAGCTTTCCGTGTTCAGAAATTTGATTTTAAATGACCTTGTTTCTTGCAAACAAAACATTCACGTGTTTCTTGTTGCATGTTACTGTTTTTATTACTATTTTTTTATTTTTAAAGCATACTCTGCGACAGAAGCACCATCACTATTAATGCTTTCTGTTTTACGCTTATTTTCAGCCACACACTTGCCCTTAACATAGTCCAATGTCAGGTCATAGTTACATAGTTAAATATAGTTATATAGTTGGTAAGGCTGAATAAAGACAATAGTCCATCCAGTTCAACCTGTGTGGGTGTGTGTTCGTGTAGATAGTCAGTCATTTCCCATATCCCTGTATATTGTGTTCGTTAAGATGCACATTCACGAGTCTTTTAAAACTATCAATACTTCCTGCTGAATGGAAGAGAGTTCCACATTCTTACCGCCCTGACAGTTAACCCTACGTGGCTTGGGGTTAAACCACTTCTCCTCCAATCTCATTGTATGGTCTCTTCTCCTCTTACACTCCCTGAGACTGAATAGTTTCCTACCTACACTGGGATCATCATTGAGATATTTGTATGTCAGATGTTCATAATCTGGATGTACATCAGGTGCAGAGACAAGCATTTTCATAAGATTTCATAACTTTCTAGTAAGCCACTTAGTAATAATACTGCATCTTTTATTTATTATCCTATACCTCTCAGGCGTTCAACCATTTCCAAGGTGTGCCTTATGTAGTACCTAGCACGGGAAGATGTCTTTTGATGACAAAACCGGTTGGGCGAAGCCTCAGTCTAAAGCTGTTGCCAATTACAAGTTACATACCGATTTGGATTGACTGATATGTGCATTGTTATCTACATACATGTGAGATTTTAATACTTTTTTAATAATACAAAAAATCTGTTTTATTTACATGAGTAATCGGGTTCAGAACATCGTTGACATTTGTGAACTTTGGTGTCTTTGATTCATGGAGAAGTGTCCATTGTGGAGATTTGGGGTCCACTCTTAAATGCCCAAAAATTGTGTAATGAACCTCCCTGAAATGGGGTCATGTAGAGTCGGTAAGCAAGCATTCCATCTGTCACTTTGGGTGAAGGTGCTTACTGTATGTGTGTCATCACTAAATCTTTTGGATCTTATATCAAGGTGTACCTCAAATTCTTTCTACGGCACTCAATTTATTGTATTTGGACTTCTTTTTCCTGTTTCTTATGCTGGGCTCACAACATTGGGAGAATTTTCTCCCCTCAGAATGCATGAAGATAAAAAAACCTTGAGCCTTTAGAACAACTTTAAATTTGCCTTCATGCCTCCAATCAATCCAGCTTTAATCGCTTGCTGACTGACGCATGTACATTTACATCGGACAGAATGGCACGGCTGCTCAAATGGGCGTACCTGTATTACTCCCTGTTGAATTTGCCGCCATGCAAATGTCCGCGATGTCTGCCGGGTGCCCACGATCATCTCACGGAGAGGCAGAACGGGGGGATACCTATGTAAACAGTGCATTCCCCATTCTGCCTTGTGACAGGACAGAGATCTACTGCTCCCTGTCAACGGGAGCAGTGATCACTGTCGTGTCACTTGTAGCTAGGGATGAGCTTCGAGTTCGAGTTGAATCCATGTTCGACTCAAACATCGCATGTTCAACCATTCCAAATTTGAGTGGTGCATCAAGGCCCATAATTCACTGCGGCATCGCAGTGCATTGTTGGCTGATGATTGGCCAAGCATGCACTATGACCCGCATGCTTGGCCAATCACAGCGCCGTCTGTACAGAGAGCCGTAATTGACCAAAGCCAGGATGACTTTGGCCAATTATGGCTCAGGGGGTTTAGTACATGCCCCACACTATATAAGGCCGCCTGCGTGGTGGCCTTGTGTAGTGTGTTGCGGCGGAGAGATAGACAGAGAGGCAGTGTCATTTGATTTAAGTTAGATAGAGTAGGCAGACAAGTCAGTTAGCTGCACTTACAGTGTATTGTGTATATATATATATATGCATCCTAGGTGTTATATATATATATATATATATATATATATATATATACACACACTGTATTCAGTTTAGCTAGATCCGTTTCTGTTATTCTCTTCCTACTGACAGGAAGGCAGGTGTTTTTACAGTATTTACAGCTACCCGAAGAAAATTGCTGGTGTTCTTCTGATCCTATTAGTCCTATTAGCTACAGTATTTACAGTTAGTGTAGTGCGTCCTCTGCACACTGTGCACCTAAAGCTAACTGAAGAAAATTGGTGGTGTTCTTCTGATCCTATTAGTACCGCAGGCAGCTACAGTATTTACAGTTAGTGTAGTGCATCCTGTGAACAGTGTGCACCTTAAGCTACCTGAAGAAAATTGGTGGTGTTCTTCTGATCCTATTAGTACCGCAGGCAGCTGCAGTATTTGCAGTTAGTGTAGTGCGTCCTCTGCACAGTGTGCACCTAAAGCTACCTGAAGAAAATTGGTGGTGTTCTTCTAATCCTATTAGTACCGCAGGCAGCTGCAGTATTTACAGTTAGTGTAGTGCGTCCTCTGCACAGTGTGCACCTAAAGCTACCTGAAGAAAATTAGTGGTGTTCGTCTTATCCTATTAGTACCGCAGGCAGCTGCAGTATTTACAGTTAGTGTAGTGAGTCCTCTGCACAGTGTGCACCTAAAGCTACCTGAAGACAATTGCTGTTGTTCTGATCCTATTAATACCACAGGCAGGCAGCTACAGTATTTACAGTTAGAGTACTGTGTCCTCTGCACAGTGTGCATCTAAAGCTACCTGAAGAAAATTGGTGGTGTTCTTCTGATCCTATTAGTACTACAGTCAGGCAGTTGCAGTCTTTACAGTTAGTGTACTGCGTCCTCTGCACAGTGTGCACCTAAAGCTACCTGAAGACAATTGCTGCTGTTCTGATCCTATTAATACCACAGGCAGGCAGCTACAGTATTTACAGTTAGTGTACTGTGTCCTCTGCACAGTGTGCACCTAAAGCTACCTGAAGAAAATTGGTGGTGTTCTTCTGATCCTATTAGTACCACAGGCAGGCAGCTGCAGTATTTACAGTTAGTTTACTGCGTCCTCTGTACAGTGTGCACCTAAAGCTACCTGAAGACAATTGCTGGTGTTCTCATACTAATAATACTACAGGCAGGCAGTTGATTCTGCTAGCTGCAGTATTAGTATATATATACATCCCAGCTTTGTGTAGCTGCAGGCCATTAGTATGTCTGGAAGGCCAACAAGGAGAGGCAGACAGTCACAAACCAAAAAAGAGGGCAAGCAGGCTCTGTGTCTAGAGGCAACAGTGCTGGTCGTGGAGACGGTGCATCCTCATCAGCACGTGGCCGTGGGACACGCTTGTCTTTTTTTTCGGCAGCTGGCCGTGTTGAGCCGCAACATGCAGAAGACTTGGTAGAGTGGATGACCAAGCCGTCCTCATCCTCTCTCACCCAGGCTCAGGGTACTTTGTCTGGCAAAGCAGCTGCCAGCGTGACCTCTACCCTCGGCTCAATGGCATCAGTCACTCCTTCCCTAGCCCCACCATGTCCTCCTGAGGAGTGAGTCCCCCGAACTGTTTGACCACAGTATTGGGTACATGCTGCAGGAGGATGCCCAGCTTTTGAAGGCTCCGATGATGGTACCCAGCTAGAGGAAGGCAGTAACGTGAGCCCAGAGAGAGGGGGTGCCCAAGAAGGACAGCAATCTGGCAGCCATGTTCCCCCAGCTGCAGCATACTGCCAGGTTTGCTCCAGTGATGAGGAGGGAGGGGATGATGAGGTCACTGACTCCACGTGGGTGCCTGATAGGAGAGAGGAGGAGGCACATCTCCAACAAGGCAGGATGCCATCCAGGGGCCAGCTTAAGGGCAGCACACCGACTGCATCACACCGCAGAGCTCCGCATGTGCAGGGCGCTGCTGTCTCTGCAGGTTATTCCAAAAGTTCTTTGGTGTGGGCCTTTTTTGAGACGAGTGCATAAGATCCCACCGCTGCTATTTGCAACATATGTCTCAAGTGTATCTCACGTGGCCAAAACATCACCCGTTTGGGCACCACATGCTTGACCAGACATATGTCGACCTGCCATGCAGTTTGTTGGCAGGCGTACCTAAAAAACCCACACCAAAGAACAAAGAGGACCTCTCCTAGCTCCTCATCAGCTGGGATCTCCAACCCCACTATACCTTCAGTCCTCTCTGAAACCTGCACTGAGAGGAATGAAGGTGTAGAATTAGGTGTGTCACAGCCAAGTACTTGCGGGCAATCTGCTATTGGTACACCAACGTCAGATTGTACCAGGCAAATTTCCCTGCCCCAGCTGCTGCACCGCCAAAAGAAGTTTGCTCCCAACCATCCACATGCCCAGCGGTTGAATGCTAGCTTGGCTAAATTGCTAGCACTTCAACTGCTGCCTTTTCAGTTGGTAGACTCTGCCCCCTTATGTGAGTTTGTGGAATGTGTGGTTCCTCAGTGGCAGGTTCCCAAATGCCACTTTTTCTCACAAAAGGCGATTCCGGCTCTCTACTGGCATGTGGAAGGCAATGTCTTGGCCTCGCTGGACAGGGCGGTCAGCGGTAAGGTGCATATTACCGCTGACTCATGGTCCTGCAGGCATGGACAGGGACATTACCTATCTTTCACCGCGCACTGGGTGACTCTTCTGGCAGCTGGGAAGGATGCAGGACAGGGCGCAGTAGTGTTGGAGGTTGTTCTGCCACCACGCCTCCAAAATTCTACTAGTGGTGATTCTGCCACACCTTTCTCCTCCACCCCCTCCTCTTCTTCTTCCTCTATGGCCTCTTCCTGTGCTGATTTTTCCTCGGAACCAGTGGTGCTCCATAGGTGTTCAAGGGGCTACGCAAGCATGCAGGCAAAAAGATGCCATGTGGTGCTTGAGCTGGTGTGCCTTGGGGACAGGAGCCACACTGGGGCAGAGATTCTGTCAGCTCTGCAGGGGCAGGTTCAGAGATGGTTGACGCTACGCCAGCTTAAGCCAGGTATGGTGGTTTGCGACAATGGCACCAACCTCCTCTCCGCCCTCCGACAGGGACAACTGACCCATGTGCCCTGTTTGGCTCACATCCTTAACTTGGTGGTGCAGCGGTTCTTGGGCAGGTACCCGGGCTTCCAGGATGTCCTGAGGCAGGCCAGGAAAGTCTGTGTGCATTTCAGCAGGTCATATAATGCCAGTGCTCGGCTGGCTGACCTCCAAAAGGAGTTTAACCTGCCCAAGAACCGCCTAATCTGTGACATGCCAACCAGGTGCAACTCAACGTTGGCCATGCTGCAGCGGCTGCACACGCAGCAGAGTGCCATCAATGAGTACCTATGCGACTATGGCACCAGGACAGGGTCAGGGGACCTTGGTTTTTTTCCCCACGCCAGTGGGCTATGATCAGGGATGCATGCATTGTCCTGTCACCATTTGAGGAGGCCACGAGGATGGTGAGCAGTGACAGTGCATGCATCAGTGACACTGTCCCTCTTGTCCACCTGTTGGAGCACATGCTGTGTTGAATAATGGACAGGGCACTTGAGGCAGAACAGAGGGAGGAAGAGAAGGACTTCCTTACCTCTCAAGGCCCCCTTTATCCAGACAGTGTTCCTGCATGCCTGCCGATCACACAGGAAGAGGACGAGGAGGAGGAGGATTGTGTCAACATGGAGGTGGAGCCTGGCACTCAGCATCAGCAGCAGTCTTCAAGGGATCATTTACAGTCTGAAGAAACCCATGGACTTGTACGTGGCTGGGAGGAGGTGGCTGCGGATCATGTCATCCTTAGTGACCCAGAGGACTCTGGACCGAATGCCTCAGCAAACCTATGCTGCATGGCCTCCCTGATGCTGCAAAGCCTGCGGAAAGATCCTCGTATTCGTGGTATCAAGGGGAGGGATGATTACTGGCTGGCAACCCTCCTTGATCCACGTTACAAGGGGAAGGTTGTGAACCTTATCTTGCCGTCGCAGAGGGAGCAGAGGATGAAACATCTTCGGGAGGCCTTGCAGAAAGGTTTGTGCAACGAGTTTCCAGAGCCTGGGAAGTTAAAGTTTCCTGGTCCTCCTGGACAACGTGTTGCTGAGGCTTCAGTTAGTCATAGAAAGAGCGGTGGAGAAGGTGGCCATCTGACCGATACGTTCAGACAATTTTTTAGCCCGCAGCCCCAAGGTCTGATCGGTTCCAGCAACCATCGCCAGCATCTGATTCACATGGTGCAGGATTACCTAGGGGCAAGAACAGACTTGGACACCTTTCCCATCGAAAATCCTCTGGGTTACTGGATCTTGAGAATGGATCACTGGCCAGAGCTTGCACAGTATGCAACTGAGCTACTGGCCTGTCCTGCATCCAGTGTTCTTTCGGAACGCACATTCAGTGCTGCTGGAGGCTTTGTGACCGATCACAGGGTGCGCCTGTCTTCAGAATCGGTCGATCGGCTGACCTTCATAAAAATGAATCAGTCTTGGATCACCAGCTACCAAGCATCTGATGCTGATGTAACCGATTGATTTTTTTTAATGTGAGATCCCTTTAAGACTGCCTATACTGATGCTGAGTGACTATCCTGTTATACTGAGTCACAATCCTCTTCCTCCTCAATATTCATGCTGATAGCTTGTAAGAACATTTTTGGTTCTGGGCACCGCCACCAGTGGCCAAGGCCTATTTTTTCTGCCCCTGTTTAACAGGGGCATATCATTACAATTTTTGATGCAATAATGCAGGGCTTATTCCTGCACTCCAACTATGGTATCTGTGAGGGGTTGCAGTGTTGTGGCAATTTTTCTGCCCCTGTTTAACAGGGGCGTGTAATTACAATTTTTGATGCATTATTTTGCAGCAGGGCTCATTCCTGCGCTCCAACTAGAGTATCTGTGAGGGGTTGCAGTGTTGTGGCGCCAGCCCCAGTGCCCAAGGCCCAAATTTTCAGCCCCTGTCTAACAGAGGCGTATAAGTACAATTTTTGATGCAATACTTTGCAGCAGGGCTCATTCCTGTGCTCCAATATAGCATCTGTGAGGGGTTGCAGTGTTGTGGCACCAGTGCCTAAGGCCCAACAGGGACATGTAATTACAATTCTTGATCTAATATTTCACAGCAGGGCCCATTCCAGCGCCCACCAAGAGTAACTGTGAGGACTTACAGTGTTGTGGCACCAGCACCACCACCACCACTAAAGGCCCAATTTTTCTACCACTGTTCAACAATGGCTTGTAATTAAAATTCTTGATCTAATATTTCACAGCAAGGCCCGTTCCTGCACCCACCAAGAGTAACTGTGAGGGCTTACAGTGTTGTGGCAACACTAACACCTAAGGCCCCAATTTCTGCTGAGTATATACGGCAGGCCCCTACTTTCAAACATCCAACTTACAAACGACTGCTACATGCAAACGGAAGGAGACAACAGGAAGTGAGATGAAATCTACCCCTAGGAAGGGAAATTCTCTCCTGTAAGAGTTAATATGGGAAAAACGTGTCTCCTCTCCACTGATGCTTTATGACCAATCCTTGTTTCACTAAAAACCCCAAATTTTCAAAAAACATTTGTCATTGGGACAAAAAGTGAGGTGAAATCTTCTGAAGAGGTGCACAGACAGCAAAACAAATGTTACAGAGGTGATAACACTTCCCTATGTTTTCCAAAAAGCTTAAAAATAAATTTTTTGGCTGGAGCTACACTTTAAAAATGTACCAGTTCAAAATTACAAACAGATTCTACTTAACAACAAACCTACAGTCCCTGTCTTGTTTGCACCACCTGTATACTGCTGTTCAGAGTATATAGGGCCTAGGGGCCCCACGCCTTTCCTTTTTTAATTTGGGTGTGGGGTTCCCCTTAATATCCATACAAGCCCCAAAGGGCCTGGTAATGGACTAGGGGGTGGGGGGTACCCATGCCATTTGTCTCACTGATTTTCATCCATATTGCCGACACCCGACATTACATTAAAGCCGCAAGCAGTTTTAAATGACTTTTTTTCCTTTAAAAATGTTATTTTGTGCAAGGACTGTTCTAAGCACGGGAAACACGTGCCACTTTACAGGCATACTATAGAAACCCCCCAGGTACGATATTTAAAGGAATATTTCACTTTTTTTTTTAATTTAAGCATCATTAAAATCACTGCTCCTGAAAAAACGGCCGTTTTTAAAACTTTTTTTTGCATTGATACATGTCCCCTAGGGGGCAGGACCCGGGTCCCCAAACCCTTTTTAGGACAATAATTTGCATATTAGCCTTTAAAATGAGCACTTTTGATTTTGAACGTTCTAGTCCCATAGACTTTAATGGGGTCCTAAGTTTGCGCAAACTGGGGTTCAAAAGTTCGCAGGTTCTGGTGCGAACCGAACCGGGGGGTGTTCGGCTCATCCCTACTTGTAGCCCATCCCCCCCACAGTTAGAATCACTCCCTAGGACACACTTAACCCCTTCATCGCCCCCTAATGGTTAACCCCTTCCCTGCCAGTGTCATTTACACAGTAAGCAGTGCATTTTTATAGCACTGATCGCTGTATAAATGATAATGGTCCCAAAATAGTGTCAAAAGTGTCCGATCTGTCCCCCATAATGTCGCAGTCATGATAAAAATCGCAGATTGTTGCCATTACTAATAAAAAAGAATTAATAGTATAAATGCCATAATACTATCCCCTATTTTGGAGACCCTATAACTTTTGTGCAAACCAATCAATATACGTTTATTGCGATTTCTTTTACCAAAAATATTTAAAAGAATACATATCGGCCTAAACTGACGAAAACATTTGTTTTTTATATATTTTCGGGGGATATTTATTATAGCAAAAAGTAAAAAATAATACGTTTTTTTCAAAATTTACGCTCTTTTTTTATAGCACAAAAATAAAAACCACAGAGGTGATCAAATACCACCAAAAGAAAGCTCTATTTGTGGGAAAAAAAGGACGTCAATTTTGTTTGGGTACAACGTCGCATGAAAGCGCAATTGTCAGTTAAAGCAACGCAGTGCCGAATCGCAAAAAATGGCCTGGTCATTCAGCAGTCAAATCTTCCGGGGCTGAAGTGGTTAAGGTAAATCCAAGACACTTTCAGTGTTTTCCAGCATGGAAATCGACACAGGGGACCTATAAGTAATTTTTTGTGTTCAATAGACATCATCTTACTTGAGTAGCGTTCAAGATAAACTCGCTCAATACATCTTATTGACATTTCAATAACGGCTTTGGCTTAAAATGGTATTGAACCCAAAACCAAAAGTGTAGCTTACTCAAGCCTCGTACACACGATCGGATTTTCCGACGGGAATTGTGTAATGAAAGGCTGTTGGCGGAAAATCCAACCATTTGTATGCTCCATCAGACAATTGTCGGTTTTAAAATTTTCCGCGGACAAATGTCTGTTGTCGGATTTTCCGAGCGTGTGTACACAAGTCCGTCGGACAAAAGTCCAAAGTACAAATGCGCATGCTCAGAAGCAAGGACGAGCCAGAAGCGGTCCATCCTGTAAACTAGCGCTCGTAATTGAAAATTAACATTTGTGATGTGGCAAATTATGAAATCTCGAAATGCAGCGCACATTCTCTTCGTGTTTAATGGGATAATAATAAAGCTGCTTTGCTGGTGATACTGATGCAGATATTGCAAACAAATTTTCAAAGGCTTTTTTTTTCTAGTGATATCAAGAATAATATTATTATGCTTTTTTTTAAATTTTATTTGGGCAAGTTACCACAACACCATTATCCCGTAATTTTTAAGATCAATTTTACATTGTATTTTTTTAAATGTAACTGCCTACTCCCAAACAATAATATGTTATCTTCTCCAATTCTGCAACATGTCTGGTTGTATTGACGAACAGCCGTTCAGAAATGAACTGAAAAGCACGAAATGAAAAGCGCAAAATGAAATGTACGAAATGAAAAGTGCAAAATGAAAAGCGTGAATCAACACTCACCAAACTTCTACTAACACAAAATTAGCAGAAGGCGCCCAAAGGGTGGCGCTAAAGAGATGAAAAACCACATAGTACGTCAGTACGTTCGTGTTTGTTGGCCAACAATTCCCTGCCATTTGTATGTATGACAAAATCCAAGCACACGCCTTCGGACAAAAGTTCGAGGTTTTTTCTGCGGAAAATCCAATCGTGTGTATGAGGCTTAAGCCTTAAATGTGGTGGCTGAATTCATTTTGTTTTTTAGGCTTTTTCCCTTCTGTTTTCACTTGGTGATCCAGCCAGTAACACACTTTCTGTATTGGAGTGCCTACACTCTGGATGAAGGAGCAACAGAGACACCTTTGGACAGCATTGTCAGTCTGGAGAGAGGGTAGTATTAGATACACTAGCAGATTTTGATGGACTTGACTATCAAATTGAAGCTGAACTCCAGCTAACACTTTATAAGCAGTTACAGCAACACTTTTGTTTCCTTTTGAGACAAAGTTTTTATATATGTAAATGAAAGAAAGCTAACCATTGTAAGCACCCCTGTCAGTGTTAAATGGTTTGTCTCATACCTTTAACTGCTATATCTGCAGAATAGCTTGTTCTGCAACAAAAACAACAGACTTACTGGCCAAATCACCATGTGAAAATAAAGAAAGCCTGAAAAAAAAGAAAACTAATGCAGCCACCAAATCTAAGAATTGGTAAGCTGCAGCATAATAAATGTTTGCTTTTGGGTTTTATGCTGCTTTAATAAAGGTTCAAACTGGACCCCAAAGTTGGAGCAAGTTTATCTTGGATGCTACGCGTGTAATATTATGTATATCAGCCATATTTAAAAGAACCAAATCACATAAATTTTCTTTTAAGAATATAGGGAGTTGCCATGACTGTAGCTGTATTCACAACACATGCTGTGGATGCAGAAGTAATTAGACTGTGGTTGCAGCAGTGGCCGGACTGTGGATTTAGTGAAGAATAAGTTGGGGTGCAGCAGTGACTCTGGCTGTGGGTGCAGCAAAGGCAAGGTTGGATGCAGCAAAAACATTGGCTGTGGGTGCAGCAGTGGTAGGACTGTGGAAGCTGCGAAGATCAGCTTGCGTTACAACAAAGACTTTTACTGCAGGTGCAGCAGTGGTAGGACTACTTGTGCAGCAGAGGCCAAGTTGGGGTATCACAAATGCAATTATTTATCAAATATTAAACCCTATTAGTATTTATTGGGTTTAGTCTTTAAGTCACAATTGACACTCCTGTTCACTAGAATCCTTAATGAGACATTATAGGCAGCAACCACATTTCTCTTCAGGAGAGTCAACCAGCAGCAACTGGGACTCCATCCAATGGCCAGCCTTCTTCAAGAAAGTCAAGCAGCACCAACTGGGACTGCATCCTGCCTCCAGACACTAACAGCTCCAAACACAGTCACATATAGGCCCTTTCAGGCAGGCCTAAAGAAGCAGCTCCAATCATGCACCTTCCCCAGGCTGCAGCCTGGGTGAAAGAGAGCTTGCTGTGGCTAACTCCAAATATTAGTACCCTTTCTTATGGTGCTCCACTGGTGAAAAAAAACTCCTAGGGATTGGCTAGAAAAACATATAAATATTCATAACCCAAGCCCACTGTGTATCCTCACACTAATGCCAGAGATAGCAGTGCCACCTACTCACAGCAGAGAGAACTGATAGTCAGGCTGGACTCACAAGAAACTGAATAAGAGCAGACTACAAATTACGTCCCGCCCCCTGGGATGTAACATGTACAGACGGAATGAAGTTGTGTGACGTCACCAGTGGCCACTGTTGTTTTTTCGTACATGCTCGTTTACCAGGCACTGGGTCTCAGTGCCTTGCTTGTAAGTGCTATTCTTTTTATAAATAAACAACCATCTGGCAGAGAGCACTATGTATATATCTTTTTACATATCAAACTTGTGGTACCGGAAATCTGGTGCCAATTGATTGGAGTCCATCTGAGTGCTGTGAGAGGGATCTATCCTTGTCAGCATCGCCCAGTGTTTTCATTAGCCATTGATACCCCTTTGGGGAAAGCGTTTGTGACCTTGTTCGCAGGGGTCCACGTTGGGAGGTGAGCTGCTAGTGATTCAAGTGGTGGAGGTCTCTTACTGATTTAACTGCATGGATGCTATTTGCACGATTATGGACACTTTATTTTAGCGCTTATACTTCTTATACTTCCCCAAAGATTTGATGGAATAAAGCAACACATTTTTAAGTGCAGCAACCTTTGGAACTTTATTTTTATATATACAAGGTCGGTGGGAGGACCTGTTTGCTGGCACTAGATTGAAAGCTGTGTGCGGTTCTCCTCTACACTTCATCTTATATATTTCCCTTGGGAACGAGCACCAGCAAACTCTTTTGGAATCGTCACAGAAATGGCTACAAGCGGCTCATACTCTTTTACAGAAGCTGACGCTTCAAGGATATTTACTGAGACAACGGGATCAATGGACTTTCTAACCCAATCTGCAATACAGCTGACTAGAAAAATGGAAAAGCTTACCCAAAGAGCTATTACAATGGAACTGCATGAGGTAACATTAGCTGAATATTCTAAAATGCAGATGATACCTAGGGGATTGAGAGTTGGATTAATCCCAACCCTGTTTTCTTAAAATATGGACTTGAAAACCAAATTCGCACAGATTTTGAACAAATGTTCATTTGATATTATGACAATTACGGTACAATTCCTACAACAGGAAAGGCTGACTGTACAACAGGAGATTTTGGAGTTGGAGACACAACTAGAGCAATGCTCCAATCAAGAGGAATTATTGGATTTCGAAAAAGTGAATAATGATAAATTGGAGAGTTTTCGCAGAAATATCCAGCTTCGTAAGCGAACAAAACTTGAATGTGACCGTGAGGACTATAATAATGATCAAGTTTATAATTGGTCTGATCCTAACTATTATCGCACCAAAACCAATAAGAAAGGAAACAGTTTATTAACTCATCTTCTTCTACCATATCCACTGGGTCATCAACCAATGTATCCACTACTTTTTTACCTGCAAGTACAACCGAATCCAGACCAGGAGTGGAGGTAGAAGAACAAAGAAAAGGTACAGCCATCGGTGTAACCACCAGACGTCAAAATCGCCAGAGACAGTGAAAAATGATGTGGTACATAATATTTCATCAATTACTTTACCTGAGACCGAACTAAATGTGCTAAATAAGGGATTAGGTTTTTGTCCCAAAGAGAAAATGAATGTCTTTGTTTTGAAACAGGACCTTTATAGATTTTATAGGCAATTAAGGTTTAAAGCTTACTATTCTGGTTTATAATGATATAAAAAAAATTTTGAGTGACAAAACTAAAAAAGAACATACACCAAACAATTTAAGTAAAGATGAGGTAATGGCATTGAACTCTTTGTCGGCTTGGCGCGTTATATCTATCAAACCGGCCGACAAGGGGGGTGCTATTGTAGTAATGGACACCGCAAAATATGAGCTAGAGGTGATGAAACAGCTTGGGGACACTAATGCCGTGTACACACCAGCGGACTTTTCAACCGGACTGGTCCAACGGAACAAATCCGTCGGACAGTCCGACTGTGTGTGGGCTTCATCGGACCTTCAGCTGACATTTTCTGTCGAAAATCAGACGGACTTTAGATTTGGAACATGTTTCAAATCTTTCCGTCGGACCCAATTCCTATCGAGAAATACGCTTGTCTGTATGCTGGTCCGACGCTCTAAAGCAAGTAAGAGACGGAAGCGATCGGTCTGGTAAAACAAGTATTCGTATTGGAGCTAGCACATTCCTCACGCTGCAAATTCTGTGATCGTTTAATGCAGCGCTTTATTGTCTTCTTTATAATGCTAGAAGTTGTTTTGCTGCTCATATTCACACAGTTAGTTCTCACAAACAGATTTCTGGATTATTTCTCTTGATCTCATGAATGATATTGTATTTTTTAAAAGCCCAATCTCCATAATAATGTTTACAAATTATTTTTTTTTTTGAGTCATCTTTTATTATTTTTGATTTCATCAAGATCTATTTTTTTATGATTACCGCATTTATCGGCGTATAACACGCACAGGCGTATAACACGCACATTCATTTTAAGAGGGAAGTTTCAGGAAAAAAAAATAAATTTTAAATAAGGAACTTTGAAGCAAAATAAGGGTCAGTGCCCATCTTCAGCCTCACCATTGCCATCAATGCAGCCTGATCAATGCCCATCTGCAGTCTCACAAGTGCCATCAATGCAGCCTCATCAGTCCACATCAATGCAGCCTCACCATTGTCATCAATGCAGCAGCCTCATCATTGCCATCAGTGCAGCCTTAATGATGCCCATCTGCAGCCTAGAGGGGATAGGGAGGGGGGCGGGATGAGTGCCGACAGATTTCATACAGTGAGAATCCCCTATGATAGACAGAACAGTGGTGGCCCAGGAGATGGGACTTCCTATTACAGAGGCCGCCAAGTAAACAGGAGATTCTCACTGTATGTAATCTGACAGCGCTTGCCCCGCCCCCCTCCCTGTCCCCTCCCAGGCAGCTAAAATTAAAGTATTGGCGTATAACACGCACATGCTATTTGTACCGGATTTTTGTGGTGAAAAAGTGAGTGTTATACGCCAATAAATACAGTATTTAAAAAATATTTTCTAGTGATCTCCATATTTTTTTCTTTTTTTTGTGTGTCAAGTTACCACAATAACATTAATAATGTTTTATTTTTTTGTGTGTCAAGTTAACACATAACATTAGCTTTTTGTTTTTTTTTGTAACCTCAAGGAGGTTGGTGTACCTTGTTAATTTGACATTGTCTTTTAGAAATGTATTTGAATAAAAACACATAGGCAAGTATTTTCCAGAAAATAAAATATCCATTAATTCTGGTTAACAAAATAAAGATGAAGGCAACGCTGGAGAAACTTTTAGAATTTGTGAAGCCTTTTGGCCCCAGGGCACACATCAAGTCTGTGGAAAAGAAAATTGGGATCTTAAGGAGTCCATAAAATAGGGAGCACAATCTGGTCTAGGAATCCCAGAGATCAAGACCAGCAGCATATGACATATATGTCCCCAGGCTGTGGTACTACACCAGCCTGCGTCTTCTGTCAGACCAGACTGAAACCAGGTCATCACTTTCTTCTCTTCGTTGCAGCCTTCCCTCCACGCTGCCCTGCAGCCTTCCCTGCAGCCTTCCCTGCAGCCTTTCTTGGAGGCTGTGGATCTGGTGGTGGACTTGTGGCAGGAGGAGGAGGAGGAGAATGGGCTTGCTCATATATTTGGCTGTTGGCAGTTAACTCGCCCCTCAGCCCCTTGTGAAGGGCATCAAAATAATTCTTTCACAGAGGAGGCATTGGCCCTTCTCTAATTCGACCAACCTGCTTCCTATATAGCAGCCATAGGCCTCTTCAGCATCGGGGGGGCTCGTAAGGACATTCGTAGCTTCTCTAATGAGGCGCAGTGATGCCTCCTCTGTCACCGTTCCCTTCCTGGGCCTTTTTGTATGAAGGCGGAGGGGATGCACCTGCGTTTGGGTGAGGCTCCTAATGGGCCGGCCACCTCCTGGCTGACACTGGGCTCGCCCACCTCTTGGCTGACACTGGGCCCGCCCACCTCCTGGCTGACACTGGGCCCGCCCACCTCCTGGCTGACACTGGGCACGGCCACCTCCTGGCTGTCACTGGGCATGGCCACCTTCTGGCTGTCACTGGGCCCGGCCTCCTCCTGCCTGCCACTTTCCAGAACTTCCTCCTGGCTGAGCTCATCCTGTGTATAAAAAAGGGACATAGTTTTAGTTTTTGGTTCATCAATCACACACAATTTTCAGTTCATAACTTACAAATTCAATGTTAATACATATAAAAGAGTATCATTCTGACCCCAGCATTTTCTCAAGCTGGTGACAAACATTTTTGGCCACTACTGTCAATTGATATGTACATCATATTTTGGATAAAGTCTTTAATAGGTAATCAATTATAACATCTAGTTAACATCATTAATATTAGGACACTAAATATGTCTAAAAATAATATACCTGGCTCCAGCTGGACACATCCGGTTCTTCCAGGATGTAAGGCCCAGTTTGTTCCTCTTCAGCCTCTGCTGGGGTGGAGGGAAGGGTGGAGGGAAGGCTGCAGGGAAGGGTGGAGGGAAGGGTCGAAAGAGATTCCCTAGCTTCAGTCTGGTCATCAAGAAAACACAGTTTTTGGAAGTACCACAGCCTGGGTACATAATCATCATCTGCTGATGCGCCTGATCTAAGGGAAGCCTGGATCTTGTTATGCTCCCTCCTACATATATTCCTCAAGATCCTAATTTTACGTTCCAAAATCTTCATGGTTGCTTCGGGGATCAAAGTCTGCACAAATGCCAGAAGTCTCTCCAGCATTTCCTTCCTTACTGGTTTATTGTAATATGCACTGTATTTGACCTCCCACAGATTCCTCATCTTCCTGTACTTGTCAATAAATTGGGACATGAATTCAGGGTCCTTAAACTTATTATTCATTTTTTCTGTAAGACAATACACAAGACAAAAACACTAATGTTAGCCTAAACTCTCATAATCTTATCCCAACATAGGCCTCAATCTTTAAGCAGTATAGGCCCCTGATGTTCCAAATTTAATAAAATTTACCTTCATTTCGGACGCTCGCAACTTCAGTTCCTCTTTCCTCCGTGCACAAAACGTACGTACGACACATGCGTTTTAGCTTTATATACACTCCGCCTGCGTTGCCCGCCCCTGATGTTCTTTTTTCACAAATATTTCCCACCCCCTTTTCTACGCACAGAATGTACGTACAGCACATTCATGTTAGCTGTATATACACTGCACATGCGTGAAACTCCGCCTGCATCGCCCGCCCCTGATGTTCTTTTTCATGAATATTCCTCGCCCCCTTCTCTACGCACAGAACATACTACGGCACATTCATGTTAGCTTTATATACACTGCGCATGCGTGAAACTCCACCTGCGTCGCCCACCCCTGACGTTCTTTTTCACGAATATTCCCCGCACCTTCTCTCTACGGTGTGCAGTTAGGAGCAACATGGCGGAGACCCAGCAGGTGTGTGTTAATTACGCCAGTAGCGATGAAAGCCCGGAGCCCGAAATGTCCCGATCTGGGAAGAAGAGATTTGAGGCCTCTAATTTGGCCTTTGAGGAAATGGCGAAGATGGTGGACATCTTGTGGAGGAGCGATTTTGATGGGACGCATGGACCGTACACCCAGCCGAATTTGCGCAAGGCCAAAATCATGTCCAAAGTTGTGAAGACTCTGGAGCAGAATTTTGGGGTACGCAGCTCCAAAGACCAAATAAGGAAACGCTGGTCCGACCTTAAACTGAGGGATCAGTACAGAAGAATAAAAAAAATGCTTCAAAAAGGTAAGTACTTGTCGTGTGTTCCTATTCTGATTATTAACGTTCATGCTGCTCCATGTGCTTTTTACAGTTTTAAATGTCTACTTTCATGTTCGTGGATACAGTATTCGTGTGTAGGAAACATAGTTATAAGTAGGAAACATCAATCGAAGGAAACATCGTTTGACAATATATATGGTGTATTTAGTTGATAAAGGTTTTAAATACATTTTTGGTCTTGCTAATTTGTCTTATTAAAAGATGTTTAGGACATTGTTGTCTAGATGTCTTTGAAACTTGAATGAATTGCAAACTGATTCAGTGGAATGTAAGGAGAGGACACTCAGCAGCTGTTTACACATCTGGACTCAGGAGCACTAGTGTGGGACACCAGAGCACATTTTTTAGGGTAACCCACACAGATGCTCCAGTGGATACTTGGGGTGTCTCTGTAAAGAACATAGCACATATCATGAGGGACTCCATTTTAGTTCTAAGAGACCATCTTATGTTTTACAGGAAAATTGAGAAAACTCATATTTGAGTTTTCTCTGAAACCCACATTATCTTTAAGCTGTTATCTATAGAAAACCTTCTCAAGGTTGCCTATACATTTTAGCTAGAATATGGAGTTTGGCCTAGCTCATGTTTGTTCTTGATAAGATAAGTGTGTCCTTCACCTGTTAAAGAATATTCTAATAGTAGAAATGATGCAAGATTTTGTCTTATAACACCAGCTAATAGTTAAATATTAACTGAACCTATTTTCATTTCAATGACATGTATAAGGTTAGTAAAACTCCTCCCATCCCTCAAATGACATAAATGCTGTATTTCTGAAACTCAAATTAGATGTCATTAAGTGGCTAAGCAAACCTGTCTCCTGTGTCACTTTATTGATATCTCCAGGCCTGGGGGTCAACGGAGGTCTTCCTGCATTACCTGAACCTATCTGGGTGGTCTTAGAAGCTGAAATCTCCCAACAGATCTGGGGGCTCGCCGGAAAAAAAAGCCAAAAAAATCATCTGAAGGTAAGTCTTTATTTTGTCTTTATTGACGAAATATTTCTTGCCTCAGCTCTGATTAAAGCTTTTTAGACCCGTAAATTAGTAGGGGATAAGAACCACGCCAGAGGTTAATATTAGAGGGTTTTTGGGAAACCCACAAAGATAAGCAGTACTGCATACACATATATAGAGACATTCCTTTTGGGAAGGGATATGAAGTGGTTAATGAGGAAATAGACTCCGGTGACCCCAAAATCCTTTGCTTTTTCTTATCTATCGCATTAGAAGTTATAAGATAATCTGTTGTGTGTGTGTGGGTCAGAAGACTGGGTGGTAAGAACAGTCGACTCCCACTGTCAATATGGGTCAGAAACAAGGTAAAGAAGATCCTCCCCCTCTTCCCAATCCAGGAGAAACATGTAAGGATTTTGTAGCCAGAATTTGTGATACTAATTATGAATTCATAGTCCCATGGGTTTCAAATTTAGCGGGATGGACTGAAGCCATACACAGTGTAGACCCTTTTCCCCGGGATGGCGCTAATGATGAATTTCACATAGATATGATAAAAGGATTGTGTTTAGGAGATAAGAGAGCTTTCCCTTGGTACCCCGGGGATCCTCAATGGGATATGGATTATATGGAAAAGGGAGGAGAGAACTGGTTAAAATACACCCCATATTGGTTTCAGAGGGATAATAAGAAACAGAAAAAGCCCACCAAATGTTTAAGTAAGGAAGATTATGACCAGAAACATAGAGAAGAAGCCGATAAAAAGAGATTTGTCCCTGACCCAATAGCCCCACCCCTGCCAATAGTCAGTCATCCTCCACCCGCATATGTACATGTCTATCCGAGTTTAAGAAAGGAAGATATTGATCTTCTGGCTGGACATTATGCAACCAGACAACGGCAGGTCCCCCCCGCTCCACAACTACAACAGCAGATGCCTCCCGCTCCACAACAAGATAGACAGCACCCACAGAGGGCCCGAGTCGAGGTAGGTGAACCAGAAGATGATCAGGGAGCTATAGGAGGGGTAGTTTCACCACCTGGCCAAGAGCAGGAGGAAGAAGACGTTAAAGGGGATAGAATACTTAGTCCCCCTAAAACAAAGAGTGGAACTGTATATAGTAACACTAACCTTCAAGCACCTTTCATGACCATTGGAAATGAATTATTAAAAAAGGTAATAGACATTGAGGACATTGACAGGATAGTAAAACATTGCCCCAAACCCACCGCCTCTGCAGGTGGCACTTTAACTTACTTAAAAAAGGCCTGTAAGGGTAGAAATTACACACAGGAAGACATGCGTCTTATCATTGATGGTATCATAGGACACACCAGTTCCTGGAACTGGACAAATGTTCCAAGTATAAACACTATTGACACTGGAAACGCGGGAGCATATGGGCTAAACACAGTACCAGGTAGGGACGCCATGTGGACAGAATTAGAGACTGAAATGATGAGAGTATTTAAAAATAAAAGTTCCCTCCCTACTGCCATAGCATGCAAACAAAAGTCAGGAGAAACTGTAGTTGAATTCTGGAAAAGGTTTCATGAAAATTGGACAACAGAAGCTGGATTAGCTACAACTACTGATGTGGGAGCTTTGTTTATTCAAACTTTTATGAATAATCTAAAACCCCAGTTCGCCTTGGTGGTGAAACAGATGATATCTGAATGGACCACACAGACGATTGACCAATTTCAGGAAACCTTAATACAGAAAGAAGCAGCAGGGTGTTTTGATGTAATAAAAGAGAAAGCAGTGAGTAGCCTTTATCAGGGTGGAGTGCGAACTCAGCCTCCCCAAGATAATGGTGGACAATGGGGCAGTGGAAACAGAGGCAGAGGAAGAGGAAGAACAAAAGGGAGAGGGCATGGTTTTTCCAGACCACCCCAGCAGTCCCGCACATGTTGTTTTAACTGTGGACAAGAGGGTCACTGGAGAAATCAATGTCCTTATGAATGGAATAACCCAAATACTCAAGATCAAGATCAAATGCGTACACAGGGACCCCAATCTAGCCAACCGAATCAAGTTGCCCCAAAGCAACAGGGTCCCCGATTCCCTATACAGTGGAATCAACAGCAACTGAAATGAAGCTGCCCGGAAGGTAGTATCCCAGCATTTCCTTTGATCTCACACTCTTACAATGAACAACCAATTGTGACCCTATATATCAAAAATAGGCCTGTTCCATTTTTAACCGATTCAGGGGCAACTCGGAGCACCCTCAGTGAGGACTACTACAGAGGTGAGACTAAAATTGCTGAACCTTCTATGGGAATTAATGGGATACTTACCAAAACATACAAAACACCACCTTTACCAGTAAGTGATGTTGAAAGGGGAGGTGCAACAGTCTTGCATCATTGTTTCAGGATTATACCAAATTGTCCTGTGAATCTCTTGGGTAGAGATTTGATGGGAAAATTGGGTATAACACTGAAAATGACTACTGAAGGAGGGGTCTTCGTACACTCCAAGGTAATACCAATATATTACACTGAGGATAGTGATCTCCCTCCACCAGATGATCCGGTATGGTCAAAAAGCTCCTTGGATGTAGGTCTTATTTCTTGTACCCCATACAAGGCAGCTTTAAAATCATGGGCACAGCCGGTTTATCACAAACAATACCCCATTTCAAAAGAAAAAGAGGAAGGAGTGGCCCCAATGGTGGAAAGGTTCCTGCAGCTAGGAATTCTTAAAGAGACACTGTCACCCTACAACACCCCCATTAACCCAGTAATGAAGCCAGACGGCTCTTACAGGTTTGTACAAGACCTCAGAGCTATAAACAACCTAGTGATACCCATCGCTCCCATAGTGCCTGACGTGCCATCACTCTTAACCTCCATACCATGCGATGCAGAATATTTTTCGGTCATTGACCTTTGTAATGCATTTTTTTCAGTTTCTGTTGACGAAGAGACACATCTTTGCATTCAATTTCAGAAACCGCCAGATGACATGGTGTAGATTACCTCAGGGCTATGTAGACTCCCCTGTAGTGTACACAGTGGCCCTCCAGGCAACCCTGCGGTCTTGGACACCCCGCCATGGTTCTGTCCTACTCCAATATGTTGATGATTTGTTGTTGTGTAGTCCAAGCCAGAAAGCATGTAAAAATGATGGTTTAGATCTGTTACATTGGTTAGCAGACAATGGTCACAAGGTTTCTAAGAAAAAGCTACAATGGTGTCAGGAAACTGTTGAATACCTTGGTTTTGTACTCTCCAAAGGAGAAAGGAAAATCAGTCACAAGAGAGCTGCGGCTCTCGTGGGTCTGCCCCGCCCACTTACTAAGAAGGACATGCTATCCTTTCTTGGAATGATTGGTTACTGCCGCCAATGGATACCTGATTGTTCCTACTATGATAATCTCCTGAGGCAAGCCACAGGTACTGACATGCCAGATTGTGTGAAATGGGATGATGAAATGTACAATGCTTTTGTGTATCTTAAAACTGCAATGGTCACATCTCCTGGACTTGGACTACCTGAATATGGTAAAATGTTTCACTTGTTTGCAAGGGACAACTGTAAAACAATGGCGGGGGTCCTGGCTCAGGAGCATGGGGGGAAACTCCGCCCAATTGCATTTTTTTCAAAAGTTGTGCCGATGCCAGTACAGGGAATGCCGGCGTGTCTCAGAGCTCTGGCATCCTGTGTGATGGTGGTGGAAATGGCTACATCATTCACTCTAGGACATGCCACCACACTACACACCACTCACAATGTATCCATTCTACTAAAGAACATCCATACCCAGCACATGTCAGCCCAGAGGCTGAGCGGTTATGAAGTAATTTTACTTTCTAACCCAAAACTTGAGATAAAATATGCCTCTCCCACTTCTGGCCCAGCTCCAATCCTGAATGCCTTGCTAGGCTTGAAAGGTGAAGAAGATGAGGTAGTGCCTCAACATGAATGCATGGACCTCATCCACCAAGACACATCCCCGAGACCAGACATGTCTTCAACTGCTCTCCCTGGAGCACAGAATGTCTTTGTGGATGGGTCTTGTTCAAGACCAAATGATAACACATACCATGCAGGGTATGCTGTTGTACAGCTACCTGATAAAATACTGGAAGCAAACCCTGTCCCATTCCAATCAGCACAAGCTGCAGAACTTATAGCCCTTACTCGAGCTTGTCAGCTTTTTGAAGGGCAGGATGTAAACATTTACACAGACTCCAAGTACGCGTACGGTGTTGCGCATGATTTTGGAGTCATATGGAAAAGGCGGGGCTATATAGCAGCAGACGGTAAATCCATCTCACATTCCACGCTTGTCACAAGTCTGTTAGAAGCTATACAATTACCAAGGTCCATAGCTATACTACACTGTAGGGCACATACAGGGCAACAGGATGACATAGCCAAAGGCAACGCCTTAGCTGACAAAGCAGCAAGAGAAGCAGCATCCACACAGCCTGCAAACATACAAATGCCATTACTCTCACCAGAAATTCCTCTTTTGGATCAAACATTGCGTGATCTCCAAGCATATGCCACAGACCAAGACATCCAGCAATGGAACTTAATAGGTGTGCAGACAAACCCAGAAACTGATCTTGTCTGCCAAGAGGGGAGACCATGTATCCCTATAGCCAGTGCACCCATTTTTATTTCACAATACCATGGGATAGGTCACAGAGGGTGGAAAGTCACATGTGAACTTTTGGATAAGGATTTTTACATTCCAGGTCTTCCCTCTCTCGTTAAAGCATATGTTTCCAGATGCATCACATGCATTCGGAATAACCCTAGCAACCCTCACAAAGCAAAACACGAACATCTGATATATCCATCTACACCATTCACTCATCTGCAGATAGATTTTACACACATGCCCAAACTAGGTAAAAGACAGGAATATTTGCTAATAATAGTGGACATGTTCTCAAGATGGATAGAATTGTTTGTAACTACAAAGGAAGATGCACAAACAGTAGTGAGGATTCTGATACAAGAAATTATCCCAAGGTGGGGTTGCCCACTACAGATCAACTCTGACAATGGTCCTGCATTTGTGGCCAAAGTTTGTCAAGACCTGGTAAAAACATTGAAAATAGAATGGAAGTTTCATATTCCTTACCACCCCCAGAGTTCAGGTATAGTGGAAAGGATGAACAGAACCATTAAAGATAAGATCAGGAAGGCCACTGGAGGTACGTATGCAAATTGGAAGAAGGTCCTACCAGCTGTACTAGCCGAGGTAAGAATGACACCCTCTAAAAAAACAGGATACTCTCCTTTTGAAGTCTTAATGGGTAGGCCATTCCCCACCCCATGGGCCAGACAGCCACTTATGTTAGAAAGAGGGGACCTAGATCTTATTCAGGAAGAATATGTAAAAAAACTTATTGAAACTTTGGATAAAGTTGAAAGGAATGTTGCTCGCACCTCTCCTTCTTCCTTACAGGAACCTACACACCCTTTCCAGGTGGGTGACACCGTGGTGGTCCAGAGATTGAACCGCACCAAGAAACAAGAGTTTCCCTTCGGACCCCCAACCACAGTGATCGCAGTCACCCGCACAGCTATTTTGGTAGAAGGACAACAGGCCTGGATTCATGCAAGTCGCGTAAAGAAGGTCAACCAGGACCCTAAGAAGCAAGGCAGAGATAAAGCACAGAGAGGTGAAGCAAATGATATAAATCCTCGAACACTGAGTGAAGCAGGTGGTCAAGACTCTGAACAAGATGACGTCGCTTATTTCACCACGGACTTCTGGGAAGGCCTTGTGCCTCCTATGCTGGGCTGCCCTGATTGTGTTCCTGCCAACTTGGCTGATAACTAACTGTATTTATTATTCTGAAGATTTGGGACTCATAAAGGGTATTTGTGGGGCCTCTAACACTCTACAACAGAATAATACACATGACAGACACAAGAGAAATGAAAACTCAGAAAGTTTTACAGATAAAATGTTATTGTTGAAGTTTAAATATAGCTACGCCCAGAAATCTGGATTTGAAAAATGTTGGATATGTAGTAAACTCCATCCTAGCACTGCTAGAATCCCCTTAATGGCAGTACCTCTAAACTTCACCCCACTCCTTAATGGCACACCTCCTGTCGTCCTTACAGAAGTCATAAGAACACTTTCAAATAATACCCTTACTTTCCAAATTACTGGTAGAAGTCATTCCCCAGACTGGTGTTTTAGGCTGGGAAACTCCACAAATGGAGCTGAAGTTTGCCAACAAGCTAATATTAATTTTTCAATGACTTCAATTGAAAGCCCTTTCTTTCATACTTCAGAACCTGCCCTAAACACCACTCTAATAAACTTTCTTAACTCCAGTTCCACTTCCACAGTAGGACAATTATTGTCGAGTTTAACTTTTTCCAGTTTTTCTGATGAAATGATGACAATATTCAACAAACGATCCTTAGCTCTAGGAAACAGTATTTATATTTGTTGTGGAAAAATCTGTCACCCTTGGATCCCCACCGAACCCCAAGGATGGTGTTATCTTGCATCCCTAGTCCCCATCATGGGCGTAGTAGGAGATAGCAAGGGAAGACACCTCCTTGAAGCTAGCATACATCCTAGGTACCCTCTCAAACACCGTAATACAAGGGAGTTATTTCTTACAAAGGATAAGGCATGGGCTTGGTTTCCCTCATGGACTGGGTGGGGAATAGACTTAATGAAAAGGTTGAATAATTACACTGGAATCATTGATGAAATAATGGAAAAGAATTCTGATGATATTACTAAATTAAATATAGAAACTAGGGCAATTAGAAAACAATTAGAACTACACGAGTTAGCCATAGAAAGCATGAGTGCTGCTTTAACTGGGTTATGTGAAAACACAGAAAATTATGAGTGTTGTACCTGGTTTCATAACACAAGTATGGAGGTACCAGATTATTATGATATAATTGCACAACACCGGAAAGAAGTAAGCAAATTACAAGATGAAGCTAGAAACATTGCTAAGACATGGGATCCTTTTGCAAACCTAAGTTCTGGGATAGGAATTTTGGCATGGATAAAAAGTGCTGCCATAACTATAATTATGATTACTCTTTTTGTTTTGTTCCTATATGCCTGTTATAAGCTTATAATGTGTATAATTGTTAAGGCATCCCGAACCCCTGATCCTGCTGCTGCAAATAGAATTTATCTGAGTATGTATTATGATAGAAGAAAATTTACATAACTGTGAAAGATAGTGAGCCATATAAATAATGTCTCAAAGAGGGGATTGTAAAGAACATAGCACATATCATGAGGGACTCCATTTTAGTTCTAAGAGACCATCTTATGTTTTACAGGAAAATTGAGAAAACTCATATTTGAGTTTTCTCTGAAACCCACATTATCTTTAAGCTGTTATCTATAGAAAACCTTCTCAAGGTTGCCTATACATTTTAGCTAGAATATGGAGTTTGGCCTAGCTCATGTTTGTTCTTGATAAGATAAGTGTGTCCTTCACCTGTTAAAGAATATTCTAATAGTAGAAATGATGCAAGATTTTGTCTTATAACACCAGCTAATAGCTAAATATTAACTGAACCTATTTTCATTTCAATGACATGTATAAGGTTAGTAAAACTCCTCCCATCCCTCAAATGACATAAATGCTGTATTTCTGAAACTCAAATTAGATGTCATTAAGTGGCTAAGCAAACCTGTCTCCTGTGTCACTTTATTGATATCTCCAGACCTGGGGGTCAACGGAGGTCTTCCTGCATTACCTGAACCTATCTGGGTGGTCTTAGAAGCTGAAATCTCCCAACAGTCTCCATCTGTGAAACTTGGCCAAAAAGGTAAGTATTGCAGTTTGGTTAAAAGGGATTGATGTCTTCAACTTGGATCTCTTCTCAAATAGACAATTGTACACCACTTCAAAGCAATGTTTCATATTCATATTTCTGGACTCAAATATCTGTGTGCTAAGTATACCATTTGTTTCATTCTCATAGTGGAGAAAAGACTCAGACAACAGGCTACCAGGGACCTCCGACCTCGCCAGCCTGAATGGGTAGTTAGCCCCAGCCCCCCCAAGGATTTGAAAGAAGGAGAGGTGGAGGAAGTGGGCGACATGGGCACCCCACCAGGTGAGTGTCTGACACCCCAGCTTCAGGTAAGCTATGTATGCCTGCAAGTTTCTAAATACATGTTTTTTTATCAATTTTAGGTGATGTGCTGGTTGTGGAAGGGGAAGCGGCCAAACCTTTTCCCACCGACAGCGCCCCCCCCCCCCCGAGGATGTGGAGGAAGGAGATCATCATGCAGCAGGAAATTAAGAACATGATCGATGTTTTGGGTAGAATTTAAAAGAATTTTAAATTAAATCGATCATGTTCTTCAGAGTAGAGTTCCAGAGTTGTGTGTATGTTATGTTTTAAAACATGCCTGAAAAAAAAAGGTTTTTTAAAAAAAAAAGTTTTTAAAAAACAAAAAAAAGTTTTTTTATAAAAAAAAAAAAATATTATATTGTTAAAAAAAGAAATATATATTTAAAAAAAAAAAATTATATTGTTAAAAAAATCAGACATTGTCTGGCATTGCAATGGCCCCCCTACCCGTAAAATAAGTAACATATTTCTCCCTAACTTCACGGGCGCTTTGGGGGGCCAATCCAGTATGGTCAGTATCCAAGCCCGTCAGAGGATTGTCTGTAAGTCCGGCCTCAGGCTCAACTGATGAAATATAATTTCTGGCATTTTTTCTTAAAAAATTGTGCAGGATGCAGTATGCTATATGATTAAGTTTGTATTCCACCAGATGAATTGCTGTCAGAAACAGGCGGAACCGGCTGGCCATTATCCGAAGGCATTCTCCACAACTCTTCTTGCTCTGGCCAGCCGGTAGTTAAAAACTCTCCTCTCCGGGGTGAGGGTCCTTTGGGGGAATGGTCTCATCAGGTGCTCGCCCAGACCGAAGGCTTCATCTGCAATGGAGACAAAGGGGAGTCCTTCCACGTTATCTGCATCAGGTGGCAATCCCAGGCCACCACTCTGGAGACGCTGGTAGAAATCCGTCTGGGCGAAGACTCCTCCATCCGAGATCCGGCCATTCTTCCCCACGTCCACATACAGAAATTCATATTGTGCCGACACCACCGCCATTAACACAATACTATGAAACACCTTATAATTAAAATAGTATGACCCCGAATGGGGTGGTGACACGATGTGGACGTGCTTCCCATCTATAGCCCCTCCACAGTTGGGAAAGTCCCAACGGGTGGCAAAATGGGATGCCACAGTCTGCCATTCCTGTGGCGTTGAAGGAAACTGGGGAGTGAAACAAGAAAAAAATATATAAGTACTTTTGCACATAACATTGCAAGCAGATTACACAAAAACATTCTAGCCCAACATCAGTATAACATTTATTTTAATTATTATTTAACCAGTTGCCAACCGGCCCATAGCCAAATGACGACTGCAGGGCGATTTGATAACTCTGGGAGGGCGTACAGTGACGTCCTCCCCTGGGGCGCGCACCCAAAAACATCCGTGACCGCCGGGTCCAGAGAACTTACCTTTTACCATGTGATCGCTCCGTCAAATGACGGAGCGATCACATGTAAACAAACCAGCGTCATGTCATGACGCCGGTTCCTCTCTCCCCTCTTTGTACCGATCGGTACAGTGTGAGAGGAGAGGGGGAGGGATCGGGATGGCAGCAGCGCTGTAGGCTGGATCTGTAGTGCCCACAGCGCTGCTATGTGACAATTGCAGTCACATCCAGCCATCCATCCATCCATGCTCAGCCATCCCTCCATGCTCAGCAATACCCTGCAATACTCTGCAATGCTCTGAAATACTCTGCAATGCTCTGCAATACCCCAAAATACTCCGCAATACCCCGTAATACTCTGCAATACTCTGCAATACCCTGAAATACCCTGCAATACTCTGCAATACCCTGCAATACACTGTAATACTCTGCAATACTCTGCAATACTCTGCAATACCCTGCAATACCCTGCAATACTCTGCAATACCCTGCAATACACTGCAATACTCTGCAATACTCTGCAATACCCTGCAATACCCTGCAATACTCTGCAATAATCTGCAATAATCTGCAATACCCTGCAATACCCTGCAATACTCTGCAATACCCCGCAATACCCCACAATACTCTGCAATACCCTGCAATACCCCACAATACCCTGCAATACTCTGCAATACTCTGCAATACCCCGCAATACCCCACAATACTCTGCCATACTCTGCAATACCCAACCATACTCTGCAATACCCAGCCATACTCTGCAATACCCAGCCATACTCTGCAATACTTGGATACTCGGTGATACCCAGCCATACTCTGCCATACCCAGCCATACTCAGCAATACCCAGCCATACTCTGCAATACTCAGCTATACTCAGCAATACCCAGCCATATTCTGCAATATTCGGTGATACCCAGCCATACTCTGCCATACCCAGCCATACTCAGCCATACCCAGCCATGCTCAGCCATACTCGGCCATGCTCAGCCATACTCGGCTGTACTCGGCCTCTGTATGTTGCCAGGCTGTGGAAGTCTCACACATCTGGTATTGCTGTACTCAGGAGGAGTAGGAAAATTTATTTTGGGGTGTCATTTTTGGTATGTACATGCTATGTGTTAGAAATATTGTATAAATGGACAACTTTGTGTTAAAAAAAAATGCAATACTCTGCAATACCCGCAATACCCCGCAATACTCCACAATACTCCGCAATACCCTGCAATATCCTGCAATAATCTGCAATACCCTGCAATACCCCGCAATACTCTGCAATACCCTGCGATACCCTGCAATACTCTGCAATACCCTGCAATACCCTGCAATACTCTGCAATACCCCGCAATACTCTGCAATACCCTGCAATACCCCGCAATACCCCGCAATACCCTGCAATACCCTGCAATATTCTGCCATAATCTGCAATACCCAGCCATACTCTGCAATACCCAGCCATACTCTGCAATACTTGGATACTCTGTGATACCCAGCCATACTCTGCCATACACAGCCATACTCAGCAATACCCAGCCATACTTTGCAATACTCAGCTATCCTCAGCAATACCCAGCCATACTCTGCAATATTCGGTGATACCCAGCCATGCTCACCCATACTCGGCCATGCTCAGCCATACTCGGCTGTACTCGGCCTCTGTATGTGGCCAGGCTGTGGAAGTCTCACACATGTGGTATCGCCGTACTCAGGAGGAGTAGGAGAATCTATTTTGGGGTGTCATTTTTGGTATGTACATGCTATGTGTTAGAAATATTGTATAAATGGACAACTTTGTGTTAAAAAAAAAATGTGTTTTAACCACTTCCTGCCCGCTGGCCGTCATACAACGTCCTTGACTTTGTGCGGGGATATCTGAATGATGCCTGCAGCTACAGGCATCATTCAGATATCAGCTTTTTCAACCGGCGATTCCCTACACCATAAGAATGATCATAGTGGCTGTTTCACTGCTTGATCGTTCTTACGGGAGGCGAGAGGGGACGTCCCCCCCTCCCGTCGCCCTCAGATGCTTCTACCGACTCACCGCTATGATCGAAGCCAGGATCGTATTTTTTTTGTTTTTTTTATTTCAGGCTTCCCATCCTAGAGGTGAGATGTGGGGTCTTATTGACTGTAAAGAGGACCTGTCATGCCATATTCCTATTACAAGGGATGTTTACATTCCTTATAATAGGAATAAAAGTGATCAAAAAAATTATTTGTTGGAAAAAAGCATCAAACTAAAATAAATAAAGTAAAATGAACAATAAAAAAAAATAAGCAAACACATACGTAAGTCCCGCCCACATATCAAAATGGTGTTCAAACCACACATGTGAGGTATCGCTGCGATCGGTAGAGTAAAAGCAATAATTTTGGCCCTAGACCTCCTCTGTAACTCAAAACATGTAACCAGTAAAAAATTTTAAAGCGTCGCCTATGGGGATTTTTAAGTAGCGAAGTTTGGCACCATTCCACAAGCGTGTACAATTTTGAAGAGTGACATGTTAGGTATCTATTTACTTGGCATAACTTCCTCTTTCACATTATGCAAAAACATTGGGCTAACTTTACTGTTTTGTTTTTTTTTAAAGCACAAAACTGTTTTTTTTCCCCAAAAAAACGCGTTAGAAAATTGCTGCGCAAATACTATGAGAGATAAAAAAGTTGCAACGATCTCCAAAAAAAAACATAATATTTTGGGTTTCTATGTAATTTTCTAGCAAATAAATGATGATTTTTACATGTAGGAGAGAAATGTCAGAATCGGCTTGGGTGCTCCAGAACGCCTCAAGGTGCTCCGTGCATGTTGGGCCTCTGTATGTTGCCACGCTGTGTAATGCCCCGTACACATGGTCGGACATTGATCGGACATTCCGACAAAAAAATCCTAGGATTTTTTCCGACGGATGTTGGCTCAAACTTGTTTTGCCTACACACGGTCGCACAAAGTTGTCGGAATTTCCGATCGACAACCACGCGGTCACATACACCACGTACGACGAGACTAGAAAAGGCCGGTTCAGAACCAAGCGCGGCACCCTTTGGGCTCCTTTTGCTAATCTCGTGTTAGTAAAAGTTTGGTGAGAGACGATTCGCGCTTTTTCAGACTCGTGGTTTTCAGATCGTATTTCTGCCGTTCAGTTTGTGCTTGTGGGTTTGTATCTGCTCTTCAGTGCGTGCAAGCAAGTTCCGCGTGACTTTAAGGAGTCATTGTATTCTTGTTCGTTCGTTACTGGTTTTCAGGTCACTCTTCACAGGCCTTGCTGTTCTTCAGTGCGTTCTGTTACTTCGTTCTGAGCAGCCGACCGTTTTCTAGCCATGTTTCGTATGCGTACTCCTCGTACAGTTCGTGCTGTGCGGGGGCTTGGTGTTGGGGTCCTGACCTTGACACAAGTCCAGTCCATGAACAGGGTGGAGAGGAGTTCATGGACCAAGAATTGGTTGCTTCAGCGTGACCAGTTCTCTCATATGCCTTTGCTCCGTGAGATCCGTGAGAATAATCCTGATGATTTCAGGAACTTTCTCAGGATGACGGACCCTGTGTTTCACCGTTTGTTGGCTTTGCTGACCCCTTATATCAGCAGGCAGGATACCTGCATGAGGCAAGCCATCACTCCGGAGCAGAGGTTGGTCGCTACCTTGCGGTATTTGGCCACAGGGAGAAGCCTGCAGGACCTCAAGTTCTCGACAGGCATCTCCCCCCAGGCTCTTCTTTGTGGACATTTACTGCTTGTGTTTGTTTGAGCTGACCCTGACAGAAATGTGTGGAGTCCAGAAAATGTCGTGATTGTGTAACCTTACAAAGCACTGTTGGCTGTTATTTACTAAATGCAAAGACACTTTTCACTACAAGTGCACTTGCAACTGCACTGAAACTGCACTTGTAGTGCAAAGTGGATTTGCCCTTAGGAAATTACCCCCATTTTCTCATAAAACAACAATTACATCACCCCAAAAGTGTTGTAGTGTTGAGACAATAATCCACACATTCTTGATGAACAATCTTTTTAATACCAGCACAATCACATGTGCATTTACCAAAGGTTTTTCTGACAAACCGACATGTTTGTTGTATAACAATTTTTGTGGTGTCATTATCCAAAATGAAAATGTCCATTTTATAGAAAACAGGCCTGTGTAAAACTCACAAGAAAAGACACAAATCTTGATCTTACAAAGTTCACATTTGGTAGAACTGGAAGGCAATATCAGACATGAGTATTTAGGAACTGTGTTTGATATAGCGTTCAGATGGGGGGAAATCACCCCTGGAAAAGCCAAATTTGGAAGTTGCACACAAATTTCACAATGTCAACATGTGCGACCTGCCATCACGGGGGATAAAGGGACGTGTTTTGGGGGAGAAAGCCCTTCCTCACCGCTACTTTATTATTGAGGAAGGGGTTGCACCCCCAAAACGCATCCATTGATCTCCTGTGATGGCAGATAGCACATGTTGACACACTGTGTGCATCCTCCAAATTTGGCTTTGGGAAAAATCAAAAAAACATTTCGCACATTGTAGCACACAAAAGAAGAAAGTGATTTGGAGGGGTTTTAAACTCGCCCCAAAACATCAATGATGTTTTTATATTTTGGAATAACATCATTGATGTTTTGCTTGATGATTTCCAATTGTAAATTACACCCCATGATCTCCCCGATCAGAATCTGGGCACTTTCTGATGTGAAAGGATCTTCATCCACAACCTCACGATCACCTAAAAAGAGAGGAACCCCAAAATAAATTAGGTTTAAAAAAAATGCCGCCATCCATCTCTTACCTGAGCCTGTGGTTGCAGACACTCACCTGTTGTGGTGACTAGTTCCACCACGTCTTCCTCCTCCTGCTCATCTTGTGTTGGTTTCCCCTTCTTCCAGAGGGGGGGGGCTCTGGTCTCCTCGGATGAGGGGTGTCCTCCGAGTCTTTTCTCCCCTATGTAAAACAAAAATGGTATAATTAGCACACAGATATTTAATGTCAGAACTATAAAGATGAAACATTGCTTGGAAGTGGGGTACAATGATCTATTTTAGCAGAGTTCCAAGATGTAGCTTTTTTAGTGTCCTTTGTCAAGCTGCAATACTTTACCTGTTTAGTACAAACTTCACAGATGTAGCCCCCCCTATAGTATACACTGGAGCTCCTGTGTGGCCTCCCTAATAAAAATGGTGTTCTGGGGTCCCACACTAGTGCTCCAGTGTCCAGATGTGAAAACAGCTGCTCAGTGTCCTCTCCTTACACAGAATCTAGTTTGCATTTCATTCTAGTAACAAAGCCATCTACACAACCCAATTCTTTGAAGACAAGTATAGGGCTTCAAAATGGTGGCCAAATGCATATGGGCTAAACAATGGTATTTTATCGTCCGAAATAAAAATGTGTGATCCGAACGAATAATGGGCCCATGAACATTAAAGTTGCCATTTTAAACTGTACAACAGTTCCTAAAAGCACATGAAGCAGCACGAACGTAATAAACACAAGAACAATAGGAACACAGCACAACTACTTACTTTTTTGCAGCACTCTCCGGATCTTTCTGTACTGCTCATGTTCTCGTAATTTCAGGTCCGACCACCGCTTCCTGAGCTGATCTTTCGATCGTTGTACCCCGAATTTCCGGTGCAGACTCCTGACCACTTTCGCCATGATCTTGGCCTTTCGGACATTGTGGTTGGGGTAAGGCCCATACTTTCCATCATAGTCGGCCTTCTTCAGGATGTCCACCATTTCCAACATCTCCCCAAAGGACATATTTGAGTCCTTTAATCTCCTTCTGGATCGTGACGTTTCAGGCTCCGGCCTTTCCTCCTCCTCCTCGTTGCTGTAATTAGCACGATCCTGCTGTCTATCCGCCATGTGCTCTTCCTCCACTGCGCCGAACGAAAAGGGGCGGGGAATAGAATAGAAAGAACGTCAGGGGCGGGCGGAGTTATACGCATGCGCAGTGTGTATAAATTGTAACGCGCGCGTCTTACATACGATCTGTGAGCGGAGGAAGGAGCATCGGAGACGCCGATCGTGTTAACGAAGGTAGGATCTAAACTTGTGCCTATACTGCTTCAAAATTGAAGCCTATATTGTAACAAGATTAGGGGAGTTTGGCCTGACATTAGGGTTTGTCTTGTGTTGTGTCTTGCAGAGAAAATGGATGGGTTCAACGACCACAATTTCCTGCCCCTGTTCATAGACAAGTACAGAGAGCTGCCCTGTCTGTGGCAAGTGAGACACCCCCACTATAACCATAAACAGAAGAGGCAGGCAGCGCTGGAGAAACTGCTGGAGTTGGTGACGCCGGTGGTCCCCACAGCAACCATCCCCTATTTAAAAGCTAAAATTGGTGGCCTGAGGAGCACATATCTTAGGGAGCGCAAGAAGGTCACAGATTCCCAGAGGTCCGGAGCTGCAGCAGATGACGTTTATGTCCCCAGGCTGTGGTACTATGAGAGACTACGATTTCTGTCAGACCACACTGAAGTCAGGGAATCCCTCTCTACTCTTCCTTCCACTCTTCCTTCCATCCCAGCTGAGGCTTCCGATGTCCAACCTGGGCCTTCCAGCCAGGAAGAAGTGGAGGAGCCCAGCTGGAGTCAGGTATAGCATTGTTCTACAGATTTCTGGGCAATAAATAAATGATGTTTACTAGATGTTATTATTGATCATTAATTGCTGATTAAAAAAAGTGTTTTACATATCAATAGACAGTAGTGGGCACCCAAAATTGGAACAAGAATGAAAAATGCTGGGCTCAGAATGATAGTCTGTTATATTTGTTAACATTCAATTTGCAGCAGTCAGGAGGTGAAAATTGTGTGTGATTGATGTAAAAAATTTTAAAACTATGTCCCTTTTTCATACACAGGAAGACCTCAGCCAGGAGGAGGTTGTGGAATGTGGCAGTCAGGAGAAGGCGGGGATTAGTGGCAGCCAGGAGGAGGCGGGGCTAAGTGTCAGCCAAGAGAAGCCTGGGACCAGTCGCAGCCTGACTGAGTCTCAGGTTTCTCCCCTCTGCCTGCCATACAAAAGGGCCAGGAAGATGACTCCCAGTCCTGTGCAGGATTCAGCATACAGGCTGATCCAGGAGGCTTCGGTGTCCCTCAGAGCCTTCCCCAGTCCTGAAGAGGCCTTTGCCTGCATGGCTGCCACCAAATTGCAGGGCATGCAGGAGGGCCAACGCAAGATCTCTGAGGACCTGATTTATAAAGTCCTTCGTAAGGGGGAGAGTGGGGAACTGACACACAAGACGGATGTCATGGAGAGGGACGATCCTCCTCCTCCTCCTCCTCCTGCTGCCACAACTCCACCACCAGAGCCACCACGTGGAAGGAGGCGTGGAAAGAAGACCAGAGAGTGATGACCCTGGGTTCAGTCTGGTCTGACAGAAGATGCAGTCTCTCGTATGACCACAGCCTGGAGACACAGATGTCATCTGCTGCTTTCCGGATCTCTGGAACTTCTGGACCAGACTGCCCTCCCTTAGATATGAACTCCTCAGGCCACCAATGTTGCTTTTAAATAATTGATGTGTGCCCTGGGGGTCCAAGGCTTCGCCAATTTCTGCAGTTTCTCCCGTGTTGCCTCCCTCTTTGTTTATAGTTGTGACCCCTTAATAAAATATTTTTAGATAAATTCTACTCTCCTGTGTGTGTTTTCATCCAAAAAGGACAGTTTGTTGGTGACGATTCAGGTACATTTCTAACATAAAATGTGAAATTAACAAGGGACAACAACACCAAACAATCTCCTACAGATTAAATAGAACAACATATCAATGGTGTTGTGGGAACTTGTCACAAAAAACACACAAACATTTTCGGGAGTACAAATCAAAATCACCAAAAAAAAATATGTTGTCAGATGTGAGAAATCAAAATATATTGAGGGAATCCCGAGAAATAGTAACAAAATAAGTTTGTGAGAAGTGTGTGTGAATATGAGCAGCAAAACTACTTAATTCTTGTCACATTATAAAGAAGAAGAGATTGCGCTGTATTAAACCATTTTGAACATTGCAGCGTGACGAAAGTGCTGTATCCATTACGAACGCTAAGTTTACCAGAACGAGCTGTCCCATGTCGGAATTTCTTCTGAGCATGCGTGGCACTTTGTGCGTCGGAACAGGCCACACACGGTCGGAATTGACGCGATCGGATTTTGTTGTCGGAAAATTTTATCTCCTGCTGTCCAACTTTGTGTGTCGGAAAATCCGATGGAAAATGTCCGATGGAGCCCACACACGGTCGGATTTTCCGACAACACGCTCCGATCGGACATTTTCCGTCGGAAAATCCGACCGTGTGTACGGGGCATTAGTCTCACACATGTGGTATCGCCATACTTGGGAGTAATAGCAGAATGTGTTTTGGGGTGTAATTTGTGGTATGCATATGCTGTGTGTGAAAAATAACCTGCTAATATGACAATTTTGTGAAAAAAAAAGAAAAAAAAATCTTGATTTTGCAAAGAATTGTCGGAAAAAAATGACAACTTCAAAAAACTCATCATGCATCTTTCTAAATACCTTGGGTATTTACCTTGGTTAAAAATGCCTTCTTTCCAAAAAGGGGTCATTTGGGGGGTATTTGTACTTTTCTGGCATGTTAGGGTCTCAAGAATTTAGATAGGCCATCAGTACTTCAGGTGTGATCAATTTTCAGATATTGGCACCATAGATTTTGGACTCTATAACTTTCACAAAGACCAAATAATATACACCGATTTGGGTTATTTTTACCAAATATATGTAGCGGTATAAATTTTGACCAAAATATTTGAAGAAAGATTACTAATTTGCAAAATTTTATAACAGAAACGAAGAAAAATGCATTTTTTAACAGAATTTTCGGTCTTTTTTCTTTTATAGCACAAAAAATAAAGAACCCATTGGTGATTAAATACCACCAAAAGAAAGCTCTATTTGTGTGAAAAAAGGACGAAAATTTCATATAGGTACAGTGTTGCATGACTTAGTAATTGTCATTCAAAATGTGAGAGCACTGAAAGCTGAAAATTGGTCTGGTTATTATATGGTTATTATTATTTAAGGGGGGGGGGGCTTATAAATTAATTGAAGGACTCACATACCATTTGGACACATTTTAAGGGAGGGGGGCTAATAAATTGATTGAAGGACACACAGACCATTTGGACACATTTTTAGGGGGGGCTTGTGAATTAATTGAAGGACACAGACCATTTGGACACATTTTAAGGGGGGGCTTATAAATTAATTGAAGGGCACACAGACCATTTGGGCACATTTTAAGGGGGGCTTGTGAATTAATTGAAGGACACACAGACCATTTGGACACATTTTAAGGGGGGGGCTTATAAATTAATTGAAGGACACACAGACCATTTGGACACATTTTAAGGGGGGGCTTATAAATTAATATAAGGACACACAGACCATTTGGAAACATTTTAAGGGGGGGTTTAGGGTAAAGCACTACAATGGAGATGACAAAATACATTGTTAAGTGACTAGACTAGGTGGATATGGGCCCAGCATAGCATGCTGGGGAGGTTAGTGAAGGCAAATATGCATAAAGGACAAAAAAGGAGCATTAAAAGATTGCAGCATGCATGAGGACAAAGGGGACATTCACAGCATATTGCAATCATGGTAATTAGGGATTGAGGAAAGAAATACAATACATTAGCAAACATTAAATAAAATGTGATGTTAAAGGAAAAATCTTACCTTAATATAGTTCTTCTTCAGGACCTGAATTATAGCAGAACAGGTCTCTGGGATAATGATCCCCAGAGCCTGGGGGGAGATGCCTGTTGAGAACTTAAGGTCCTGCAGGCTTCTCCCTGTTGCCAAGTACCGCAACGTGGCAACTAGCCTCTGCTCCGGAGTGATGGCTTGCCTCATGCAGGTATCCTGCCTGCTGATATAAGGGGTCAGCAAAGTCAACAAACGGTGAAAAACAAGGTCCGTCATCCTGAAAAAGTTCCTGAAATCATCAGGATTATTCTCACAGATCTCACGAAGCAAAGGCATGTGAGAAAATTGGTCACGCTGGAGCAACCAATTCTTGGTCCATGAACTCCTCCCCACCCTGTTCATGGACTGGACTTGGGTCGAATAATTAACTACAACACCAAGCCCAAGCACAGCATGAACTCTACGACGAGTACATACACGCAACATGGCTTCAAATCGGTCGGCTGGTCAGAACGAACTTAAACAGAACTCACTGAAGAACAACAAGGCCTATGAAGAGCGAGCTGAAAATCAGCAATGAGCGGACAAGAACACACTGAATAAACAAATGAGAACTGAATACATGCACTGAAAAGCAGATACAAACCTCACAAGCACAAACTGAACAACAGTTAAACGATCTGAAAAAACACGAGTCTGAAAAGCACGAATCGTCTCTCACCAAACTTCTACTAACACGAGATAAACACGAAAATAGCAGAAGGGGCCCAAAGGGAGGCGCACTTGCAATTGAACTTCTGTTTTACCTGAGGTGGGATCTGGATTTGCACTTACATTAAACATGCCTCTCCCCAGAGCCTCCTCTCTCTTTCTCTCTTTTCCTCCTCTGGTGTCTTTTTCACATACCTGAATTATTATTTTTATTTTATTTTTTGTATCTAATGTTTTTTGTATTTCATGGTGTGTTTTAATCATGTATATGTGCATGAGTGCATGCATGAGTGTGTGCACACATGCACTTATTATCACTCTAAGGTGTGTGACAAATAGTGGCATACATATGGATCACTCAATATGCAGTATAGCTGATTCCCCTTTTTTTGGATAATTGCCTGTAGTCAATTAAGACAATTAATGGGTGGAGCCAGTGATCCTTGGAGCTACTATTTATTTTCAAAGTTTCATGTCTGTAATGTGGTTATGACTAAGGCCTTATAGGCTGAAACGCGTCAACTGTTCTTATTTACGTTTGGTCACTGTGGCTTGTCAATAAATATTATGGTTCTTAAGAGCAATCACCATAGTGCGGATCATCTTTTCCTCATTTACCTACTCAGCCAGCGACTGTGGATCGAGCACCTGGGATCTCTGCTTTCTATGTGATGTATGGGTAGTAGCACTAACTTTTTTGTTTATATTCTGGACTTTATTCGTTTGTTAGTGCTCCCTGTGAAATCAAGATTGCTATTCATAGCCTGACAGCTTGATTCCTATTGTTGCCACAGTGACAAACTGCATGATATGGAACTTCATTCGAGTGAGACAACCAGGGACAATGTGGTCCCACAGACACGCAGAGATCGTGTCAATACCGTTTTTCAAGGGATCCCTCACAGGTCCTGGACAACACAGCCTGTGAAGTGGAATTCAACAAATTACTCCGTCATATGAAATCAGAGGTCACCCTGTGGTGGGATCTCACCAGTTTAAATCAGTATCTGGGTGAACAAATGATTCCACGGGGGTTACGTATTAAGAAGATCCCCATTATCTATCCTGGGAGTTTTGTACAGGAATGGAATGCTATCTTGTCTAACTGCTCATTTGAACTGATGAGACTAATTGTCCGGTGTGAACAGGAGTGTTTGGACAAAATCAACTCAATCATCAAAGACCAAAAAGAAGCAGTAAATAAGTTTGCACATTTACCCACATTCACAGATTCAGAGAATAAACTGCAATGGACGAACGAGGAATTAGAAACACAGATTACACAGATCAAAAGGACTAAATACCTCTGTGATGTGGATGATTACCAGAGCAATACAGTTTATGAGTGGGGAAGGAGGAGTAGAAGCTTCAGCTATACACCACGATCTATTCTCAGGAGAAAACACAGATCTGCTAGTATAATTAAGAAAGTGGGCTGCAGCTCACCGGAAGCATCGGATTCCTTATTTGAAGTCTCAGATACAGCTGAGGGGGATGGTTTGTCTCTGTCTGACACTACTGCAGTTCTGAGAACATCTACTCCCCAAATCTCTTCAGACAGGGTTTTTTCCGGTGGAAGTGTTAACCCCGAGGGGTCAAAAAACGCCATGTCTGCAACATACTACCAGCAGCCGAAGTAAAAACAAACAACCAGAAAACAGGACACTGCAAGAAAAGGCAAAGGCGAGGGGGAAAAGACGGAGATCGGCGATATCCACAGAGAAAAAAGAAATAAATAGTGAATTATCAACCATTACCTCAGTAGTTAATTTAACGGATGAGGTTTTGACTGATTCTGAATTATCTCTGTTGTCACGGGGTCTATCTTTTTAACTCACCTATCACTTTGATATTTTTAATACCATTTTGGACACCAACAGGTTTGTCAGGAACCTCTTACTGCGGAAACATTTTCAACAGGGAATTGACGAACAGGTGGATGACCCACTGACATCAGAGATGGTGAGTGAATCTGACCAAAACCAATCAATTGCAGAACAAGATGTTTGCCCGCATGTTTCTTTTATGTTTCAGGATTTATCTGCATCATTAACTTTAGAACAGCTGTATTCAGAATTGCATATGGGCTCCTATGGAGCTTCATGCAGTACATCACAATATGGGGATAAGTTTTTTTACCCTGTAAATGCAAGAAACTCTACTATAGACACTTTTCAGGATGTAATAGAGGGGGGATTGATACAACTGAAACAACATAGCTCAACATCTAGAAAGACTAATATCTCAAAGCAAGAGAAAGAGGCTCTACAGCAATTAAAAGACAATAAAGGGTTAGTGATAAAGGAAGCAGATAAGGGAGGAGCAGTGGTGGTGATGACTAGGGAACAATATAGATCTGAAGCCATTAGACAGCTCAGTGACAGTGACACATATCTACCCCTGTCTAACAACCCCACTACTGTTTTTCAATCAACTCTTTTGAAACATTTACAGTTGGGCTTTAGTATGAGAGTTCTCTCATCCAAAACTGCTGAGTATCTCTATGTGGATAAACCTGTGGTGCCGGTATTCCATCATCTCCCTAAGATTCATAAACTTGATTGTCCCATCCAGGGACGACCAATTGTGGCTGGAATTGGCTCTTTATTTGAGCGTTTGGGAGAATGGGTAGACCGGCACCTACAGCCTTTGGTATACAGATTGCCCGGCTACATCAGAGATACGAGCACAGTCCTATCCCATATCACATCTGTTAAATGGATATCCACCTATGTGTGGGCCACATTAGACGTCAGGGCACTTCTTTTCGTTGATCCCCCACAGCGCTGGATTGTAGGCCATCCAATATCATCTTCAACGCTACAGCTCCTACTCTCAGGAGCTACAGGAGTTTATTCTGTTAAGTGTTGAGATTTTATTAAAGCATAATTATTTTTTATTTGATTTCGCATATTATGTCCAGCGCTGCGGGGCATCGATGGGTGCTAGATTCTCACCGTCCATGGCGAACCTCTATATGGGTTGGTGGGAGGAACAAGTTTTGTTCTCTCCCAGCAACCCTTTTGCTAAGCAGATTGTTTGGTATGGTCATTTCATTGATGACCTTGTGATGGTGTGGGATGGTGACATTATGGGATTGCATGAATTTTTGAAATTTCTGAATGATAATCAGTTAAATCTACATTTTTCAATTGAGCATGATGTTTCCAGTATCAACTTTTTAGACATCACCCTAAAGGGTGATCCAACCACAGGTGATGTTTCAACATGCACCTATAGGAAACCTTGGTCTGGTAACACTACGCTTTTTGCAACCAGTTGTCATCCATCCCACACCATCAATGCCATCCCTTATGGGGAGTTTATTTGAGCTAAACGTAACTGTTCAACAAACTCAACCTTTGAACTAGAATGTAAGGTCATCCATCAGCACTTATTGGACCGAAGTTATAATGAATCTGTTATACACCAAGGATTAGAAAGGGTTTTGATGATGGACAGAGAGGAATTACTGTCAGATAAGCCTAAAACTGAGAGAGAGAGCATAAAAATAAAAACAATAACAAACCTCATCAATCTTACAACTCTAGGAATAGAAAAACGGGTAAACCTATTATATTTGTAACCACATTTTCCCAAGAATATAATCAAATAGTCAGAATAATAAAAAAGAATCTGCCAATAATACATACGGATAAAGATTTAAATGAAATTCTGCAGGTTGCCTTTTTTCTAGCCGACGTGCGCCCACACTGGGGACTGCACTATCACCTAGTCTATTTTCATCCAAACAATGCCAACCCACCTGGCTCTCCAATCCTGGAAGTTACCCTTGTAATATAAAAACCTGTAGGTACTGTAACTTGTGTGATCTGGGTAAAACATTTGTTGCCGCAGCTACAGGTGAAGAGTTTACTATTCAGCAATACATCAACTGTGGCACAAACTATGTAATTTACCTGATCACCTGTATTTCATGCAGCCTCCAATATGTAGGCTGTACCACACGTCCTTTGAGAGCCCGTATAGGGGAACATTACTGTGACACAATTAACCCAAATGCTAGAAATATTTTGAATGCAACATGTCACTTTAGGGAATGTCACCAGGGCGATCTCTCCTCTTTCCGCTTTAGAGGAATAGAACAGTTGTCTCACTCACCCAGAGGAGGTGACAGGGAGAGAAGGCTACTGGGGAGAGAAGCATGGTGGATTTTTAGATTAAAAACTAGATCGCTACAGGGGTTAAACCTGAGGTGGGATCTGGATTTGCACTTACATTAAACATGCCTCTCCCCAGAGCCTCCTCTCTCTTTCTCTCGTTTCCTCCTCTGGTGTCTTTTTCACATACCTGAATTATTATTTTATGTTATTTATTATTTTTTGTATCTAATGTTTTTTGTATTTCATGGTGTGTTTTAATCATGCATATGTGCATGAGTGCATACAGGAGTGTGTGCACACATGCACTTATTATCACTCTAAGGTGTGTGACAAATAGTGGCATACATATGGATCACTCAATATGCAGTATAGCTGATTCCCCTTTTTTGGATAATTGCCTGTAGTCAATTAAGACAATTAATGGGTGGAGCCAGTGATCCTTGGAGCTACTATTTATTTTCAAAGTTTCATGTCTGTAATGTGGTTATGACTAAGGCCTTATAGGCTGAAACGCGTCAACTGTTCTTATTTGCGTTTGGTCACTGTGGCTTGTCAATAAATATTATACTTCTTAAGAGCAATCACCGGAGTGTGGATCATATTTTCCTCATCTGTTTTATAGTCTCGTCAAACCTGGTGTACGTCACCTCGTTCTAGACGGTCGGACTTTAGTGTGATCGTGTGTAGGCAAGTCCGTTTCAGCGGAACTCCGTCAAAAAGTCCTTCGGACTTTCCTCGGACTCAAGTCCGCTCGTGTGTACACGGCATAACACTTATAGAAAACTAGACACATGCCCAGTTTTTAAGGTACAAAAAAGAATTAAGGATATTTTGACCACTGCATTAAAAAACAAAATCATGGTGGTTGGACAAAGGGATGTATCGTATTGGGCACTACTTTTCCACTTCTGGTCTGATCTCCTTGAAACACTGTGTGGAAAAATTAGAAATGCCAGACTCAGAAAAATTTAGATATTACCAGATCTCACATTTTCTACACTCTATATGGAAGAACAAACCCACTCCTCCAGAATTCTCAGTATGAGCGATGGTGTGGCCAAGCAGTGGAGCAGAAGGGGGGAATCTCCATTATTTATATGTCTCTCTCAGAACCCACATCCAAACTTCTATACATGGATGCATGGGAAAGAGAACTGGGCGAAACCTGGGACCTGGAGGAATGGCAAAAAATGGGATTGAGAGCTTCTCAAGGCATTGTGAATATTTCTCTGATTGAAGCAAACCCTCTTACGAGATGGTACCTGGTACCATCCAGATTAGCAATGATGTTTCCTTCCTCATCACTGTTATGCTTTAGAGATTGTCAAGCTCAGGGTTCCATTATCCACATATGGTGGGAATGTCCGAGAATCAGAGGTTTTTCAAACAAGTTGTTTAATCTGATTAGGAGAATCACAGACCTCTCCATCCCGAAATCCCCCCAAATAGCTCTAATTAATGGCCACATTCCCAAGATACCTAAACATTCTGGTAAACTGATTTCATTCATGCTATTGGGAGCAAAAATTGCTATTGCCAGAGCCTGGAAACAACCAACGGTCTCTCTCTCGGCCGCCAAGAGGAAGATCTCTTGGATCATGTCCTAAGAAAAATTGGTCAGTCCATTAACGGACTCACCAAAATAATTTGAGGTTACATGGGAACCCTGGGTCAGGCACGTAGGAATATCCCTTATTCCTGGAGTCAGCGCTTAACGGATAAGCTCTCTACCATCGAGTACTGGCAACCCCCCCCCACACCCTCTATCTCTTATCGCTTCCCTCTCCCTCCTCTTTCTCCTTTTTCCTCTACCTTTATTTTTTAGCTTAAGTTAGTCTATGTCTGTGCTCCAGAACTCATTTTATAGAGTACACGTACTTTACAACTCCGCATTCTCAGGTACTCTCAAACAATAGTCTCAGGTCCTCCAAATGTATCCTGCTGCTCACTGGTTGGCAATTGTAACGAACAGGAGACTCACATAGAGACGCTCTCGCCCCTTGGGATTTGGCTGTTATTCCTGGGAGGTGAGACATGTCCTGGTCTCGAAAGAGCACATTGATAGAAATCTAGATTTAGTCAGTGCTTGACACAGTCTGTCCCCCATTGGAGTGTCAGGCCTGACAACAGAACTAAGTGCACTCATTTTATGTCCTCTTGACACAAGCTGATTCTCAGGATGATCTCGTGACAATCTGTTGTATAAGTTACATTTTATATGTTGTATATTTCTACTTTTCTTAAGCTCGGCTTCAAAGAGAATTGATTGCCTTAATCTGTACTGTACTGCTTTTCAATAAATACTTTTTAAAATAAAAAAACAAAAAAACAAACAAAAAAAACAAAAACAAAATCATATATAATGAAACTGTAGATTTCTTAATATCTGAACATCCTATTACATCGGTGATATACGTTTTACCAAAGATACATAAGGATCCTGTCTATCCCATTGTATCTGGGTTGGAATCAGTCACAGCTCCTTTAGCACAGTATTTTGATAAATGTTTAACACCGCTATTGTTGAACACAAGATCATACAGTATCTCACAAAAATGAGTACACCCCTCACATTTTTGTAAATATTTTATTCTATCTTTTCATGTGACAACACTGAAGAAATTACACTTTGCTACAATGTAAAGTAGTGAGTGTACAGCTTGTATAACAGTGTATATTTGCTGTCCCCTCAAAATAACTCAACACACAGCCATTAATGTCTAAACCACTGGCAACAAAAGTGAGTACACCCCTAAGTAAAAATGTCCAAATTGGGCCCAAAGTGTCAATATTTTGTGTGGCCACCATTATTTTCTAGAACTGCCTTTAACCCTCTTGGACATGGAGTTCACCAGAGCTTCACAGGTTGCCACTGGAGTCCTCTTCCACTCCTCCATGACGACATCACAGAGCTGGTGGATGTTAGAGACCTTGCGCTGCTCCACCTTCCATTTGAGGATGCTCCACAGATACTCAATAGGGTTTAGGTCTGGAGACATGCTTGGCCAGTCCATCACCTTTACCCTCTGCTTCTTTAGCAAGGCAGTGGTCATCTGGGAGGTGTATTTGGGGTCGTTATCATGTTGGAATACTGCCCTGCAGCCCAGTCTCCAAAGGGAGGGGATCATGCTCTGCTTCAGTATGTCACAGTACATGTTGGCATTCATGGTTCCCTCAATAAACTGGAGCTCCCCAGTGCCAGCAGCACTCATGCAGCCCCAGACCATGACACTCCCACCACCATGCTTGACTGTAGGCAAGACACACATGTCTTTGTACTCCTCACCTGGTTGCCATGGCACACACGCTTGACACCATCTGAACCAAATAAGTTTATCTTGGTCTCTTGGTCTCCATGTCCTTAGTTTGCTTGTCTTTAGGATACTGTTTGCGGGTTTTCTTGTGCATCATCTTTAAAAGAGGCTTCCTTCTGGGACGACAGCCATGCAGACCAATTTGATGAAGTGTGTGGCGTATGGTCTGAGCACTGACAGGCTGACCCCACACCCCTTCAACCTCTGCAGCAATGCTGGCAGCACTCATATGCCTAATTCCCAAAGACAACTTCTGGATATGACTCTGAGCACGTCTACTCAACTTCTTTGGTCGACCATGGCGAGGCCAGTTCTGAGTGGAACCTGTCCTGTTAAACCGCTGCATGGTCTTGGCCACCATGCTGCAGCTCAGTTTCAGAGTCTTGGCAATCTTCTTATAGCCTAGGCCATCTTTATGTAGAGCAAAAATTCTTTTTTTCAGATCCTCAGAGAGTTCTTTGCTATGAGGTGCCATGATGAGCTTCCAGTGACCAGTATGAGAGAGTGAGAGCGATAACACCAAATTTAACATACCTGCTCCCCATTCACACCGGAGACCTTGTAACACTAACAAGTCACATGACACCAGGAAGGGATAATGGCTAATTGGGCCCAATTTGGACATTTTCACTTAGGGGTGTACTCACTTTTGTTGCCAGCGGTTTAGACATTAATGGCTGTGTGTTGAGTTATTTTGAGGGGACAGCAAATTTACACTGTTATACAAGCTGTACACTCACTACTTTACATTGTAGCAAAGTGTCATTTCTTCAGTGTTGTCACATGAAAAGATATAATAAAATATTTACAAAAATGTGAGGGGTGTACTCACTTTTGTGAGATACTGTATATAAAAGACACTTCTGATTTCTTATTTAAAATCCATTCTGGTATCATGGGACGTCTCTAGTCTTTATACAATAATTCCACATGAACTTGGGATAGAAGCTTGTCGGCGGCTTCTGATTCAGTTCGGTATATATAAAACATAGCATATTGAGTTTTTATTGGATTTACTCAAAATTTTACTTGAGGAGAACTATTTCCTTTTGAAAGATACCCATTATTTACAACTGAAAGGTGCATCGATGGGTTCTAATTTCTCACCCCCATACGAAAATTCATTCATTAATATGATAGAAACATTGTATATATTTGTTAATGATATGTTCCTTAAAGCGGAGTTCCACACAAAAATGGAACTTCCGCTTTTCGGAACCCTCCCCCCCTCCGGTGTCACATTTGGCACCTTTCAGGGGGGAGGGGGGTGCAGATACCTGTCAAAGACAGGTATTTGCATCCACTTCCGGCATAGACTCCCACGGGAGTCTATGCCTCTTCCTGTCCCTCCGCGCTGTCTCCTGGGAAACACACAGGTCCCAGGAGATCGCGGGGACCAGTTACGATGCGCAGCGCGACTCGCGCATGCGCAGTAGGGAACCGGGAAGTGAAGCCGCAACGCTTCACTTCCTGATTCCCTCACGTAGGATGGCGGCGGCAGCTGCCAAGAATCGAGCGGGTTATCGGCGTCGGCTGTCGACATCGCTGGACCCTGGGACAGGTAAGTGGCCATTTATTAAAAGTCAGCAGCTGCAGTATTTGTAGCTGCTGGCTTTTAATATTTTTTTTTTTGGTGGATTTAGGTGGACTCTCTCTTTAAACACTGCCAGGGATGGTATAGATTTGTGGACGATATTTTTGCTGTATGGGATGGCGACATGGATACCCTTTTCTTATTTGATAAATATATTAACCATCTTGTTCCCAATCTCAAATTTAATATTGAAATAGGTACTACTCAAATCTCGTTTCTCAATACCACATTAAAACTTGAAAACATGACAATTACAAGTGATCTTTATGTGAAAACTACTGATCGCAATCAACTATTGCATTCCAATAGTTTTCATCCCCCCCAATGTCTTTGCCTCCATCCCAAGGAGTCAGCTGATGAGGGTTCACCGGATAGTTGGTGATCCGCTGTGCTGTAGTCAGGGGCTTGATGAGATGGAGACGAACTTGATTGATAGAAAATATCCTGAAGACTTGGTTAAAAAGGAACGGTCCAGTATGGATAGTAGCAGGACCCCCAAAAAATTGATCAAATAAATTTGTTTTATTATGCAATATCATCCTTTTTCACATAGAATTTCTAAAATAATTAACAAACATTGGAACCTACTCAGAACCAGTTATCCTACGGTTCAAGAGTTCTGGTGTCCTCCTATGTCATCTTACAGGAAGGGTAGAACAATACTACGCGATCGATTAATTAGATCTGATCAACTTTCATCCACAACACCAAAAAATCTAGATTCATATCCCTGTCTATCATGCATTCAATGTAACTTCATGATCAAGGGTACATTTTTCACACACCCCCATAAAGGTTTCAATATTCCTATTAGAGGACACTATACAAAATAGCTTTCAAAAAAGGCCAGAAAGACTTCAGCTCTCAGAAACTCAGCACTAATGCAAATGGAAAGCAGCGCTATTGCCGGCAATAATGCCTGTCAGATCACATATGCTGGAATAGTGGTCAATGGGGCTCGAACCTGCAAAATCCAAAGTTCTCACTGAAGGCTTATATGCAAGTTCTTTGCCATAAAAAGTGTTTGGAGACCCGGGTCCTGCCCCAGGGGACATGTATCAATGCAAAAAAAAGTTTTAAAAACGGCAGTTTTTTCGGGAGCAGTGATTTTAATAATGCTTAGAGTGAAACAATAAAAGTGTAATATTCCTTTAAATTTAGTACCTGGGGGGTGTCTATAGTATGCCTGTAAAGTGGCGCATGTTTCCCGTGTTTAGAACAGTCTGACAGCAAAATGACATTTCAAAGGAAAAAAAAGTTATTTAAAAGTGCTAGCGCTAGTGCCGGCTATTAATTAATTGTCGGTCCCGACAATACACATAAAAGTTCATTGATAAAAACGGCCTGGGATCCCCCACAGTGCATTACCAGGCCCTTTTGGTCTGGTATGAATATTAAGGGGAACCCCGAACCAAAATTAAAAAAAACAAAAGGGCGTGGGGGTCCCCCCAAATTCCATACCAAGCCCTTCAGGTCTGGTGTGGATATTAAGGGGAACCCCGTGCCAAAATAAAAAAAATGGCATGGGGGTCCCCCTAAAAATCCATACCAGACCCTTATCCGAGCATGCAACCTGGCAGGCCGCAGGAAAAGAGGGGGGTGAGAGAGCGCCCCCCCTCCTGAACCCTACCAGGCCACATGTCCTCAACATGGGGAGGATGTCCCCATGTTTATGGGGACAAGGGCCTCATCCCCACAACCCTTGCCCGGTGGTTGTGGGGGTCTGCGGGCGGGGGGCTTATCGGAATCTGGAAGCCCCCTTTACCAAGGGGACCCCCAGATCCCGGCCCTCCTGTGTGAAATGGTAACGGGTACATTGTACTCCTACCATTTCACAAAAAAGTGTCAAAAATTGTAAAAAACACACAGACACAGCATTGGACAAGTTCTTTATTAAAAAAAAAGAAAAAAAAATTCCAGCGATGTAATCCTTCCTCATCCCGGGATACGGAGAAAGACGCCGCCACGACACGGTGCACACTACATTCTGCCCTGAGTCCAGGTTCAAGCCCCACCATCCAAGTGGACATAGAGTTAGAATAAAAATATGCCGAGCGAAGCGAGGCTGCGATGGGCCCTGTTACAGGTGCCGTGTACAGCTGACTCACAGCTGTTCAGCTTCGGCTATTTTCGGCGGCTCGTACTGCGCAAGTGCTGCACCTGTGCAGTACAGGGGAGTCCTTATCTGCCGGGGGAAACTTTCTCGTCAGAACACCGGCACTAGCGCTAACACTTTTAAATTACTTTTTTCTTCCTTGAGAAATGTCATTTTGCTGTCAGACTGTTCTAAACACTGGAAACACACGCCACTTTACAGGCATACTATAGACACCTCCCAGGTATGAAATTTAAAGGAATATTACACTTTTATTATTTCACTTTAAGCATTATTAAAATCACTGCTCCCAAAAAAACAGCCGTTTTTAAAACTTTTTTTGCATTGATACATGTCCCCTGGGGCAGGACCCGGGTCCCCAAACACTTTTTATGACAATAACTTGCATATTAACCTTTAAAATTAGCACTTTTGATTATTCATGTTCATGTCCCATAGACTTTAACGGTGTTTGCACAAATTTTTTGTCCGTTCGCATGTTCTGCTGTGAAGCGAACAGGGGGGTGTTCGGCCCATCCCTAGTTATCATTGATTGATTGATTGATTATCATGATTGGGGTACAACTTGTCAAGCAACTCGGAGTTCCAAAGTCGCCCAACTGTGAAACAAATCATATATATTTTAATAGAAAGGAGCTCTCATTTATACTTGCATTTACATCAGCAGAACAAATGCAGGAAGTGATGTGTGCACATGGGCCAGAAGCAAATGTGTGGGGATGCCAAACAAATCAATGAACCCCACCCACACCAAATCTACCTACTACATCCACCACCACATTGATTAAGCACAAGTACAAATCATACCATTATCCAGAAAATTTATACAAATGCTGAATGTCAACCAATTCAATCTAAAATTTACATACTATTGTCATGCCGATACTGTCAATTTTCTGGATCTTAAGATCTACAGGGACGTTAACAACACCCTATCTACAAATTTATTTAGGAAAGCCACAGCAGGAAGCACACTGCTACATGCCACAAGAGCACATCCTCCCCCCCTCATTAGAAGCATACCGTATGCACAGTATCTTCGTCTTCGCCGAAACTGTACAAAAATGACGGATTTTCAACACCAGTCCAACCTACTCAGGTTACGACTCCTGGCTAGAGGCTACAGTCGGTCCCTCCTACGCAAGGCCTTTAATAAGGCCAAGGGCAAATCACAGACTGACCTTCTGTATGTGAAAAAAACCCAACCACAAAAATCCACGGTTAGTTTGATTACCCAATTTTATTCCCATCATCATGACATTAACAATATTCTGAAAAAACACTGGCATTTCTTGACAGAAGACCCTATTTTAAAGAAATATGTTAACATACACCCTGAAATAGTCTATAGATGGGCAACTTCTCTGAAGGACAGACTAGTATCTAGTCAGTATAAAACCTACGACCCTACTGCCCCACAGCTATCAAGGGGCACAGCACCCTGTGGCAGCTGTTCCTTCTGTCCGTGGATATCTTCTGAATATCCTATTTCACTGCCTAATGGCGAAATCTACCATCCAAAATTTGCAGCTACATGCTACACCCAAGGGGTAGTCTACTTGATGAAGTGCACCTTTGGGGTTTTCTATGTGGGGAAGACGGCCAGACAGTTGAGGCAAAGAATCAATGACCATATTTACTACTCAGGGAACGGGAAGATGCTCACTCCGGTGAGCAGACATCTCGACTTATACCATCGTTTCAACACGTCTTCTATTTCTTTTGCTGTTCTGGCCGTCGTCCCCCAAAACCCCAGAGGTGGTGAATGGGACAAATTCATATTACAAAAAGAGACCCTATGGATTGAGCGTTTAAACGCCACTAGGGCACCGGGTTTGAATGAATCCCATTCATACAGACCCGTCCTGTGAGCCTATGTTTGTGGCCCACGCAAAGCCCCTCTAGCACGCAGTAGCCTTGCCATAAGAAATGTTTATGAAATGAAAATATTTGTTGATGACATGATATGACACATTATATTTTAATTAATTTTTTTCAAACTTCCAGATCGATGTACTCATATGTTCTCCCCCCTTTGAAATGTTATAAGTTACTGATATTGCTTATTTGTGTCTACTGTCCCCGTATGGGATGTCACAACCATATAATAATGTTATAAGCTATATGTTTATTGTATATACTTTTTTGTCTCCTTTCCCTGCCAGGTTGATGTCTCAGGGACTTTCCCTTAGTGTTGGTCTCCTCCTGTTTTGCATGGTCCTTGCCTCGATGAGTTCCGCTGCTCAGCGCCGCACATCCGATCCGACTTCTTGACTCCCTTCCCCTAACCTCCGCCTTTGCTGCTTGCGTACTCGCCTGGCCCCGTCCCCCCTCGCGCCACCCCTCGGCGCATGCGCGGAATCCTCCCAACGCTGCCTCGTTCCTACGTGAGGGCGACGTGGTGCGGCGCATGCGCGGTAGCCCGCAGCGGGGCCGGAACACGCTACGCTCTTCAGAGCCGCTTGTTTCTGGCCGGAGTCACCATATATAGGGACGCATTGGTGTCTATCTTTATGCGGTCACAGCACCGGTCTCTGTTAGATCGGATGGTGCATCTCTGTGCTTCCTCTCAACTATTTTAGGGTAAGGTTATGTTACTCTTATTTATACTCTCGGATTTACAAGCAAAGCACTTTCATGTATGCAGCCTTTTTTGACTGCAACACTTGGCAACATCAACGTGATTGTTTATTCCCCCTTTTCTTTTTCCATATACCAGCATTACAATGATAAAGCCCTTGCTTTCCCTTTCATGGATACCTGATGCTACATTTCCCTGAGAGGTTCCAGGTTGTGGCCGGCTGCTGTCTCCAATTCATTTCAGACATCTGTTACTTGTGATCGAATTGTGATCATCTGTATATAATTACAATTGGCAGTTCTCTGTAACCTTACCATACTCAATTGGTAAGTGAACCACGTTTCCCTATACCTTATATATGTTTCCTTCTTTTCCCTTTTTTCTCTTTCTTTCTTTCTTCCTCGTTCCCCTCTCTCCCCCCTTCCTCCCCTCTCCTCCCCCCCTTTTTTTTCCTCTTTTTGATCCCCTCTCCCTTTTCTTCTTCCCCTTTCCTTTTTATTTCTGCCCACCTTTCCCCCCTCTCCCCCCCTCCCTTTCCCCCCCTTTCCCTTTCTTTTTTCTCTTCCTCCCTCCCTTTATCCTTCCCCCCTTCCCCCCATTCCATCTCCTTCCTTCCTCTCCCCCCTCCTATTTTTCTGCTCTCTCCTTCTTTTTTGCCCCTGGTCTTATTATTTATAACTTCCTACATATATACACATATAGATTATTCAAAATCTTCCAATTTAGTATGTATCCTCTACTTCCCCTATTTTGGTTGACCCTGACCATCGGGTTTTACCGTGTGTCGGCTGGAGACCATAATCTTTTATAGGGCCTGTCCCATGAGCCATTATACTTGGCAGTGGTTATACTTTCAATATTGAAATTCCTATGTATACTTTGCTTAGCATATTCATTTTTTGATCTTCTGTCTTTGTGATAGTGTTTGTTGTCTCTTTTATGTATTTTAATTTAGAATCTCTAGCTCCTAAGGAAGCGTTCTGTGCAACGCGAAACATGTAGAGTAACTAGAAAACATCTCACCGTGGATCACCAAACCTGCAGCACCCTGTCTGTTATAACTATGTGACTGTCTACTGTTCAATGCTCAGAGGAAGTATTTCTCCTCTACCTTGATTAAGTGATTTGTTTATACATTTATAATCTCCTCAAATGTTACATAAGCTTGCAGGATAGGATCCATACGGTGTATTAACATTAGGGTTTATATCTAGCCTGATCTGTTTTTAAATATTCATGTTTGTCCATTGTCTTTTTATACTTTACTAATAAAATACCCCTAACAAATTTACTTTTTTGTAGTCTAATACTATTGTGCCTCCAAAGTCCCATTCCTAGACTCTATGCACTCACAATCTTCATTCTGGGGACGCTGGCACAATTGCTATCGAGTACCTGCAGAGTCACCCTGTATATTGAGGTACTGTAGCACTAGGTCCTTCATCTGATGCTTAATTTAGGGATGGAAGCATCCCATTTAAACTCCTAGTTAGGTGACTTTTTTAATTTTTTGCTACCTCTATTTTTCTTGCTATATTTTACATATCTATCTACGAGGTTTACATAGTAGAACATAGGCTAACACATCGATCTGTGATGGATTTTGTAGGGACTGCGTGGTTGGGTTACATCAGTGATGTCCAAGCCAGCTGTCTAACTGACACAGGACAAGAGATTGGATTGAACCACTATCTAACCAAAATGAAAAAAATTGCTGAAGAAGAAGTCCAACTTGCACTGGTATGTGGACTTTCTTCAGCAATATGTACGGGAAAACCTAAGCCCTGTAGGTTTGCGAGTCCAAATATTCCCATCCTTCCAAAATGCAGGCACTGAATTTAAAACCGCATGGGAAAAAATTCTTACCCAGTGCAGTACTGATCTCATTAAATTGTTAATATCTCACTATCAGGCTGAACTTGCCCATCTTGATGAGGAAATCATCACTTTCCAAACCAAAAATGACAATCTAAAAAGTCATACACAGTTTAACCACAAATGGCCGGAGGTCAAGGAATACATTACTAAAATCAATAAAGATATAATTTTTAAAAAACAAAACAAATTTATGAAAGACAAAACAGCCTTTATGGAGGGCTACGCCTATCAAGACCCCGTAAAACAAATTTCAATAAACAACACCCCAACAATGGAACGATGCTTACTGACGATGACACTGAAATTGATTCTGATTCTTCTTTATCCACCTTTTCTTCACAGATTCCCATTGGAAGAGACCTGAACGTCACTCCTAACGACACTGGTGCACGTAAGCGACAATATGGTGGTGGGCACTTTACACCCTATCCCAAAAAGAAAATTGATAAACAAGACATTAAACGCTCGAACGGCTCACTACATCAGGGGCCTCCCTCCATCAAAGGTGGTGGCACTGATTCACAGCCCAACTATATGGGTCCCAATGCTCACAAAGCACTGCAATTGTTAAACTTGCAAAGTCGCATTAATCCAACACCCATGACACCTCAATCTGGCCCCAGTGGGGACATCTCAAACACTTCCTTTTCCAACAACACACTCACAAATGCAACACAACAACCTAATTTTTCCAACCCTTTAAACCCAGCCAATTCACTATCCCTCACACAATCACAAACATGTAGGAAACAAAGCACTCTTGATCCCCACATTATTTCAAATGCTACATCTACTATAAATTTTCCCATGTTAGGGATTCTGCCACTCCACACCTAGGACTGGATGTCCTGAACCTCACTCCTTATCACTTTTCTGAACAAGATTTAAATGTGTTAAAACTTGGTTTAAGTTTCTGTCCATCACAGAAAATTGACAAGTATGAGACCATTAAAGACGTTTATCTGTTTACTCGCAACCTTACTTACAAATTCTTATTTGATCAAGATAGATTAAGAAGTAAAGAGGAACGGGAATTTTCAGAGAGCATAAAACATTTTAAGATGGATGAGTTCCGAGCACTGCGGGACCTAATGCTCCTCTTAGAGGAAAGTGATGATACCCATCTTACTGACATCTCTACCCCAACATCCCTGATCCCCCCCACACCTATAGCCAACAGATTTAAACTCAAATCTCGTCAATTTCCTGATTTATCCCAGAATCCCCAGATTTGGACGTTTCTACAGAACGTGGTTAGTGACATTAAACGCATGAATCCACCTCATAGAAAAAATAACCTAACCTTAACACAGCGTCAAGCCATCTCCAAAATATATAACCATCCTGACATCGTCGTTAAACCCGCCGATAAAGTCGGTAACGTAGTCCTTTTGACTAGATCCTCCTATGAAAACATGTGTTTGACAATTTTATCTAATAAAGATTGGTATCGGAAAATTCCTCTATCAAACACTATATCTTTTAGGAACCAGTTCCTAGACATCATTGGAGCTGCCTACCTAAGAGGATTAATCGTTAAAGACACCTATGAGTACCTGAATGTTCGGTCTCCCAGGGTGGCAACGTTCTATGCACTTCCCAAAGTGCATAAGGACCCGGTGTCGCCCCCTGGGAGACCGATAATTTCAGGTATTGGTAGTTTAACAGATAACGCTAGCAAACTTGTAGATGCTACACTCATGCCCCATGTCATGGCCCTACCGTCATACATCAAAGATACTTTAGATCTTCTAAAACAGATTGAGGGGTTGCCGGTCCCTCCTGATTCCCTGCTCGTGATGCTTGATGTGGAGGCTTTATACTCCAGCATCCCTCACGAGCAGGGGATTGAGATGGTCCGCACCTTTTTGTACGAGGAGAATCACCACCATTGGGATTACAACGAGTTTATGTTAAAGTTACTCAACTTTATTTTGACTCACAATACTTTTGAATTCATGGGTTCCCACTACCTCCAGGTGCAGGGCGTAGCCATGGGCACTTGCTGTGCCCCTGGCTACGCCAATCTGTACCTGGGGGGTGGGAACGTCACCTGTTCTCTCGAAACCAGTATTCAGAATATCTAGATCAAATTTTGATCTGGAAACGCTACATAGATGACATTTTTATCATTTGGACAGGCACAAAAAAGACCTTGAAAAAATGTATACAAATGCTGAATGTCAACCAATTCAATCTAAAATTTACATACTATTGTCATGCCGATACTGTCAATTTTCTGGATCTCGAGATCTACAGGGACGCTAACAACACCCTATCTACAAATGTATTTAAGAAAGACACAGCAGGAAACACACTGCTACATGCCACAAGTGCACATCCTCCCCCCCTCATTAGAAGCATACCGTATGCACAGTATCTTCGTCTTCGCCGAAACTGTACAAAAATGATGGATTTTCAACACCAGTCCAACCTACTCAGGTTACGACTCCTGGCTAGAGGCTACAGTCGGTCCCTCCTACGCAAGGCCTTTAATAAGGCCAAGGGCAAATCACGGACTGACCTTCTGTATGTGAAAAAAACCCAACCACAAAAATCCACGGTTAGTTTGATTACCCAATTTTCTTCCCATCATCATGACATTAACAATATTCTGAAAAAACACTGGCATTTCTTGACAGAAGACCCTATTTTAAAGAAATATGTTAACATACACCCTGAAATAGTCTATAGATGGGCAACTTCTCTGAAGGACAGACTAGTATCTAGTCAGTATAAAACCTACAACCCTACTGCCCCACAGCTATCAAGGGGCACAGCGCCCTGTGGCAGCTGTTCCTTCTGTCCGTGGATATCTTCTGAATATCCTATTTCACTGCCTAATGGCGAAATCTACCATCCAAAATTTGCAGCTACATGCTACACCCAAGGGGTAGTCTACTTGATGAAGTGCACCTTTGGGGTTTTCTATGTGGGGAAGACGGCCAGACAGTTGAGGCAAAGAATCAATGACCATATTTACTACTCAGGGAACGGGAAGATGCTCACTCCGGTGAGCAGACATCTCGACTTATACCATCGTTTCAACACGTCTTCTATTTCTTTTGCTGTTCTGGCCGTCGTCCCCCAAAACCCCAGAGGTGGTGAATGGGACAAATTCATATTACAAAAAGAGACCCTATGGATTGAGCGTTTAAACGCCACTAGGGCACCGGGTTTGAATGAATCCCATTCATACAGACCCGTCCTGTGAGCCTATGTTTGTGGCCCACGCAAAGCCCCTCTAGCACGCAGTAGCCTTGCCATAAGAAATGTTTATGAAATGAAAATATTTGTTGATGACATGATATGACACATTATATTTTAATTAATTTTTTTCAAACTTCCAGAGCGATGTACTCATATGTTCTCCCCCCCTTTGAAATGTTATAAGTTACTGATATTGCTTATTTGTGTCTACTGTCCCCGTATGGGATGTCACAACCATATAATAATGTTATAAGCTATATGTTTATTGTATATACTTTTTTGTCTCCTTTCCCTGCCAGGTTGATGTCTCAGGGACTTTCCCTTAGTGTTGGTCTCCTCCTGTTTTGCATGGTCCTTGCCTCGATGAGTTCCGCTGCTCAGCGCCGCACATCCGGTCCGACTTCTTGACCGGATGTGCGGCGACTGTCGGAGATACGGGGACTCCCTTCCCCTAACCTCCGCCTTTGCAGCTTGCGTACTCGCCTGGCCCCGTCCCCCCTCGCGCCACCCCTCGGCACATGCGTGGAATCCTCCCGACGCTACGTCGTTCCTACGTGAGGGCGACGTGGTGCGGCGCATGCGCGGTAGCCCGCAGCGGGGCCGGAACACGCTACGCTCTTCGGAGCCGCTTGTTTCCGGCCGGAGTCACCATATATAGGGACGCATTGGTGTCTATCTTTATGCGGTCACAGCACCGGTCTCTGTTAGATCGGACGACGCATCTCTGTGCTTCCTCTCAACTATTTTAGGGTAAGGTTATGTTACTCTTATTTATACTCTCTGATTTACAAGCAAAGCACTTTCATGTATGCAGCCTTTTTTGACTGCAACACTTGGCAACATCAATGTGATTGTTTATTCCCCCTTTTCTTTTTCCATATACCAGCATTACAATGATAAAGCCCTTGCTTTCCCTTTCATGGATACCTGATGCTACATTTCCCTGAGAGGTTCCAGGTTGTGGCCGGCTGCTGTCTCCAATTCATTTCAGACATCTGTTACTTGATCGAATTGCGATCATCTGTATATAATTACAATTGGCAGTTCTCTGCAACCTTACCATACTCAATTGGTAAGTGAACCACGTTTCCCTATATACCTTATATATGTTTCCTTCTTTTCCCTTTTTTTGTCTTTCTTTCTTTCTTCCTCGTTCCCCTCTCTCCCCCCTTCCTCCCCTCTCCTCCCCCCTTTTTTTTCCTCTTTTTGATCCCCCCTCCCTTTTCTTCTTCCCCTTTCCTTTTTATTTCTGCCCCCCTTTCCCCCCTCTCCCCCCTCCCTTTCCCCCCCTTTCCCTTTCTTTTTGAAATTCCTATGTATATTTTGCTTAGCATATTCATTTTTTGATCTTCTGTCTTTGTGATAGTGTTTGTTGTCTCTTTTATGTATTTTAATTTAGAATCTCTAGCTCCTAAGGAAGCGTTCTGTGCAACGCGAAACATGTAGAGTAACTAGAGAACATCTCACCGTGGATCACCAAACCTGCAGCACCCTGTCTGTTATAACTATGTGACTGTCTACTGTTCAATGCTCAGGGGAAGTATTTCTCCTCAAACCTTGATTAAGTGATTTGTTTATACATTTATAATCTCCTCAAATGTTACATAAGCTTGCAGGATAGGATCCACACGGTGTATTAACATTAGGGTTTATATCTAGCCTGATCTGTTTTTATACATTCATGTTTGTCCATTGTCTTTTTATACTTTACTAATAAAATACCCCTAACAAATTTACTTTTTTGTAGTCTAATACTATTGTGCCTCCAAAGTCCCATTCCTAGACTCTATGCACTCACACTCTTAATTCTGGGGACGCTGGCACAATTGCTATCGAGTACCTGCAGAGTCGCCCTGTATATTGAGGTACTGTAGCACTAGGTCCTTCATCTGATGCTCATTTACAGGTGAAGATTGGGCCATCTTGATGTCCCAATACGAGAACTCCTTTGAACAGGGAGATCAAAAAACTCTATCTATCTCATCACTATTTCAGAAGCTAACTAAGGTACTTGAAAGGAAGTCTGCCCTCTTTTGGCATGTCAACTCCTTTGGCAGGTATATTGAGGAGCAAATTAATCCTTTTGGACTACGCATCCAGATTTTTCCCAATAGTGACTTTATAAGCAAAGAGTGTAAAGCAGAATGGGAGGCTAATCTCAAGTTGTGCTCCCAGGAGATGATGTCTATCCTGTCCAGGGAGTACAACAAACAGATTGCACTCCTAGACACTGTAATCAATAATTTGGAACAAGCACTGATTCCATATGTCCAACATACCTTATTTTCTGAATCTCAGACTCTCCTCAATGAGAAGTTATCAGCCTTTAATAAAAACTTACTACAGAATAAAGAAATTCAATTTTGGAGAGATAAACACGCCTTCTGAGGGACGAGCCTACAGATGGAACACCCCTACGGGCCGTCGCGTCGGGAACCCAAAAATATTCAACCTAAAATGTTGAAGTCTAAGATCCCCTCTACACTAGATCCTGAACAACTAAAAAATTCCTCCCAACGCGGCCAAGGACGTAATAAACAACAAAAAAGAGATTGCAGTCATAGGAATTCACCCGAACAAGACCCTAAAAAAGGGACCATGGACACTGATTTACTGTCAGTTCTTCATGGTGTCCAATCTGACCCCATAATGACTAGTATTCCCCTTGCTGACATGGGCCAGACATTTACCCCTGAGATTAACACCAATACCCTCTTACCACAGGAGACTTCTAAATACTCCTATCCATCATCAAGCTCCACCAAAGCAGCTCCACAAAAAGCTTTAAACTCCGTTCGGGGACCAGGGTCCCCGCAAACCAACAAAATAGGCAAAGGCTTGGAACCCTTTGTAGCTTGGATTCAACAAACCACTTAATTGTAATTAATCTATCCTCCTTAAAGCTATTATCAGCGGAAATACAACTTCTATCCCATGGATTAACATTTTGCCCTGAACAGAACTGTGACATTTTTGAAATCATCACAGATTTACAACTCTTTGCACGCAAGCTACTATTGAAGCATTTGCATGCCAAGGATGACTCCAACTCTGATACTGTGGAAGGATCGATATACTCCATGCAGGAATGCAAGGCCTTACATGACTTAACTCTTTTCTATCAAGAAAACAACACAGTAGATTTAATCGATCAAATTGACTTAGATGCCTTACTGCAGGAGGCTGACAAGTCAACTTCAAATCCTTTACTGATGTTCAAAAAGGCCTCTACAACATTTCCTTCCTCTAGTATTAATCCAAATGTAGCGGTATTTTTGAGGCAGACCATTCGCGATATATGCAAATTATCTCAATCTCAATTTAAGCCCCCTAATCTTTCACGTGACAAAAATAAAGCTCTCTACCATCTCACCAAAAATTCTAAAATTGTAATAAAACCCTCCGACAAAGGGGGTAATGTAGTCGTCATGAACAATGACGACTACATATCAATGTGTCTGAATATTTTAGAGAACAGGGAATGGTACAAACCAATCTCGGCCCTCAATATCAACCAATATAATTCCATTTTTTACAATTTGGTTGATCGTGCATTTCATACAGGCGCAATCCCCAAGAATATTTATGAATTCATCAGGACTCCACACCCTAGGGTAGCCACCTTTTACAGTCTACCCAAGATTCATAAAGATTCCACCAAGTTAACTGGACGCCCGATTGTCTCTGGCAATGGGGCCATATCTGAAAACTTAAGCCGTGTCATTGATGCTCACCTCCAACCCCTTGTTCTATCATTGCCATCCTTCGTTAAGGACACGATACAGTTTTTACAACTGATTAACAATCTACAAATACCAGATGATGCCATTCTTGTTACGATCGATGTTGAGGCCTTGTACAGCAGCATTCCCCACTCTCTTGGTTTATCTGCTGTGCGGAGGGCTCTACAACAATATTCACATTATGATTCGGCATTGAATGACATCATCTTAAGGGGCTTACAGTATATACTAAATCACAACCATTTCTGCTTCGACAACTCCCACTACCTCCAGGTGCAGGGCATGGCTATGGGCACATGTTGTGCCCCCTCTTACGCCAACCTGTACCTGGGGGAGTGGGAGAAATCCCCCCTGGATGATGAGGGCCTTGTCATGTACACCAGCCACATATCTAAGTGGCTGAGGTACATTGACGACGTCTTCGTCGTCTGGGAGGGATCTGAGGCCAAACTGATCGATTTTTTTAATTTGATCAACGTGAATGATCGTAACCTTAAATTCACAATGACTTATGACCACCACAGTGTCACTTTCTTTGAAGTCTCCATTTTTGTCACTTCCGAAAGGAAGTTGTCTAGCACCCTGTTCCAGAAGAGAACCGCTGGGAACACGGTTCTCCACGCGGATAGCTTCCATCCTATACCACTTAAAATTTGATCCCTTATGGACAATACTTGCGCCTTCGTCGCAATTGTTCAAATGATGTTCTTTTTAAAAAAGAAGCTGAAGAGCTTCAGTGCCGATTGCTAGCAATCGGATACAGCCGATCCTGCCTTAAAAAAACCTACAATAAAGTAATCGGACAATCTAGATTCCAGCTGCTATTTCAACAAAAACCCTCCAAAAGCTCCGAATGTAGTCTCACTTGCATAATTATGCGGTATTCACGACAACACCTAGCTATTAAAAAGATCATAAAACGCCACTGGAACATCCTCACGGATGATCCCAAATTGAGACATTTTATTCCCGAACAACCAGCTATAAAGTACAAAAGAGCTAGGTCACTAAAGGACAAACTTGTCCAGAGCGAATACAAAAACGAGACCAGGAGACACAAACATTGTTCCGTAGTTGGCTCCTTCCCATGCGGACATTGCTCATATTGTTCACTTATTAAAAAAGAAAAAACTCCTGTTCTCCCCAATGGAAATACATTCACACACACACACTTCTTAATTTGCTACACACATGGAGTGGTATATCTTATGGAATGTGAGTGTGATGCATATTATGTGGGGGAAAACCAGGCAGGAATTTTGGAAACACATCTCCCAACACATATACAGCATGCAGGTGGGAAACCCATACCTCCCAATCGGGAGACATGTGATTTCAGCACACAATTATAGAGCTCCAAAAGTTACCTTTATGGCCCTTGGCAGAATACACATCCCTTATAGAGGTGGCGATTGGAATAAAGTCCTGCTACAAAAAGAGCAGAGATGGATATTCCAGTTACAGGCCACCTCTCCTCCAGGCCTGAATGAATCTATTTCATTCGCTCCCTTCTTGCAGGGGTTCTCCTCTGGCAAGACACAATAGGTAAATCAGATAACGATTAAACTGTGAATTTATTTGTAAAATACCTTGAAATTTGATTCTATGTGAGATACATATCACCCAACAGGTGTTGTTTTTTTTTTTTTTTTGTTTTTGTTTTTTTACATCAGAAAGGCTATATTATCCTTTACCTACTTTTGGGTTGGCATAGAAATCATTGGGAGTAACAAACGTGGTATCGCTTCCCAGTTTCATCCGTTTCTGTGTGTATATCTAAGGTCAGTTTGAGAAATTTATCTAAATGATGTTCTCCACAGATCATCCCTGCCCTGCGTATATGTTGTTACCTAGCAATGAGATTTGACTCATGCGTAATATTTCCAAATTATATGTTTTACCATTTGTTAACGTGCATAGTAGAATACAACATATAGGAGCCTGTATCTCCTGTTCAGGAACTATACATTCTTAGAGAGACATTGCTTCAAACCAAAAGCCAGTTCACAGTTCTCCTCGTTGGCGTCCACTATAATATATCATGCAATGGTTCATTAACTATGCAAACATACTTGTTCAGTGTAGCAATGGCAACCTGCAACATAGTACATGTTCCAGGGTTGAACAATGATCACTTATAATTTATATGGGAGTTGAGTTTTTAGTTATTGCCGAAGGGTAAGGGGTGTAGGTTTTCTCTCCCCTTCCCTTTCTTCCCCCCCTCCTCTGGTCTTGCGTGGTTGGTGGCCTCCATCCGGGGGCAGGACCGTGTTGTACTAAAAAAATGGAGGGGGAAAGTGGGACTTTAAATGAGGCACATATGCGGTGTGCCTCCATCCCTATGATATATGAAAAGAGAAGGGAAGGTGGGACTTTAAATGAGATGGGTGACTTTGTGGAGGCAAGTTTGAATAAGTACAAATTTTTATTGGTAAAACATTAAATGCAATAAAATATGGCAATGGATAAAAGCCACATGTACAATAAGTATGCCGATTCATATTGAATCCACCCACACAAAACATATAAGCATGGCATGGGTGAAAGATTACATAGGTATAATAATTACAAAACAATTTAATGTTGTATTGCATAGAATGAGTTCATATATATACATATCACATAAAGAACAGCACCAGCAGCGACAATGTGAATATAAAAGATATAAATATATAAGACCATAGTAAATAAATAGGAATGTCAAAATTGATAATCTGCTGCAGACCAGGATTTGATATGTCCATTACAGACATAAATCAGCATCACGTATGCCCGACGCGTTTCGTGTAGAGACACTCTTCAGGGGCAGATGCTCAGGTATGTCTGCAGAGTGTAAAAAATATAAAATAAATAATAACATTAGTCTATTTCTGATAGGTAATATAGAGGAAAGGCAAATTTTGCCCATCCTGAGTACTCACAAAAAAGTCCAATGCGGTGAGGTGCTGCGATCATGCAATCAGGGTCCCCAGAATAGTCTTCCCCGGGAGCTGAGGTACTTATAGCCGCGTGCAGCAGAGCGCCCATAGCAGAACCTCCCGATGGTCCATGACACAAAAGCTGGTGCATGAGTGAAAGATCAGGGTAACCCCAAATGGTAACCTGGAGTGATCTAAATAAAAAATGTACATGGGACTATGTAAATGAGTGAACAAAAAATAAAAATAAAAATATGTAAAAAAAGGAAAAAATGAATGTGAATTGAGTAAACAATGTGATCGTGAAATGACATGACAAAAAGGGATCTAAAGATAAAAAATGGTGAGAGAAAAAAAGGGGAACAAAAAGAAAAAGGTGAAAAGGCCAACAAATGCAAAACCAAGGATGGCGTGGAGGGATGTGTGTAGACCTAGTGAATGACTTACGTGAGGACAAAGCTTGTACCTGATGTGAAGTGCTGAGCTGCAGTGAAATGAGTTTTTAGTTATTGCCGAAGGGTAAGGGGTGTAGGTTTTCTCTCCCCTTCCCTTTCTTCCCCCCCTCCTCTGGTCTTGCGTGGTTGGTGGCCTCCATCCGGGGGCGGGACCGTGTTGTACTTGCCTTCCTGGCAGGGTAAGAGGAATGACGCAAGGGCCCTACGCCTCCTCGATGCGCCCACCAGGTGGCGGCACCTGGTTTTGGGTGCTCTCCTCTTCCCTGCCAGCAGCGTCCCGGATCCCTTCCGGATGCCGTGCTCACACGCGCATGGTGTTCCTGTGCATGCGCGTGACGTCACGGCGCCTCGCACTTGCGGCGGAAGCAACGGGGGACTCGGGAAGACGATTTCTCCAGAACGCCGGGGGGGTCACACAGCTGGCGCCCACAGGCGCCACCCTTCTCTTCAATTGGGGGAGCAATCTGAGGAGTGGGCTGGCATCTGCACCTGTGAGTACTTAGAACTAATTTGTATCCAGATAAAGAAACTGGGCGGCGGGGGAGGCTTATTGTAACCTCCATTTCCCGCCGAATGCTTGTATGCCATTACCACAGACCGTCTGGTAAGAAACTGATGTTTTTTTTGGACTGCTCATTACAATGTTTGATTATTTTTTATCCATTACTTTTACTTTATTTTTTCACCCAGCAATGCCAATATACTCATAATTTTTCAGAGTTGCTGGCATCTTCATTTGACCAATTGTTTCCCGCTAAAGGTAACTAGTATTGCCATCATTACATAACCTCCTCCATAGCACCCATACCCATCACGTTTTGCTGGTTTGTTTGTTGTTGGTTTGTTCACTTTACTTTGTCACTCACATTTGTCACCATTCACCGTTCCCCTCTATCACCATCCCTAGTTTTTTTCCCCTTTTCTCTCCAGCGTACTTGGCTGGTTGAATATCCTTCACTTCATACACTGGCATTTAATTTTAATTTTGCAATACGAGTACCAGTACCTTCATTGTACACATCCTTGTTGGTGGATGGCCCATACCTGATTGCAGGTTGCCTGTTATCCCAGTTCCATTCTTGTCCCACTTTCCCTTCCACTATTTTTCCCATAATTTGCTCCTCACACCCACCGCCCCCACTCCCTTTCCTCCCCCCCTTTTCCCCACACCATCTTTTCCTTTTTTGTTTCCCCCCCCCCCCCCCATTTTTCCTTTCATCACTTCTTCCTCCCTCACTTTTCCCCACGTTCCTTGTCTTCCCCTTCCTTTCCTATTTTTCCTATTCCCTCCATTGTTTTTTTTTTTTGTTTGTTTTTTTTCCTTCGCTCCCAGCACATGTGTGGACTTCATCCCCATTGGTTTGACTACTGCTATTATAACCGGCCATTCTTTCTCTTTTTTCTAACATGTTGGAAACAAGCAATTCCCTTTTATGTTATTGCTCTTAATTGAGTATGACTGTTACTTTACTACAAGTGCAGTGCACTCACCCCCCCCCTCCTCCCCCGGTTGTGTGAGGGTAGTCTTTGTGTGATCCCTTGTAAGGCGAGTTAACTCGATGCTGGCTCTCTGGGGGGTTGGCTCACCTTCTGGAAAGCAGAGAGGAAAAGGGACGGGACAACTCCCCCACATCACAGCTATCCACAGTCATTGGAAGCAACTTTACTGGTAACTATGTAATACGTGAAGATGTTCATAAATGGAATGTATTTATATATATTTCTTGTTCGTGTTGTTCTAAAAGATTGTGATACATGCTTACACTTTTGCAGTTGTTAACCATCTGTCCTCTGAAGAAGACCCATTAGGGCTGAAACGCATCAGGACATCAATAACAAATTTCTGATCTTGTTGCTTTGGATACACTGTACTGTATATTGTTGCCGGCTTTTTAATAACTTTCTGTACCACAGCTCATGTCTTGACTTTTAATGTCAGAAGTGATTATCTTTTATAACTTTTGTACTAATAAAAATTTATTGTGATCATCCCATTACCTTTTTGAATCATATATCATTGGCTGCATTAAAGCCCCGCTTAGGGTTTTTTTTTTCGTTTTTCTTTTTTCTTATCCAATAGAAAACCTGTGGTCAGACTTAAAGATTGCTGTTCACAAGCGCAAATCATCCAACTTGAAGGAGCTGGAGCAGTTTTGCAAGGAGGAATGGGCAAAAATCCCAGTGGTAAGATGTGGCAAGCTCATAGAGACTTATCCAAAGCGACTTGGAGCTCTGATAGCCGCAAAAGTTGGTTCTACAAAGTATTGACTTTAGGGGGGTGAGTAGTTATGCACATTGACGTTTTCTGTTATTTTGTCCTATTTGTTGTTTGCTTCACAATAAAAAAACATCAAAGTTGTGGGCATGTTCTGTAAATCAAATGAAGCAAATCCTCAAACAATCCATGTTAATTCCAGGTTGTGAGGCAACAAAACACACAAAATTCCAAGGGGGGTGCAAAACTTTTGCAAGGCACTTTAAGTATTTGATACAATTTTCCATTTTTGTGCCCTAGCTTGTGACTGGTGCAGCCATAATGATACTGTCACTCTTAATGTTTCCAGATTCTTTCTAAAAAATAATGTTTCCACTAAAGAAAATTATAAAACACTGCCTAACAATATAATTAAAGATGCTTAACACTTAAAGGACATATGTAACTTTAACCACTTCAGCCCCGGACCATTATGCTGCCTAAGGACCAGAGGACTTTTTCCAATTTGGCACTGCGTCGCTTTAACTGCTAATTGCGCGGTCATACAATGCTGTACCCAAACAAAATTTGCGTCCTTTTCTTCCCACAAATAGAGCTTTCTTTTGATGGTATTTGATCACCTCTGCCGTTTTTATTTTTTGCGCTATAAATGGAAAAAGACCGAAAATTTTGAAAAAAAATTATATTTTCTACTGTTTGTTATAAAAAAAAATCCAATAAACTCAATTTTAGTCATATATTTAGGCCAAAATGTATTTGGCCACATGTCTTTGGTAAAAAAAAAGTCAATAGGTGTATATTTATTGGTTTGCGCAAAAGTTATAGCGTCTACAAACTAGGGTACATTTTCTGGAATTTACACAGCTTTTAATTTATGACTGCCTATGTCATTTCTTGAGGTGCTAAAATGGCATGACAGTACAAACCCCCCAAATGACCCCATTTTGGAAAGTAGACACCCCAAGGAAATTGCTAAGAGGCATGTAGAACCCATTGAATATTTATTTTTTTTGTCCCAAGTGATTAAATAATGACAAAAAAAAAATTTACAAAAAGTTGTCACTAAATGATATATTGCTCACACAGGCCATGGGCCTATGTGAAATTGCACCCCAAAATACATTCAGCTGCTTCTCCCGAGCACGGGGATACCACATGTGTCGGACTTTTTGGGAGCCTAGCCGTGTACGGGGCCCCGAAAACCAATCACCGCCTTCAGGATTTCTAAGGGCGTAAATTTTCGATTTCACTCCTCACTACCTATCACAGTTTTTAAGGCCATAAAATGCCCAGATGGCACAAAACCCCCCCAAATGACCCCATTTTGGAAAGTAGACACCCCAAGCTATTTGCTGAGAGGCATGTTGAGTCCATGGAATATTTTATATTTTGACACAAGTTGCGGGAAAGTGACAATTCTTTTTTTTTGCACAAAGTTGTCACTAAATGATATATTGCTCACACAGGCCATGGGCATATGTGTAATTTCACCCCAAAATACATTCTGCTGCTTCTCCTGAGTATGGGGATACCACATGTGTGGGACTTTTTGGGAGCCTAGCCACGTACGGGGCCCCGAAAACCAATTACCGCCTTCAGGATTTCTAAGGGTGTAAATTTTTGATTTCACTCTTCACTGCCTATCACAGTTTCGGAGGCCATGGAATGCCCAGGTGGCACAACCCCCCCCCCAAATGACCCCATTTTGGAAAGTAGACACCCCAAGCTATTTGCTGAGAGGCATGGTGAGTATTTTGCAGCTCTCATTTGTTTTTGAAAATGAAGAAAGACAAGAAAAAACATTTTTTTTTTCTTTTTTCACTTTTCAAAACTTTGTGACAAAAAGTGAGGTCTGCAAAATACTCACTATACCTCTCAGCAAATAGCTTGGGGTGTCTACTTTCCAAAATGGGGTCATTTGGGAGGGGTTTGTGCCACCTGGGCATTCCATGGCCTCCGAAACTGTGATAGGCAGTGAAGAGTGAAATCAAAAATTTACGCCTTTAGAAAGCCTGAAGGCAGTGCTTGGTTTTCGAGGTTCCGTACGCGGCTAGGCTCCCAAAAAGTCTCACACATGTGGTATCCCCCTACTCAGGAGAAGCAACAGAATGTATTTTGGGGTGTAATTTCACATATTTGTGCAAAAAAAAAAAAAAATTGTCTCTTTCCCGCAACTTGTGTCACAATATAAAATATTCCATGGACTCGACATGACTCTCAGCAAATAGCTTGGGGTGTCTACTTTCCAAAATGGGGTCATTTGGGGGGGTTTGAACTGTCCTGGCATTTTATGCACAACATTTAGAAGCTTATGTCACACATCACCCACTCTTCTAACCACTTGAAGACAAAGCCCTTTCTGACACTTTTTGTTTACATGAAAAAATTATTTTTTTTTCCAAGAAAATTGCTTTGAACCCCTAAACATTATATATTTTTTTAAAGAAAATGCCCTACAGATTAAAATGGTGGGTGTTTCATTATTTTTTCACACAGTATTTGCGCAGCGATTTTTCAAACGCATTTTTTGGGGAAAAAACACACTTTTTTAAATTTTAATGCACTAAAACACACTATATTGCCCAAATGTTTGATGAAATAAAAAAGATGATCTTAGGCCGAGTACATGGATACCAAACATGACATGCTTTAAAATAGCGCACAAGCGTGCAGTGGCGACAAACTAAATACATTTTAAAAAGCCTTTAAAAGCCTTTACAGGTTACCAATTTAGATTTACAGAGGAGGTATACTGCTAAAATTACTGCCCTCGATCTGACGTTCGCGGTGACACCTCACATGCATGGTGCAATTGCTGTTTACATTTGATGCCAGACCGACGCTGGCATTCGCCTTTGTTTTTTTATCTTATTTTTAAACTGGTCCTTTCATTTTTTTTTTTTTGATCATTTTTATTGTTATCTCAGGGAATGTAAATATCCCCTATGATAGCAATAGGTAGTGACAGGTACTCTTTTTTGAAAAAATTGGGGTCTATTAGACCCTAGATCTCTCCTCTGCCCTCAAAGCATCTGACCACACCAAGATCGGTGTGATAAAATGCTTTCCCAATTTCCCAATGGCGCTGTTTACATCCGGCGAAATCTAAGTCATGAAATGCTCGTAGCTTCTGGTTTCTTAGGCCATAGAGATGTTTGGAGCCACTCTGGTCTCTGATCAGCTCTATGGTCAGCTGGCTGAATCACCGGCTGCATTCTCAGGTTCCCTGTTGAGACAGGAGAGCCAGAGAAAAACACAGAAGACGGTGGGGGGGGGTCATTCCCTCCCACTGCTTGTAAAAGCAGCCTAGAGGCTAATTAGCCACTAGGATTGTTTTTACATGAAAGCCGACCGCTGGCTGAAAAGAATGATACCAAGATGATACCTAAACCTGCAGGCATCATTCTGGTATAACCACTCAAATTCGTGAATGGCGTACCTGAAGACAAAAAAATGGTTAACAATAAAACACAGTAAACGGTAAAGTATAAAAAATTGCATACCTGAAAAGCAAACATGATAAAACATAATAACAATAAAACATTGCAGAATAGAATACAGTAAAAAAGAGCAGAACAATAGAGAGAGAATAAAGAGAGAGAGAGAACAATAAAACGACAACAATTTTTTTTTATTTTATATATATTTTTTTTTTTTTTACACTTTTTTTTGTAACTAACTTTTATAACTGTAACCGGTTCCAGGTTCGGGTCTCTCAAAATGTGATGGCATCCTGGGAGACCCTGTGAAAGTGTGCCTAGTCTGTGCAATGCTGTACCCTACGCTAATACTCAACTAGTGAATGGTAGCGTTCAAAACATTCACCAATGCAAAGACAAGGATTGTCAGGACAGGAGGGACAATAATAGCGGGTTTCGTGCCTATATCCACGCTTGCTGCAGACACGACATCTTTTTTGGGGGGGTTCGCTGGGTAGGGGTACTCGGGAGGACATAAAGAAAATGCCTCTCATGCAGCTGACTGCATTTGGTTGGGGATGTGAATGGGGGAAGTACGGGCGCTGCAGAAGTGGTGGGTTCCCAATTAGGATTGGCAAATGCAGCAGGAAGGGCACTATGGGCACAACGGACCTGTGTTTGTCTTCTTCTTGGTGGCAGCGGGACACTACTTGTGCTTGCCACCTCACCAGCTTGAACTGCACTTATGGGACTCGCCACGTCACCAAGTGTTACTGCAGTGCTGGTTTGACTACGACCGGGGTGTACTAGGTCGCTGGTGCTTGCCAGTTCACCAAAACGCTACCAAAAAAACTGTTAGCGATCGCAGGGATCAGGCCTGACTCTGCGAATGCTGCAGTTATGCGTTCAGTGTTTTGTAAGTGACAGTGATCGATCGATACTGCACTTGGGTGGGTTGGGCTGGGCCGGGCGGAGGGGCAAAATGCAGGTACTAGCAGGTATCTGGGCTGATCCCGCTAACACTGCGTTTTTGGGAACCCTAAACTGCTGGGGACGCTAGTATAGATCTGATCGGATCAGATATTGATCCGTTCAGATACTATACCAGTAAGGGAGGTGTACGGAGCGTGCGTGGGTGTTAGCGGTACTGGCACTAACCTGACGCTGCCTGGGGCTGGTGCTTGCCAGTTCACCAAAATGCTACCAAAAAAACTGTTAGCGATCGCAGGGATCAGGCCTGACTCTGCGAATGATGCAGTTATGTGTTTAGTGTTTTGTAAGTGACAGTGATCGATCGATACTGCACTTGGGTGGGCTGAGCAAGGGGCAAAATGCAGGTGCTAGCAGGTATCTGGGCTGATCCCACTAACACTGCGTTTTTGGGAACCCTAAACTGCTGGGGACGCTAGTATAGATCTGATCGGATCAGATATTGATCCATTCAGATACTATACCACTAAGGGAGGTGTACTGTGCGTGCGTGGGTGTTAGCGGTACTGGCACTAACCTGACGCTGCCTGGGGCTGGTGCTTGCCAGTTCACCAAAATGCTACCAAAAAAACTGTTAGCGATCGCAGGGATCAGGCCTGATTCTGCGAACGCTGCAGTTATGTGTTTAGTGTTTTGTAAGTGACAGTGATCGATCGATACTGCACTTGGGTGGGCTGGGCGGAGGGGCAAAACGCAGGTGCTAGCAGGTATCTGGGCTGATCCCACTAACACTGCATTTTTTGGGAACCCTAAACTGCTGGGGACGCTAGTATAGATCTGATCGGATCAGATATTGATCCGTTCAGATACTATACCACTAAGGGAGGTGTACGGTGCGTGTGTGGGTGTTAGCGGTACTGACGCTAACCTGACGCTGCCTGGGGCTGGTGCTTGCCAGTTCACCAAAATGCTACCAAAAAAACTGTTAGCGATCGCAGGGATCAGGCCTGACTCTGCGAACGCTGCAGTTATGCGTTTAGTGTTTTGTAAGTGACAGTGATCGATCGATACTGCACTTGGGTGGGCCGGGCGGAGGGGCAAAATGCAGGTGCTAGCAGGTATCTGGGCTGATCCCGCTAACACTGCGTTTTTGGGAACCCTAAACTGCTGGGGACGCTATTATAGATCTGATCGGATCAGATATTGATCCATACAGATACTATACCACTAAGGGAGGCGTATGCTGCGTGCGTGGGTGTTAGCGGTACTGGCGCTAATCTGACGCTGCCTGGGGCGACGCATATCACCGCCGGACGATCAGGGGGCTAAACCTTTATTCGGTAATAAACGGCGGGTGCCCTGACACTATAAAAAATAAACAAACTAACCAGCGTCACCTGTAACAGTTATACGGTGATCAGTGGTGAAAGGGTTAACTAGGGGGCAATCAAGGGGTTAAAACATTTATTAGGTAGTATATGGGGGTCCCTGTCGCTATAAAACGCTGACGGCGAACCTAAATATTTACCTCCCTAACTAGCGTCGCCAGTGACACTAATACAGCGATCAGAAAAATGATCGCTTAGTGACACTGGCGACAGGGGGTGATCAAGGGGTTAAAACTTTATTAGGGGGGTTAGGGGGGTATCCTAGACCTAAAGGGGGCTAACAGTAACTGCCCTAACACAGTAACTGTCACAAACTGACACCATGCAGTAATCAGAAAAAAAAAAAAAAAAAATAAAAAAACTGCTTGGTGTCAGTGTGACGGGGGGGGGGGGATTAGGGGGTGATCGGGGGGGGTAAAGGGGGGGTGTTTTGTGTGCCTGCCGTGTTCTACTGTGTGTGTGTTTTGCACTCACATTGAAGTCTTCTCTCCTCGGCGCTGGAACGGAAAATACCAAGCTGAGGAGATATGACATAATTTCCTTTGCTGCTGTTTAGCATACAGCAGCAAAGGAATGATTTGATTGGCCGGCGGCGATCGCGAGGGGGGCCACGAACGGATGGTCTCCCCCTCATCTCTGATCGCCGCTGGTTTAGAAGTGGACCACCTCGGGCACTGGGGGGATCCAATCGGACCCCCCGCCCGCGGGAGGCAGATCACGTATATGTACGTGATTCTGCCTGCCCGTGCCACCTTGCCAACGTAAATCGGCATGAGGCGGTCCTTAAGTGGTTAAAGCGGAACTACACTTTCTCAATCAACATACTTTTTTAAATCCTTATGCTGCTATCATTAGTAAATAAATAGGAAAGTATATCATACTTGCATTTTTAAACTTTTTGTTTACATTTCTTCAGTAACTTTCTGGTTTCCATGCCTTGGCAAATTATGTCCTACATCCCATGAGTCTTCAGTAGGGGAGGAGAGGATGAGGTACTTTCTCAGATAAGCACACCATCTCCTGCTTGCATGCCTGAACTAAGGGCAGGTGGATTCCAGGAAGTAAATGCTACATGAATCACCTGTCCTTACTCAAGATGGCCACAGCCAGAAATTCTAGGGGTGTTTTTCAAAGAGATTTCTCAACAAAATAAAACATGGAGACATGGATAGATGGGCAAGTTTGCTTTCAATATTAACCACTTCACGCAAGATCACGTACCTGTACGTCATTTTGTTGAAGTGGTTGTACTGGGGTGATGCCTGTAGCCAGCGGCATCACCCCGATACATTATTTTAGAGCTGGCAGTCGGCTTTCAAGTGATAACAACCGATGCAGCTGCCTTTATCACAAACAGCAGGTGGGGATGTCCCCCCCTTCCGCAGCCTTCCACCGCTCTGTCCTGGTCCCCTGTCCCACCGCAAGATCTGAGCCGTGGTTTTAGCTTTGATCGGGTCTCCCATGTAGTAACCCGGAAGTGATAATTTGAAAGAAATCCCAGTTATTCAAAAACATTGCTTTTAGCATTTTGATTACTTTGAAGTGCAGAGGAGGGGTTTTTGGTCTTTTAGACAACAGATCCCTCCATAAAGAATACCTGTCACTGCCTATTACTGTCACAAGGGATGCAATAAAAGTGATCAAAATAGTTTTTTAAAGGAACAGTGTAAAAATAATAAAAAATAAATAAATAAATGAAAATATATATTTTTTTACGTACCGTAGTTTGTCGCTGTTCCACAAGTGCATGCAGTTTTAAAGCGTAACATGTTAGGTATCTATTTATTCGGTGTAAAATCATCTTTTACAATATACAAAAAATTTGGGCTAACCTTACTGTTTAGCTTTTTTGCTGTTTAGTTTTTTTCTATTAAAAAAATGCATTTGAAAGACAGCTGCTCAAATACCATGTGACATAAAATATTATGTATATTCTCTAGGGTCTTTGCTAAAAAATGATATATAATGTTTGGGGGTTCTAAGTAATTTTCTAGCAAAAAAATACTGATTTTAACTTGTAAACAAGTGTCAGAAATAGGCTTGGTCTTGAAGTGGTTAAAAATGAATTAAACAGCATTTTTGGTTTGTAGTGCTCAGATGAAGTGTAACAAAACATTTTTTGAAACATTTTCTTCAACTGGTTTTGAAGGTTTTGGAAGGTTTTATATGGAGCCATAAGGCAAGTCTTGATAAAGGGCCCATTAAGCCAAAAAGGACTTCATGCCAGGCAGTGGCGGCTGGTGAAGTTTTAGGCTGGGGAGGCGCCAGACCCCGCCCTTTCTTTTTGACCCCTCCCACTTTTCATAAGCTCCACCCCTTATAGAATCCACCCACTCCATCCCCTGTATTTCACTTGCTTCCACACCTAGTGTTAGGAGTATACAGCTCAGCATCACAGGACAGAGTATATAGCCCCAGCATCACAGGACAGAGTATACAGCTCCAGCATCACAGGACAGAGTAAATAGCTCAGCATCACAGATCATGGTATATAGCGCAGCCTCACAGATCAAGGTATATAGCACAGCCTCAAAGATCGGCGTGAACAAACTGAAAAATTACACTGTTAGCACTGATTTGTAATTTGCAGCTGGGAGGATCAGTTGACTCCAATTCCAGAGTTCTATGTGAAAAAAGCAAACTCTGTACTGACCAGCATATGTGATACATTTTTTTTGTATGTCATTATACACAGTATAGATATTGCTATATGATATCAACTTAAAGGGGTTGTAAAGGTATTTTTTTTATTTTTTAACAAACATGTTATACTTACCTTCACTGTGCAGCTCGTTCTGCACAGAGTGGCCCCGAACCTGCTCTTCTGGGGTCCCTCGGCGGCTGTCTCAGCTCCTCCCCGCAATAATTAACCACCTTAATGCGAGCTCCCTCGCATGGTGGTTAGTTATTGCGGGCGCGCTCCCGTGATACAGCCGGCGGCTATAGCCGCTCGCTGTATCACTCGGCCCCGCCCCCCAGCGCGCCGTGTCATTGGATGTGATTGACAGCAGCGCGAGCCAATGGCTGCGCTGCTTCCAATCCATCCACTGTAGCCAATCAGCGGCCAGGCTGAGCAGCGGAATCGAGGACGTGAACGAGCAGCCGAATTTCGAGGGGTCAGGTAAGTAAAACGGGGGGCTGGGGACGGCGGTATGGTTGGTAGTTTTTTCACCTTAATGCATAGAATGCATTAAGGTGAAAAAATTTTTACCTTTACAACCCCTTTAAACCCCACTTTTCCTGGTTTATATTATCTGCCAATAACTTAGTATACAGTCGTCATTACATGGTTATATTTAATGTTATTTATGACATTCTCAAGTAAGGGTGGGAATGATAATCTGTTATCGCAGTTTGTGCATCCTGTGTAAAATTATGCGACCACTCATGTACTGCTAGGGGTTGTTAGGGACAATCAGAGTAATGAGCCTCCAAGTTACATTCGGTGGGGCCTACTTACTTAGCTCCGCTTGGGCCGTGCGTTCCACAGAGCTGCTGACATCACTTCTGGTTTATCACTGGCACAGGGAAATCAGAAGTGACGTTGTAACTAGAAGGGAAAGCACCGCCCATGTCCTAGGGCGATGCCAATCTTGATAGATGCACCCGACCCTAGTGATACTACGGGCACCGGGCAGAGGTATCACCGGGCAGAGGTAGCAAAGCGTCTCGTCTGCAATCTCATGATTGCATAGATGTCGCGCTTCCCATAGTGCACTATGTCTGGCGCCCGAACACAGTGCACTTAAAGGACCTTTTTTTCTATTTTTTTTTAAAGGGCCATTTTAAAAAAAAAACTTTTTTTTTCCAGTGACTGCCTGGGGGTGGGGGCACCACTGATGCCAGGGATAAACAACATTTTGTCACTGAGGATGTAAACAAAGGAGCAGGAGCAGACTGGGCATCTGGAACTAAGATAAGTAAGCAGTCGGGAGGAAAGAGGGGGAGTATGCAGTTTTGCATCTCATGAACATGCATTGGGGGTTATTTACAAAAGGCAAATCCACTTTGTACTACAAATGCACTTGGAAGTGCAGTCACTGTAAATCTGAGGGGTAGATCTGAAATGAGGGGAAGCTCTGCTGATTTTATCATCCAATCATGTGCATGCTAAAATGCTGTTTTTTTATCATCCTTGCATGACCCCCTCGGATTTACAGCGACTGCACTTCCAAGTGCACTTGTAGTGCACTTGTAGTGCAAAGTGGATTTGCCTTTCGTAAATAACCCCCACTGCAAAGCTTGCACAAGTAATAAGTAAATATGGCTGCTCCTTTACATGCGGTATATGACGACAAATGATGCATTTAAAATATGTTTTAAAAACATTATCTCATATTGCTGTTACAAGCTGACCATACAATTCCTTTAAGGATGGGCAATACATTTTTTCTCTTGAAAATTTTTGTCTGGCATTTCTATTTCACCTTTACCAGAAATTAGCTTGCTATCTCACTCATGTCCTTGGTTAGCACGTGCAAAGGAAAATAGAAGAACACTTGAGTGCTAAAATGAATTACCCCCCTCCCCTCACACACCCACTCATCCACCAAATCTTCACCCCATGAAGCAAATTATTTAGAAAAAAAAGGCCATTGGCAAAAAGCTGAGCAGATGCTCATGGCTTGCCACTCTCTTTCCCAATGTGAAATAAACCTAACAGATGCCTCATTCTTAATTGAGCACATGGATTACATACACACAGTTCTTCTACAGAAAAAATGTTGCAGGAAATCCACATAAATAATACCCTTGCTAATGTAAAAACAGGAAGCAAGAAGATCACCATTGTAATTATATGTAGTTACAACACAGAGAATAAAATAGAATGCATGTATGATCTTTGCGGTACCTAAACATTATGTGCATTGTACTGATGTGATAGTATTAATCAAACTTAAGAAGCATTACAAAAATAGCTATAAAATATTTTAGACAAGCTGAAACGCATGTTTTACATTAGGAAAATCAGCCAGAGTGTTTTCATAATGCTAGCTACAGCAAAACATGTTCAGGGTGTAGTGCAAGGTATTGCATCTTGATAAGGAGCAATGTGCATATACTCAAAGCTACCAATGAGAGTTCACTCAGCTGAAGTCAGACCAGAACACAATGAAATGTGGTTGCTATGAACATTCTTCTTTTATTTAGCATATTCTCCCAGCACTGTCTTATTGAAGTAGCCTGTTAGTCTCAGAAGGAAGAGCAAATGACTGCAAAGCTTCATGCAAACAGAAGAATAGCAGGAGGTTAGCATATTGGACACCATACTGAAGATCTATCATCTATGCATGCATAAAATTAAAATTATTAAAGCCATTGGAGACATTCTATCACAAACAAATATGGCAAACACATTAGTATTCGTGATTATGAAAAATGGAAATTATGGACTTTGTATTAAATACATGTAAAATTATGTTAATTAGCTATTACTTTTTTATTTGTGCATGATCTAAACCTTATTTGTTCATTACGTATGCAGCACACCTCTCAACTTTGTTAGATGGGAAAGAGCAATACATTTTAGCAGACAGTATGTAGGCAAGAGGCACACCTGCCATATCTCCATTAACACAGACCATAAAGTTTTAAGGAAAAGATCACCTTTGACGTTCACCTTTGTTGCCTGCGGAGCCCTCTGATATGGCCTGCAACCTCCTGCTCTGGGATGGCAGGTTGGCAAGCCCAGATCGCAGGTTGCCGACTCCCCATTCCAGAGCATTATGCCCCGTACACACGGTCGGATTCTCCGACGGAAAATGTGCGATCAGAGCGTGTTGTCGGAAATTCCGACCGTGTGTGGGCTCCATCAGACTTTTTCCATCGGATTTTCCGACACACAAAGTTTAAGAGCAGGCTATAAAATTTTCTGACAACAAAATCCGTTGTCAGAATTTCCGATCGTGTGTACACAAATCCGACGCACAAAGTGCCACGCATGCTCAGAATAAATAAAGAGATGAAAGCTATTGGCTACTGCCCCGTTTATAGTCCCGATGTACGTGTTTTACGTCACCACGTTCAGAATGATCGGATTTTCCGACAACTTTGTGTGACCGTGTGTATGCAGGACTAGATGCAAGGGGTTAGATCCCCTTCTGTTTTTTTCAGCGGACTGGATTGAAGATTGGCAGGTGTAAAAGGACACAAGTCCGCTTACATCTGCAGCTCCATAGAGGTGAATGGAGGGTCAGATAGGGTTGGAGTGATCGTGTATTAGGGGCCTAAGGCTGCTTTCATACTGATGCGCTGTTATTTACCCACACCGAGGGGGCAGTGCAGTGCACCTGTGTCTTTCCTGCGGGTTAGTTGCACTTTGCCATAGACTTCTATTATATGCTGCAGGTGTGGTGCGCTTTCTGAAAATGCACCAAACCTGCAGGTAATTACAGAAGTCTATGGCTCAGTGCAGGTAACCCGCAGGAGCATTGTGCTGCACCTGCGGATCAGTTTGAAAGTGGGCCCATAGAGTAGAGTGGGCTGTGTCCGCTCTGCATATGCATAGTGGACACAGACCTATCATCTGCCCACTCCGCTCATTGTGGCCCATGACCGGTTACCAAGTCGCTTAAGTGGCCCTCGTTTTTCAAAAGGTGGCTTAGGTGGCTTTCTGGCTTAGGATATAGTTGCAGATACCTGTGCGTAAATATTTATAATAGGCAAATAAAATATGAGAGAATTAAGCTATTTTTACACTTTCTATCACAAAAAATTGATCTTCGCCCTATTTACTAGTTTTGATCATCAACACTGGATCACATCTAATGCTTTACAATGTTTTTTTTTTGAAACATGAAGTTTCTTTATTGAAGATTGTAATTTCCATCCAACATAAAAGGAAAAATGAGGAAAAAAGCATTTCAAACAGAATATGCATCTCACGTCTGCTACACCAAAAGAGCGTTACATTCATCCAATACAGTCATCTGGCATTAAGTATACTGCATTGTATGAAGCTGATATAGGCAGTTATGTAACCGATCCAGAGAAGCCTATGTGCAACCAAATCCAGTGAAGACATATCTGGAGTATCAAGACTCCTACACCAAATCTTTTCAAATTTAGTTCTGCATCTTCTATGTTAAAAAATAAAGCAATCCAATCTTAAATATTTATAAGTTGTACATATTCCTCCACTAAAAGGGGTTCAGGTGATGTCCAATATTGCAATATTAACTTAGATTCACATTACCTACTCTAGTTACTGTATATGTACTCTTTGGCAGTAATTTAGTAAAGGCAAATCCACTGTGCACTGCAAGTGTACTCAAAGTGTTCTTGGAAGTGCAGTTGCTGTAGATCTGAGGGGGACATGCAAAGACAATAAAAAACATCATTTTTGCTTGCACATGATTGGATGCTAGAAATCAGCAGAGCTTCCCCTCATTTCAGATCCTACCCTCAGATCTTCAGCGACTGCACTTCCAAGTGCACTTGCAATGTACTTCCAAGTGCACTTGCAGTGCACTTGTAGTGCACAGTGGATTTTCCTTAGTAAATCAACCCTTTTGTGTTTATACAGTGCCTTGAAAAAAGTATTCATACCTCTTGAAATTTTACACATTTTGTCATGTTACAACCAAAAACATAAATGTATTTTATTGGTATTTTATATGATAGACTTATGCCGCCTACACACGATCGGACTTTCCGCCAACAAGACCGTGGATTTTTGTTCGAAGGTTGTTGGCTCAAACTTTTTTTTTTTTAAGTTTTCAAAAGAGCTTTATTGTTAATAAAGAAAGTAACAACAGGGCAAAGTATCACCCGCTCAGGGGTGAAGGAGGGTATCAAAAATATAGATGACAAATGACAAGATTTTGTATAAAGCGAGCGAAACATGAGCAATCAACATAATATAATATGAGATTGAAGGAAAACATAGTGAATGCACATAAGTGTGGTGTACACTGTGGAACACGGAAAGCCGGCCGTGATTTGCCCAGACACCCCTAATGGGAGCAATCTGTGCCATGGGACATCAGGCAAACCCCGTATAGGTTGCTAAAGGTAATCCTGTGTACCCACAGGGTGAAGAAACTTGTAACTTAGAACTTAATATAAGAAAAATTTAGAAACGCTTTCACTAATTAACAGATGGGCAAGGCGCCCACCCTGTAGGGTGTTGATAGAAAAGTCGCTCTGTGAATAAAAGGTGGCATGAGGAAGTAGAAATTGGAGGAATGTTACGATCTTATTCCAAAAACCCCATTAGTTAGGGCTAATGGGGAGCATGGCGAAGGACAAAGATTAGAGGGGAAAGGATAGACAAGTTTAGAATGAAAGAAAGGATAGACAAGTTTAGAATGAAAGGAAGAAGCAGTCAGGAAGGCGGAAGAAAGGGTCCAGGTGCAGCTACACTAATAGCTAGGCAATGAAGGGGTGATGTAAAGCAAGAGGGTTGCAATGGGGGTTGAATAGCAATGGGTTATAGAGAGGTGCCTATATGACGGGCCCAGGGTTCCCAAATGCATTTAAAAGTTTTGATTTTATCCAATATAGTTTTTTCTCTTGGAGCATAATCCAAGAAATTTTTTGCTTGGCTAAGTGAAAAGAAACTGAGGGGGACTTCCAGGCCCACGCTATTGTTATTTTAGCTCCCAGGAGCATGAAATGTATCAGCCTTTGTGTATATTTCGTGATATTAGGAATCCTCTGGTTCAGAAGGGCTATTATTGGATCTTGGATGAGGACTGTCCCGGTAACTTTACGAATTAAGCCAAAGATTTTGTTCCAATAGCTCCTGATCCTGGGGCACTGCCAAAGGATATGGAGAAGGGAGCCCAGGTGGTCACATCCTCTGAAGCAGAGGGGCGAAGACTGTGGGAAAAATTTAGTCAAGTCAGAACCAGGTACCAGCGGGAGACGACCTTGAGGTTTGCTTCAACTAGGGATATATTAAGGATCCCTTTGAAGGCTTTAGCAACCTGAGAGTGTCCACATCCCACTGGAACTCAAGGTCGTGCTGCCAGCTAAGCATGTAAGGCGCTTTCTCCGGTGGTTCAGCAAGTGCTGAGTATATCAGGGAAATTCCTCCCCGCACATCCATGGCTGCGGAGCACCACTGCTCATAAGGGGTAACTGCGAGGGGGATATTGTCTTTGGGTGACAGAGAATGTAGGAAATGTGATATTTGGTGAAAGCGGAATTTTTCGGAGAGGGGCATTTCTAGTTTAGCGGTGCAGTATCCAAGTTTTAGGGGGTCGTTGGAGTTGAAAAAGTGCCCGATTCAATATAGGCCTTTATCCAGCCACCATTGAAAGGCCTTAATATCCATTCCTGGGGGGAATTGAAGGTTGTGAAAAATATGAGCTAGGGGGTGCTACCATGATGCTATCGAGTTCATTTTATGTAGGGAGTCACATATGGCGATCGAGTGGGATAGTGCAGGAGAGAGGATAGGGGGCCTAGATTTAGGGGACCGCCAAGTAAGGAAATCTATGGTGTAATTGGGGACTGCTTGTTTTTCTATTCCCACCCAGTCCGGTTTAGAGCCTTTGGAATAAATGATAGAAAATTGGGTTAATTGGGTGGCTTGGTAATACCACCAGAGGTTAGAAAGTCCTAGGCCACCTTTCTTTCTGGGTCGAAAGAGCGTCTGTTTGGGGAGGCGGTGATTTAACTTGCCCCAAGTGAAGCGAATAATTGCCAATTGGAGGTTAGTTACTGTATATGAAGTTTGGGGACTGATATGGGGAGGGAGTAGAAGAGATAGAGGATCTTGGGGAGGAGGGTCATTTTAATAGCATTTATTCTGCCTAGCCAGGTCAGATTGTAAAGCGACCACTGGTCAAGGTCTGACTTGAGTTTCCTGAACATGGGTGGGTAATTGTTTTTGTATAGTTGGTCAATAGAGGCCGTGAGGTGGACACGTAAATAAGGGATAGAGGTAGATGGAAGGGGTAATGGAATAGAGATATTAAGGGTGGTAGATTTGGACATGTTGACCCGAAGTCCTGAGGCCTGGCCAAAATTGTCTAGCAGCTGTAAGACGTTAGGGGTCGAAATGAGGGGGGAGGTTACAAGGAGGAGGATATCGTCCGCAAAGAGTGCACATTTGTGTGTTGAAGGGCCACAATTAACTCCGTGAATGTCTGAGTGTTCTCTTATAGCAATGGCTAAAGTCTCTATTGCTATGGCGAAGAGGAGGGGGGAAAGGGGGCAGCCTTGTCGTGTTCCTTTAGTGATAGGGAAAGGGTCAGAGAGGCATTCCTGAAGCCTAACCTGAGCTTTGGGGAGGGAATAACGGGCCTTTAATGAGGAGAGGAAGTGTGAGCCAAAACCCCACTTTTCAAGGGTAGTGAAGAGATAGGGCCAGGTGACCATATCAAAGGCCTTCTGAAGGTCTAAGGATAGGAGGAATCCTTCCTGTGATGGTCCCTCATCCCAACCCGACCTAAGGAGGGGTATGATGTCCACCGCCCTCCTTATCTGGTCTGGTCCCTGCCTCCATTGGACCACTGTTCTGTCTATGGTATGAAGCCGACTTGGTCTTTGTGTACGTAAGACCCTATGAAAGACCCCAGTCTGTTGGAAAGAATTTTTGTCATGATCTTAAGATCATTGTTAATTAGCGAAATTGGCCTATAGTTGCTTACTTGGCTGGGGTCCTTGCTGGGTTTGGGGATGACAGAGATGTATGCAAGGTTTGCTGTTGAGTCTATTGACTGTCCCTTTCGGAGGGAATTAAAGAGCCGGACCAGATAAGGAGAGAAGGTATCTAAGAAGGTCTTGTAATATTGGATCGAAAAGCCATCTGGGCCCGGGGCTGATCCTTTTTTAAGTCCTTTGATGACCTCCCTAACCTCTCCTTCAATGAAGGGGGAGTCCATGATAGCGCAGTGAGAATCAGATATTTTGGGAAGAGGGAGTAGAACGAGTGGAAAGCCTCCAAGATCTGCTTTGGTTTTTGGGTTAACATGCCCGAAAGCAATTTTATTTTAGAAGAGAGCGAATTCTTTGTTTAGGGGAGAGCTTTGCTGCTAGTTGGGAGCCAAATTTGTCAGAAAGGAGGTAAAACTTGCCACTCACCCATTTAAGGTGTTTTTTGGCACTGGAGGTGAGGGCTGTGTTCAGGGCTATTCTAGCTGCGTCAAGTTTAGATAGAGAGCTGGGTGTTGGGTTGTTCTTGTGTGTTTTGCATAGGGACCGGAAATCTTTCTCTAGTTTAAGAATGTCCAGTTGTTTCTCACGCTTAAGAAGTAAAGATAGTTGGATGATTTTACCCCACATGACCGCTTTATGAGCCCCCCATAAAGAGTTGGGTGCACTGTCAGGATTGTCATTAAGAAGGAAATATTCCTTTAGTTCCTTTTCTAGAATGGTGCAATGCACTGGTTGGGGAGAATGGATTAAGGCGCCATTGAGGTGAGCCCACTCGTGATGGGGAGCTTGTGATTTTGAGAGTAACTATAGAGTGGTCTGACCAGGGGACCTCACAAATGGAGGAATGAGATGCTAAGTGTATCTCAGACGTGTGTAAGAAGATATGATCAATTCGGGAATAGGTCCCATAGGGTGCCGAGAAGTGAGTATAGTCCTTTGCAGAAGGATTCAATTACCTCCAGGTGTCAATCATTCCTAAGGAGTGAAGTAGTTGGGCAATGTGGAGGCTCTGTTTGGGGGGTCTTCTTGAGATGGGGATGCCTTTTACTGATTTGTCTAAAAGGTGATCGAATGCTATATTAGAATCTCCACCTATTATTACCGTGCCTTCAAGATGTGGGGATAGGGCAGTGAACATAGATGAGAAGAAGGACGCTTGTTTCTTGTTGGGGGGCATAGTAAGAAACCAGAGAGAAAAGGGTACCGTTGATGTGACCTTTGACGAGTATGTAATGGCCCTCACTGTCTCTAATGGTCTGGGAATGGGTGAATGATATGAGTTTAGAGAGGAGAACTGCTACCCCTCTCTTTTTGTCGTCCGCGTTGGCCAGAAAGAATGTCGGGTAACTGTGGTGAAGAAAGGTAGGGGAAAAACTTTTGGGGAAGTGGGTTTCCTGTAATAGGAGAATTTCCAGCCCTCTGGAGTAGTAGTTTTGCAGTGCTTTACGCCTTTTGATCGGGGAGTTAAATCCCTGCGTGTTATGGGAGGTTATCTTGAGTATCGCTGTTTGTGGGGTGGGGTCAGCAATGGATGTGAGGGGGGGGAGCGCATGTACAATAGGGAAGTTCCTACCTGGTTCCAGGAAGAGGGAAGTCTTGTCTTGAAGCGGCTGCTTGAGTTCCGCAAAGTGGGAGTAAGAGATCGGCGAGCTATTACTAAGTGTACCTGGGGGGGAGAAGAAGAAGTTAGGGAGGGTAAAGGAAAGGCAGAAGGAAGGATGAAGGAAGAGGAAGGTGAGAGACCTCAGGGACAGGGAAGAAAGTGTCCCTGGTTCCTGAGGGGCAGGACTGGCTTGCCAGTGCGTTCTTGTCTGCTCCTTTCTGATTTTCAGCTTGTTCTTGTCAGGTCCTTTCTGATTTTCAGTGCGTTCTGTCAGTTCGTTCTGAGCAGCTGAGCGTTTTCAAGCCATGTTGCAGTTTCGTACTCATCGTAGAGTTTGTGCTGTTGTTGGGCATGGTGTTGGAGTTCTTGCTTTGACCCAAGTCCAGTCCATGAACGGGGGAGGAGGAGTTCATGGACCAAGAATTAGTTACTTAATCGTGACCAATTCTCTCATATGCCTTTGCTGCAGGAGCTCCAGGAGAATAATCCTGACGATTTCAGGAATTATCTCTGGATGAGAGACCCTGTTTTTCACCGACTGTTGGCTTTGCTTACCCCCTATATTACCAAGCAGGATACCTGCATGCGGCAAGCCATCACTCCCGAGCAAAGACTCATCGCCACCTTGCGGTACTTGGCGATGGGGAGAAGTCTCCAGGAAGTCTCCTCCCTACCCTAAAATTTTTACAATGGGCCATCAGAAGGGGTGAGGAATCTGATAAGTGGACCTTATACTTTTGAATTTAAATACTCATTTAAATAAATGTTATACTTATGTTGGCCAAGAATGTTTGTGTCTAATCTGCTTGCAATGTTATGTGCAAAAGTAGTATTTTTTTTTTCTTGTTTGACTCCACAGTTTCCTTAAAACCCACAGGAATGGCAGATTGTGTCCTCTCAATTCGCCCAGCAATGGGACTTTCCCAACTACAGTGGTGCGATAGATGGGAAACATGTCCGGATCGTCCCACCCCCCAACTTGGGGTCGTACTACTACAACTACAATGGGTTCAGTAGTATTGTTGGCGGTGGTGTTGGCGACTTATGAGTTTCTGTATCTGGACATGGGGAAGAATGGCCATATGTTGGATGGAGGAGTCATCTCCCAGACTGAAATCTACAGCCATCTCCAGAATGGCAGCATGGGATTGCCTCCTCCAGCGGATAACATGGCAGGCCTCCCATTTGTCTTTGTGGCGGATGAGGCCTTTGCGCTGGGGGAGCATTTGATGAGGCTGTTCCCCATTAGAACCCTAAACCCAGACAAGAGGGTTTTTAATTATCGGCTGGCCTGTGCCAGAAGAGTGGTGGAAAATGCCTTTGGCATAATGGCCAGCCGGTTCCGTCTTTTTCTAACAGCCATAAACATGGCCGAATATAAACTGAACCATATAATTTTATGCTGCTGAAGTTTACATAATTTTATGGGTAAAAATGCAGCCAACTATCTGGTCTCAGTTGCGACTGAGGCTGGCTCACCGGAAGAAATAATGACGGTAGACTTGTGCATTCGTTTTCATCGGAATGCATTTTCGTCCGAATTTGAGGTATTTTCGTTATCATTTTAACAAACGATAACAAAAGTGCAGAATCCGAAAAACGAAAGATCCGACATAAACAAATGCTTCATTTTCATTTTCGTTGCTACAACAGTTCGATATAGATAGGAGATTCGACATGATGCTGACAATAACAATCTGTGTCCATCAAACCTGTGGTCGAATGTGCCTAACCTTAACTATTAGTCCAAGATTATGCTACATAGAGAGAAAAGATTTGACATAGAGAGAAAAGATTCGACATAGGGGAGAAAAGATCGCTGCTGGAATTGGGTGGGGGAAGTAAAAAAGAAGTAATGATGATGATGAATGTTATTGGCTGATTGTAACCAAAGAGGATTATGGCTTATGGTGTCTGTTGAAAGTTCTAAGAAGATTCGACGGAGCAGCTAAATTATACGGCGTCGTACAGTTTAGCTGCTCCGGCGAATCTTCTTTGAACATTCGACAGACACCATAAGCCTTCAATATCAGATTCGACCTTAATTAATTTGGATTTTTGGACAAATGCAAGTTTTTAACAAAAAACAAAATAAAGAAAAACGAATTTTGGGAGTAACTAAATAAATTTATTTTTCGGATGAAAACGAAATTCCGAAACAAAATATTTCAGTGTGCACATGTCTAAATGACAGCACTTGAAGCTGGCCTTCCTGGCTTGCCCCCCAAAGCACCCGCAAAGTACGGCAAAGCTATCTGGAGTAATTCGTGGGTAGGGGGGCAATTGACATGCCAGAAAATCTGTAAGCTATTTCTAATACATTTTTTGTGAAAAACTAAACTCATATTTCATTTGATTTACTGCTTGTGTTTCTTGTCTGTCTCCTAGGTTCTCCAATGGCCTTTTTTTGTTGCCATTTTCTTCAATAGTGCAAACGTAACTTATTTGATACATGGGTTGACAGTCTCTTCTTCAGCTAACTATTATGTTCTGTTGTGCAATGGGTCTGCTACACAGACCCAATGGGGCTGATTTATGAAGCATTTGCGCCACGAGTTGTGGTGCACGCCGATGCGCAAAGGACTTTTTCGTATTCACAAAACATTTACGCCGGTAATACAGCGCAATTCCCCGTTTACTATTCTCTTCCCGGCGCATGGGAGGAGGCGATAGGTGCGCCACTATAGACATAGCGCGCGGCATCTTTAACTTAAAATTTAAACAAGCTGGAAGTGCCAATATTAAGGGGGTGATGTAGGTGATGTGAGGAAGTATAGTAATAACTGCCCAAGTAACAAATATACCCAAAATAGAATGAGAAAGTAACTTTTTCTGAACAAGCCTGCTGTGCCAGCAAGTCCATTTATAACTGCGGGAGGTCAATTTATGCACCGCGCATGCGCAAACGGCATTTGCGCTTGTTCAAATGCTTTGGTTCACTGCGCCGGCAAAATCTTAGTAAATGTCAAGCAACGTAAATGCATTTGCATAGGTTGAACGGGCGAACCTCTAAACTTCTTTTTTTTAATGCTGGTTCACTTCGCGGCTATAATGCACTGCAACACCCTTGTCCTTATTTAAGGTTAAGAAAAAAGAGGGGGGGGGAAGCACTGGACTGCATCAAAAACGCACAAAAAACGTACTGGAACGCATCAAAAACGCGCATGCAGAAAAGCACCTGGAACGCGTCTGGACTGCATTTTTATGGTGTGAACTGGAATGCATTTTACAGCGTTCCAATACAATCCAGTGCATAAAAAATGCAGCATTTTCTACTTTTTTTTTTCGGGTACTGGAAACGCATTGAAACTGCAAGCACTGATGTGAACTATGCCATTGAAAACCATATAACCTACTTTCCATGCATTTTTGATGCAGAAAAAAATGCACTGGACTGCATGTGGTGTGAACTGACCCTTAAGGAATAAAAGTTATTTAAAACTACTCGCGGCTATAATGAAATGTCGGTCCAGCAATACACATAAAAGTTCATTGATAAAAATAGCATTAAGAAAAAAAACAAAATTAAGAAACAAAAAATGCGTAGGGTTCCCCTGAAATTCCATACCAGGCCCTTCAGGTCTGGTATGGATATTAAGGGGAACCCCAAGCCAAAAAAAAATGGCGTGGGGGGGCCCCCCTCAAAATCCATACCAGGCCCTTCAGGTCTAGTATGGATTTTAAGGGGAAACCCGTGCAAAAAATTTTAAAAAAATGGCGTGGGGTCCCCCTAAAATTCCATACCAGACCCTTATCTGAGCACGCAACCTGGCAGGCCGCAGGAAAAGAGCGGGGGATGAGAGAGTGCCCCCCTCCTGAACCGTACCAGGCCACATGCCCTCAACATTGGGAGGGTGCTTTGGGGTCACCCCAAAGCACCTTGTCCCCATGTCAATGAGGACAAGGGCCTCATCCCCACAACACTTGGCCAGTGGTTGTGGGGGTCTGCGGGCGGGGGGCTTTTCAGAATCTGGAAGCCCCCTTTAACAAGGGGACCCCCAGATCCTGGCCCCCCCCTGTGTGAAATGGTAATGGGGTACAAAAGTACCCCTACCATTTCACAAAAAATGTTAAAAATGACAAGAGACAGTTTTTGACAATTCCTTTATTTAAAGCCTTCTTCTTTCCATCTTCTTCAGGGCTTCTTCCTTCGGTTTCTTCCCCCATCTTCTTCTTCCTCTGGTTCTTCCTCCAATCCTCTGCTTCTTGCTCCGGTGTTCTCGTCCGGCATCTTCCTCCGTGGCGTCTTCTTCCCTGCTTCGTTCTCGGGCCACTCCACACCCATGGGAGGCTCCCGCTGTGTGACGCTTCTCTTCTTATATAACGGAGGGCGGGGGCCACCTGGTGACCCCGCCCCCTCTGAAGCACCGTTCTCTTATATAAGTGTCAGAAGAAGAGAAGCGTCACACAGCGGGAGCCTCCCATGGATGCTGAGCGGCCTGAGAATGAAGCGGGGAAGAAGACGCCGTGGAGGAAGATGCCGGACGAGAACACCGGAGCAAGTAGCAGAGGATTGGAGGAAGAACCAGAGGAAGAAGAAGATGGAGGAAGAAACCGAAGGAAGAAGCCCCGAAGAAGATACACCAGAGCAAGAAGCAGGGGATTGGAGGAAGAACCAGAGGAAGAAGATGGAGGAAGAAACCGAAGGAAGAACGAAGAAGACCCGAAGAAGATGGAAAGAAGAAGGCTTTAAATAAAGGAATTGTCAAAAACTGTCTCTTGTCATTTTTAACATTTTTTACACTTTTTTTGTGAAATGGTAGGGGTACTTTTGCCAAGGGTTGTGGGGATGAGGCCCTTGTCCTCATCAACAAGGGGACAAGGTGCTTTGGGGGGGACCCCAAAGCACACTCCCAATGTTGAGGGCATGTGGCCTGGTACAGTTCAGGAGGGGGGGGTTTGGTCCCCCCCTCTTTTCCTGCAGCCTGCCAGGTTGCGTGCTCGGATAAGGGTCTGGTATGGATTTTTGGGGGGACCTCCACGCTATTTTTTTTTTTTAATTTTGGCATGGGGTTCTCCTTAAAATCCATACCAAACCTGAAGGGCCTGGTATGGAATTTCGGGGGAAACCCTACGTATTTTTTGTTTCTTAATTTTGTTTTTTTTCTTAATGATGTTTTTATCAATGAACTCTTATGTGTATTGCCGGACCCACATTTCATTATAGCCGCAAGTAGTTTTAAATAATTCTTATTCCTTAACCACTTCCATACAGGGCATTTTCACCCCCTTCCTGCCCAGGCCAATTTTCAGCTTTCAGCGCTGTCGCATTTTGAATAACAATTGCGCGGTCATACTACACTGTACACAAATGAAATTTTTATCATTTTTTTCCCCACTAATAGAGCTTTCTTTTGGTGGTATTTGATCACCCCTGCATTTTTTATTTCTTGTGCTATAAACAAAAAAAGAGTGACAAGTTTGAAAAAAACACAATATTTTTTACTTTTTGCTATAATAAGTATCCAATTTTTTTTTTTTTAAACAAATTTTTTTCTCAGTTTAGGCCGATACGTATTCTTCTACATATTTTTGGTAAAAAATATCGCAATAAGCGTATATTTATTGGTTTGCGCAAAAGTTATAGCGTCTACAAAATAAGGGGATAGATTTATAGCATTTTTATTATTATTTTTTACTAGTAATGGCGGCGATCTACGATTTTTATCGTGACTGCGATATTGTGGCGGACACATCGGACAATTTTGACACATTTTTGGGACCATTTACATTTATACATTTATACAGCGATCCGTGCTATAAAAATGCATTGATTACTGTATAAATGTGACTGGCAATGAAGGGGTTAACCTGGAGGGGGCGGTGTAGGGATTAATGTGTTGCTAGGGAGTGATTCTAACTGTGGGGGGAGGGGATTCACAAGGGGAGGAGACCGATCGGTGTTCCTCTGTACAAGGAACATACCATCGGTCTCCTCCCATCTGACAGGACGTGGATCTGTGTGTTTACACACACAGATCCACGGTCCTGCTCGGTTACCGGGCAATCGCGGGTGCCCGGCGGACATCGCGGCCACCGGGCACGCACACCGGGACCCGAGCGATGCGGCGGGCGAGCGCGCCCCCTGGGCTGCCTGGAAGGCTGCGCCGTCATATGACAGCGGCCCAGGATAACAGCTGCACCGTCCCGCCGTCATATGATGGCGGGCGGGCAGCAAGTGGTTAAGGGCCAGTTCACACCACATGCAGTCCAGTGCGTTTTTTTTCTGCATCAAAAACGCATGGAAAGTAGGTTATATGGTTTTCAATGGCATAGTTCACATCAGTGCTTGCAGTTTCAGTGCGTTTCCAGTTCCCAAAAAAAAGAAAGTAGAACATGCTGCATTTTTTATGCACTGGACTGTACTGGAATGGTGTAAAATGTGTTCCAGTTCACACCATAGAAACGCAGTCCGGACGCGTTCCAGGTGCTTTTCTGCATGCGCGTTTTTGATGCATTCCAGTGCGTTTTTGATGCAGTCCAGTGCTTTTTTTCCCCCCTCATTTTTCTTAACCTTAAATAAGGACAAGTGTGTTGCAGTGCATTTGTTGGTGCATTTAGGTGCGTTTCGGTGCATTCCAGTGCGTTTTTAAGCGTTTTACAGCTTTCCAGTACTGTCCAGTGCAGAAAAAATGCAGCATGTTCTACTCTTTTTCTGGAACTGGAACACACTGGAACTGCAAGCACTAGTGTGAACTATGCCATTGAAAACCATATAACTTTCCATGCATTTTTGATGCATAAAATATGCACTGGACTGCATTGGTGTGAACTGGCCCTTATGCAATTTGGCATATTTAAAGGCATTTCTCCTTGTTTCGTTTTTGGGGTTGTCCAATTGGTGACATTGATATATGTCCCTTAGGGTGGGACCTGGGCCCATATACCCAATTTAAGGCCAAAAGCTAGAAGATAAGCCAGCCAAGTGGGGACGAGTAAGATTACCAAGTCAGTTCCCTTAGACTGCAATGGTATTTGTTGTATAACTTTTGCACATGTTAGGCTCTTTAGTTGCCCCCATGGACTGGGGGGGTGTTTTGTCCCATCTGTAATTTTGGTGCATGCTGGATGATGTGCTTCATTTAGGACGGGGGGTGGCTTATTTTGTGCTAGCTGCATTTGGGTTGTTCTGGGCATGCTCAGGGACTTTTTTTTTCCCTGTGCCTTTTTGTGTGTGAACAGCACTTGGATGTTTCTGGGCATGCTCAGAGTGTGTTTTTTGGGTTAGTAATTTAAGGACATCCTTAACAGGTGTACCCACTTTGAAGTTCTCTCTACATTGGGTGAAATTGCATTTTGTGTGTTTCATGGACTGTGCATGTGTTTGCAATTGCCTCATTAGCACACAAACCTATGTTATATAAAGCTTGCAGATAGCATTCTTTACTTTGCCCTGAAAAGAGCCAAGATTGTGTGATGGTCTGAATTTTTCTTTGGTAAGCTCAATGGAGCGAAAGGGGATTCAGAACACCTTGCGGTTTCAGGTTATGCCTGGTCATTTGCATAAAGTGAGTTTGGAGTTCCTTGTTCAGGATTTACTGGAGAAATCAGTTGGAGTGGAACCACGTCACATCTATTGTATCCAGGACCATGCAGCACCAAGGCACTATGATGTTTCTTTTGTGCATAGCAATTTTTGCATGGGAGTTATTGAGAAGTGTAAGGAATTGGAGAAAGCTAACCACGAGTCTATAAGGCCTTTCATAGCGGAACCCTTGTATGCATTGGAGGAGAAACCATTGGTTGTTCACCTGTTTAACCCCTTCATGGACATTGCCTTGGTAGTGGCCTTTTTGAAGAGATACTGCTCTGCAGTGAAGGGAGGCTTCAGGCTGACTAATCGTCTGGGAATCTTTAATGGCAAATTAAAGTTTTTTGTCAAGCTGAAGGTGGATTCTGAAGGGATTGGTGGAGTGCAGCATCCCCCAGCTAATTTTTTAATAGTAGGAAATAGAGGGTTTCTCTACTACCCTGGTCAGCCGACATACTGCAGAAGATGTCATAAGTTTGGGCATACCAGAGATGAATGTAATGTGGAGATGCACTGCCGGAACTGTGGGGAGGAGGGACATGAGGCTGGGGCTTGCTTGATTAAGCGGGCCTGTGATGTATGTGGACAGCGTGATCATACAGTGAAGAATTGTCCAAAAGTAAGAAGGGCCTATGTCTCTTATGCTGAAGCTGTCAGGTGCACCGCTGAGAGTGGACGACCAGTGCCCACACAGGTGCTGTCTGACTCTCCTGAAGGACAGGAAGAGGAGGAGGTGGTGGTGGAAGAGGAAGAAAGTGGGCACCAGGGTGTGGAGGAGAGAGTGAAGAAAATAGTAGAAGTACCACCCACCAGTGTGGAGCCATTAACAGCGGAGAGTGGAGCAGAGGTGTAGGGGGTGGTGGAGGAGGCTATGGAGGAGTTGGCAGCAGCCTTACAGTGGGAGCCAGAAGTGCAGGAAGCCCAAGAAGAGGAGGTGGAGAAGATGGAGACATTGGGTGCCAAGATCAAGGTGGACGCTTTGAAGAAGAGAAGGACTAAGAAATTGAAAGTAGAGACAGTTGGAATTGAAACAAGTAACCCCTTTGAGGTCCTGGGGGATGTTGAAGTGGAGGTAGAATCATCAGCACTAAGTCCGGGGACTCCAGAAATTTTTCACCCGGCCACAATGTCGCCTAGTCAGGAGTTTTTGGATGATGAAAGCGTTATGGCCCTGAGGAATGTATGTCAGTTTTCTGGCTTAAGTGATAGGCCTGGGGGTGAATGATGCACATCTTCATGTGAATGAGCATCGAACTGGTGTCCCTCAATGTGAGGGGTTTTGGATCTCCTGCTAGACAGTGTGCCATTTTTGAGGACTTGAAGGTCAATGGAGGAGACATCACCTGTCTACAGGAGTGTTTTTTTTAATCGACCACCCAAGCCTCCGGAGTGGGTGGTGGATTACATATGGTCGGCAGTTGGGGAAAATAGGAATGCTGGGGTAGGCATTATCATTACAAATAGAAATATTCGCATTATGTCTCATGTTGTGCTAGTGCCAGGAAGATTAATTATGGCAGATTTAGTTTTGTTTAACCAGAAATTGAGGCTTTTTCATTTATATGCTCCTGTGAATAGCCAGAAACTTCTTGAGTTTTTTGAAGTTTTGAAGTTACATGCAGTGGGAAGGAGAACTAGTGTGATCATGGGTGATTTTAATACGATCCGATTTGTGAAAGATCGGATAGGAGTAGCGGAGACTAAGTTAGATGTAGGTAGCACTATGCTGAATGGGGTAATTCAGGACTTGCATCTCAATGATGCTCATACTGTTCTGGGTTTGGTGGATCCATATTTCACTTTTTTTTCAGAGTGTGGGCACACCAAATCCAGAATTGATTTATGTTTGTTTTCTGATGCGTTCAAATGTGCTAATGTTAAACACAGGCAAGTAATTTTTTCAGACCATATGGCAGTGTATGTTGATTTGAGTATGGGAGATAGTATTAAGTTTGGTTTAGGGGTATGGGGGTTAAATAGTTTATTGTTGCAGGACGAGCATGTCAAAGCCCATTTTAGTAATGTATATAGTAGATGGGTTAATAGGAAAAAAGATTTTAGTTATATTTTGGGGTGGTGGGATTGGGTCAAAAGGTAAATTAAATTATTTTTTCAAAAAGAGTAGGGATAAAAGTAGCAGTGAGAAAAGGAGAAATTCTCGGTTACAGATCAGGTTGGCTACATTATATTCATTTAGAAATATGGGCTATGACATAGCCGATGAAATAGACTATGTTAGGAAGAGTATTAAAGAGGTATTAACTGAAAGAGGAAAACAAATTATTTTTCAAGCGAGAGTTAAACACCTGGAGCAGGATGAAAAATGTTCTAGATTTTTTTTCAAGAAGGTTTGTAAGGAAAAAGGAGTGTTTGAGGGTGTGTATGATGAAGAAGGTAGGGAATGTAAGGGAGAGAATGTGCTGGAATGCGTGACTAAACTTTATGAACGATTGTATGAGGGAGTGTGTGTTGATGAGTCAGATACTAGAATGTTTGATATGGTAGAGGATAATTTAGATGAGGATGATAAGGTTTTTTTGCAGAAAGCAGTGAACGAGGAGGAGGTGTGGGAAGCTGTGACAAGCATGGGGGCTAATAAAACCCTGGGAGGGGATGGCTTACCAAGTGAGTTTTTTTAATTGTTTTGAGAAATTATTAAGCGGGATGTGGTTGAGGTATTTAGTTACATGATGAGGGAAGGCATTATATCCGAATCTATGAGAGAGGGGGTAGTGGTATTAATTTATAAGAAGGGGGATAAGATGGATATTCGAAATTGGAGGCCTATCTCCTTACTAAATTCAGACTACAAGGTCTGGCGAGGAGATTATCTAAGGTCATTAGTAAGAGTGCCGGGTCGAATGATCTTGGAGAACTTAATTTTAGTTAGGGATATAATTAATTTTTATAAAGATAGGAATAGTTTGATTATCCTGACATCATTTGACCTTGAGAAGGCATATGATAAAGAAAATCATGGGTTTTTGAGGGAGGTTTTGAAGTGGATGGTTGTACCACAGCTGCTCATTAATGTTTTTATTAGCTTTTTCGGGTGAGTGGTTGTTTAGGAGATGGGGGTGGTTGGGAAGGGATTCAAGGATACCGGTGGCTTACGTGGTGGCACGCAACTACTGGGTACTGGAAAAGTTTAGGGTAGAGTTTAAGTTGGCAGATTTAGGAGAAGGGGAGAGGGATAAAGTGAAGGTGAGAAAGTGGTTGATAGAGAAGGAGTATGTGTGTAACCTTAGGGGAGTTAATGCGTCAGTGGCTGGGGAAGTATAGAAGAAAATGAATAATGAAAATATAGTTGCGCTAATAAAACCCCAGTCACTCTGTGAATAAATAGTGATAATCCCTTCACATTAAAAATTGATAAATTGGATAAATATAGGTATGGTCAGATCAGAAGCATTAAATCAAAAACACACAGTGATCCACAATATCCACAATCTATGAAACAACACGCCTGTGACATTGGATCTATAAATAATGATAAATATAATAATAAATATTATAAAATAAACCAATATAGAATGATATAAATAAACTCATATATGGTGGGAAAAATGTCTATTAGAAGCCGATCTCATTAAATTAAAAATATGAGTGTCTATAAGAAACCGTTTCTAGTATAAATAGTCTGCTTTATAGTCAGGCATAGGTAAATCAAGTCACAGAGATCTCCCAATTTTCTCTATATTATGCAGATTTCCAGATGGGTGTTTTCAGGGACACCAAACATGTGAAATAAGCAGAGAAAATCATGATTGTGCAGTAACTAATTACTATTAAATAGTCACACTATACTGGATGCACTCACATGAACCAGAATGGTAACTGCCTGGATGGAAGAATCAGCCACTTGGGGCGCGGTGAGTCATAACACAGCTCGTAATACATTGCTGCCCGGCCTCACTACTCCACGTCACTGGCTCCTCTGAAAGAATAACAATCAGCCGCTTGTGACGCGGTGAATCCTCACACCGCTCGTGCCACACTGCTGACCGGCCTCAATACTGCACGTCACTGACTCCTCCTATGCGTTGCGTCACACGACACGTGACTTTTTCAAGGTCAAAGTAGGTGGAAGAAAATGAGTATATATGGGGTGACAAATGTGCAGAGAAAGATAGCATGGATGAGTTTGCATGAATGTCTAGCTACGAGGCTATTTATGAAAAGGAGGAATTCGCGTGTGTCTGATATTTGTCCGAGAATGAATTGTGGGGGTGTAGAAGACAGTGAGCATGTGTTCTGGGGGTGTGGTGTAGAGAAAGATGTGATCAATAAGAGTCAAGATCTGGTGAAAGAAATAACAGGAGTGAAGGTGAATGAGTGGAAAATGATGATGTATGGCTTGGGGAAACTGGAAAAAGATAAACAGAGAGTATTGTGGTTAGTGTTATGTGCATTAAAGGAAGTATGGGATGCATACTTGTATGTATATAAAAAAGCTACGTTAGACAGTAAACTATGTAAAGGATTGTGGCTTAGCAAGCTATACTTTTTTTTTGTGTTGGATAAAAAGAAGGGTGTGGATGCCGAAGGCATCTGGAAGTTTAAAAAATGGAGAATGTTGATTAAAAATTAAGTCTCTTCCACGATGATGCAAGACCTTGTTGGAGACAGTGAATGAGCGTCAAGCTGAATAGTCTCTCGAGAGTTTTCTGAAGTGGAATTAAAAAAAAAGCAAGAGAGTACCACATGTATTTTCTCTTTGTATTTTGTTTGTTATGTTGTTGCAAAACAGATGTGTTTTTATGCAATTTATTTGTTAATTTGTTAACTCCTCCAGTGAGAGTGGGGGGCAGCGAAGGGAAAGGAAAGACAGATTCTGGTGGTAGGGGACTCAATTCTTAGAAAGACAGAGAGGGCAATCTGTAACCAAGACCTGAAGCGCCGAACAGTATGTTGTCTACCGCGCGCGGGTTCGGCACATCACGGATCTTGTGGACAGATTACTGGGAGGGGCTGGGAAAGACCCAGCTGTCATGGTGCACGTTAGTACCAATGACAAAGTCAGAGGCAGATGGAGTGTCCTAAAGAACGATTTTAGGGACTTAGGAGCTAAATTGAGGAAAAGGACCTCCAAGTTAGTATTCTCAGGAATACTACCGGTACATCGAGCCACACTAGAAAGGCAGAGGGAGATTAGGGAAGTAAACAAGTGGCTGAAGAGCTGGTGTAGTAAGGAGGGGTTTGGGTTCCTGGAGGACTGGGCTGACTTCTCAGTCGATAACCGGTACTATAGAAGGGACGGACTGCACCTAAATGAGGAGGGTGCAGATCTGCTGGGAAGATGGCCAAAAAGTTAGAGGGGTTTTTAAACTAGGTGATGGGGGGAGGGTCCAGAGGTAGAGATAGTCAGCGCGAAAGATATTCCAGAGGGTAGTATTGGGGGCATTAGTGGTAGGTTGACCAAAGCACAAAAACACAAGGTACGTATAGTAGCAAGTCCTAGTTGCAATCTCGAAACACCCAATACGAGGACAATATGCAACTGGTCTAAACTATGTGGCATGTTCACCAATGCCAGGAGCATGGCGGACAAGATGGGTGAACTAGAGATACTGTTGTACGAGGAGGATTTGGATTTTGTGGGAATTTCAGAGACCTGGTTCAACAGCTCTCATGATTGGCTGGCAAACATTCAAGGGTATACACTTTACCGCAATGATAGAGAGGGTAAAAAAGGGGGAGGGGTATGCCTATATATCAAGAATAATGTACAAGTGAATGTAAGAGATGACATCACTGAGGGAGCTAGGGAGGAGGTGGAATCCTTATGGGTAGAGCTCCAAAGGGATGAAGCTAAGGGGAAAATAATACTGGGAGTATGCTATAGGCCCCCTAACCTGAGGGAGGAAGTGGAGACAGATCTCCTATCACAATTTGGATTAGCAGCAAGGATGGGAAGCGTTATCATAATGGGGGATTTTAATTATCCAGACATAGACTGGGCGGAGGGAACCACGCATTCATTTAAGGCTGTTAATGTCTTGCAGGACAATTTTATGGGTCAGATGGTAGACGCACCAACTAGAAATAAAAAATTATTGGATCTACTGATTACCAACAATACAGACCTGATCACGGATGTGGAAATACGGGGCAATTTAGGTAACAGTGATCACAGATCAATTCGTTTCAGTATAAATCACACAAATAGGAAACATAAAAGGAATACAAAGACACTGCATTTCAAAAGAGCTAACTTCCCTAAACTACAAACCTTGCTAAAAGGCATAAATTGGGATAAAATATTAGGAACAAAGAACATGGAGGAGAGATGGGTTTGCTTTAAGAGTATATTAAATAAGGGTATTAGCCAATGTATCCCATTGGGTAATACATTTAAAAGGGTGAACAAAAGTCCTGGATGGCTTAACTCCAATGTAAAAATGTATATAAAAGCAAAGGAGAAGGCCTTCAAAAAATACAGGGTTGAGGGATCATCCTCAGCATTCAGACTTTATAAAGAATGCAACAAGAAATGTAAGGGTGCAATTAGGACGGCTAAGATAGAACATGAAAGACACATAGCGGAGGAGAGCAAAAGAAATCCAAAGAAATTCTTTAAGTATGTAAACAGTAAAAAAGGGAGGACTGACCATATAGGCCCCATAAAGAATGAGGAAGGACATCTGGTTACAAAGGATGGGGAGATGGCGAGGGTATTGAATTTATTCTTCTCCTCAGTCTTCACAAGTGAATCGGGGGGCTTCAGTAACCAAAACTGCAGTGTTTATCCTCATGACACAACACAGGAAGCACCCCCATGGTTAACAGAGGACGGAATTAAAATTAGACTTGAGAAACTTAACATTATTAAATCACCGGGACCAGATGGCTTGCATCCGAAGGTACTTAGGGAACTCAGTCAAGTGATTGCCAGACCATTGTTCCTAATTTTTACAGACAGTCTACTGACTGGAGTGGTACCAGCTGATTGGAAAAAAGCCCATGTAGCACCAATATTTAAAAAGGGCCCAAAATACATCCCTGGGAATTACAGACCAGTTAGCCTAACATCAATAGTATGTAAACTCTTGGAGGGGATAATAAGAGACTATATACAAGATTTTAGTAATGAGAACAGTATCATTAGCAGTAATCAGCATGGATTCATGAAGAATCGTTCTTGCCAAACCAATCTACTAACCTTCTATGAGGAGGTGAGTTGCCATCTAGATAAAGGAAGGCCCGTAGACGTGGTGTATCTGGATTTTGCAAAAGCATTTGACACAGTTCCCCATAAATGTTTACTGTACAAAATAAGGTCCGTTGGCATGGACCATAGGGTGAGTACATGGATTGAAAACTGGCTACAAGGGCAAATTCAGAGGGTGGTGATAAATGGGGAGTACTCGGAATGGTCAGGGGTGGGTAGTGGGGTCCCACAGGGTTCTGTGCTGGGACCAATCCTATTTAATTTGTTCATAAACGACCTGGAGGATGGGATAAACAGTTCAATCTCTGTATTTGCAGACGATACTAAGCTAAGCAGGGCAATAACTTCTCCGCAGAATGTGTAAACCTTGCAAAAAGATCTGAACAAATTAATGGGGTGGGCAACTACATGGCAGATGAGGTTCAATGTAGAAAAATGTCAAATAATGCATTTGGGTGGCAAAAATATGAATGCAATCTATAGACTGGGGGGAGAACTTCTGGGGGAATCTAGGATGGAAAATGCCAAGCTGCTGCTAACAAAGCAAACAGAATATTGGCATGCATTAAAAAGGGGATCAACTCCAGAGATAAAACGATAATTCTCCCACTCTACAAGACTCTGGTCCGGCCGCACCTAGAGTATGCTGTCCAGTTCTGGGCACCAGTCTTTAGGAAGGATGTACTGAAATGGAGCAAGTACAAAGAAGGGCAACAAAGCTAATAAAGGGTCTGGAGGATCTTAGTTATGAGGAAAGGTTTCGAGCACTGAACTTATTCTCTCTGGAGAAGAGACGCTTGAGAGGGGATATGATTTCAATATACAAATACCGTACTGGTGACTAGGGATGAGCCGAACACCCCCCGGTTCGGTTCTCACCAGAACCTGCGAACGGACCGAAAATTCGCACGAACTTTAGAACCCCATTGATGTCTGTGGGACTCAAACGTTCGAAATCAAAAGTGCTCATTTTAAAGGCTAATTTGCATGGTATTGTCCTAAAAAGGGTTTGGAGACCCGGGTCCTGCCCCAGGGGACATGTATAAATGCAAAAAAAAACTTTTAAAAACGTCCCTTTTTTCGGGAGCAGTGATTTTAATGATACTTAAAGTAAAAAAAAAGTGAAATATTCCTTTAAATCTCGTACCTGGGGGGTGTCTATAGTATGCCTGTAAAGTAGCGCGTGTTTCCCGTGCTTAGAACAGTCCCTGCACAAATTGTCAATTTTAAAGGAAAAAAAGTCATTTAAAACTGCTTGCGGCTTCAATGAAATGTCGGGTCCTGGCAATATGGATGAAAATCAGTGAGACAAACGGCATGGGTACCCCCCAGTCCATTACCAGGCCCTTTGGGTCTTGTATGGATATTAAGGGGAACCCTGCATCCAAATTAAAAAAGGAAACAGCAGTATACAGGCTCTGTACTCTGAACAGCAGTATACAGGCGGTGCAAACAAGACAGGGACTGTAGGTTTGTTGTTAAGTAGAATCTGTTTGTAATTTTGAACTGGTACATTTTTAACATGTTTAGCTCCAGCCAAAAAATCTATTTTAAGCTTTTTGGAAAACATAGGGAAGGGTTATCACCCCTGTGACATTAGTTTTGCTGTCTGTGCTCCTCTTCAGAAGATTTCACCTCACTTTTTGTCCCAAAGACAAATGTTTTTTGAAAATTTGGGTTTTTTTGTGAAACAAGGATTGGTGATAAAGCATCAATGGGAAGGAGAAATGTTTTTCCCATATTAACTCTTACAGGAGAGAATTTCCCTTCCTAGGGGTAGATTTCATCTCACTTCCTGTTGTCTCCTTCCGTTTGCAAGTAGGATTAGTTTGTAAGTTGGATGTTTGAAAGTAGGGGCCTGCCCTATATACTCAGCAGAAATTTGGGCCTTAGGTGTTGTTGTGGCCACAACACTGTAAGCCCTCTCAGGGCCCTGCTGTGAAATATTAGATCAAGAATTGTAATTACATGCCCCTGTTAAACAGGGGCTGAAAAATTGGGCCTTAGGCACTGGTGCTGGTGCCACAACACTGCAACCCCTCACAGATACTCTAGTTGGAACGCAGGAATGAGCCCTGCTGCAAAGTATTGCATCAAAATTTTTAATTACACGCCCTGTTAAACAGGGGCAGAAAAATTGGGCCTTTGGTGGTGGTGGTGGTGCTGGTGCCACAACACTGTAAGTCCTCACTCGCTCTTGGTGGGCGCAGAAACAGGCCCTGCTGTGAAATATTAGATCAAGAATTGTAATGTCATGCCTCTGTTGAACAGGGGCTGAAAAATTGGGCCTTAGGCACTGGTGCTGGTGGCACAAAACTGCAACCTCTCACAGATACTCTATGTGGAATACAGGAACGAGCCCTGCTGCAAAGTATTGCATTAAAAATTGTAATTACACGCCCTGTTAAACAGGGGCAGAAAAATTGGGCCTTTGGTGGTGGTGGTGGTGCTGGTGCCACAACACTGTAAGTCCTCACTCGCTCTTGGTGGGCGCAGAAACAGGCCCTGCTGTGAAATATTAGATCAAGAATTGTAATGTCATGCCTCTGTTGAACAGGGGCTGAAAAATTGGGCCTTAGGCACTGGTGCTGGTGGCACAAAACTGCAACCTCTCACAGATACTCTAGTTGGAATGCAGGAATGAGCCCTGCTGCAAAGTATTGCATCAAAAATTGTAATTACATGCCCCTGTTAAACAGGGGCTGAAAAATTGGGCCTTAGGCACTGGTGGCGGCGCCCAGAACCAAAAATGTTCTTACAAGCTATCAGCGTGATCATTGAGGAGAAAGGGGATAATTACTCAGGATAGTCACTCAGCATCAGCATAGGCAGTCTTTGAAGGGATCTGAGATTTCAAAGAAAATTATTCGGTTACATCAGCATCAGGTGCTTGGTAGCTGGTAGTGATCCAAGAATGATTCATTTTTATGAAGGTCAGTCGATCGACCGAGTCGGTGGACAGACGCAACCTGTGATCGGTTACAAAGCCTCCAGCAGCACTGAATGTGCGTTCCGAAAGAACGCTGGATGCAGGACAGGCCAGTAGCTCAATTGCATACTGTGCAGGCTCTGGCCAGTGATCCATCCTCAAGACCCAGTAACCCAGAGGATTTTCGGTGGGAAAGGTGTCCAAGTCAGATCTTGCCCCTAGGTATTCCTGCACCATGTAAAACAGACGCTGGCGATGGTTGCTGGAACCGATCATACCTTGGGGCTGCAGACTAAAAAATTGTCTGAACTCATCGGTCAGACGGCCACCTTCTCCACCGCTCCTTCTTTGACTGACCAAAGCCTCAGCAACACGTTGTCCAGAAACAGGAGTTTGTAACCTCCCAGTCTCTGGGAACGCATTGCACAGACCTTTCTGCAAGGCCTCCCGAAGATGTTTCATCCTCTGCTCCCTCTGCGACGGCAAGATAAGGTCTGCAACCTTACCCTTGTAACGTGGATCAAGGAGGGTTGCCAGCTAGTATTGGTCCTTCTCCTTGATACCACGAATACGAGGATCCTTACGCAGGCTTTGCAGGATCAGGGAGGCCATGCAGAATAGGTTTGCTGAGGCATTCGGTCCGGAGTCCTCTGGGTCACTAAGGACGACATGGTCTGCAGCCACCTTCTCCCAGCCACGTTCAAGTCCATGTGTTTCTTGGGACTGATCCCTTAAAGACTGCTGCTGATGCTGAGTGCCAGGCTCCACCTCCATACTGACACAATCCTCCTCCTCGTCCTCGTCCTCTTCCTGTGTGATCGGCGGGCACGCAGGAACACTGTCTGGATAAAGGGGGCCTTGAGAGCTAAGGAAGTCCTCCTCTTCCTGCCTCTGTTCTGCCTCAAGTGCCAGGTCCATTATTCCATGCAGCGTGTGCTCCAACAGGTGGACAAGGGGGACAGTGTCACTGATGCATGCACTGTCACTGCTCACCATCCTCGTGGCCTCCTCAAATGGTGACAGGACAGTGCATGCATGGGATGGCCCACTGGCGTGGGGAAAAAAAACAGGCTTCCCTGACCCTGTCCTGGTGCCATAGTCACACAGGTACTCATTGATGGCCCTCTGCTGCATGTGCAGCCGCTGCAGCATGGCCAACGTTGAGTTCCACCTGGTGGGCATGTCACAGATTAGGCGGTTCTTGGGCAGGTTAAACTCCTTTTGGAGGTCTGCCAGCCGAACACTGGCATTATATGACTGGCGGAAATGCACACAGACTTTCCTGGCCTGCCTCAGTACATCTTGTAAGCCCGGGTACCTGCCCAAGAACCGCTGCACCACCAACTTAAGGACGTTAGCCAAACAGGGCACATGGGTCATTTGTCCCTGTCGGAGGACAGAGAGGAGGTTGGTGCCATTGTCTGGCTTAAGTTGGCGTGGCGTCAACCACCTCTAAACCTGCCCCTGCAGAGCTGACAGAACCTCTGCCCCAATGTGGCTCCTGTCCCCCAAGCACACCAGCTCAAGCACCGCATGGCATCTTTTGGCCTGCATACTTGCGTAGCCCCTTGAACAGCTAGGGAGCACCGCTGGTTCAGAGGAACAAGCACAGGAAGAGGCCATGGAGGAAGAAGAAGAGGAGGGGGTGGAGGAGAGAGGTGTGTCACAATCATTAGTAGTGGCATTTTGGAATCATGGTGGTGGAACAACCTCCAACACTACTGCACCTTGTCCTGCATCCTTCCCAGCTGCTAGAAGAGTCACCCAACGCATGGTGAAACTTAGGTAACGTCCCTGTCTATGCCTGCTGGACCATGAGTCAGCGGTAATATGCACCTTAACGCTGACCGCCCTGTCCAGCGAGGCATTGACATTGCCTTCCACATGCCAGTAGAGAGTTTTTGTGTTAGCGCGGTTCTTCCTATTTTACATGCCAGTAGAGAGCCGGAATCGCCTTCCGTGAGAAAAAGTGGCGTTTAGGTACCTGCCACTGAGGAACTGCACATTGTACAAACTTACGGAAGGGGGCAGAGTCTACCAACTGAAAAGGCAGCAGTTGAAGTGCTAGCAATTTTGCCAAGGTAGCATTCAACCGCTGGGCATGTTGATGGCTGGGAGCAAACTTCTTTCGGCGGTGCAGCAGCTGGGGCAGGGAAATTTGCCTGGTACAATCTAACGTGGGTGTACCAAAAGCAGATTGCCCACAAGTACTTTGCTGTGACACACCTAATTCTACACCTTCATTCCTCTCAGTGCAGGTCTCAGAGAGGACTGAAGGTATAGTGGGGTTGGAGATCTCAGCTGATGAGGAGCAAGGAGAGGTCCTCTTTGTTCTTTGGTGTGGGTCTTTTAGATATACGCTTGCCAACGAACTGCATGGCAGGTCAACATATGTCTGGTCAAGCATATGGTGCCCAAGCGGGAGATGTTTTGGCCACGCGAGATACGCTTGAGACATATGTTGCAAATAGCAGCAGTGCGGTCTGATGCACTTGTCTCAAAAAAGGCCCACACCAAAGAACTTTTGCAATAACGTGCAGAGACAGCAGCGCCCTGCACATGCGGAGCTTTGGGGTGTGATGCAGTCAGTGTGCTGCCCTTAGGCTGGCCCCTGGAGGGAATCCTGCCTCGTTGGTGATGTGCCTCCTCCTCCTCTCTCCTATCAGACACCCACGTTGAGTCAGTGACCTCATCATCCCCTCCCTCCTCATCACTGGAGCAAACCTGGGAGTATGCTGCAGCAGGGGGAGCATGACTGCCAGATTGCTGTCCTTCTTGGGCACCCCCTCTGTCCGTGCTCACGTTACTGCCTTCATCTGGCTCAGTATCATCATCAGAGCCTTCTAAATGCTGAGCATCCTCCTGGAGCATGTACCCAACACTGTGGTCAAACACTTCGAGGGACTCTTCAGGAGGACATGGTGGGGCTAGGGAAGGAGTCACTGATGCCATTGAGCCGAGGGAAGAGGCCGCGTTGGCAGCTGCTTTGCCAGACAAAGTACCCTGAGCATAGGTGAGAGAGGATGAGGAGGATGAGGACGGATTGGTCATCCACTCGACCAAGTCTTCCGCATGTTGCGGCTCAACACGGCCAGCTGCCGAAAAAAAGGCCAAGCGTGTCCCACCGCCACGTGCTGATGAGGATGCACCATCTCCATGACCAGCACTGTTGCCTCTAGACACAGAGCCTGCTTGCCCTCTTTTATTGGCTTGTGACTGTCTGCCTCTCCTTGTTGGCCTTCCAGCTAGCAAAATCAACTGCCTGCCTGTAGTATGAGAACACCACCAACCTTCTACAGGTAGCTTTAGGTGAACACTGTGCAGAGCTCACAAAAAACTAACTTGTAGCGTATTTAGCTGCCTGCGGTAGTGATAGGATCAGGAAAACACCACCAACCTTCTACAGGTAGCTTTAAGTGAACACTGTGCAGAGCTCGCAAAAAACTAACTTGTAGCTTATTTAGCTGCCTGCGGTAGTGATAGGATCAGGAAAACACCACCAGCCTTCTACAGGTAGCTTTAGGTGAACACTGTGCAGAGATCGCAAAAAAAATAACTTGTAGCTTATTTACTTGCCTGCGGTAGTGAAAGGATCAGGAAAACACCACAAACCTTCTACAGGTAGCTTTAGGTGAACACTGTGCAGAGCTCGCAAAAAAATAACTTGTAGCTTATTTAGCTGCCTGTGGTAGTGATAGCATCAGGAAAACACCAGCAACCTTCTACAGGTAGCTTTAGCTGAACACTGTGCAGAGCTCGCACTACACTAACTTGTAGTTTTAGCTGAACACTGTGCAGAGCTCGCAAAAAACTAACTTGTAGCTTATTTACCTGCCTTCAGTAGTGATAGGATCAGGAAAACACCACCAACCTTCTACAGGTAGCTTTAGCTGAACACTGTGCAGAGCTCGCACTACACTAACTTGTAGATTTAGCTGAACACTGTGCAGAGCTCGCAAAAAAATAACTTGTAGCTTATTTAGCTGCCTGTGGTAGTGATAGCATCAGGAAAACACCAGCAACCTTCTACAGGTGGCTTTAGCTGAACACTGTGCAGAGCTCGCACTACACTAACTTGTAGTTTTAGCTGAACACTGTGCAGAGCTCGCAAAAAACTAACTTGTAGCTTATTTACCTGCCTTCAGTAGTGATAGGATCAGGAAAACACCACCAACCTTCTACAGGTAGCTTTAGCTGAACACTGTGCAGAGCTCGCACTACACTAACTTGTAGATTTAGCTGAACACTGTGCAGAGCTCGCAAAAAAATAACTTGTAGCTTATTTAGCTGCCTGCGGTAGTGATAGGATCAAGAAAACACCACCAACCTTCTACAGGTAGCTTTAGCTGAACACTGTGCAGAGCTCGCACTACACTAACTTGTAGTTTTAGCTAAACACTGTGCAGAGCTCGCAAAAAACTAACTTGTAGCTTATGTAGCTGCCTGCGGTAGTGATGTGATCAGGAAAACACCACCAACCTTCTACAGGTAGCTTTAGGTGAACACTGTGCAGAGCCCACAAAAAACTAACTTGTAGCTTATTTAGCTGCCTGCGGTAGTGATAGGATCAGGAAAACACCACCAACCTTCTACAGGTAGCTTTAGGTGAACAGTGTGCAGAGCTCGCAAAAAAATAACTTGTAGGTTTAGCTGAACACTGTGAGGAGGACGCACCACACTAACTTGTAGTTTTAGTGGAACACAGTGAGCAGGACTCACTACACTAACTTGTAGCTTTAGATGAACACTGTGCAGAGGTCTCACTACACTAACTTGTAGCTTTAGCTGAACACTGCAAGGAGGACGCACTACCCCAACTTGTAGCTTTAGCTGAACACTGTGCACTAAACTAACTGGTAGCTTTAGCTGAACACTGTGAGTAGGACGCACTACACTAACTTGTAGCTTTAGATGAACACTGTGCAGAGGTCGCACTACACTAACTTGTAGTTTTAGCTGAACACTGTTCAGAGGACGCACTACACTAGCTTGTAGCTTTAGCTGAAAACTGTGCAGAGGTCGCACTGCACTAACTTGTAGTTTTAGCTGAACACTGTGAGAAGGACACACTACACTAACTTGTAGCTTTAGCTGAACAATGTGAGGAGGACGCACTACCCTAACTTGTAGCTTTAGCTGAACACTGTGAACTATACTAACTTGTAGTTTTAGCTGAACACTGTGAGGAGGACACACTACACTAACTTGTAGCTTATTTGACTTCCTGCGGTAGTGAAAGGATCAGGAAAACACCACCAACCTTCTACAGGTAGCTTTAGGTGAACACTGTGCAGAGCTCGCAAAAAATAACTTGTAGCTTATTTAGCTGCCTGCAGTAGTGATAGGATCAGGAAAACAACACCAACCTTCTACAGGTAGCTTTAGCTGAACACTGTGCAGAGCTCGCACTACACTAACTTGTAGTTTCAGCTGAACACTGTGCAGAGCTCGCAAAAAAATAACTTGTAGCTTATTTAGCTGCCTGCGGTAGTGATAGGATCAAGAAAACACCAACAACCTTCTACAGGTAGCTTTAGCTTAACACTGTGCAGAGGTCGCACTACACTAACTTGTAGTTTTAGCTGAACACTGTGAGGAGGCCACACTACACTAACTTGTAGCTTTATCTGAACACTGTGCAGAGGTCGCACTACACTAACTTGTAGTTTTAGCTGAACACTGTTCAGAGGACGCACTACACTAACTTGTAGCTTTAGCTGAACACTGTGCAGAGCTAACTTGTAGCTTATGTAGCTGCCTGCGGTAGTGATAGGATCAGGAAAACACCACCAACCTTCTACTGGTAGCTTTAGGTGAACACTGTGCAGAGCTCGCAAAAAACTAACTTGTAGCTTATTTAGCTGTCTGCGGTAGTGATAGGATCAGGAAAACACCACCAACCTTCTACAGGTAGCTTTAGCTGAACACTGTGCAGAGCTCGCAAAAAACTAAATTGTAGCTTATTTAGCTGCCTGCGGTAGTGATAGGATCAGGAAAACACCACCAACCTTCTACAGGTAGCTTTAGCTGAACACTGTGCAGAGCTCGCAAAAAACTAAATTGTAGCTTATTTAGCTGCCTGCGGTAGTGATAGGATCAGGAAAACACCAACAACCTTCTACAGGTAGCTTTAGCTGAACACTGTGCAGAGGTCGCACTACACTAACTTGTAGTTTTAACTGAACACTGTTCAGAGGGTGCACTAACCTAACTTGTAGCTTTAGCTGAACACTGTTCAGAGGACGCACTACACTAACTTGTAGATTTATCTGAACACTGTGCAGAGGTCACACTACACTAACTTGTAGTTTTAGCTGATCACTGTGAGGAGGACACACTACACTAACTTGTAGCTTTAGCTGAACACTGTGCACTACACTAACTTGTAGTTTTAGCTGAACACTGTGAGGAGGACGCACTACACTAACTTGTAGCTTTATGTGAACACTGTGCAGAGGTCGCACTACACTAACTTATAGTTTTGGCTGAACATTGTTCAGAGGACGCACTACACTAAGTTGTAGTTTTAGCTGAACACTGTGAGGAGGATGCACTACACTAACTTGTAGCTTTAGATGAACACTGTGCAGAGGTCGCACTACGCTAACTTGTAGTTTTAGCTGAACACTGTTCAGAGGACGCACTACACTAACTTGTAGCTTTAGCTGAACACTGCGCACTACACTAACTTGTAGTTTTAGCATAACACTGTGAGGAGGACGCACTACACTAACTTGTAGCTTATTTAGCTGCCTGCGGTAGTGATTGGATCGGGAAAACACCACCAACCTTCTACTGGTAGCTTTAGGTGAACACTGTGCAGAGCTCGCAAAAAACTAACTTGTAGCTTATTTAGCTGTCTGCGGTAGTGATAGGATCAGGAAAACACCACCAACCTACTACAGGTAGCTTTAGCTGAACACTGTGCAGAGCTCGCAAAAAACTAAATTGTAGCTTATTTAGCTGCCTGCGGTAGTGATAGGATCAGGAAAACACCACCAACCTTCTACAGGTAGCTTTAGCTGAACACTGTGCAGAGCTCGCAAAAAACTAAATTGTAGTTTTAACTGAACACTGTTCAGAGGATGCACTAACCTAACTTGTAGCTTTAGCTGAACACTGTTCAGAGGACGCACTACACTAACTTGTAGATTTATCTGAACACTGTGCAGAGGTCACACTACACTAACTTGTAGTTTTAGCTGAACACTGTGAGCAGGACACACTACACTAACTTGTAGCTTTAGCTGAACACTGTGCACTACACTAACTTGTAGTTTTAGCTGAACACTGTGAGGAGGACGCACTACACTAACTTGTAGCTTATTTAGCTGCCTGCGGTAGTGATTGGATCAGGAAAACACCACCAACCTTCTACAGGTAGCTTTAGGTGAACACTGTGCAGAGCTTGCAAAAAACTAACTTGTAGCTTATTTAGCTGCCTGCGGTAGTGATAGGATCAGGAAAACACTAACAACCTTCTACAGGTAGCTTTAGCTGAACACTGTGCAGAGGTCGCACTACACTAACTTGTAGTTTTAGCTAAACACTGTTCAGAGGACGCACTACACTAACTTGTAGCTTTATCTGAACACTGTTCAGAGGACACACTACACTAACTTTTAGCTTTATCTGAACACTGTGCAGAGGTCACACTACACTAACTTGTAGTTTTAGCTGAACACTGTGAGGAGGACGCACTACACTAACTTGTAGCTTTAGCTGAATGCTGTGCAGAGGTCGCACTACACTAACTTGTAGTTTTAGCTTAACACTGTTCAGAGGACGCACTACACTAACTTATAGCTTTAGCTGAACACTGTGAGGAGGACGCACTACCCTAACCTGTAGCTTTAGCTGAACACTGTGCACTACACTGGTAGTTTTAGCTGAACACTGTGAGGAGGACGCACTACACTAACTTGTAGCTTTAGATGAACACTGTGAGGAGGACGCACTACCCTAACTTGTAGCTTTAGCTGAACACTGTGCACTACACTAACTGGTAGTTTTAGCTGAACACTGTGAGGAGGACGCACTACACTAACTTGTAGCTTATTTAGCTGCCTGCGGTAGTGATAGGATCAGGAAAACACCACCAACCTTCTACAGGTAGCTTTAGGTGAACACTGTGCAGAGCTTGCAAAAAACTAACTTGTAGCTTATTTAGCTGCCTGCGGTAGTGATAGGATCAGGAAAACACCACCAACCTTCTACAGGTAGCTTTCGCTGAACACTGTGCAGAGCTCGCACTACACTATCTTGTAGTTTCAGCTGAACACTGTGCAGAGCTCACAAAAAACTAACTTGTAGCTTATTTAGCTGCCTGCGGTAGTGATAGGATCAGGAGAACACCACCAACCTTCTACAGGTAGCTTTAGCTGAACACTGTGCAGAGCTCGCACTACACTAACTTGTAGTTTCAGCTGAACACTCTGCAGAGCTCGCAAAAAAATAACTTGTAGTTTATTTAGCTGCCTGCGGTAGTGATAGGATCAGGAAAACACCACCAACCTTCTACAAGTAGCTGTAGCTGAACACTTTGCAGAGCTCACAAAAAATAACTTCTAGCTTATTTAGCTGCCTGCGGTAGTGATAGGATCAGGAAAACACCAACAACCTTCTACAGGTAGCTTTAGCTGAACACTGTGCAGAGGTTGCACTACACTATCTTGTAGTTTTAGCTGAACACTCTTCAGAGGATGCACTACACTAACTTGTAGCTTTATCTGAACACTGTGCAGCGGTCGCACTACACTAACTTGTAGTTTTAGCTGAACACTGTGAGGAGGATGCACTACACTAACTTGTAGCTTTAGCTGAACGCTGTGCAGTGGTCGCACTACACTAACTTGTAGTTTTTGCTGAACACTGTTCAGAGGATGCACTACACTAACTTGTACCTTTAGCTGAACACTGCGTGGAGGACGCACTACCCTAACTTGTAGCTTTAGCTGAACACTGTGCACTACACTAACTGGTAGTTTTAGCTGAACACTGTGAGGAGGATGCACTACACTAACTTGTAGCTTTAGATGAACACTGTGCACAGGTCGCACTACACTAACTTGTAGTTTTAGCTGAACACTGTGAGGAGAACGCACTACACTAACTTGTAGCTTTAGCTGAACACTGTGAGGAGGACGCACTACCCTAACTTGTAGCTTTAGCTGAACACTGTGGACTATACTAACTTGTAGTTTTGGCTGAACACTGTGAGGAGGACGCACTACACTAACTTGTAGCTTATTTAGCTGCCTGCGGTAGTGATAGGATCAGACAAACACCACCAACCTTCTACAGGCAGCTTTAGCTGAACACTGTGCAGAGCTCGCACTACACTAACTTGTAGTTTCAGCTGTACACTGTGCAGAGCTCGCAAAAAACTAACTTGTAGCTTATTTAGCTGCCTGCGGTAGTGATAGGATCAGGAAAACACCACCAACCTTCTACAGGTAGCTTTAGCTGAACACTGTGCAGAGCTTGCACTACACTAACTTGTAGTTACAGCTGAACACTGTACAGAGTTCGCAAAAAACTAACTTGTAGTTTATTTAGCTGCCTGCGGTAGTGATAGGATCAGGAAAACACCACCAACCTTCAACAGGTAGCTTTAGCTGAACACTGTGCAGAGCTCGCAAAAAACTAACTTGTAGCTTATTTAGCTGCCTGCGGTAGTGATAGGATCAGGAAAACACCACCAACCTTCTACAGGTAGCTTTAGCTGAACACTGTGCAGAGCTCGCAAAAAACTAACTTGTAGCTTATTTAGCTGCCTGCGGTAGTGATAGGATCAGGAAAACACCAACAACCTTCTACAGGTAGCTTTAGCTGAACACTGTGCATAGGTCGCACTACACTAACTTGTAGCTTTAGCTGAACACTGTTCAGAGGAAGCACTACACTAACTTGTAGCTTTATCTGAACACTGTTCAGAGGACACACTACACTAACTTTTAGCTTTATCTGAACACTGTGCAGAGGTCGCACTACACTAACTTGTAGTTTTAGCTGAACACTGTGAGGAGGACGCACTACACTAACTTGTAGCTTTAGCTGAACGCTGTGCAGAGGTCGCACTACACCAGCTTGTAGTTTTAGCTTAACACTGTTCAGAGGACGCACTACACTAACTTGTAGCTTTAGCTGAACACTGTGAGGAGGACGCACTACCCTAACCTGTAGCTTTAGCTGAACACTGTGCACTACACTGGTAGTTTTAGCTGAACACTGTGAGGAGGACGCACTACACTAACTTGTAGCTTTAGCTGAACACTGTGAGGAGGACGCACTACCCTAACTTGTAGCTTTAGCTGAACACTGTGGACTATACTAACTTGTAGTTTTGGCTGAACACTGTGAGGAGGACGCACTACACTAACTTGTAGCTTATTTAGCTGCTTGCGGTAGTGATAGGATCAGACAAACACCACCAACCTTCTACAGGTAGCTTTAGCTGAACACTGTGCAGAGCTCGCACTACACTAACTTTAGTTTCAGCTGTACACTGTGCAGAGCTCGCAAAAAACTAACTTGTAGCTTATTTAGCTGCCTGCGGTAGTGATAGGATCAGGAAAACACCACCAACCTTCTACAGGTAGCTTTAGCTGAACACTGTGCAGAGCTTGCACTACACTAACTTGTAGTTTCAGCTGAACACTGTGCAGAGTTCGCAAAAAACTAACTTGTAGTTTATTTAGCTGCCTGCGGTAGTAATAGGATCAGGAAAACACCAACAACCTTCTACAGGTAGCTTTAGCTGAACACTGTGCATAGGTCGCACTACACTAACTTGTAGCTTTAGCTGAACACTGTTCAGAGGAAGCACTACACTAACTTGTAGCTTTATCTGAACACTGTTCAGAGGACACACTACACTAACTTTTAGCTTTATCTGAACACTGTGCAGAGGTCGCACTACACTAACTTGTAGTTTTAGCTGAACACTGTGAGGAGGACGCACTACACTAACTTGTAGCTTTAGCTGAACGCTGTGCAGAGGTCGCACTACACCAGCTTGTAGTTTTAGCTTAACACTGTTCAGAGGACGCACTACACTAACTTGTAGCTTTAGCTGACAACTGTGAGGAGGACGCACTACCCTAACCTGTAGCTTTAGCTGAACACTGTGCACTACACTGGTAGTTTTAGCTGAACACTGTGAGGAGGACGCACTACCCTAACTTGTAGCTTTAGCTGAACACTGTGGACTATACTAACTTGTAGTTTTGGCTGAACACTGTGAGGAGGACGCACTACACTAACTTGTAGCTTATTTAGCTGCCTGCGGTAGTGATAGGATCAGACAAACACCACCAACCTTCTACAGGTAGCTTTAGCTGAACACTGTGCAGAGCTCGCACTACACTAACTTGTAGTTTCAGCTGTAAACTGTGCAGAGCTCGCAAAAAACTAACTTGTAGCTTATTTAGCTGCCTGCGGTAGTGATAGGATCAGGAAAACACCACCAACCTTCTACAGGTAGCTTTAGCTGAACACTGTGCAGAGCTTGCACTACACTAACTTGTAGTTTCAGCTGAACACTGTGCAGAGTTCGCAAAAAACTAACTTGTAGTTTATTTAGCTGCCTGCGGTAGTGATAGGATCAGGAAAACACCACCAACCTTCAACAGGTAGCTTTAGCTGAACACTGTGCAGAGCTCGCAAAAAACTAACTTGTAGCTTATTTAGCTGCCTGCGGTAGTGATAGGATCAGGAAAACACCACCAACCTTCTACAGGTAGCTTTAGCTGAACACTGTGCAGAGCTCGCAAAAAACTAACTTGTAGCTTATTTAGCTGCCTGCGGTAGTGATAGGATCAGGAAAATACCAACAACCTTCTACAGGTAGCTTTAGCTGAACACTGTGCATAGGTCGCACTACACTAACTTGTAGCTTTAGCTGAACACTGTTCAGAGGAAGCACTACACTAACTTGTAGCTTTATCTGAACACTGTTCAGAGGACACACTACACTAACTTTTAGCTTTATCTGAACACTGTGCAGAGGTCGCACTACACTAACTTGTAGTTTTAGCTGAACACTGTGAGGAGGACGCACTACACTAACTTGTAGCTTTAGCTGAACGCTGTGCAGAGGTCGCACTACACCAGCTTGTAGTTTTAGCTTAACACTGTTCAGAGGACGCACTACACTAACTTGTAGCTTTAGCTGAACACTGTGAGGAGGACGCACTACCCTAACCTGTAGCTTTAGCTGAACACTGTGCACTACACTGGTAGTTTTAGCTGAACACTGTGAGGAGGACGCACTACACTAACTTGTAGCTTTAGATGAACACTGTGAGGAGGACGCACTACCCTAACTTTTAGCTTTAGCTGAACACTGTGCACTACACTAACTGGTAGTTTTAGCTGAACACTGTGAGGAGGACGCACTACACTAACTTGTAGCTTATTTAGCTGCCTGCGGTAGTGATAGGATCAGGAAAACACCACCAACCTTCTACAGATAGCTTTAGGTGAACACTGTGCAGAGCTTGCAAAAAACTAACTTGTAGCTTATTTAGCTGCCTGCGGTAGTGATAGGATCAGGAAAACACCACCAACCTTCTACAGGTAGCTTTCGCTGAACACTGTGCAGAGCTCGCACTACACTATCTTGTAGTTTCAGCTGAACACTGTGCAGAGCTCACAAAAAACTAACTTGTAGCTTATTTAGCTGCCTGCGGTAGTGATAGGATCAGGAAAACACCACCAACCTTCTACAAGTAGCTTTAGCTGAACACTTTGCAGAGCTCACAAAAAAATAACTTCTAGCTTATTTAGCTGCCTGCGGTAGTGATAGGATCAGGAAAACACCAACAACCTTCTACAGGTAGCTTTAGCTGAACACTGTGCAGAGGTTGCACTACACTATCTTGTAGTTTTAGCTGAACACTCTTCAGAGGACGCACTACACTAACTTGTAGCTTTATCTGAACACTGTGCAGAGGTCGCACTACACTAACTTGTAGTTTTAGCTGAACACTGTGAGGAGGACGCACTACACTAACTTGTAGCTTTAGCTGAACGCTGTGCAGTGGTCGCACTACACTAACTTGTAGTTTTTGCTGAACACTGTTCAGAGGACGCACTACACTAACTTGTACCTTTAGCTGAACACTGCGTGGAGGACGCACTACCCTAACTTTTAGCTTTAGCTGAACACTGTGCACTACACTAACTGGTAGTTTTAGCTGAACACTGTGAGGAGGATGCACTACACTAACTTGTAGCTTTAGATGAACACTGTGCACAGGTCGCACTACACTAACTTGAAGTTTTAGCTGAACACTGTGAGGAGGACGCACTACACTAACTTGTAGCTTTAGCTGAACACTGTGAGGAGGACGCACTACCCTAACTTGTAGCTTTAGCTGAACACTGTGCACTATACTAACTTGTAGTTTTGGCTGAACACTGTGAGGAGGACGCACTACACTAACTTGTAGCTTATTTAGCTGCCTGCGGTAGTGATAGGATCAGGAAAACACCACGAACCTTCTACAGGTAGCTTTAGGTGAACACTGTGCAGAGCTTGCAAAAAACTAACTTGTAGCTTATTTAGCTGCCTGCGGTAGTGATAGGATCAGACAAACACCACCAACCTTCTACAGGTAGCTTTAGCTGAACACTGTGCAGAGCTCGCACTACACTAACTTGTAGTTTCAGCTGAACACTGTGCAGAGCTCACAAAAAACTAACTTGTAGCTTATTTAGCTGCCTGCGGTAGTAATAGGATCAGGAAAACACCACCAACCTTCTACAGGTAGCTTTAGCTGAACACTGTGCAGAGCTCGCACTACGCTAACTTGTAGTTTCAGCTGAACACTGTGCAGAGCTCGCAAAAAACTAACTTGTAGCTTATTTAGCTGCCTGCGGTAGTGATAGGATCAGGAAAACACCACCAACCTTCTACAGGTAGCTTTAGCTGAACACTGTGCAGAGCTCGCAAAAAACTAACTTGTAGCTTATTTAGCTGCCTGCGGTAGTGATAGGATCAGGAAAACACCAACAACCTTCTACAGGTAGCTTTAGCTGAACACTGTGCAGAGGTCGCACTACACTAACTTGTAGCTTTAGCTGAACACTATTCAGAGGACGCACTACACTAACTTGTAGCTTTATCTGAACACTGTGCAGAGGTCGCACTACACTAACTTGTAGTTTTAGCTGAACACTGTGAGGAGGACACACTACACTAACTTGTAGCTTTATCTGAACACTGTGCAGAGGTCGCACTACACTAACTTGTAGTTTTAGCTGAACACTGTGCAGAGGTCGCACTACACTAACTTGTAGTTTTAGCTGAACACTGTTAGGAGGACGCACTACCCTAACTTGTAGCTTTAGCTGAACACTGTGAACTACACTAACTTGTAGTTTTAGCTGAACACTGTGAGGAGGACGCACTACACTAACTTGTAGCTTATTTAGCTGCCTGCGGTAGTGATAGATCAGGAAAACACCACCAACCTTCTACAGGTAGCTTTAGGTGAACACTGTGCAGAGCTCGCAAAAAAATAACTTGTAGCTTATTTAGCTGCCTGCGGTAGTGATAGGATCAGGAAAACACCACCAACCTAATACAGGTAGCTTTAGCTGAACACTGTGCAGAGCTCGCAAAAACTAACTTGTAGCTTATTTAGCTGCCTGCGGTAGTGATAGGATCAGGAAAACACCAACAACCTTCTACAGGTAGCTTTATCTGAACACTGTGCAGAGTTCGCACTACACTAACTTGTAGTTTTAGCTGAACACTGTACAGAGGACGCACCACACTAACTTGTAGCTTTAGCTGAACACTGTTCAGAGGACACACTACACTAACTTGTAGCTTTATCTGAACCCTGTGCAGAGGTCGCACTACACTAACTTGTAGTTTTAGCTGAACACTGTGAGGAGGACGCACTACACTAACTTGTAGCTTTATCTGAACACTGTGCAGAGGTCACACTACACTAACTTGTAGTTTTAGCTGAATACTGTTCAGAGGATGCACTACACTAACTTGTAGCTTTAGCTGAACACTGTTCAGAGGACGCACTACACTAACTTGTAGTTTTAGCTGAACACTGTGCAGAGGTCACACTAAACTAACTTGTAGCTTTAACTGAACACTGTGAGGAGGACACTAACTGTAAATAGTCTAGCTGCCTGACTGTGGTACTAATAGTATCAAAGGAACATCAGCAATTTTCTTCAGGTAGCTGTAAATACAAGTCTGCCTGTCAGTAGGAAGATAGCAGGAACGGATCTAGCTAAACTGAATACAGTGTGTATATATATATATATATATATATATATATATATATATATATATATATATATATATATATACAACACCTGGGATGCATATATATACACAATTCACTGTAAGTGCAGCTAACTCACTGACTGTCCTGCCTAAACTATCTAACTTAAAATCAAATGACACAGTCTCTCTGTCTATCTCTTTCAATTCCGGAACACACACTACACAGGGCCGCCGTGTAGGCGGCCTTATATAGTGTGGGGCGTGTACTAAGTCCCCTGAGCCATAATTGGCCAAAGCCTCCTTGGCTTTGGCCAATTACGGCTCTCTGTTCAGACGGCACTGTGATTGGCCAAGCATGCGGGTTATAGTGCATGCTTGGCCAATCATCAGCCAGCAATGCACTGCGATGCCGCAGTGAATTATGGGCCGTGACGCGCCACACGAATTTGGCACGAATGGCCCATATCGTTCGCAATTTAGCGAACTAGCGAACAGATGATGTTCAAGTCGAACATGGGTTCGACTTGAACACGAAGCTCATCCCTACTGGTGACCCTACAATAGAAATAAAACTTTTTAGCAGAAGAGAGTTTAACAAGACTCGTGGCCACTCATTGAAATAAGAAGAAAAGAGGTTTAACCTTAAACTACATAGAGGGTTCTTTACTGTAAGAGCGGCAAGAATGTGGATTCCCTTCCTCATGTGGTGGTCTCAGCGGGAAGCATCGATAGTTTCAAGAAACTATTAGATAAGTACCTAAATGAATGAAACATACAGGGATATACAATGTAGTACTGACACATAATCACACATAGGTTGGACTTGATGGACTTGTGTCTTTTTTCAACCTCACCTACTATGTAACTATGTTTGTTGTATTTTTTTGGGTGGTGGTTCTTTTACCATGAAATCTTTTTTATGTTGCCAATGTTCGTTGTTTTTGCGTTGTTCGCTTTGATTTAACTGTCTGTGCTGCATTATTTTAAAAATTCTTTCTCAAGATGTTGTGCCTAATGGTGTTTTAATCCTTTTTTTTTTTTGGTTTGATCTTTTTTATTGATATCCATAAGAGAAAAGTACACATAAAACACAGTTTGTGGTACATATAGAGACATTATAGCAGCATTTTGCTGCTTCATTCACGATTAAATATATTAACAAACAGATTTTGTTCCCCTTTTTCTTTTCCTTTCCTTTCCCTCCTCTTGCTATCCCTTACTTACCCACCCACTTCCCTACTAATAATTACTCCCTCTCCCCCCTCCCTCCCACCACCATCAAAGGGTCAAATAAAAGTTGTTTACACTGGTTCTTGTTATGCTTTAATTCCAGCCAGTATCCCAGATGAGTTTACTCATTCTCTCCAAGTCCGTCTGTCGTATAGTTTGTTCGCTGTGCCACTAAAACACTTTCTTATGTCTATAAAGAATTAAAAAAGAGATGACGGGTACTCAGCCCTTGCAGCCAAGGCCTCCATATCTTAATAAACTTATTATAACTGCCCTTTCTAGTGTATATGGTCTTTTCTGTCCAGATCAAGGAGTCCATTGTCCTGAGCCATTCCTCCGGAGTTGGGGGTACAGCAGAAAGCCAGGATTCAGTTTTCTCACCTGATATAAGCACCTTTCTATGGCAGTAGTTGTGCTAGTATTCCCTATATTTTCCCCTACTAGGCCCAGAATACACGCCTTAGCCTCTAGGTCTAGTTTAACTTTAAACCTGGATTCTATCGTTTTTACAACCTCAGACCAATATCTTACTAACTTTGGACATCTCCACATCATGTGTATAAGATCTCCTGTCTCTAAACATCTGGGGCATTTGCCGTCTGGCCTTTGACCAAACCTATGCAACCTCTTAGGGGTATAGTACGCCCTATGCAGCAAGAAGAGATGCGAGGCCTGCTGCGACGGAGAAACGGACACCAGCGGGCCATATTCCAATATTCTTTTCCACTGGTCGTTCGTCAACTCCCCTACATCCGCCTCCCACCTCTCCCTGGAGCCTGGAGTCATTTGTAAGGTTATCAGTCTATCCATAATTTGCGTATATGTTTTTGCAATCAGTCCGCTAGTGGTTTTTGTTTTAACTATTTTATTAAGGAGTGGTGCCTTGCACCATTCCAATGGGTGAATCCTAAATTGGGTGCCTAGTGCGTGCCTGATCTGTAAATAGCTGTAAAATGTATTATTTGGAATTCCATATTCTGATCTCAACTCAGTAAAGGATTTCAGACTGTTACCATTAAACAGCTGAACTAACCTGTATATACCATGGCGCTCCCATATGGTATTCTTTTCTATGGTTAATAATCCCCGCAGGGACTTGCCATATAGGTGAAAACTCGGTGATGCCCTTATACCCCATGGTCCTCTTGACTGTCTGCCAGACTTTGGTAACCAACTTGTATGTTGAAAGCTTTTGCTGAAGTGATCCTGCCTCTAGTGCTTCCACTAGGGATTTATGCGGGTTGCCCTCTAACATGATTTTACTGCTGGCACACATTTGGCCTGAGGACTCGCATCCCCCGATATGCTGTAATTGGGCGTCCATATAATAACCGTAAGAGTGGGTAACTGCCATTCCCCCCTTCCTAGCGGGTCGCTGCAGAGTTTGTAGACTGATCCTGGCCTGCCCTTTCTTCCAAATTAGTTCCCTGAATAAAGAATTTATTTTTAGGAACCACTTTCTCCCAATCCATACCGGGGAGTTATGGAGTATATACAATAGTTGTGGCAGCCATATCATTCTGATCAGATTTGTTCGGCCTGCCATAGACAGGGGAAGTCGGCACCAAATATCGCATTTCCTTTTAAATTTTGCAAGCAAGGGGACTAGGTTATCTCGGATGTAATGGTTGGGGTCTTTAGACATTACTATTCCCAGATATCTCATCTTGTCTGTTATATTTAACCGGGGCATACCATCAGGGAGAATACTGATAGTTGAATCAATCTGTAGAAGCATTGACTTCTCCCAGTTGATTACTAGGCCTGAAAGCCTCCCAAACCCCTCCACCAATTGCATCATTTTCTCTAAGGATGGCCCTGTGTCCCCCAAAAAACACAAAACATCGTTGGCGTATAACACAATCCTTTCCTCCCCATTTTTCCTCCTGAGTCCCTGTAGTCCAGTCGAGCCTCTCACAGCCTCAGCCTCAGCCTCTCACAGCCTCAGTGAGGGGCTCCATTGCCAGGGCGAACAGCAGGGGTGATAATGGGCACCCCTGCCTCGTTCCCCTCTCAAGTGGCAAACTTTCTGAATACTCATTATTGATCTTTAATCGGGCACTTGGGTGATTATATAGAATTTTTAACCAATTGATAAATAGGAGGCCAAAACCGAATCTCTCCATTACCCCCCAGTTACATCGAAGCAGGCAATCTACCCTCTGCGACTGCCCAGTTCAGTGTCTTCACAAGGGTAGGGAGCAACACCTCCCCATAATACTTATAGATCTCGACAGGCAATCCGTCTGGACCTGGGATTTATGATTAGGCATATCTGCCACTGCACATTTCAGTTCCTCTAAGATTATTGGGGATTCTAGACTGGTCTTGTCAGTTACAGAAAGGGTCGGCAATTCGACACCCTCTAAAATCTGTCTAACTCTCCCTGTTCTATATGCCGTTTTGATTTATATAGTGCTCTATAAAAGTCAAAAAATGTCTCCTTGATCATCGAAGGGTCAGATGAAATTTCCCCACTTGAGGTCTTAATCATAGAGATTGTTGAGGAGGGAGAATTAGCACTAGCTAACAAGGCTAGCATTTGGCCCACGCTTTCCCCTCTCCAAAACACCTCTGTCTCTGGAAGAGTCTCCTATTCTTGGCATTTCTAGTTATTACAGCTTTGTACTCCTGCTGCTTCCTGGCCCATAGCTCCTGTTTCCCTGGGCTAGGGTCCAACACGTATTGTCTCTCTAATTCCATAACCTCCTTTCTAATATATTCTCCCTCTGCCCTTGATTTCTTCTTTACCCTTGATATGTGTTGGATTAAGAGCCCCCTGAGGAAAGCTTTCAAAGAATCCCAGACCACCCCCGCCGGTGCTGATCCTGAGTTATATTCTATAAACTCTTTTAATCTTGTGGATATTTCTTCCGTTCCCCCTATTACCTCTAACCATATTGGGTTTACTGTCCACAATCTCTGCATATGTCTATCGTGAGTATCCACTAATAGTTTCAAGGGTGAATGGTCTGATATCCCTCTTGGCCAATATTCTATCTTATTCACTAGAGGATGTACTTCTTTATTGCCTATGGCTAAATCTATACGAGAGAGTGTACGGTGTGTCCCCGAGTAGCAAGAGTATTGCCGATTATTTGGGTTACGAATTCTCCAGAGGTCACACCATCCAATCTCCTCCAGAAACTGGGCAAGCCTTCCCTCCGTCGCCCTTTCCGCCCGGGCCCCAGGTGGGAACCTATCTTGACAACTATCGAGGACCGCATTAAAATCCCCCACCACTATCATCGGAGTGTCGATTTTGTTCTCCATGTATTCTAACAGACAGTACAGAATCTCCAACTTAAATGGGGGGAGGGATATACAAATTTGCTATGACAAATGCTCTGCCTTCTATCAAACAATGCAAAAAAATATAGCAGCCCAGTGTATCAATCCTGACGTCCCTGCAGGAAAACGCCACTCCTTTTTTAACTAATATACTCACTCCCCTTGAATAAGAGGAGTGTACTGAATGGAATTGTGCTTGAAATTTTTTATTCCTAATTGATAATTTGGACTCATTGGTCAAGTGTGTTTCCTGCAGGCATATCAGCCCAGTACCATGGGACTCCAGTTCTAAAAATACAGTGGCTCTTTTGATAGGGTCACCCATACCCCTAATATTCCATGAACTTATTCCTACTGTTCTAGACATCAACGGATACCAATATATATAAAAAGGAACAATGAACACAGAAAAAAGAAAAAAACAAAAAAAAAAGAGAAAAAAGACAGAACCAAAAAGAAGTTAGGTCTGGAAGAAAGGGTGGCTCTAGGACATCTATCTTAAATAGTGTAAAACACAAACCACCCCTTCGCCCGGTCCACCCTGTCAAGTGTATCAAACTTTCTACCATGCAACATATCATTTGTTTTAACTCAACTGTGACCTCAAAAACAACAATCAGTGCCGTTGCTACAAAAAGAGATGGGAGGAGCGAGAAAGAGGAACCCCTGTTTCCTCTCTTCCAGCACCCCCCACCTTCCAGAGTTACTTTTCTTTTCTTAAATGTGAGTGAGTAGCTAGAAAACTTATGTATCTTTTTTCCCTTTCCCTTCCCTTGTTCCAGTGCAATATAACAATTTGTTATTACATAAGATATAATTAACCCCTCACACTTAAGTGGTCCTACCTCCTCCCCCCCTGCCTATTTTGGCCCCTTAGACCAAATCCCCTAGAGCAAAGTGTCACCAAAGCATCAACAAAGAACAAAAAATCAACCCATAACCAAATACCATCTCTCATTGAGATCATTCAAGCACCAACCCCTTTCCCTCCAGCCCATGCTGCTGCAAAAAAAACACATACAGCGCCATTTAACATTCAATAATTCAAACTTTTTGTACTCCAGCTCTACAAGTTCTTTTTGTTATCCTCGAGCCACTTTGCGGCCCTGTCGATTGAATCAAAGAAGTGAGTTGTCCCTAGAGCCTCTATATGCAGACGTGCTGGATATAACAGCGCATATGGAATTTTGTGAGTCCATAAGGTGCGCTTGATATCCACGAATCCTACCCTTCTTTTTTGCAGATCTGGGGAGTAATCGGGATATAATGAAATCTTGGCACCGTTGTAAAAAATGTCCCCCTTTTCTCTGGATTTTTGCATTAGTGCCACCTTGTCTTTATAACTAAACAACTTCATAATCATAGGTCTAGGACGACCTCCCGACATAGTGGACCTAATGGGAATTCAGTGTGCTCTCTCAATAGCAAAAAGGTGTGAAAATGCTTCAGTCCCAAAAACCTCCCTGAGCCACTTTTCCATGAACGCCTCAGGACAGGAACCCTCACTTCTCTCTGGGAGGCCCATCACCCTCACATTGGATCTGCACAGCCTGTTTTCCATTTCGTCCATTTTAAATTTATGCGCATCAAGCTGGGTTTGCATAATCTTAAACTCTTGTCGCATTGGATGTAACACATCTTCAACTTGACTCAACCTTTCCTCCAAAATGGAGGTCCTCTCCACAGCTTTTTGAAGTTCTTGACTCATGGAACGTAGTTCTTCCTTGAGGCCCCTTAATTGATTACATAGATCACTCAAAGATCCTCTACAGGAGTTTACTGCAAACAGTACCTCTTTTAATGTGGGCTCAGGTTCACTAATTATACTTAAATCAGGGGAGGCTCCACTAGTGATTTCAGTAATTTTTTCCAGAGGGTCCCTCTCAGGGCTTTTTTTGTTCACTATTTTAGTGTTAGCTGGCAGTGTAACTGAAGTTGCTGACATTCTGCCTAGGCTCTTTCTATCCCCGATGGATCCCGCCTGTGTCTTCTCATGAGATGGCTGATTACCTTTGGCTGGGGAGTGCGAGGGGGTGTGTGCGTATTTTTCTAACTTAGCTGCCGCTGCAATTGCAGTTGCTGCTTAATTCCCCTTTTCCTTGGAGGAGCGGGTGGTCTGTGCTGCTAAGCTCTCCTGGGGCTGCTGCTGATGCTCCTCACCTTTCTTCCTAGTCATGGTGTAGGTGTACAACAGTGCAAAATAATATGTAAGAGAAAATTTCCAGAGAGTTCCTTTACAGATTAGGATATTGCTGGTTATTAACGCTTTTGCCCCCCTTTAGTGAGCATTCACCACACAGAACAGCAGTCAGTAATTTATCTCAGTCCTAAAGTTATTACCTCTTGCCTCTTGTCTTTTCCTGAACTGGAGCCAGAAAACAGCATACCTGTCCTGGGTTGCACAAAGACAGCGTATCCCCCTCCACACCCTCAGCGTCTGCCATGTGATGTGCCTGCCAAGGCCGGCTTCAATCTCGCCGCTGAGTCCCGTGGGATCCTCCCGGCTCTCGCGAGAGTCCTGGTCGTTGCTGGGCAACCGAGCTAGGCAGAGGCAAGCAGATACGAGCGGCCCGGGTCTGATCTGGCCACTCAGTAGTGCATCAACAGAGCCGGCTCCCTCACTCTGCGGAGACTGCTGCCGACCACAGCTCCACGCTGCGTCTCCAACACGAAAGGCAAAGGGCTGACAGGGCAGGCTCAAGGTGAACTGAGGTACTCAAAGCTGGCTTAAGCTACTAGCTGGGTTAAGCTACTAGGGCTGGCAACATGAAGGCTGGAGCAGGGAGAGAGCTCACACACCACCGCTCACGCCGGCATCTGGTCACGCCCCCGACTGTGTTTTAATCCTTAATAGATGTCCATTTGTGGGTGCACTCCTTTTAATTTGCTCCTGTTAATTTACACTGCAAAAGGGTCAAACCTCAAACATATTCTGTTAGTGTCTCAAATTAACATACATATGTGTATTTTGCTTTCCTTGCTTCTTTTCCAAGTCCTGTTTTTTTTTACCAATAAAATTGTTTCAATTTTTTTTTTTGTTTTATGTGTGTTTTCATGCAACAGATTTCCCAGCTGCAGCTTAACTAGGCTGATTGCCATGTCTTAGACAAATCCCTTTTTTATTTTTTTTTAATTTTAAGTTACTTTCCTGGTGCCTTCATGGTAGCACATGCATGGATTGTGTGTATGCTGCCATGGATAGTGACCAGGAAAGTAACATTTCAGAGTGGTAAGTATTCAATTTTCTCAATTTTCTTTTTGAAAGTGGTTTTCAGCCTCAGTCCTCAAGCCCCCCCCCCACTCAACAGGACACGTTTAGGAAATTTATCTTATCTAAAATAGCTGTCCAAAATATAAAGCCATTGACTTTGATTTAAAGCACCTGTGCAAGATGAAGGAAAACCTGCAAACGTGGCCTGTTGGGGGGTACTTGAGAACAGGTTTGAGAAGCACTGATTTAGAGCACTGAACTAAAATCAAGCTCAAGACAATCCTATTCTAATTGTGGACATTTGAGGGAAATGAAGATTTTTTTTTTTTGTTGGGCTTTGTACCCCTTTTCTTAAAATTGGCTTCGCTTCCTGTCACATAGCAAAACAGGAAATGAGAGTAAAACCCTAACAATATTTTTCCTTGGGGACACACAGGTCAATCTAACTAGTGTCCCCATTATGCAAATTGCACTCTAGCACTTTGTTGTGTACACCCCAAATTATTAGGTATTTTGGGGTTTATTAAAGGCAAATCCTTTCTGCAATACAAGTGTAGTTGATGAAAATCAGAGGGGAAGCACTGGTGATTTTATCATCCAATCATGTAGAGGCAAAGATGCTGTTTTCTTTACCTTGTATGTCCCCCTTGGATCTCCAGCAACTGCACTTCTAAGTGCACTTGTAGTGCAAAGTGGATTTACCTTTTAGTAAATAAACCCCAAGACACATAATAATTTGGGATGTACATGACAAAATGCTATTTGCAGTTTCCCGAATGGGGAAACTATTTAGATTGACATGTGTGTCCCCAAGGACATACATTGGTAGGGTTTTACCCTCACTTCCTGTTTGGCTATGTGACAGGAAGTGAATAATTTTGAATGAGATATTTGCAAAATTTGGGAGTTGTCTTCACCCTATCAGGGGTGTAGACATCTGACAAAACATCTAATCCCTCTGCAGTCTATCCCCAAGCAAAAATAAGAAAGGATTTTAATTAGTTTAACTTTGCAAAGACACATTCCTAAGTTCAATTGTGATGCACGTTAATGGCCCATTTAGACCTTTAATAGAAAGTCATCAGTTGCCTTTGACTCTAAACATTATTTTTGGCCAGTCCTAGAAATCTGCATCTGTTTTTTTATTAACCACTTGGTGTCTGTGCTATAGCCAAACGACGGCCACAGCGCGGACCTGAATTTCTGGGAGGCTGTCATAGGACGGGCTCCATGTGTGTTCCCTGCAGGGCGCGCAGCACGCACTGAGTCACTGAGACTCGGGTGATCACAGATCGAAGTAAGGGCCGATCTCAGCCCCTTACCACGCGATTAGCTGTCAGCCAATGACAGCTGATCACATGATGTAAACTAAAGCTCGGTAATTGTTTATTTTTTCTCCTCACGCTGACAGCATGAGGATAAAAATAAAAGCTGATCACTGGCTTAGGTGCAAGGGACATTGGTCCAGAAGTGGCAATTCTGCCTCATCTGTGCCCACCAGTACCACCTGCCAGTGCCACCTATCAATGCCCACCAGTGGTCCCAGGCAATGCTGCCTATCAGTGTAACCAATCAGTGCCCATCAGTGCCGCCTCATCAGCGTACATCAATGAAGGAGAAAAATTACCTGTTTGCAAAATGTATTATCAAAATATCCAAAAAAATACAAAATTATTTATAAAAATCTGTCTTCTTTTTTTTGAACAAAAAAAAAAACCACAGAGATGATCAAATACCACCAAAAGAATGCTCTATTTGTGGGAAAATTTTATATAAAAAAAAACATTTGACTAAGTATGACCGCGCAATTGTCATTGAAAGTGCATCAGCGCTGAAAATTGGTCTGGACAGCAGGGGGGTTTAAGTGTCCATTAAGCAAGTGGTTAATTTCCATGCAAAATATGGATTTCTGTAATAAAGATGTGTGCCCGCTGTGTATGCGGCATGTGCGCATGGGCGTAAGCAAGTCGCACACATATGAATGGTACTCATTGTAAATCATGGGGTACAACTTGTGATGCAAATTTTCAGTCCCAAGTGGCGTTGGGCTCTCTTTCCACTTCTGTGAGTAGTTGTGTGACTTGACACATGTGAAGTCCCAGGACAAGTCAAAACACATGTATTTCAATGTTGCCCCGTTCTGAATGGTGCAACTCCAAAAAAAGTTCTTGCACTACTTTGTTCCAATTTCAGTGCGACTTTTTCTCCGATGTTTTGAACTAGTCGCATGACATGGCATTAAGGCTCGGTTTCCACTATTGCAAGCCCAAAGTCGCGTGTTTTTTGCCGCGAGTTTCCTGCAACTTTTTGCCAAAACTTGAAGCAATGCCTGTGTATTTTTGAGGTCTATGGACCTCAAGTCGCATCAAAGTGGGACCAAAGTAGTGCAGGGACTACCTTGAAGTTGCTGCGACTTGAAGCCGTACACATATGAACGGTACTCATTGCAAATCATGGGGTAGAGCTTGTGATGCAACTTTTCAGTCCCAAGTGGCATGACAAGTCGCAATAGTGGAAAACAAGCCAAAAAAGCACATTGTAAATCATGCAACTTTGGGGTTGAAATAGTGGAAACAGAGCATTAGGCTAAAGCGGTAACAGGAAGATGCACTGTAAGAATTACTTCTAATTGTAGAAAATCAAACAGGCTCTTGCACTGAATCTAATTTATGGAAGAACTAACTGATTGCCCAGTGTATGGTGACCTTTAAAGATATGAAAACTTGAATTTCTGGTGTTTAAGCCTCATACACATGATGGGACTTTGTACAAACTTTCCCATGGATTTTTGTACAAAGGGCGTTGGCCTTAGGGCTCTTTCACATGGAGGTGTCCGTGTATGGAGCCCGCTCTGCTCAGTGGGGGATCACTCTATCGATCCCCGCTGAGCAGGCAGATGACAGGTCTGTCTCTGAACACTGTGCAGGGACGGACCTGTCAGAGTGCCGCTCTCCTCTATGGGGGATCGGATGATGACGGAAGAGTCCGTCGTCACCCAATCTGATCCGCAGACTGATGGAAAAATAGGTTTTTCCTCCGTTACACTTTTTCGTATTGGAGTGGGTCGGATGTCAGCGGACATGTCACTACTGACATCCGACCCTCCATAGAGGTCTATGGAGTGTACGTTCAGGTCTGTGTCGGCGTTTTGCCGGCGGTATAGCCGCACTGTCCCATTGATTTCAATGGGCAGGAGTGGTTTATACATTGCTCCCTGGGGCATTTTTCATGCGCCACAGTGCTAAAAATAGCGCCTGAAAAATGCCCTAAAGAAGCAGCTCCATTCACTCCAGTGAGGGCCTTCAGACTGGAGCAGTGTGTTGGCAGGGCGTCACAAAAATTCCTGCCAGCAGCTTCTTTGGAGCGGTGAACTCACTGCTCCTTCACAGCTGCTCCCCATTGAAATAAATGGGGCAGCGCTGTGATACCGCCGGCAAAACGCCGCTCCGACGGCGTTTTGCAGGCGGATTTAACCCCTTTTTGGCCGCTAGCAATACGGCATGACCTAATCTTGGGAGTTTTATGGTGGCCCTCCCTGTCTCCCTCTCCCTTGCCTCTCCCAATTATATCAGAGGATCCCTGGAAGTTGCTGAGAGCAGAGACTTTAGCTTCAGCCTAAAACTCCAGAGCTTGGGAGACTGAGCGGCAACGTGCTGTGATCGGAGCCTGGACGGAGAGGTGGAGAGATCCAGAGAGAGAGAAAGAGGAGCTAAGGAGCCTTGAGGGTTGGATTGAACCTGCTGACCCACATCTTTGCCAGTATTTCAGACTATGAGCCATGGGGTATGGAGACATGCAGAGCGTGAAGAGCGTTGGATATTGGATTGAGCAGCTGTTCTGAAATTTGCTGTCCGAGACTAGTCTTACTGCTGCTGTGTTGGTTTTGACTGTCCTCTTTCTTCTTAACTAGCGGTCTGTCTGATCTCCCCTACACTCTGTACCCAGCCCCTTCAACTTTATTCATTCATATCCAAAACTAAAGTCTCGGTGGATGTGGGGGCTGGAGATGTGCCGCTGAGTGACTACTGAGGGACCGCGTTAGATCGCGCCGGGGCATGTTGGAGAGGACAAAGAGAGCCGCCGAGACACACGGGGTACACACACACACTGGAAACACACTGGTGACTGGACCTGCTGTTGCCCCTGGTAAATCTGTGCTCTGCCTGGGCTCACCACCCTCACTGCGCCTACCCACCTACCGCCTACCTACACCTACTTTCTGGTTTCTCCGGAGGCGAGGAAGTGGTGAGTGTGCTATGCTATAAAAGCTATAAAAGTGACTGCCTGCATTGTTTCTCCGGGTCTATTACAGCCTATTACAGCAATGGGATTGGAACAGGGCAAGACAAGGCAAGGCTTCTTATAATTCTTAAAAGTCCAAAGGATAAAAAGGAAAAAAGGAAACTGTTTAAAACTGTTTAAATACTGCCTGTAAGACTGTGAAATTGTGCAACTGTGCGATTTTGTGTGATTTTGTGATTATTTTTCAGTGTCTTTTTTTTTTTTCAGCGCCAACCCTCCATCCTAACCCCCCCACCCTCCCTAGTATGCGGGTATAAAGGTAGATAAAGGTATATGCGACTGCATGGAGGGTGGATGAATTAGCTTGAATAAGAGAGACAATAACCTCTCACAGGTAAAAACTGAAAAAATGAAAAAACTGAAAGAAATAAGGTAGTTGATTGGAAACAAAAAAGAAAAGAAAATCGGAAATATTTGAAGGGTTGAAAAGCTGAAAAGAAAAGCTGGAGCTGAAATAGCCAACTGTTAGAGATTGCTATCGCTACCAAGGACAATTTTTTTTTTTTCAAGTTTTGCAAAGATTTTTTTTGCTATAGTTTCAGCTACAACCACCGTGGAAGAATTATAGAGGGGTAGAGAAGGAAGCACCACCTGAGTGTAGTATTAACAAATGATGTTTAATGACACCAGGTAAAAACACACTTACAGGATAAAAACATATAAAAGGATCATCTGTATAGGTATGTGGTCCTCGGTGTTCCCTCTGATCCTGTGTTGGTGACGCTGCAGGGATGCTGGGCTGCAGAAGGTGGATTACCAGCCGGGAGCTCCTTCTGTGGCCATCAGGAAGAGACTAGGGGCCGGCGTGGAGCGCACGTGGAGCGTGCATGATGTCACAGGTCATCCGTCTGCTTCTGGGTTCGGTATCCAGGGGAGGGATCGTCCAGGGAGGAGGGCTAGCAGGGAGGTTGAGAGAAGGCTACGCACTCGGAGCCACTGCTCCTTCAATAGGCCTAATAGGGAGGTGTCTGCAATGTGCTTTTATATGGTAGTGCTGTGGGATAACAGGTCCCAGCATCTGTCAAAAGAAAGCACAGCGCCACCTGTGGGCGGGAGGGGCACTACAAGGTAACATAATAGACACAGAGAAAAAAAGAAGGTCATATAATAGTCAGTGTCATGGAAACGTATATATGAAGAAGTGCATGGTAGAAAACATGAAGACAATAATATTAACAATAGTAAAAATGGGAGTAACAATGGAGGCAAAAAATGGAGGTAAGTTTAAATATATATATATATATATATATATATATATATATATATATATATATATACATACATACATATACACACACACACATACACACACATACATATATGCACATATATATATATATATATATACACACACATATATGTGCATATGTAAGTGTAAAAGCATAACATAATAATAATTCCCATGGTGATGATACAAAAGAACCAGAAAATGCAACGGTAAAGACAAAAAAATATATATATATAGATAAATAAAAATAAATGTGAAAATGAGAACAAAAATAAAAAATATTATAATAAAAATATTAATATTAATAATAAAAAAAATTAAAAATTATTAAAAATAAATAAATAAATAAATAAATAAATAAAAACTAAATTAAATAATAATAAAAACAGAGGAAGGCAAAAAAAATGGTGAAAAAATTATGGTATAAGAAGTGGACATGGATAAAGCATGCGTATTGGGAAAACACAAGAAACAGGGAAGCACGTATCTGTGCAGGGTTCTTAAAGATATATATATTGTAGCAAGGCTACATCTGTAGGGATGGTCTCATGAGGAAACGGGGTGGCTTAAAGTAGTGTGTGCACCTCAATATCCTCGTTCAACCCCCCAGGTGCTAAAGTGCCCAAAGAGTAGATCCAGTAAGTTCCTTGCTGGCAAAGACGTTTATACCGATCAGCGGCAGGGTATTTGGCCAGGATTGCTTCAATGACCCACACACTGAGGCCAGCTGTAGATCGGCCCTGGTGAGTCAGGAAGTGTTTAGGGACGCTGTGGTGGTCACGGCCTTTTTCAAAAAGCGCCGGTGCTCCCCAAAACGTGCCCTTAGGGCTCTGATGGTTCTGCCAACATATATTAGGCCACAGGGGCAGGTGAGGCATTATATAACGAAATCAGTTGAACAGTTGTAGAATTCTTTTAGGGTATCGTTTTTTCCTTTGCCAGTGAAGGTTTTCTGACCGTGTTGTATGAACTGGCAGGTTAAGCAGAGGGTTTTTTTGCATTGATACATCCCTCTGAGGGGTATCAGGGTAAGTGGTGATGAGGTGGGTTGGGTAGGCTTAATTCTACTGGGTGCAATTTTACTCTTAATGTTTCTGGATTTTCTATATGCCACTTTAGGTTTGGAATCAACTGTGGTTCTGAGATGAGGGTCTTCCAACAGAATAGGCCAGTGTGAAGCCAGGATCTTCTCCATTTTCTTGTATTTGTCATGAAATTGTGTGATGAAGTGGGTAGTTTGTTTACCAGTGGTAGGAGGACGATTGGGGCCTGGGGATAGACTACGATAATGATGGAAGGCCACGTCTATAAGTGGGGTGGGGTATCCTTTGTCTAGGAATTTTTTTGACAGAAGTTGTCCATGGGTGTCATAGTCTGAGTCTCTGGTACAATTCCTTCGAAGGCGGCAGAATTGGCTGCGGGGGATGTTGTTGACCCATCTCGGATGGTGGCAGCTATCATAGTGTATAAATGAATTACCAGCAGTAGGTTTGGTAAAGTTTCTTGCATATATAGTTTTGTTGTCGTGGCAAAGCTTGAGGTCTAGAAAGGCCAAAGTGTCAGGGTCAGCAACGTGAGTGAAGGATAGGCCCAAGCTGTTATGGTTGCAGTATTGTACAAAGGTCATGATGTCATCAAACGTGCCATCCCAGATGATCACTATATCGTCGATGTATCGACCGTAATATATCACGTGGGCAGCATGGGGATGGTCAGCTGCAAGGTACATATGTTCCCAATATCCCATGGTGAGATTGGCATAACTGGGGGCAAAGTTAGCCCCCATGGCTGTTCCATTGATCTGGAGGTAGTGTGTGCCTTCTGATTCGAAGTAGTTGTGTTTGAGGCAAAAGGTTAAGGCCTCGAATGAAATTGGCTTGCCGGGGGTTGGTGAGGGGATCATTGGCCAGGAAGTGTTCAACAGCACGGACTCCCACATCGTGGGGGATAGAGATGTATAATGATGAGACATCAAGAGAGAGCCACCAGTAGTTCTGTTCCCAAGTGTAATGCTTCAGCATATCAAGTAGGTGGGGTCCATCACGTATGTAGGAGGGGAGGTTCTGTGCCAGAGGTTGAAGGAATTGGTCAATGTAGATGGAGAAGCCACTAGTGACGCTGTCCATAGCGGCTACTATTGGACGGCCAGGGGGATTGGTTAGATCTTTATGGATCTTGGGTAGATGGTAGAAGTAGGGGACTTTATAGAAATTTTTTGTAATAAAAGAGGCTTCAGATTTGGAAATGATTTTTTCTGTCAGGGCTCGGTTGACCACTGTTGCAACTTCAAGGGCGAACTGGGATGTGGGGTCACTGGAGAGGATGGAGTAAGTATTGGTGTCGGAGAGCAGTCTACGTGATTCACAGACATAATCATCCTTTTATTGGATCACTATACTACCCCCTTTGTCCACGGGTTTGATGACAATGGACTGGTTGAGAGTGAGCTGTTTTAGAGCCTGGCGTTCTAAAAGAGAGAGATTGGATTTGATGTAGATGTGTTCACGGTTGGTGTTACACATTTTGATGAAGTCCGAGTATACTACCTGGTAAAAGGTTTGTAGGTAAGGGCCTTTGTTGTTGGTGGGGTTAAAAATGGATTTGGGGCGTAGTGTGGTATGCCTGACTGGAGGAGAGGTGGGGCAGTATTGGGTGAGCCATTCCAGGTCGGCATTAAAGTTTTCGGCATATAGTTCCTCGAGTTGAGCAAGTGCAGGTTGATCAGTCTCATCAAGTATGTCATGGTCCGTTGGGTGAGGTGTCTGGTAAGTATTGTCAGACACCTGTTTGGAGGATTGGATGCTGAAATATCTCTGAACAGTCAGGTCTCTGATAAATTTGTTGAGATCCTTGAATAGCGTAAAGGTATTGGGTTGCATGGTGGGGGCAAAGGTGAGCCCCTTACCAAGGAGGGATATGTCATATGAGGTGAGTACAGTGCGTGACAGGTTGTAGATTTTTACAGTTTCCACATTTTTCCTGACCTTCCTTCCTCGTCCCCCCCTCCGTCCTCTCTTTCGTGTTTTCTTTTGGTGAGGAATGGAGGGGGGGTACATACTAAAAAATCATTATCCAAGGTGGAGGCTATTGTATTACTAGTGGTTGCAGTCTTAGGGGATTTGGGCTTGTGCAACAGGGTAAGGGGTAGATTATCCAACCAAGCTGGGGGTTGCTGCTCTTGGATGTGGTTAGGGTGATTGCTAAGTGAATCATGATCGGAGTCCTGTTCTGGATTGGGCAACTGGGTGGACACGGGAACATCCGTGGAAACTACTCCTTGGGCGGGATAGGATGGTGATGTAGAACTGTCATTGGGGCAAGATGCTGTTGTCTGAGTGATGGGGGCTTTTTTTGTTCTGTTCCTGGACCGTTTCGGCTTGGGGGAAAAGGATTTGGGGATGGTAGGAGGCTGGGGAGTGTGCCATGACATTGACCAGGGTCTGGGTAAGTTGTGGGGTGGGGGCCTGGGTTGGGGTTTCAAACTAGGTCCAGGGGTGTTCTCATTTAGCCGGATGGACATGAGTGGGTGGGGCCCGGGAGGTATGCCCTGATTGGGATTTTTTGTGTGTTTCCAGCTGAATACTTGATTAGTGTTGTAATCAAACAGGTCCCTTCTAAATTTGCCAAGTTTGCTGGCAATGGTGTTATCTTCATTTCTAATTGTGTTTCTCTTAAGCATGCTGAACCATGTGAATGGTAAATGGGGAATGGTATCACAAATGGTTTTACAAAGTGTGATGATTTTATCTTTGAGAATCATATATTTCCTGTCTCTCTGTTGGATGATGATGCCCATCCATTTTGCTGTACAAAATTCGGCTACGTGAGCCCATTCGATGTGGAGCTCTGAGTCGTTAAAGGCACATTGTTTCTGGACTCTAAGTCCTTTGGGGGTGATTTTATGTTGTATGTATGGCTAATAAGAACTTGTCCCACCACTGCTGATTGGCAGTGGAGATCAGGTCCTCTGGTTTTCTAAAATGGGTGCATAGTTTGGGCATGGGGATCTTGGAGCCCGTGATATGGCAGTCCTTTTTGAAAAAATGGGCGGGGAATAGGGCATAAAATTCTTCCAAGATGACATGTTTGTGTTCCTCAATGGCAGCTAGGAGATCCATAGGAACAGATCGTGGTACATAAATTACCAATGGACATATAAAACAATAAAAATAACAATATGAAATAAAATAAGATTAGTAAAATAATGAATGGCGCTTGGTAATGCAGCTCAGTTACAGCAGGGTAACAGACAAACAGAGTATTGGTAACTGTAAGCGCAAACACACAAGTCCATATATAACAGGAGATATAAAGGGCTGAGCAACTTAGTCCATAGGGAACAGGCTGGAAGTTCAAGGGTTAAGTGGTAACCGGTAATGTAATGGTTAAAGTAGGCTGGTAGGCTAGGCGGCTGCTGTCCTCAGAGAGCTGGCTCTGTGACGGATGAGAGAGGGGTAGAGAAGGAAGCGCCACCTGAGTGTAGTATTAACAAATGATGTTTAATGACACCAGGTAAAAACACACTTACAGGATAAAAACATATAAAAGGCTCATCTGTATAGGTATGTGGTCCTCGGTGTTCCCTCTGATCCTGTGGTGGTGACGCTGCAGGGATGCTGGGCAGCAGAAGGTGGATTACCAGACGGGAGCTCCTTCTGTGGCCATCAGAAAGAGACTAGGGGCCGGCGTGGAGCACACGTGGAGCGTGCATGATGTCACAGGTCGTCCGTCTGCTTCTGGGTTCGGTATCCAGGGGAGGGATCATCCAGGGAGGAGGGCTAGCAGGGAGGTTGAGAGAAGGCTACGCGCTCGGAGCCACTGCTCCTTCAATAGGCCTAACAGGGAGGTGTCTGCAATGTGCTTTTATATGGTAGTGCTGTGGGATAACAGGTCCCAGCATCTGTCAAAAGAAAGCACAGCGTCACCTGTGGGTGGGAGGGGAACTACAAGGTAACATAATAGACACAGAGAAAAAAGGGAGGTTATATAATAGTCAGTGTCATGGAAACGTATATATGAAGAAGTGCATGGTAGAAAACATGAAGACAATAATATTAACAATAGTAAAAATGGGAGTAACAATGGAGGCAAAAAATGGAGGTAAGTATAAATATATACATATATATATATATATATATATATATATATATATATATATATATATATATATATATATATATAATATATATATACACATACATACATATATATAAATACATACATATACACACATACACACACATACATATATACACATATATATATATATATATACACACACATATATGTGCATATGTAAGTATAAAAGCATAACATAATAATAATTCCCATGGTGATGATACAAAAGAACCAGAAAATGCAACGGTAAAGATAAAAAATAAATAAATAACTAAATAAAAATAAATGTGAAAATGAGAACAAAAATAAAAATATTATAATAAAAATATTAATATTAATTAAAAAAAAAAAACAATTAAAAATTATTAAAAAAAAATAAATAAAAACAAAATTAAATAATAATAAAAAAAAAGAGGAAGGCAAAAAGAATGGTGAAAAAATTATGGTATAAGTAGTGGACATGGATAAAGCATGCGTATTGGGAAAACACAAGAAACAGGGAAGCACGTATCTGTGCAGGGTTCTTAAAGATATATATATTGTAGCAAGGCTACATCTGTAGGGATGGTCTCATGAGGAAACGGGGTGGCTTAAAGTAGTGTGTGCACCTCAATATCCTTGTTCAACCCCCCAGGTGCTAAAGTGCCCAAAGAGTAGATCCAGTAAGTTTCTTGCTGGCAAAGACGTTTATACCGCTCAGCGGCAGGGTATTTGGCCGGGATTGCTTCACCACAGGATCAGAGGGAACACCGAGGACCACATACCTATACAGATGAGCCTTTTATATGTTTTTATCCTGTAAGTGTGTTTTTACCTGGTGTCATTAAACATCATTTGTTAATACTACACTCAGGTGGCACTTCCTTCTCTACCCCTCTCTCATCCATCACAGAGCCAGCTCTCTGAGAACAGCAGCCGCCTAGCCTACCAGCCTACTTTAACCATTACATTACCGGTTACCACTTAACCCTTGAACTTCCAGCCTGTCCCCTATGGACTAAGTTGCTCAGCCCTTTATATCTCCTGTTATATATGGACTTGTGTGTTTGCACTTACAGTTACCAATACTCTGTGGAAAAATTATAAACTGTGATAGATATTGCGGGCAACTGTCGATTTTTTTTTTTTGTTAGTCATAGCCATTGCTATAATCTTTAGTAATTAGATATTAGATATTTACTAATTTGTTATTGCTATTTTATGTTTTTGTTTTGGTTTATGGGTATATAAGTATATAGGGATATATATATATTTATATATCATATACTCATTTTTTTTTCAGTGCTTGTTTTTTTGTTTTTTGTTTTCCCTGTGTTTTTGTTTTGGCACCCCCAGTGTTAAGATATTTCAATTCAGCCTAACCCGCTCAACCTAGCTTGATTCAGTCTGGCCCAGCTTTGCTTAAGCTTAGACTAGTCCTGACTAATCTTGCTCAATTCAGGCCTTAGAACTGGGCATACTGGTCATAGTACCGACCTCATAGGATTGGTCAGTTTTTTAAAATATTTTTCTTGGGAAGTTCTTTAGCCAGTTCTGCGTTAATGAAGATATCGCAAGGACATGACTAGGGGTAGGAAGCATGCAGAACAAATTACAGGAGCAACAGCTAAACAGCCCAAACTGTCTAGGCCAAATAGCCTTCATCGGTATATGTCCTCTGTTTCTTCTACCTCCACCTCTATTCCTACCTCCTCGTCCGCTCCTTCTTTAATCTCTGGAAAAACAAAAATAAAAGCTACCCCTTCCTCAGCAATAGCTCAAAATACCCGGAACGCCAAATCTATAGGCCCCCCTGCTGACATGGTTGATATGGAACATCACCAGGAAAAGAAGAACATTTCTGGAAACTCCTCTGATAACAGGAGAGATATAGCTGTTAGTTCAAGAGAGGTCCAGCAGGGCTCAGAGGGTGGGGGGAGGGTAACCAGGGACTTATGGTAGCCTCGGAAACAGGAACCATCAGCGACGACAGTGGAGATAACTTCTCCTCGATTCTGGTACCGGCGGATAACTTAGTTAGAACGGGAGGACCAGTGAACTTGTCATTTATCCTACCAACCCCTCCTATTGGCTATAATGTCCCCTCTGCTACCACGCCAGCAATAATGGAGGCACCCGAACACATAGCAACTGTCGCTCAATCACGTGCCTCAGTATATTCTAGACGAGACCAGGAGTATAGTCAATATACAATCAGGAATATCCGCTCCTCTAAATTCAGCTTAACCGAGTATTCGTCATCCATGGACAGAAGATCCAGAGCTGAGGGCAATATTGCTTTCATTCCCCACCAAACAAGATTTAGCAGTATTACCAAATGGCTGTCTGGAAACAGTGGCATTACGCGTAGAAGGGGCCTTACGGAAAAAGATTTCTGAGTTGCGGGAACAGTTGGATATTGTGGAGACCAGGGTTACTAACCTAGAATCTGCAGTAGATAATGTGAATATGCGCATGGATGAACTGGCATTAACGAATTCCGCAGTGCAGCAAAAGTTTACCTCAATTCTTCTACAGGTAGACGAGCTGGAAAATCATAGCCAAAGGAACAATATCCGTTTTAGAGGTATTCCTGAAAATGTTGACGACACAGAACTGAGACCAACAATATAGTCTATTTGTAATAAAATCTTGGGCAAACCCTCATCAGCTGAGCTTATAATAGACAGAGCACATAGAGTCACTCCGTATAGGAGTCACCAGGGGTTGGGTCCACAAGATGTTCTTTGTCACATTCATTTTTTTAATATAAAAGATGAGATTATGCGTTGAGCATGGCAGCTGGGCCAGATTGAACATGCAGGAGTACGGATAATGCTCCTTTCGGATTTATCTAGGAATACACGACGCATGAGAGGATGCATGCATCCACTCTTAGATCAGATTAAAGCTTCAAGGGCTACATACTCCTGGGGACACCCATTCCATCTGAGAGTTAAAAAAGACAATCAGTCTTTTTTACTTCACACACAGGATCAGCTTCAAGAACTTTTTAGTTTTTTAGGGTGTGATCCAATACAAGTTCCAAATTGTCTGGACCCTACCTGAGCAAGTCTGGGTTTTCTGGGGGTTTTTTTCCTCGTTTGTGTTACTGTGTTGGTATTACTTTATAGAGTATATCTACGTGGACTATGTTGGTTTGAGTTCTCCATGGATAGTTTTGAAAATTTTTGGGACCACCATTTTTTTATACAATAGGTCTAGAGGTAACTATTTAGCATTAATGCCCTCGGAGGAGGAAGTGCTTTGGCTCGTTTTTTTTCTTTTTTTTTTTTTTTCTTAAGGGCACTGGCAGCACAGCAGGCCATAGACACACCCCCAAATAGGTTTCTCCCAGTCCCTTTGGGCTTAGTTGGGAGAGTTTTGTGGGGTTTTTTTCTCCCTTCCTTTTCACATCTACTGCTTCCTTTTTGTATCCCCTCTGCTCCCCCCCCCTATTTTTTTTTTTTTTTTTAACATTCCATCTTTTATTGAAAATTTTAAATTTACATACCAAAAAAAAAAAAAAAGGGAGAAAAAAAAAGAAAAGACAAGCATTAATCTCATCCAATGGGTGCCAAAACAAAAAATACATATATATATATATAAATATAAATACATTCACATATATATATATAAATACCACATTACAATAATATATATAAAACATAAAACAAAGATATACCAACACACTGAAGGAGTCTCTGAAAAGAGAAGCAAAAAAAAAAAAAAAAAAAATCATAAACAAACAAGGGAGAGAGACAACCCCTGATCATACTCCAGACCCATGATGGTGGACCCCGGGACCCCAGACACTCCCCTACCCTCCCCACACTCAAGGGAGGCATGGTCCCAAAACATCCCCTGCACCAAGTTCCGCCACCACTGCCCAAGACCATATATCCCTAAACCCTAATAGGGATATCCCTGCCTTATTTTCTTTCATCCATTTAGAAAAATAAGATATATAATTTCCTACTCCCTTTCTTCAACTCCCACAGTAATATTAGCTCTAATCACACAAAACACACACATAGACACAACACAAAAAAAGTAAATGGAGAAAGAAAAAAAAATTTAAAAAAAATTTAAAAAAAGGGACCGTAATGTTCTAATTAAATACACTACCCAAAGTAGTTACTCAAACCAGGATCGCCTCACTCAAACCATCTCTCCACCAGTTTCATATCCTACCTCCAAACCACATACAGATTCCGTAGTTCAGGGGACTCCCTTAGCACTTTCCAAGGAAGCCAAGTTTGACGACATTGTTCGTACGTGTCCAATTCCTGTGATAGAAGAGTCTCCATCCTCTCAATATGGTCCATCTCTAGAATCCAATCAGTCAACGGTGGAGCATGTGCTGACCACCAGTGGCGTGGTATTACTGCCCTTGCAGCTGTCAACCAGTGTCTTAAAAGGCCTTTTTTAATGCTTTTGTACGAGCCAGGTAAGATGGATAACAAAGTAATTTGAGGTATGTTGGGAATAGTCACCCCAGTTGCACGGGTATGAAGCTGCAGTATCATGTCCCAAAAATTATGTACCGAAGGACATTCCCACCAAATATGTAATAAAGAACCTTTGGCAGAATGACAGCGCCAACACAGGTCTGAAACATTTGGATATATCCGGTGAAGCAACACCGGACATCTATACCACCGAGAGAGAAGCTTGAAAATTTGTCTCTTGGGCCTTGATTGCTAACGACATACTATGTGTAAGAATAAATGCTTTTTCCCATTCCTCTGGCTTAATTTCAACATTCAAGTCCATTTTCCACTTATTTGTGAACTCCGGGAGACATGTATGGAGTCTAAAAATAAGAACCCCATACACTGCAGACAGAATATGTTCTGGTGTATTTTGTTGCAACAGAAGAGACTCAAAGGTATCTGGCTCTCTATTAAACACATCTATAGAAGGAAAAGAAGAAAGAAAAGACGTATTTGCCGATATTCCAACCAATGTTTAATTGATTGTTGCTGAGTAGGGATCAAATCTGAAAGCGATGGGAGATCTCCCTGATAAATAATTTGGGATATTCGACGATTTGGCTCCCTGCTCCATACCAGAAAATGTCTCCGTGCCATTGCCGGTAAGAACCCTGGGTTACCAAACAGGGGTGTCATTAATCCCACTTTAGGCGAAAGTCCTAATTGGGTTTGTAGTTTATCCCAGGTATGCAATAAATGTGCTGTAAGAAAGGATACCGAGGAAGGTGGGCCTCGGGCAGAGATATCTAGCCAGGGAAGCGCCTGGAGATCCAAGGGAGCAATTGACTGTTCTATGTGTACCCATTGTTTAAGATTGGAGTGATGGAACCAATTTACTAGTCTAGTTAACACTGCTGCAGCATGGTAGTAATATAGGTCGGGTGCCCCTGCGCCCCCCTTTGTTTTGGGGAGAGATAAAATTCTCCTTTGCAATCTAGGTCTATTACATCCCCAGATAAACCTTGTAAAGGTAGATTGTAGAATGGTAAAAAAGGAACGGGGGACCGCTATAGGTATGGTTTGGAAAAGGTAGAGAAAGCGTGGTATTATATCCATTTTTAATATATTGATCCTCCCAAACCATGAGTAATGGGCTCGCTTGTATTTCTTAATGTCCTGTATTGTACGCTGCATGAGAGGATAATAATTTTCTATATATAGCTTAGTAAGATCTTGTGGAATTTTTATGCCCAAATATTGAAGTGTCGAAGTACAGATCTTAAATGGGAAATTATTCCCTAGAGCTTGAACTTGACGTGGTGATAGAGAGATATTAAGAATTTCTGATTTGGACAGATTTACTTTAAAATTGCTCAGAGCTCCAAAACGCTGAAATTCATACAGAATAGATGGCATGGAGACATGTGGGTTGGTAATATAGAGTAGCAGATCGTCAGCAAATACTGCCAGCTTCACCTCCTGTCCGTCTAATGGTATGCCTGAGATACAAGGATTTTGTCTAAGAGCAGTTACCAAATGTTCCATTACTAAAACAAACAAGAGGGGAGATAGCGGACATCCCTGACGTGTACCATTTTGAATAGGAAAGTTAGGGGATAATGATTGATTAATCCGTATTCTTGCTCTTGGCTTGGTATAGAGTGCCATAATTTTTCTTAACAGAATTGGTCCTAATCCTATTTGAATCAAAGTTTGTTCCAAAAACGGCCACCCAACACGGTCAAATGCCTTCTCAGCATCCACAGAGAGAAGGCAAGCTGGTATCTTTGCCGATTGGGTATATTCGATGAGTAAAAGGGATTTAAGCGTGTTATCGCGTGCTTCTCTCCCCTGTACAAACCCAACTTGGTCTGTAAGTACCAAATTGGGAATATGGGATTGAAGACGTGAGGCAATCAATTTGGCATGTATCTTGATATCTACCCCAATTAAGGATATAGGACGATAACTAGAACACAAGTTTAAATCCTTATCAGGTTTAGGAAGTAGTGAGATGTGCGCTTCTAATGTCTGGGGTACAAACCCATTAATATCAGATATGCTATTAAACACTCGACGCATAAATGGTGTAATAGAATCCTTGTAAGTCTTATAAAATTTCGATGCAAAACCATCGGGGCCGGGACTTTTACCTGATGGTGTATTCTTAATCACTTCCAGTAATTCCTCAAGTGAAAACGGGGAGTCCAAAGAATTCCCACTATTTTCATCTAATATTGGTATAGCAGTTTCGGACACATATTCCTGTATACGACGACCAAGAGAGTCTGGGTCGCAGGATGATGGGGGAGTTAGATTGTACAACGCTGTGAAATAATCACAGAATGCCTTTTGAAGAAAGATTGGATCTGAAGTAATTTCTCCAGATGGTAACGCAATGCTAGGTATAAAAGTTACTGGGGGTCGGGGATGCAAAGACCTTGAAAGTGATCTCCCAGCCTTGTCTCCATACCGGTACTTTCCCAGGGCATGTCTATATTGACTTTTACAGTGGGAAACCTCCAAAGACTGCAGCAAAGATGATCGTACCAAAGATATATCAGTCAATAGCTCCAGAGTTGGGGTCTTTTTGTGCGAGATCTCCAACACCCGAAGTTTTGACAGGTCGTCCTGTATAGTTGCTGATCTTTCTTTTTTTAAGCGAGCTCCATGTTGTATAAATAGTCCTCTTACGACTGCTTTCAAGGCCTCCCACTGTATAGGTAATGGGGTCTCATCATGTTCATGGTCAGCGATAAAATTCTTAATCGCTGCCAAAACTGCCTGATGACATAATGGGTCTTGCATAAGGGTTTCGTTTAAACGCCATGACCAATCAGACCGTGGGATCTGGGGAGGTTGTACTGTCAAAAAAAGAGGTGAGTGATCAGACCAGATGAAAGACCCAATGTCCATTATTGGGTTCCATTCCAATAGTTGTGTTCCCGTGAAAAAATAATCTAGCCTACAATAGGATTGGTGGACTGGGGAATAGTATGTATAGTCCCGCTTTTTAGGATTTAAAATACGCCATAAGTCCAGCAATCGGTGTCCAAACAACTCTTTTTTTAGGGCTCTCAACCGCCTGTAAGAGATATTTGATCGCTGAGAGGAGGTGTCCAGTTGGGGTTCTAGAACCATATAAAAATCTCCTCCTACAAGGATTGTACCTTCTGCAAATTCTGTCAAGAGATGAAGATATTGTGTAATTGCCGTTATTTGATCATAATTAGGAATATAGAAATTGGCGAGTGTATAGACTCTATTCCACAGCCTGAATTTGAGAAAAAGATACCGGCCATTGGGGTCAGTCACATGCTCCAAGACCGACACTGGTAGACGTTTATGGATAGCGATGGAGACTCCCCTACTCCTGGACGAGGACAAGGTACTATGAAACCAACTTGAATAGTATCTTTGTGAGCATGCTGGGATACAATTTGCTTTAAAATGGGTCTCTTGGAAAAGTATAATATCTACCCTAGCTTTATGTAGAGCATATAAAATTTGACCTCTTTTTGATCGTTTATTGATACCCTTAACGTTATATGAACATAGTTTCAATGAGACCGACGAAGATTGTTTGGTCATCATTTCCTGGCTTGTGAAGAAGAGAAAAGAAAAAAAAAAAAAAAAAAGGAAAGAGAAAGGAGGAAAAAAAAGGTGAAAGAGACAAAAAATAAAATAATGAGAGAGATAACTCTCTCTTTGGATCTGGTCCAATACCAGATCCAACCAAAAAATTAAATTAGTATGCTTTACAAAAAGTATAGCACACCACCAGAAAAAAAAAAAAAAAAATAAAAGAAAACAAAAACAAAACACACCTCAAACCAATCCCTACCAGAGGGCTGGTATACCTATGAGGGGGAAGTGGATACACACAGGGAAGGTCTCCAAGTGAGACCCGAGAGAAAAACCTGCTTTTATTGCGATCTATAATATATATAGGAGAATAAACTCAAACTATTTCTGCACTCTAAAGAAGATGAAGGGAAAAAAAAAAATAAAATTGGTACTCATGCCTTTTATAGGGTGTACCTCTCCGCCCCCAAATTCCCTTATCCCTAAACCCAGATGTGCACACACCACACGTATCCTACACCTATACACCACTATTTGTCATAATGTGATGATACCATCAGGGCAACAGATTGATAAACAAACATCAATTGCCTACCTAGTACCTATCCCTACTCCCCCCACCCACGAAAACTCATACTGCAGCTGCGTATTGTGCATCTAAAATCTCTCTCCCTTCCCTCACCTCCTCCCCAAGTACAGCTACATCTCAGGAGGGGAATCCACATTCGTGGGGGGGAGGAGGATGGGGAGATGGGGAAGAAGAAGAAAAAAAAAAAAAACCCAAAACACGTTCCTATAGGGGAGAGTAAAGAAGTTGGCACCAATACATTCTATAAGATATGCCTCCCCCCCCCTCTTTGATCCCCATATCGATATGTATATGAGTGCTCACTAGTGGGCACCCTACAGCTATAGGCTCACATATCCGGGCGGCACAGTGGTGCAGTGGGTAGCACTCTCGCCTTGCAGTAAGAAGGGTTGCTGGTTCGAATCCCGACCACGACACTACCTGCCTGGAGTTTGCATGTTCTCCCTGTGTCTGCGTGGGTTTCCTCCAGGTACTCCGGTTTCCTCCCACACTCCAAAGACATGCTGGTAGGTTAATTGGATCCAGTCTAAATTGGCCCTAGTATAGGTATGAATGTGAGTTAGGGACCTTAGATTGTAAGCTCCTTGAGGGTATAGGGACTGATGTGAATGTATAATATATATATATATATATATATATGTAAAGCGCTGCGTAAATTGACAGCGCTATATAAGTACCTGAAATAAATAAATAAAAATATCCGCACGGTCATGCATACTCAACTGGAAACCCAGGAGCCATCACCACCGGTAGACTGATTCCACAAACATTTATTTGTCGTGTGCAGGCGGCATGGTCGGAGAAACATGTTATAAAAGCACTACAAATGCCACCCATCTACATATCACCCATTCCACCCCGTCCCGCACGACAAATAGCCATATTGCAGCACAATTTTGTACACCAATTCCCACAAAAAAAAGGAATAGTGCTATATATATAAATTTATCCTGGCTATAATTGAGCTGATATATCTTTTTAGGATATCCACATCCAAAACTTTAATAAGATTCCTTACTCTTCTCCCCCCAGGTGCAACCTATCCCTCAAAAATGGCACACCCCACCCTGGTGGAGGGAGAGGGGAGAACGGGAAAAAAAAAAAAAAAAAAAAAAGATAATGCTCAGGGTAGGGGAGGCCGGTATTTTCTTCCTTCTAATAATATCAGGAACCTATCATCTGCATCCCTGATAGAAAAACTTCTGACAAATATCATCAGGTGTCATTTAGCATAAATATATATTCCATACAAATATGCATATATAAACGCATATATACCTCAATATTTCATCGCTGGCATAGTATATAATACAAAGGCATATTTTAATCAGGAATTGATAAAGGAGAAAAAAAAAAGGGGGGGGAGACAACAAGCAACAAAAAGTTTGTAGAAAAAAAAAAAGAAAAAAAAATCCACCAATGTTATCGCTACTGAAAACCCTTGATTAAGTTATGGGGGGTTGGAAGGTTCCTGGTCTGCCGGGGTATTTCCCCAATACAGGGGCTCAACGTCCTTCACCCCGAAACAAAGAATATGACTGTGGCCACTCCAACGGTGGGAGCTCTGGTAGCTCCAAGGCTGTTACTACTGCTGGGATATCCGATGGACCACGGATACTTAACCACTTTCCCTCCTTGCGGATCTGTAGTTGGAATGGAAAGTTCCATCGATAAAAAATATTTCGGTCTTGTAACAAAACCAGGAGAGGTTTTAATGCCCTCCTCTTTTCTAGGGTGAAATGGCACAGATCTGACAACAGTTGTATCGTATTCCCTTTATATTCAATTAGGCCTTTTGTTCGCGCCTTTCTCATAATGTCCTCTTTTACTTTTCTTTTAAGTAGTGCATTCAGCATATAATGTCCCTTGGTTTGGCTGGGTCGGGGTTCCGTGGCCCCAAAGCCGGTGAACCCTATCAATTTCCAGATTAACCGGCTCAATTGTCCCCAATATAGAGATGAAAATGCCTTTTACCGTTTCTGGAAGATCCTCGACCCCCATTGCTTCTGGTAACCCTCGAATCCGAATATTATTCCGCCGATTGCGATTATCTTGATCCTCTATAAGGGAGTACAGTGTTTGTATTTGAGATTCATGCCTATCTAATCGTTGGTCTTGCACATGGATAGCATCAGCCAAAATTGTGACAGAGCCCTCTAACTCTGATGTTTTAACCTGAGTTGCTTGTAGATCTGTCTTAACCGCCTGGATATCAGTGCGATAACCTTGCTCCAGGCGCTGTACAAATGCCTCCATTTCACTCCGTGTTGGTAAAGCTTTTAGGAATAGGCCGGGAGGGCAGAGGTGGAGGGGGGGGCGTCTGTATAGGCCCGGAGGGCAAAGGCGGAGGGGAGGGCAGAGATGGAGAGGGGTGAGGTGAAGGTGGAACACTCTGCGAGATGCTCTGCGATTCTTGTAGAGCAGCTGTAGCAGCAAACTCGGATTGTTGAAGAGCAGGGCTATATACTGGTGAGCAAGATGGAGTGGGAACAACCCCTATATGCTGGTCTGTATCCTGACTTATAGACTGACTAGGTTGACTCGCTTGCTGGGCCTTCTGTGGAGCCATCTGTTGCTCTGTTGCCATCTTTGCTATTATACTAGAGGAGCGAGTCCGTCTACCGGCAGAAAAAAAGTCCTGAATACCAGTTTGCGGGGATAGAGATGGAATACCAGATCGGCCACTAGGAGCACCTCGTCTCCTCCTTCCCATGAGAACCAGGGACAAACCAGGGAATCCAGGTGGGGGGGAGGGATCTGTGCCAATATTAATGCCAGAATTAATGCCAATACTGAACCTAAGGGGACCACTGTAGGAAAATAGCAGGATAGTCCTTAGATACCAGTGAATTCCAGGTTCCGAATTAAGCAGAGGGCAAAGAAAAAAAAAAAAAAAAAATTAATTAATAATAAAAAAAAAAAAAAAAAATGGAGCTCAAATACAATCTCCAGACGGTATTGATAAGCCGTGTTGGTAAGACAAAATGCAATGTTAATGCAGCACAATGTAAGTGGGGACAGCAGGGGTGGCAGCAGTGGTGATAGCAGCGACAAGCAGACAAGCAGACAAGCAGAGGTTGAGCAGAGGTTGAGCAAAGTTATGCAGGTTATGCTTAAATGCTGGGAAGCTGGAATGCAGGAATTTGCAGGTTATGTTGAAATATTGATTATGCTGGTTATGCTAGCAATGCTGAAAATGCTGGGATGCTGAGATGCAGAGAGATGCAGAGATGCAGACAAATGCAGACAAATGCAGAGATGCAGGGATGCTGGAGCGCAGGGATTATGTAGTGCTGGGATACAGGGATGTAGGAGTTATGCAGGTTTGCAGGTTTATCCAAACTAACAAGTTAAGTTGAAAATATGCAGATTATGCTGGTTAGACTGGGCTCATGTAGGTTATACAGGTTATGCTGGGGTTATGCAGACTACCAGACTATGTAGGCTACCTCCTTTCATGACTGCAAGTCCTCAAAGTCCTCAAAAAGTCCTCAAAAGTCCTCAAAAGTCTTCAAAGTCAGAAGCACATCAGGAGCAAACAAAAGCACCAAAGCACAACTCACCTGCATATCCCATCTCTGCACACAACTCAAGGCTGGCACTGCTTGGCTCCCTGCTGACTCACTGCAGACGGCTCAGATTACAGATTACACAGCTGATACAGCAGCTGACACAGCACGGCTCCCTGCTGTTTCACTGTGGATGACAGACACACTGCTACTCGGCTGCTGGCTACTTCTCCTCAGCAGGCTGTTTTGAAGGAATGACACTCCCAGTACCCTGCTCCTGGTTCTCGGCTCCTCAGCTACACAAATACTCATATTACAGCTCATGCTCACGTTCACATTTTTAGACTGGCAGCCGACTGTTGAATGATTAGCTGTGTGAGGCTGTGTGAAAGTGAATACTGCTGAGTGCCTGCCGAATGCCACACGCCACACGCCACACGCTACCATACACTGCTTAGAACTGCTCTCAGCATGTCTTCAGCTTGCTGATCCTTCTCCCGGGTCTCCACAGGACACAGCACGCTAGCATGCTGCTTCCTCCATGCGTGCCCCGCCCCCATCCTCCATTTTTTTTTTTTTTAGGAGGAAACATGACATTGTTCCTGCTTGGGGCACAACTGCCCACTCCAGTCAGGTTAACCTCCTTTAATGTGAAGGGCCTTAATGTCCCCAAAAAAAGGTCTAGACTACTGAGAGACTTGACCAAAATGCAAAGTCAGATTTCTTTCTTCCAGGAAGCACACTTTCAGGCCGGGAAAATTCCTAAATTGAGTAATAGAGCTTACCCAGTGGTATATCATAGCCCATCCCCAATATTTAAAGCTAAGGGAGTCAGTATTCTTATAGCAAGGTCTGTTCCATGATCGCTAGGTACATATATTAGCGATGAGCAAGGTAGATTTTTGATAGTTAAGGGCGTAATCAGCGCTACTCGGGTAACCTTGGTTAATGTATATTTTCCTAACTCGAATCAGTTGCTTTTCCTAAGGTCTTTGGTTTCTCTAATTTTGTAGCATAGGGATGGGGTATTGGTTTTAGGAGGGGATTTTAATTTTGCATATGATCCACTCCTAGATGTCTCAAGGAGTGTATCCCATCTATCATTCTCTTATTTAAAGCAACAAAAGGCAGAATTAAATCTTCTTCAACTGGTAGATATATGGCATTTACAACATCCCAATGTCAGAGACTATACATTTTTATCTTCAGTTCATTCATTATACTCAAGAATTGATGATTTTTTCTTCCACAAAAAGAGCTGGACAGAGTTCGAGCAACTTCGATAGATCCAATTTTGCTTGCTCACCATGGACTGGCTCACTTAGATATAGATCTAAATATAGTGACTACAAGCACCCTGTCTTGGAGACTTAATGATACACTGTTAAAGGACCCAACTACCATGACTGAAGTTCTACGGGTTTTTTTTAAATTTTAGCCGGAATGACCATCCTAATACATCTCCGACTGTATTGTGGGAGGCGCGTAAATGCTTTATAAGAGGAATCTTTCTTAAACACAGAGCCAGGATAAAAAAAACTAAGGCGGTTGGAAACTGAGATGTAAATCGTGAGGATTGGTAAACTTAAGTCCATTCGCAAAAAAACACTCACTAAGCAGACACAGGAAGAATTATTCTCCCTACGTCAGCAGTATAATCAAATTGTAAATTCAGAAGTAAGGTAGAAATTGAGATGATATAAACAGTCTATATATGAGTATGGAAATAAACCGGGTGTTCTATTGGCTAGGGCACTGAAAGGATTACAAACAAAATCACATATCACCCAAATTACGGCCGACTCCGGTATTAAGCTGTCAGATCCTGCGGCTATAGCTCAGGAATTTCAAAAATTTTATTGGAGGCTTTATAATCTGCAAAATACCCAAACCCAGCAATGCTCTACCCGGGCAGATTTGATTTCCTCCTTTTTGACAGCATCAGGTATGCCCCTATTTCCGCCGGAGGTGATTGCAGGGATGGAGGACCCTATAACAAATAAAGAACTGGCCTTGGCGATAGAATCCTCTAAACCAGGGAAGACCCCCGGTCCCAACGGATTCAATCTCATATACTATAAAACATTCCAGGATGTTCTGTCTCCTTACTTCCTACGTGCTTACAACTCCATCTCAGCTAATGGTAAGCTAACAGAGGACGCTTTGAGGGCCCACATTACTGTGATTCCCAAGCAGGATAAAGATCTTACTCAATGTGGGAACTATCGGCCTATAGCTCTTTTAAATGTTGACTTAAAATTATTCTAAAAAATCCTAGCGAATAGGTTATTGCCACACTTTCCTTATCTTATTCACGCAGACCAGGCAGGTTTTATCCCACAGAGAGAGGCCAGGGACAACACTGTAAGGGCGATAGACTTGAATCATATTGCTCATTCAGAGAACCGACTCTTTCTCCTTTTATCAACAGATGCTGAAAAGGCATTTGATCGGGTGGATTGGCAATATCTTCAATTTACTCTTAGAAATATCGGCCTGGGGGAGTGAATGCTTTCATGGATTCAGGCATTATATACTGTAACTACTGCGCTGTGCTGGTCAATGGGGCCGTTCAGAGTATTTCCCTTTGTCTAATGGGACAAGACAGGGTTGTCCTCTTTCTCCATTAATCTTTGTGTTAACCTTAGAACACTTTCTCTGCAAAATTAGATCGGACCCCCTGATCAGTGGTCTTCAGGTTTCAAATACGGAGCATAAAATTGCCGCATATGTGGATGACCTTTTATTTTTTCTTACCAATCTGGAGGTTTCATTACCTCGTTTACTTCAATGTCTAACTCAGTATGAGGATCTTTCTAATTTTTCTATAAATGATGCTAAATGTGAAGCGATGAGTATTCTCCTTTCCAAGGAGTGTATTGTTAACCTACAAGGTGTATACTGATTTAAATGGGTTCAGTCCTTTTTGAAATACTTGGGGGTCAAACTGACCCCGAATACGGCCCTACTATATGGGACAAACTTCTGCTGATTATTATCGAAAATGCGATCATATTTTCAACTATGGCAAACACTTACCCTCACGTGATTTGGGAGGTGTAATGCATTTAAGATGACACTGCTTCCTCAGATCCTATATTTAATGCAAGCGATTCCTATTAAACTACCTCAAGCTTTTTTTCTCTAGTGCCGGACACTGTTAACTAAATTTCTCTGGAGCAGTAAAGTCGGTAGACTTCGCTATTCGCTGTTGGTTTTGCCTAAATCACGGGGGGGGTATTGGTCTGCCTGATCTGATCTCTTACTATGGAGCCTTACATTTGTCCAGAGTAGTGTCATGGTGCACCTCTTCACAGACTAAACTGTGGGTACAAGTGGAATAACATGCTTCACCGATTGCTCTGTCTGTACTTCCATGGGTCGCTCATAAATACTATTGGGGATTGAAGAGGCATCCTACAATTGGGGCCACTGTTGCAGTTCTTACTCTCATATTTTCAACAAAAGGCCTCTCTCCCTTCCCCATTAACAGCAGTGATCCAGAATCCAGATTTCATGCCTGGGATTGATAATAAACAGCTTCAGGGGTTGATAGGAATAGGTAGAACCAGATGCATGCATTTTGTTACCCAACAGGGTTGGATGTAAACGCAAGACATTTCCACTCTTTCCCAGCCTCCCTTGAGCCTGTGGTCTGCCTTTCAATTGTCACACTTTTTAAGGTCTATAGTAGATGCAGAATTATATGTAAGGGCACTGACACCCTTTAAGCGTTTATGTGTGAAGGGGGAACATTTACCACACATGTTGTCACTTTTGTATAAACAGATTATTCAGCCTCCAGAGGGCCAGATTCCTGCGTATATACAACGCTGGGAAGAGGACCTTCAGATCTTTTTTACCAGATCGCAAATTAACAGGATTATTCTATTGGCTCATAAATCCTCCATAGCAAGCCGCTTTCAAGAACAGGGTTATAAGCTATTGGTTAGGTGGTATAGGGTTCCTGCCTTAATGAACAAATTCTACCCGCAAATTTCTAAGTTATGCTGGCAATGTAATAAAGAGACTGGGACATTATTACACATTTTTTGGCAGTGCCCTTTAATTACAGCATTCTGGAAGGATGTGGGGGAGATGATTAAAAACTTGACATTTGTTGACCTTGGTTCGGACCCTTTGGGCTATCTCTTGTATCTAAATGAACAACCCCTTCACCACTATAGAAAGACGTTGTGCAGCTGAATGCTGCCCGGGCTTGCATTCCAGACATGTGGAAGTCCACGAATACACCTTCTCTGAAACATTGGTTTTCTAAGAGGAAATTAGGACAATGGAATTTTTGACAGCGTCTCTATATGGTAGAGAGGAGGAGTGTAGGGATACCTGGCGGCCATGGACAACCTTTTCAGGCACCCCTTAATATGTTGATTGCATTTCTGTATAGAGTGGGAGGGTGGATTCATAAGGATGAGCTGGGCCCTGATGGGGGAACTCCGGGAGAGGGGGTGGGGCGAGGGGCGGGGAGGCAATGAAGGTTCTGAGTTTGAGTTAGTTATATTTAATCCTTTTTTTTTTTCTCCTTTTCTCTGTTTTTTAGTAGATTTTTGTCTCCGGACCCCCATTGATGGGGTCAGGAGAAAGGTTTCTTATTTTAAAGTAGTTAAGTTCAGGTATAAGCATATAGGTTAACAATTGCAGTAATCAATGCATATCAATATATTTTGGAGGTTATTATTTGATTCGAAGTGAATTTGCATTAAGGTGGCATATTAATTTATATTCTGCATTCATCTCCTATATCTAGTTTATATCTTTAGTTTATAATTTAATGAGTGTCAATGTTGGCCTATTAGATGTATTTGCTTAGCGAAGTTGGTTTCGTAATAGGTTTATTTCTTTGTTTATCTTCTTTTTCTACATGATTGTTTATATTTGGAAAAATCGTTGAATAAAGAGTTATATGTACAAAAAAAAAAAAAAAAAGGTAAAAAAGAACAAAGGAATTTTTTTAGTAAATGATGCACTGTCCAATATACTGTAGCTAATTCCAAAAGAACAATAGCAGAAAACCTTTAAAATCTGTTTAAATATACAATATGTACTGAAAATTAAAAGAAAAGAGAATGCCTCTTGGGTCCTTGATACATAGGTTAAAATAACAATAAAAAGCAGTTTGACAATAGCAGAGTAGTAAATATTTCTTGTGCATTCTTGGTATTACGGTGTTTCCATACGGGATGTAGGTTTCTGTGTAAACACTGCATTATAATTGATATGTTGAAAGAATCTTTTAAGACTCAGCTAAGAGAATGTTCCTACTATTTTAATTATGTGCTGTGTAATTATAACAAAAAAAATGTATTCTTTGTTTTTTCTTGAAAGATAATTTTTAAGAAATATAATGTACAGAGTGTTTGACTGAACACGTTTAAATGGAAAAACAAAAACTATAATTCTATATTCACTTAGTTTTGTTGTCTTTCTTTTGTATGTTGAAAACATGAGAAAATGTACCCTCTAAAGAAAAAACTTTCTTCTTCAGTCACAGACCTCCCATTTTTCTAAATTAAAAAAGTAGTTGTGAGTCTAATCATTTTTGCACTCTTCCTGGGCTGCGTACCAGGAGGAGTGGCAAGGTACTTTGCCTACATACATTGTACTAAAAGGTGTTCCTCTTTTTCAACACCTTCTTTACCTTTTATAATGACTTTTTTGAGATCAAAAAATATGTTTTACCTAAAGCTGAACTCCAGGCAACCAGGTAAATACATAGACAAAATGTATATATGAGAGCTGTTTTACCTGCCATATGAATTTTTTACTTCAGTCCATGCAGCCCTGCAATTTGCACAACACAGTACTGTCTGGCAGGGGAGGGGATATAGCCTTTATCTGCTGCAGTTTCAATTTACCTACATGTCTCCTCCCTACTCTGTGACTGGACACTGAAAAGAGAAGCAGCACTAATGAGCTCTCTGTCACTCTGTTCTCTCCTTCCATTAGCATGCTACTGGCACTGCAACACACCTGATTGACTCGTTGTGCTGCTTCTCCTTCCTTCTCTTTGAGCTCTGCTGTACAGGGTCTGCAAGAGACTAATGTCAAATCAAATTCAGATGCTTTCACTGCTTGCATTTAAAAAATACATTTAGGCTGGGTTCACATCTCCATGCAGAGCAGCCCACAGTAGGGGGCCAGTGTGTCCCTGTTCACCGTTGCAGGTCTGATTTTGAACTGAATTTTTGGCTGAATTCGGACCTGAAACGGACCAGAGGACGCACAGGACTCCTGTGCAATTCACTCAGCAGCCGTCCCGGAGCTGTGTGAACCGGCTTCATTGACAGCCAGTCACAGGCTCCTGATGTGCGGATTGGATGCGGGAAATCCGCATCCAATTTTCAATAGTATGAACCCAGCCTCAATGTTGTGATAATGATTATAAAGCTGCATTAATTTGTGTATTTTTTTCTGCCTGGAGTTCAATATTAAAGGGTCTCTAAAGTTAAAAGTACTGTATTCTGGTAACTGTGTGTGGGGTAATGCCAGTAAGTATTCAGTATATCAGTTCCTTTTTTTATGTCACAAGTCTTTGTCTATTTGTTTCTAAGCCTGTGTGAAATAAATCCTGAAATTGTAATACATTTTAAACTAAATATTATCCGACGGTGATTACGGGTACCCTCTATTTATTCCATATACCCGTATATACGCGAGTATAAGCCGACCCGAATATAAGCTGAGGCACCTAATTTTAGCAAAAAACTGGGTAAACTTATTGACTCAAGTATAAGCCTAGGGTGAGAAATGCGCAGCTACTGTAAGTGGAAAAGAGGGTCAACAATGCCCATTTGCAGCCTCACTGTGCCCATTTGCATGCCTCACTGTGGCCTTTTGCAGCCATAGGTCCCCCAAACTTTAAACTCTGTAGTTAAGGTTTCCTAGATTCCCCCTAGCTGCAGACAAAATTTGGCGTCTCTGGACCCAAAGGGTCCCGAAATGACATTGCTGCAGATGGACACAGTTGACCAAATTTGGGGCCCCGTATCTCAGGGCCCCTTGGTTCTAGGAACCCCTAATTTGGTGTGCTAACCAAATGGAATTAGCACTACAACATATCCAAAGCTGGGGTTCCTAACACTAAGTAGCCCCAAGATATGGGGCCCCAAAATCGGTTTGGAAAATGTCAAGCACTTTTCTGCAGCAGAGAATGACATTTTCCAAACCGAATTTGGGGCCCCGTATCTCGGGGCCACTTGGTGCTAGGAACCCCAGCTTTGGATATGTTGTAGTGCTAGGAGGGCATTTTCAGCACAAAAAATGTGCTCAAGAACTCGGCTTCTACTCGAGTATATACAGTATGTATTAATTTATCTATTCCTAGAGTTTGCTCGTCTATTAAAACTCTGATATTTACTGTTGATAGCACAATAATATAAGGTTAGCTATGAAAAAAAAAAAACACACTGCTTAGTAACAACGTCTTATTTATTTCCCAAGATAATAGGAAAACGCTAACATGAAAATAATTAAGAAAGATATTGCAAAGCATAACAACAAGAAATATCAAATATACTTATCACAAAGCTGTCCTATAGATACGGTATCATCAGCTGGGCTCGAGATGGTAACAGAGAAAGCCATGCGGCTCAGAGAGCCATCAGGCACGAGCCAAGAGCGAAAAGAGGGACAACTTCCCTCCTGTGTGCACTTTTTAAACTTCATCCATACACCGTCCAGACACAACCCCATTGCTTGCCCATTTAGGTTTCTAACGAATGAAAGTAGTTCTGGGGCAGTCCTTCTCAATCTATTATATTTCTGTCCGTTATGCTTTATTGGCCTCTAGGGGCAGCATTGTCCATGTATCATGTCTATGTATCAATGCCTTTGATCCTTTGATCTTTGTAACCCACCTTCATCAATTGTCCTGGCTGCCATGGCCCTCTTTGAAGTTTTCTTGCATAGCGTTATCACATCAGACGGTCCGGAGCCAAGCTTTTGTTCAGCCTTGCTTCTCTCAGATGAATAATCCAATATGCTACAAAGCTTTGTTGTGAAACTTGTTACTTTCCAAAGGCCACCTGTCTGCTTCAACCAGGAAGTGAAACTCCATAAATATGATATTAAACCATGTTGCCTTCCAACAATGTGCAATTCATTTCGGTCTGAATGTAAATGCGGACACATTTTGGTTATTTGGAGATTCGAATGTATCCAAATCTCCAAATGAAATAGTAATACATTTCAAACAAATTTCATTGAAATTTGTTGACATTCGTTTTGTTTCCTAATGAATTCCAAATTTTCAAAACAATTTGAATTTGGATCAGTCGAAAAATGATCGACAGATTCAAATTCTGTGTGAAGAATAGCTGGTTGTTAAGGAGCGGGCTGGGAAGCCGGCTGCCACGTCCTTAACAACCGATGACTCATCAGCTGTCAGCAGGCTTCCCTTCTGTGAGCTGAAAGTTAAACAAAAGAATCCCAGCAATAGAAAAGTCAGAAAAGAAAAAACAGAGTAGGATCGCGCCTCAAAATCCATACCAGACCCTTATCCGAGCAAGCCGGGAAAGACGGGGATGGGCGAGCGGCCCCTCCCCTCCTGAACCATACCAAGCCACATGCCCTCAACATGGGGGGGTGCTTTGGGGCAGGGGGGGCACCCCAAAGCACCTTGTCCCCACCTTGGGCTGTGGTTGGGGAGGTCTGCAGATGGGGGCTTATTGGAATCTGGAAGCCCCATTTAACAAGGGGGCCCCCAGATCCTGCCCCCCCATGTGAATGAGTATGGGAGACATAGTACCCCTACCAATTCACCCAAAAAAGTGTACCAAAGGAATAAAGAGAGTACACATGTTTTTGACAATCCCTTTATTAACCACTTCCCACCCGGCCTATAGCAAAATGATGGCCGGACGGTGGTTCCGTTATCCTGACTGGACGTCATATGACGTCTTTCAGCATGACAGCCACAACACCGATCTCCTCAGAGACTCTTTACCACGTGATCAGCTGTGTCCAATCACAGCTGATCACGGTGTAAACAGGAAAAGCCGTGTATCGGCTTTTCCTCACTCGCGTCTGATAGACACGAGTAGAGGAGAGCCGATCGGCTGCTCTCCTGACAGGGGAGGTGTGCGCTGATTGATTATCATCGCAGCCCTACCCCCCCGAGGATGCCCCACCAAGACCATCAGGGATGCCACCAGGACCACCAGGAATGCCCACCACTGATGACCATCAGGTATGCCACCCATGGCCACCAGGGATGCCAATCTGTGCCCAAAAATGATGCCAATCTGTGCCCAAAAATTGTGCTAATTGTGCTCATCAGTAATGCCTGCCAGTGCCTCCTTTACAGTGATGCCCATCAGTGCCACCCATCAGTGTCCATCAGTGCCACCTATCAGTGCCCATCCATGCTCATCAGTGCCACCTATCAGCGCCCATCAGTACCACCCATAAGTACCCATCAGTGCAGTATTTCAGTGCCCATCAGTGTTGCCTATCAGTGCCCATCAGTGCCGCCTATCAGTGCCCATCAGTGCCGCATATCAGTGCCACCTATCAGTGCCCGTCAGTGTCGCCTATCAGTGCCCATCAGTGCTGCATATTAGTGCCCATCATCAGTGCCCATCAGTGCCACCTCATTGGTGCCAACTCATCAGTGCCCATCAGTGCCGTCTTATCAGTGCCTGTCAGTGCAGCCTCATCAGTGCCCATCAGTGAAGGAGAAAACGTACTTACTTTCTAAAATTTTATAACATAAACGAAGAAAACGTTTTTTTCAAAGTTTTTGGTCTTTTTTATTTGTTTAGCAAAAAATAATAAAAACCTCAGAGGTGATAAAATAACACCAAAAGAAAGCTCTATTTGTGGGAACAAAATGATAAAAATTTGGTTTGGGTACAGTGTTTCATGACCGCGCAATTGTCATTTAAAAAGCAACAGCACTGAAAGCTGAAAATTGGCTTGGGCAGGGAAAGTGCCTGGTTAAAAAATCAAAAATCAAAAACAATGTCCCCCAAAGCAGATCCATCGTCAATCACACCACACTGCCAGACCCGAACAAAAACTCTGGCCTCGTAGAAGGCTCCCCGCTGACTGCCTGCTCCTCCATCTGACATTTCTTAAATAGGTATGGGGTGGAGTCACCCAATGATGTCAGCAGGCGACCCTGCCCCCTTGTGAAGACATCGACCCAGCATGCCTCGGTCGGTGAAATCACAAGGGGGTGGGGTAATCAGTTGATGTCATGGGGTGACTCCATCCCTTACCTGTTTAGGAAATGTCAGATGGAGGAGCCAGCAGTCGGCGGGAAGCCTTCGACGAGGCTGGAAGTTTTTTTCTTTTTTTGCGAGTTCGGTGGTGGCGTGATTAACGATGAATCTACACCAAGGAACATTGTTTTTTATATTTTAATAAAGGAATTGTCAAAAACTTGTATAGTGTCTTTACTCCCTTTGTAAGCCTTTTTGGTGAATGGGTAGGGGTACCATGTACCCCATACTCATTCACATGGAGGGGGCGGGATCTGGGGGGCCCCCATGTAGCATGGAGCAGAGTAATAAAAATCGGAATGTTTTAGGTTGAAAAAGCTAACACAAGTGTGTGTGCATTACGAAAATCCGTTTAACTGTAGAGCTTATGAACATCAGCAACGTATAATAAGTTTATTCAATGCACAATTAAGAATTGCCATGGGTTAATAAATACGGCCCCCATTCACTTAGCCCAGGGCTGGACAAATCCCAGGAACCATGTAGCCAATCCTCCCTAAAAATACAGCTTTGTATGCTTTTTTGGTGAATGGGTAGGGGTACCATGTACCCCATACTCATTCACATGGAGGGGGCGGGATCTGGGGTGCCCCCATGTAGCAAGATGGCGGCAACAAAATGTCACTTCCGTTACAAGGAAGTGCCGTGAATTGGCTTTCCTCGCCTCACACTGAGAGAGTGTGTGGTGAGGAGTGCTGATCAGCGGCATCTCCTCGCAAAGGAGACCTGGGCTGGTAATCAAGGCACTGATCGTCAGTGCCCTGATTACAGGAAAGCCATAGCAGTGCCCATCAGTGTCACCAATCAGTGCCTATTAGTGCTACAAATCATTGCCCATCATTGCCACCAATCAGTGCCCATCAGTGCCCATAAGTGATGCTAGTCAGTGCAACCTTTCAGTGCCCATCAGTGCCTGCTCATCAGTGCCCATTAGTGCCTCCCATTAGTGCCCATCAGTACCGTCCATCAGTGCTGCCCATCAGTGCCCATCAGTGCCACCTATCCATGCTGCCTATCAGTGCCCACCACTCCCGCCTATCAGTGTCCACCAGGGCCACCTATCAGTGCCACCTATCAGTGCTCATCAGTGCCACCTATCAGTGCCCATCAGTGCGGCATATTAGTGCCTCCTCAATCAGTGCCACATAATCAGTGCCCATAAGTTCTGCCTCATCAGTGCAGCCTATCAGTGCCCATCAGTGCCACCTCATCTGCGCACATTAGTGAAGGAGAAAAATTGTTTACGTACAAAAGTTGCTGACAGAAACTAAGAAAAACATTTTTTTTCAAAATTTTCAGTGTTTTTTTCTTTTTTTTAGTACAAAATAAAAATCCCAGCAGTGATTAAATACCACCAAAAGAAAGCTCTATTTGTGTGAAGAAATAGATAACAAATTCATTTGGGTACAGTGTTGCATGACCGCACATCGCTGAAAGCTGAATAATGGCCTGGGCAGGAAGGGGGTGAAAGTGCCCTGTATTGAGGTGGTTAAAGTGGTTGTAAAACTCTGACATGAAATATGAACAAAGCATATCCCTCTATAGTGTGTACTTGTCTCAATCCAGAGCACTTAAGGTGGCCATATATTATACAATATTCTGTTCAATTTCCTTTAGATTTACCTTCCACTATGTAGTGCAAGGGCCTGTCTAATTGCACACAGTTTGAACGTGTTTACGTTTGACCTCATATTATATGGTTTTGGTAAATCTAAAGGAAAATTGTGCAAGACAATTATATAATCTATGGCCAGTAAGTGTAATTTCTCTCTGCTGCCTCCTTCCTCTGCTATCTGCGTGAGTCACTTCTGACAAGTTTTCCTGACATCAAGAGAAAAAAAGGTGACAGGGGAGGGAGCTCACAGATTGTGATGGACAGACTCTGTTCCTGTGTGCCATGTGAATGGGTGTGTGTCTTCCCTCCAATCAGTTCTCACTGAGCTCTGCAGAGTGTAATGCCGGGTACAGACGATCGGGATTTCTGACAATAAATATTCTATGTGAGCTTGTTGTCAGAAATTACGACTGTGTGTATGTTCCATCGGACATTTGCTGTCGGAATTTCCGACAATAACTGTTTGAGAGCTGGTTCTCCAGTTTTCCGACAAAAAAACTTGTCGGAATTTCCGAGCGTGTGTACAAAATTCTGACACACAAAATTCCATGCATGCTCTGAATCAAGTACAAGATGGCAGCGCCCAGTCTGGTAAAACTAGCATTCTTAATGGAGATAGCACATTCGTCACGCTGCAAAGTTCTTCATTAGGGATGAGCCAGAACATGCGAACAGGCAAAAAATTTGTTTGAACACGCGAACACCGTTAAAGTCTATGGAACACGAACATCAGAAATCAAAAGTGCTAATTTTAAAGGTTAATATGCAAATTATTGTCATAAAAAGTGTTTGGGGACCTGGGTCCTGCCCCAGGGGACATATATCAATGCAAAAAAAAGTTTTAAAAACAGACGTTTTTTCGGAAGCAGTGATTTTAATAATGCTTAAAGTGAAACAATAAACATGAAATACTCCTTTAAATTTAGTACCTGTCTTTAGTATGCCTGTAAAGTAGCGCATGTTTCCCATGTTTATAACAGTCCGAGAACAAAATGACATTTCTAAAGGAAAAAAAGTCATTTAAAAGTACTAGCGCTAGTGCCAGCTATTAATGAATTGTCGGTCCCAACAATACACATAAAAGTCTTTGAAAGTCATTGAAAAAAAAAAATGTGTGGGGGTCCCCCAAAATTCCATTACCAGGCCCTTCATTTCTGGTATGGATATTAAGGGGAGCTCCACGCCAAAATAAAAAAAAAATGGTGTGGGGTTCCCCCCAAAAATCCATACCAGACCTAAGGGTCTGGTATGGATTTTAAGGGGAACTCCGCGCTAAAATAAAAAAAATGGCGTGGGGTTCCCCCAAAAATTCACACCGGACCTTATTCTAGCACGCCACATGGCAGGCCCCAGGAAAAGAGGGGGGGACGAGAGAGCGCCCCCCTTCCTGAACCGTACCAGGCCACATGCACTCAACGTGGGGAGGATGTCCCCATGTTGATGGGGACAAGGGCCTCATCCCCACAACTTGCCCGGTGGTTGTGGGAGTCTGCAGGTGGGGGCCTTATCAGAAATTGGAAGCCCCCTTTAACAAAGGGGACACGCATATCCCACCCCCCTATGTGAATTGGTAAGGGGTACATTGTACCCCTACCATTTCACAAAAAGAAAATGTTAAAAAACCACAGGAGATGGCTTGGGACAAGTCCTTTATTAAAAATAAAAAAATAAAAAATAAAAAGGAGATTCCAGCGATGTAATCCAATAAATCCATGCTCCTACTCCAGCGAAGTAATCCAATTCTCGATTTCCAGTGATGGATGATCTCCAGCGACTCCAGCAAGGAACACGCACAGGATCCTGCCTCCACCGGAGGCACCCAGCCAATGACGCGGAGCTAGCAGTCCGAGAGCAAAATGACATTTCTAAAGGAAAAAAAAGTCATTTAAAAGTACTAGTGCTAGTGCCGCCTATTAATGAATTGTCGGCCCCGACAATACACATAAAAGTCATTGAAAGTCATTGAAAAATAAAAAATGCGTGGGTGTCCCCCAAAATTCCATTTCCAGGCCCTTCAGGTCTGGTATGGATATTAAGGGGAACTGCACACCAAAATTAAAAAAAAATGGCATGGGTTTCCCCCCAAAAATCCATACGGATTTTAAGGGGAACTCCGCACCAAAAATTGAAAAAAAAATGGTGTGGGGTTCCCCCAAAAATCCATACTAGACCCTTATTTGAGCACGCAAACTGGCAGGCCGCAGGAAAAGAGGGGGGATGAGAGAGCGCCCCCCCTCCTGAACCATACCAGGCCACATGCCCTCAACATGGGGAGGATGTCCCATCACGTGACCCCGTCCCCCCCTGACAGGGGGAAATGCTGGGGTTTCCCAGTGACATGTACGGGTGACCCGACCCCCTCTGATGCAATGGGAATCCGGCCCCGCCCTCAGCTAGATAAGAGCCGTCAAGCTGGCACCACGTAATTGGCTGGGTGCCTCCGGTGGAGGCAGGATCCTATGCGTGTTCCTTGCTGGAGTCGCTGGAGATCATCCATCGCTAGAGATCGAGAATTGGATTACATCGCTAGAGTAGGAGCATGGATTTATTGGATTACATCGGTGGAATCTCTTTTTTATTTTTTATGTTTAATAAAGGACTTGTCCCAAGCCATCTCTTTCTTTTTGTGAAATGGTAGGGGTACGATGTACCCCTTACCAATTCACATAGGGGGGTTGGATCTGGGTGTCCTCTTTGTTAAAGGGGTTTCCAGATTCCGATAAGGCCCCCGCCTGCAGACTCCCACAACCACCGGGCAAGGGTTGTGGGGATGAGGCCCTTGTCCCCATCAACATAGGGACATCCTCCCCACATTGAGGGCATGTGGCCTAGTACAGTTCAGGAAGGGGGGGCACTCTCTCGTTCCCCCCTCTTTTCCTGGGGCCTGCCAGGTTGCATGCTCAAATAAGGGTCTGGTGTGGATTTTTGGGGGAACCCCAAGCCATTTTTTTTTAAATTTTGGCGCGAGTTCCCCTTAAAATCCATAATTTTTGGGGGGAACCCCATACCATTTTTTTTTTTAATTTTGGCGCGGAGCTCCCCTAAATATCCATACCAGACCTGAAGGGCCTGGTAATGGAATTTTGGGGGACACCCACGCATTTTTTTTTCAATGACTTTCAATGACTTTTATGTGTATTGTCGGGACCGACAATTCATTAATAGCCGTCACTAGCGCTAGTACTTTTAAATTACTTTTTTTTTCCTTTAGAAATGTCATTTTGCTCTCGGACTGTTATAAATACGGGAAACATGCGCTACTTTACAGACATACTTTAGATACCCCCCAGGTACGAAATTTAAAGTAATATTTCACTTTTATTGCTTTAGTTTAAGTATTATTAAAATCACTGCTCCCGAAAAAACGGCCGTTTTTAAAACTTTTTTTTGCATTGATACATGTCCCCTGGGGCAGGACCCAGGTCCCCAAACACTTTTTATGACAATAACTTGCATATTAACCTTTAACATTAGCACTTTAGATTTCTCCCATAGACTTTTAAAGGGTGTTTTGCGGCTTTTCGAATTTGCCGCAAACACCCCAAATTGTTCGCTGTTCGGCGAACGGGCGAAACAGCCAATGTTCGAGTCGAACTCATGTTTGACTCGAACAGATAGCCCATTCCTATTCTTCATCTTTTAATGCAGTGCATTCTCTTCTTCTTTATAATGCTAGAATAATGAAGTTGTTTTGCTGCTGATATCCTCACAGAGTTCTGACAAACTGATTTATTTATTATTTCTCATGATCTCCTGAATAATCTTTTATTTTATTTTTCGCCAGATCTCCTAAATAATGTTACATTTTTTTTATAGTGATCTACTTTTTTTTGTTTTAGCAAGATCTTCTAATTTTTTTTTTCTAGTGATCAACACCATTATTATCTTGTATTTTTGAACCTCAAAGAGGTTGGTTGGTGTTGGTGTCCCTTGTTAATTTCACATTTTATTTTTGAAATGTACCTGCCTGCTTACAAACAAACTGTCCTTTTTGAAGTAAAACACATAGTCAAGGATTTTTTTTTTTTAAATTAGAAATTTATTAGGGGTTATAACAAAATAAAGAGGAAGGCAACGCTGGAGAAACTGTTTAAATTGGTGAAGCCTTTGTACCCCAGGGCAGACATCAATTATTTGACAGGCCAAATTGGTAACCTGAGGAGTCCATTTAATAGGGAGCACAATACGGTCCAGGACTCCAAGAGATCGGGAGCAGCAGCAGATGACATATATATCCCGAGGCTGTGGTCTTACAACAGCCTGCATCTTTTGCCAGACCAGACCGAACCCAGGGCATCACACTCTTGTCTTCCTTCCACGCTTCCTTCCAGGTTGTGGCTGTGGTGTTGGAGTTGTAGCAGGAAGTGGAGGAGGAGTATGGTCCAACTCACATATGTGACTTTTTTGTGAGTTCGCCCATCACCCCCTTATTTAGGACCTGAAATATGAGCTCCTCACTGATGATGCATTGGCTCACCTCCATTTCCTGCATCTTACTGGCCGTCATAGACGCAAAGGCCTCATGAACACGGGGGGTTGTTGTGAGGACCACAGTAGCCTGCTGAATCAAAACAAGCGCTGACTCCTCCACATTCCTCTCCTTCCTGGGCCTTTTTGTTGGAAGGCAGAGGGGAGGAACCTGCAATTTGGTCAGGCTACTGGGCACTGCCACCTTTTGGCTGCCACTTTCCCCCGCCACCTCCTGGCTGAGACTTTCCACGGCCTCCTCCTGGCTGAGACTTTCCTGTGTATGAAAATGGAACATAGTTTTATATTTTTGGTCATCAATCACACACAATTGTGAGCCCATGACTGTTGCAAATTGAATGTTAACAAATAGAAAAGACTATCCTTCTGACCTCAGCATTTTTCATTCTTGTCCCAATCATTTTTGGCTACTATTGTCTATTGAAATGTAAACTACTTTGTTAAATCAGAAATTAGTGATCAATAATAACATCTAGTTAACGTAATTACATTTTTGAAATATGTTGAACAATGCTATTCCTGGCTCAAGCTGGGCTCCTCCTAGGCTCCCAGGCTGTACGTCGAAAGCCTCATCTGAGGTGGAAGGAAGCGTGAAAGGAAGGATTGAGAGTGATGGCCTGATTTCAGCCTGGTCTGACAAAAACTGCAGTCTGTTGTAGTACCACAGCCTAGGGACATAAATGTCATCTGCTGCTGCTCCTGATCTCATGGAATCCTGAACCTTTTTGTGCTCCCTATTATATGTGCTCCTCAGGCCACCAATTTTGGCCTTCAAATAGGTTATGTCTGCTGTGGGAATCACCGGCTTCACCAATTCCAACAGTTGATCCAGCGCTGCCTTCCTCTTTAGTTTGTTATTATAAAATGGGTGTTTCACCTGTCACAGACAGGGCAACTCTGTGTACTTATCAATGAAGTTGGGGAGGAAGTCATGGTCATTGAATTTATCTATATTCAATGCAAGACACAACACAAGACAAACCCTAATGTCAGGCTAAACTCTCCTAATCTTGTCCCAATATTAGGTCTCAATCTATAAGCAGTATAGGCCACTGATGCCCCAAGTTAAAATGTTACCTTCATTAGCACGATCGGCGCTTACGCTACTCTGTCCTCCGCTCACAGATCGTACGTACGATGCACGCGTGTTATGCTTTTTTTTATACACTGCGCATGCATGAAACTCCACCCCTGATCTTCTTTCTAGTATATTCCCCGCCCCTTCTCTTTTGGTGCACTGGGGGAGCACATGGCCGGAGAGACAGCAGGTGCATGAGAGTAGCAGCAACGATGAAAGCCCGGAGCCACAAACGTCCCAATCCAGGAGATTTATGGCCTCAAATATGTCCTTTGTTGAGATGGTGGAGATGGTGGACATCTTGAAGAGGGCAGACTATGACGGGAAATATGGACCGTACAGAAACCCAAATGTGAGAAAGGCCAAAATCATGACTAAAGTTGTGAAAAGTCTGCAGAAGAATTTTGGGATACGACGATCCAAGGATCAACTGAGGAAATGATGGTCAGACCTCAAATTGAGGGAGCAGAATCAGTACAGAAGAATCAAGAGAGTGCTGCAAAAAAGTAAGTATTTTGTCGTGTGTTCCTATTATTATTACTTGCATGCTGCTCCATGTGCTTTTCTTTACTGTTGTACAGTTAAAAATGGCATTTAAAACAGTCCATTACCAGGCCCTTTTGGGTCTGGTATGAATATTAAGGGGAACCCCGAACCAAAATTTAAAAAAAATTGTGTGGGGGTCCCCCCAAATTCCATACCAGGCCCTTCAGCTCTGGTATGGATATTAAGGGGAACCCCGCACCAAGATTTAAAAAAAATGGCATGGGATCCCCCTCAAAATCCATACCAGACCCTTACCCCAGCACGCAACCTGGCAGGCTGCAGGAAAAGAGGGGGGATGAGAGAGTGCCCCCCTCTGAACTGTACCAGGCCACATGCCCTCAAAAGCACCTTGTCCCCATGTTGATGGGGACAAGGGCCTCATCCCCACAACCCTTGCTCGGTGGTTGTGGGGGGGCTTATCGGAATCTGGAAGCCCACTTTAACAAGGGGAGCCCCAAATCCCGGCCTCCCCCCTATGTGAATTGGTAATGGGTACATTGTACCCCTACCATTTCACAAAAAAAGTGTCAAAAACAATAAAGACAGGAGACACTTTGGGGACAAGTCCTGTATTGAAAGCTAAAAAAATAAAAATGTCCCGCGATGTAAATCCATCTCACGCTGCCGACAAGCCGAAAAAAGAAAGAAAAAAGCCGCAACAGCTCTGCCTCCATGGGAGGCTCCTGCGTGACGCCAGGGGAAGGCGGGGTCGCCTGTTTATGTCACCGAGTGGCCCTGCCCTCAGCTATATAACAGCTTTCACCGAGAAGCATCACTCGGCGGGAGCCTCCCATGGAGGCGGAGCTGTTGCAGCTTTTTTTTGGCTTGTTGGGTGGCGTGAGCTGAATTTACATCCCGATACCAATTCATATAGGAGGGAGGCTGGATTCTGGGGGTCCCCTTGTTAAAGGGGGCTTCCAGATTCCGATAAGCCCCCCGCCCGCAGACCCCCACAACCACCGGGCAAGGGTTGTGGGGATGAGGCCCTTGTCCCCATCAACATGGGGACAAGATGTTTTGGGTGGACCCCAAAACATCCTCCCCATGTTGAAGGCATGTGGTCTGGTATGGTTCAGGAGGGGGGCCCTCTCTCGTCCCCCCTCTTTTCCTGCAGCCTGCAAGGTTGCATGCTGGGATAAGGGTCTGGTATGGATTTTGGGGGAGACCCCTACGACATTTTTTTTCAAATTTTGGCGCAGGGTTCCCCTTAAAATCCGATTTTTGGGAGGACCCATATGCCATTTTTAAAAAAAATCTGTCCCAGGGTTCCCCTTAAAATCCACACCAGACCTGAAGGGCCTGGTATTGATTTTGGGGGGCCCCCTACGCAATTTAAAAAAAAAAAAATTCTGGGTTGCCCTTAATATTCATACCAGACCCTTCAGGTCTGGTATGGATATTAAGGGGAACCCCGCACCAAGATTTAAAAAAAATGGCATGGGGGTCCCCCTCAAAATCCATACCAGACCTGAATTTAAGGGGAACCCCACGCCAAATTTTTTTTAAGAAATGGAGTGGGGGTCCCCCCAAAAATCCATACCAGACCCAGGCTGGTTATGGCGAGTCTTCAGGCTGCGGGTGTGTTTGGAGGACAGGAGACACAGGTCTGGCAGATATGCCCAGCAGAGGTATCCGAGATCTGTCACAATGTGTCTGTGAGATGCTGGGGCACTACAAGTACCAGCATGCAAGAAGATGGGGGCAGCAGCAGTGTGTTCCATCAGGATGATTTCTAGATGGAAAGTGATGGTGTGTGTGTATGTGTATACTGTGTGTGTGTGTGTGTGTGTATGTATGTGTATGTGTATACTGTGTGCATGTTTGTGTATACTGTGTGTGTGTATGTCCGTGTAGACTGTCTGTGTGTATACTGTGAGTGTGTGTATACTGTGATTGTATACTGTGTGTGTATAGTGTGTGTGTGTGTGTGTACTGTGTGGCCCCATAATCTCTGATTGCCTGGGGGCCCCATAATCTCCTATGGCCCGGGGGCCCCACGAGTTGTCAGTACGCCCCTGAATGCGATTATGTGATTGCGTGGTAATTAGCACTCAAAACGCCAAATAACGCTAATTAGCACCCAAACAGAATTCACAATAGTGCTAGCGAACAAATACTCACAAAATCGAATTCACTATAACACCCAGAAAATAGATAGCGCCCAAACCCTTACTCTTGTTAGAATCTAGAGAATTGTGCATGGAAATAATGTTTAGAGCATGATATGATTGCCTAAATGGTACTGAAATATGTGATATATTGTTTAAATATAATCTGCTTTTAAAGTGTGTGAAAATGTGATTTCTATACTGAAATATCTTTAAAAGTCAGAGAAGAGATAAATTCCCCGTCTCTTTACAACTAGGTGCCAGCACAACTGAGAATGCTCAGACATGCTGAGTTTTGGTAGATCATAAGCTCAATAATAGCATGCAATGCCAAGCTGCGGTTTCCAAAGCGAGCAAAGTTCTTTCTTGTATTAAGAGAGGTATGGACTCCAGAGAGAGAGATATCATTTTGCCCCTGTTCAAATCATTAGTAAGACCTCATCTGGAATATGCAGTTCAGTTTTGGACACCAGTTCTCAAAAAGGATATCGGGGAACTGGAGAAAGTGCAGAGAAGGGCAACCAAACTGATAAGAGGCATGGGGGAGCTCAGCTATGAGGAAAGATTAGAGGAACTGAATTTGTTCACTCTTGAGAAGAGGAGAATAAGGGGGGATATGATCAACATGTTTAAATATATAAGGGGTCCATATAGTGAACTTGGTGTTGAGTTATTCACTTTACGGTCAACACAGAGGACAAGGGGGCACTCTTTACGACTGGAGGAAAAGAGATTTCATCTCCAAATACGGAAAGGTTTCTTCACAGTAAGAGCTGTGAAAATGTGGAATAGACTCCCTCCAGAGGTGGTTCTGGCCAGCTCAGTAGATTGCTTTAAGAAAGGCCTGGATACTTTCCTAAATGTACATAATATAACTGGGTACTGACATTTATAGGTAAAGTTGATCCAGGGAAAATCCGATTGCCTCTCTGGGATCAGGAAGGAATTTTTTCCCCTGCTGTAGCAAATTGGAGCATGCTCTGCTGGGGTTTTTTGCCTTCCTCTGGATCAACTGTGGGTATAGTATTGGGTATATTGGATTGTACGTTTTTTTTGTTTTTTTTTATGGTTGGACTGGATGGACTTGTGTCTTTTTTCAACCTGACTAACTATGTAACTATGCAAACTACTCTCATTTTAACTCACTTGCCTTTTTTACAGGGAGTTATAGTAAATACCAAAATTAGCACTGGGTTAATAAAGCGTTTTTGGGAGTGAAAGTGAGAGTTATGTAGCCCAATGTAAATTTTTAGCCATTGATTCTAATGGTACAATTGTAACTTCCCCAAATAAATACTTTTCATGCTGAGATGAATGTATCTTTTTCTCAAAGAAATTGTCCCTGTAACAATACATAGTTACATAGTAACATAGTTACATAGTAGGTGAGGTTGAAAAAAGACACAAGTCCATCAAGTCCAACCTATGTGTGTGATTATGTGTCAGTATTACATTACATATCCCTGTATATTGCGGTCATTCAGGTGATTATCTAATAGTTTCTTGAAGCTATCAATGCTCCCCGCTGAGACCACCGCCTGTGGAAGGGAATTCCACATCCTTGCCGCTCTTACAGTAAAGAACCCTCTACGTAGTTTAAGGTTAAACCTCTTTTCTTCTAATTGTAATGAGTGGCCACGAGTCTTATTAAACTCTCTTCTGCGAAAAAGTTTTATCCCTATTGTGGGGTCACCAGTACAGTATTTGTAAATTGAAATCATATCCCCTCTCAAGCGTCTCTTCTCCAGAGAGAATAAGTTCAGTGCTCGCAACCTTTCCTCATAACTAAGATCCTCCAGACCCTTTATTAGCTTTGTTGCCCTTCTTTGTACTCGCTCCATTTCCAGTACGTCCCTCCTGAGGACTGGTGCCCAGAACTGGACAGCATACTCCAGGTGCGGGCGGACCAGAGTCTTGTAGAGCGGGAGAATTATCGTTTTATCTCTGCAGTTGATCCCCCTTTTAATGCATGCCAATATTCTGTTTGCTTTATTAGCAGCAGCTTGGCATTGCATGCCATTGCTGAGCCTATCATCCACTAGGACCCCCAGGTCCTTTTCCATCCTAGATTCCCCCAGAGGTTCTCCCCCCAGTGTATAGATTGCATTCATATTTTTGCCACCCAAATGCATTATTTTACATTTTTCTACATTGAACCTCATTTGCCATGTAGTCGCCCACCCCATTAATTTGTTCAGGTCTTTTTGCAAGATTTCCACATCCTGCGGAGAAGTTATTGCCCTGCTTAGCTTAGTATCGTCTGCAAATACAGGTGCTTCTTCATCAACTATTTTATTTTTAAGAATGCTAGAATGTGTAATGTTTTGATGTTTTGGTAAAATATATTTTTCTCTGTCACTTTCACTTGTTGCTGTCCATCTCACAAAAATCTTTACCCAAACTCACACAGGTGTCTTTACAAATCATTGCTATTGCAAATTTAAAATGAGTCACAATTTTGTGTGTTTTTTATTTCCAAATGATCCTAATTTGAGCCCAAAAATGTGTACCAACGTCAAAAATAAAAATGTTAGTCCCAAAAATCAGATGGTAACATCACTATTCTATTCTATTCTATTCTATTCTATTCTACAATGTAAATAATATAACAAAAATGTAAAAATTAAAAATTAAACAATTTATTTATTGATGCAGAAAACAAATCATCAGTTACACAGTAAGATATGGTAACAACAGTAGAGTCATTGACCCCAAAGAGGGAGAAATATACAGTAGGAAGATTAATCTCAGATATCATGTTCCTCGACTAGGGAATCTGTAAATTATAAACAGTCTAAACCTAACAAATAACAAAAGGTATAAATATATAATGAGGTTACTAAAATACTTTATAATACAGCATCATAAGTAGACAAAGTGTTAATGAAACTAAAAGGGGGAAGGAGTAAGGCTGCTTACCCATGTCCCAGCAGACCCCAAGCGCAGGGCTCTGCCACCAAAAATGATCCCCCCGTGGTGACCCGGGGGAGCTGCAAAGATGATGAAAAATGATCAGGGTAAATAAAATAAACAAATTGGGTATACTGGAATAGCCACACTAGAGACAAGTGGACCAGTGGGGTGTCAGATAGTAAAGGAGATACTGGGAAAAAATGGTGACAAGTGTGAAATAGTGATAGAAATGTGTGCACAATGGGAGGAAAAAAGAATGGTGGAAATGGTGAAAAAAATGAAAAAAATGTGGAAAAAGTGTAAAAAAAGTGAAAATGAAAAATTAGAAATATAATGTGAAAAAATGTGAATGTCAACTCACCATAGAGGCCACTCGTTTGTTCAAACTCCTGACTAATGTTATTCCACCACAGTGGCTCACAGGTTAGCACTTTTGCCTAGTAGCACTGAAGTTCTGGGTTTGAATCCCAAACATGCCACTTCATGTAGAGAAGTTGTCTGTTCTCCCTATATTGTTAAAAATAACTCCTGACTCAGGGCTGTACATAAATTATGTCTAAATATATATATTATTTTTGTGTAGGAGGGTTCCACAACCATTGCAAATCATGTCACATGTTTTCCATGGGCAAGGACTCTAATCAGCTTTAATGTGTTACTAAACCCAGTATTATGAAAATAGTTCATCTGTCCCCCCGCAGTGTCCACAGCTTATAGATCTTCTTTTTACATTAAAATACTGCCACTATATACCCTATTGGCTGATCTGTATACCATGGTCACATGATAAAATGCAGGGTCTGCCTGAGTGCTGAGTGTTCAGGTAGGAGGAGATTTCCACTACAGCCTGTGTGTTCATGCTGTTATGGGAGGCGGATCATCCATGAATCAAGATGTGACATCCCATCCACTGTTTTTTTTTAGTTACTGAGCATGGAAGAGGAGGGAGGGACTGGGCTGTCATTTAGGATCTGTATACATGCCCAAATGTGTGATCTCAAAATCATGTGACCTGAAAAGCTCAGCTCAAACAGGAAATATACTCTCCAGCAATGGAGACCAAACTGAGCAGATGCAGCAGGATTACTCTGACTGTGTCTTATTTGGCCTTGCCAAGAGAGTATGGAATCACCAGTTGAGTATCCTCTGGAGGACAATAGCCCTGTAATATCACTGTATGTCTGGGTAACCCAATCCACCTGTGTGTTTTGGGTGCTTCAGCACTCTGAGTGCTATTCTGGGCCTCTTCGTATTCCACACAAACCCAGACAGCATGCTAGACAATTGGGTAAAGAAGCTTCTGGGTAGGGGCATGATAGCATCTGCAGGTAAAAGAGTATGCTCGGCAGAACTTTCCTTTTTATAATATTTACACACCCTCACCACATGAAAGCAGTCTTAGTCCATTGTGATAGGTCCCTTTTAACTGCAGCAAATAATTATTTTATTTATTTCAGGTACTTATATAGCACTGTCAATTTACGCAGTGCTTTACATATACATCAGTCCCTGCCCTCAAGGAGCTTACAACCTTAGGTCCCTAACACACATTCATACATACTAGGGCCAAGTTAGACAGGATCCGATTTACCTACCAGCATGTCTTTAGAGCTTGGGAGGAAACCCACACAGGCACATAGTGTCATGGTTAGGATTCGAACCAGCAACCCTTTCTGCTGCTTGGTGAAAGAGCTAACCAACACACCACTGTGCTGCCCATAAGTAATTAAGGATAGTGGCAGCATACATGGTGTCAAAGCGATCCATGAGCTGGATGCCCAAGTATCGAAAGGAAGACTTGGCCCAGGTAAAAGGGAAGACAGCCTGAAGGCTGTTTGCTAAGGAGGAAGTCAATTGAATAGGTAGGATTTCTGACTTTGTGAAATCTATTTTAAAATTTGAAAGCGATCCAAAAAGTTTAAGTTCTCGCATCAGATTTGGCAATGAAATCAGGGGGTCTGTAAGATGAAAAAGCATGTCATCAGCATACGCTGACAATTTATGCTCGGTAGTACCGACCCGCAGACCCTTAATATCCTTACTCGCTCGCACAGTGCATAGCAAGGGCTCAAGCACCAAGGCCAAAAGGAGGGGAGAGAAGGGGCACCCCTGCCTCATGCCATTCCTGATCTAGAACCAGGAGGAGAATACCCTACTCACCTTAACCTGTGTGCTGGGGGAGGAATACAGAGCCATATTCCATGTCAACATATGTGGTCCTAATCCATGGGCCTCTAATACCACACGCAAATAGGACCAATCTACCTGGTCAACCGCCTTTTCGGCATCCCTTGATAATATTTTATAGGGTTGAGGATCTCGGCAGATAAGGGCCCAGTGAATGAGATGGATCACTCTGATAGAGTTGTCCCTGGCCTCACGACCGGTGGTTAGGCATGAGCTTTAACATAAGTCTGACTCGAACATCGGGTGTTCGCCTAAGAACGAACATTATGGGGCGTTCACAGGAAATTTGAGCGCCCCCCGAACACCCCATAATGCACTGTGAGATCGCAGTGCATTGCTGTATGATAATTGGCCAAAGCATGAATCTGACCTTCATGCTTTTGCCAATTCCAGCGCCCTCTGCTATGAGAGCCTTTGGCCAATCATGGCTCAGGGGGACTAAGTCAACACCCCACACTATATAAGGCTGCCGTGTAGTGTTGTTGGTGTTGATGGAGAGAGAGCTTGATTTAGATTAAGCAGGTTATTCGGTTAGTGGCAGTGTATTTGATATATATATATATATATATATATATATATATATATATATATATATATATATATATATATATATATATGCATATACATATACATATATATACACATATGCATATATATATATATATATACACAGTCAGTGTAGTATATATAGATCTATATCTATATCTATATCTATATCTATATATATATTAGGGGTGCGCATCTTCACTGGTCTCACGATTCGATTCGATTACGATTATCTGGTCAACGATTCGATTCGATTCCGCGATGCATCACGATGCATCACGATTACCGACGAGCTTCCGCTTGGGCTGCCTAGGCGGCCCTTCTTCCCTGCAATCTCCTGGGACACATCACAGTTCCCAGAAGATTGCCCGGCTGAGCAGGACAGCGCAGTGAGACATGCGCACCCGGCTGTGAAGCTGCAAGCTGTCACAGCCGGATGCCCACAGTAGTATTGCCAGCGCCGTGGACAGGCAGGGGAGAGAATGGAGGGTTTGGGTGGCCATGTCGCTGGATTGTGGGACAGGTGAGTGTCTTTTTATTAAAAGTCAGATACACTTTTTTTGTAGCTGCTGACTTTTAATAAACAAAAAATTTACTAGGCGGCCCCTCCCTGCCAGCGATCTTCTGGGTCCCAGAAGATTGGCTGGCCAATGGCAGATCGCAGTGCAGCTCGTGCAGTCTGCACCCAGCTGTGAAGCCATAAGCTGTCACGGGCGGGTGTCACTGCCCACAGTAGATGACGGCACCGAGGAGAGGGAGAGGAGCGAGGCTCCATGTGGCCGCATCAATGGACCGTGGGACAGGTGAATGTCTGATTATTAAAAGTCAGCAGTTACACTTTTTGTGGCTGCTGACTTTTAATAAACTAAAAAACGTGTGGAACTCCACTTTACGTAGTGCACTAATCCGGTGCACTACAAGGTACAGGAATTCACACACACGGCTGCTGGAAGGTCAGGAGGGATTACAATCCACAACTGACAAACAGCCCTGTGAAGTTCCTGTACTGTGTCTGTGACATTTCTCTGGGCTCCCCTGTTTGCACCTTCCAGCACACTAGGAGTTAACACAGTGGAATGTGCAAACTGGGGGGGGGCAGAGAAATAATGTCACAGAGCACATGTATGAGACAGTGTAAGTAGAATACAAACACACTTGTACTCTACATACAGCTGTTAAAATACCTGTGTGGTAAGAAAAATGCAGTTAAAATCCATTAAGTGCCCACCACTGTATCTGCATTTTAAAATTTATGCAGCTTCCTATCTTATTTTTCAGTCTGTGTAAATATATATAACTGTTTTTGTCAAAATTGCTTTTGTTAATAAATACAATTGTAATCCATTAACTGGTGATCGTTGTGTGTGTGTTTTTTTTTTAAATATATGCATCTTCATACCTTGTTTTTTTAGTCTGTGTGTAAAACTGTATAAGCCGGTCATGTGACTGCTCAGTCCAACCCGCATCGCTCTCCTCTCAGTCTCAGGTCTCTCTGACTCTCCTGACGTCAGTGGGAGTTCTCAGCCCTGCCCACCAACTATAGCTATCAGATCAGAAGAGAGGCGGGCGAGGCTGACGTCAGGAGAGACAGAGAGGAGAGGGGCGGGCCGGACCGAGCAGTCACATGAGCGCCGGGATATACAGTTATATACACAACTAAAAACGAGGTTTGAAGCTACATATATTTAAAAAAAGAACACATACAGCGATCACCACTGAATGGATTACTATTGCATTTAATAGCAAAAGCCATTTTGAGAAAAAACGCTCGGAGTACACTTCCGGGAGGGGCGGGGCAAGTCGGGATGACGTCACACCCGACATCGATTCTTCGGGGGGCTTGCATCGAAGCCGCATCGAGGATCCCTGAATCGCGATGCATCGATGCGGCGATTAAATTCCACACCCCTAATATATATATAGATAGATATAGATATATCTATCTATATAGATAGATAGATATATCTATATATATATACTCTGCATCCACTGTAGCCTATATCTACAGTGCATTCTGTGGTGTACTGTTTCTACTACACTTCTGGTGGTGTACACAGTACACAATACAGTGCAGCCATAGTGCAGTTACTACTACTTTTCTGGTGGTGTACACAGTACACAATACAGTGTAGCCGTAGTGCAGTTGCTACTACCTTTCTGGTGGTGTACACAGTACACAATACAGTGCAACTGTAGTGCAGTTGCTACTGCTTTTCTGGTGGTGTACACAGTACACAATACAGTGCAGCCATAGTGCAGTTGCTACTACTTTTCTGGTGTAGAACACAATACAGTGAAACCGTAGTGCAGTTGCTACTACTTTTCTGGTGGTGTACACAGTACAAAATACAGTGCAGCCGTAGTGCAGTTGCTACTACTTTTCTGGTGGTGTACACAGTACACAATACAGTGCAGCCATAGTGCTGTTGCTACTACTTTTCTGGTGGTGTACACAATACAGCGCAGCCGTAGTACAGTTGCTACAACTTTTATGGTGGTGTACACAGTACACAATACAGTGCAGCCATAGTGCAGTTGCTACTACCTCTCTGGTGGTGTACACAATACACAATAGAGTGTAGCCATAGTGCAGTTGCTACTACTTTTCTGGTGGTGTACACAGTACACAATACAGTGCAGCCATAGTGCAGTTGCTACTACCTCTCTGGTGGTGTACACAATACACAATAGAGTGTAGCCATAATGCAGTTGCTACTACTTTTCTGGTGGTGTACACAGTACACAATACAGTGCAGCCATAGTGCAGTTGCTACTACGTTTCTGGTGCAGTACACAGTAAACAATACAGTGTAGTGTCGTGTTGAAAAACAAAATGTACGTCATGTCCGGAAGGCCACCAAGGAGAGGCAGACGCTCACAGGCAGTTAAAAGAGGATAAGAAGCCTCTGTGTCTACAGTCAGCTGTGCTGGTTGTGGACATGGTGCGACCTCTGCAGGTGGCCGTGGAGCACGCTTGTCCTTTTTTTCTGCTGCTGGTCATCTTATTGAGCCAGAACATGCAGAAGAGTTGGTTGGGTGAATAACAAAGCTGTCCTCATCCTCCTCATCCTCCTCATCCCCTGTCACCCAGGCTCAGAGTAGTTTGCCTTCCAATGCAGCTGCCAAAGCGGTCTATTCCACCGGCTCCTTGTCCACAGTCACTCCTTCCGTAGCCCCACCATCATGCACAGAGGAGTCCCCTGAACTATTCAAGCACAGTGTCGGGTACATGCTGCTGGAGGGTGCACAGTGATTGGAAGGCTCCGATGTTGGTTCCCAGGTTGAGGAAGGGAGTAACGTGAGCCTAGAGAGAGGAGGTGCCCAAGAAGGACGAGAAACTGGCAGTCATGTTCTCCCAGCTGCAGCATACTGCCAAGTTTGCTCCAGTGACGAGGATGGAGGGGATGATGAGGTCAAGGACTCAACATGGGTGCCGGATAGAAGAGAGGAGGAGGAGGCGGCACAACTCCAATGAGGCAGGATGTCCTCTAGGGGGCAGCTTAAGGGCAGCCACCCTATTGCATCACACTGCAGATTTCCACAGGTGCAGGGCACTGCTGACTCCTCACTGATTTTGAAAAGTTCCTTGGTGTGGGCCTTTTTTTGACACGTGTGCAGCAGATCGCACCATTGCTGTTTGCAACCTATGTCTGAAGCGGATCAAGTGTGGCCAGAACAGCAGCTGCTTGGGCACCACATGCTTGACCAGACGTATGATGACCTCCCATGGAGTCTGTTGGCAACAGCACTTGAAAGACCCACATCAGAGAAAAAGGCGAACTTCTCCTTGCTCCTCATCTGGGATCTCCAACCCCACTATACCTCCAGTCCTCTCAAAAACCTGCACTGAGAGGAATGAAGGTGTCTCGAGTATTTGCAGCCAATCTGCTATCAGTACACCTCCATCTGATTTTAGCAGGCTAATTTCCTTACCCCAGTTGCTAAACCCTAAAAAGAAATTTGGTCCCAGCCATCCACATGCTCAGCATCTGAATGCTAGCTTGACCAAATTGCTAGCACTGCAACTGCTGCCTTTTCAGCTGGTAGACTCTGCCCCCTTTCGTGAATTTGTGGAATGTGCTGTACCTCAGGGGCAGGTTCCAAAATTACATTTCTTTTCACGGAAGGCCATTTCGGCTCTCTACCGTCATGTGCAAGGCAATGTTTTGGCCTTGTTGAACAGCAGTAAGGTGCATATTACCTCTGACTTATGGTCTAGCAGACATGAGCAGGGACATTATTGTTCCTTCATGGTGCACTGGGTAACTCTGCTGGTAGCTGGGAAGGATGCAGGACAGGGTTCAGTATTGTTGGAGCTTGTTCCTAGTGGTGATTCTGCCACAGCTCTGTCCTCCACCCCCTCCTCTTCTTATTTCTCTATGGCCTCTTCTGCAGATTTGTTTTCTGAACCAGCGGTGCTCCGTAAGTGTTCAAGAGTCTACACAAGCACTCAGGCAAAAAGATGCCATGCGATGCTTGAGTTGGTCTGCTTAGGGGACAGGAGCCACACTGGAGCAGAGATTCTGTCAGCTCTGCAGGGGCAGGCTCAGAGGTGGTTGACGCCACGCCAGGTTCAGCCAGGAATGGTTGTATGCAACAATGGCACCAACCTTCTCTCTGACAGGGACACTTCACCCATGTCCCATGTTGGGTACATGTCCTGAATTTGGTGGTGCAGCAGTTCAGCAGGTACCCAGGCTTGCAGGATCTTCTGAGACAGGCCAGAAAAGTCTGTGGTCATTTCCGCTGGTCATACAATGCTAGTGCTCAGCTGGCTGACATTCAAAGGGAAAGCAACCTGCCCACCAACCACCTTGTGAGTGACATTCCCACCAGGTGGAACTTAACGATGGCAATGCTGCAATGGCTGCACATGCAGCAGAGGGCCATTAATGAGTACCTGTGTGAGTATGGCACCAGGACAGGGTCAGGGGAGCTTGCCTTCTTTTGGCCACGCCAGTGGTTACTGATCAAGGATGCATGCACTGTCCTGTCACAATTTGAGGGGGCCACGAGGATGGTGAGCAGCGACAATGCATGCATTAGTGATACTGTCCCTCTTGTCTCCCTGTTGGAGCACGCGCTTCGTGGAATAATGGACAGGGCACCTGAGGCAGAACAGTGGGAGGAAGAGGAGGACTTCCTTACCTCTCAAGGCCCCCTTTATCCAGATAGTATTCCTGCGGGCCCACCAAACACACAGGAAGAAGAGGAGGAGGATTGTGACAGCATCACAATAACAATAACACTCAGCAGCAGTCTTCAAAGGATGGTTTTCAGTCCCCAGAAACCCAAGGAGTTGTACGTGACTGGAAAGAGGTTGTTATGGACAAAAAAATTATAAATGCAGTGCTCTTGACTAACCAAAAAAAGAGTGAATGTGTTGCCGCTGCTATAAGGAAAGTACTGATACTTAAATAATAAAAAACAAATATATACAGCGCTGGCGAATAAAGCAAGTACTACAACAATAAATGTAATACTATGTGAAAAGTGAACTGTGCGGTGATCCTATAATCATAAATACATACACTTATGAAATACGTACTGAACATATAAAATTGATAGTAGAAATATGTGCTGACAAAAAATATAAATAATTGCGATAAGGTGACAGTGATTAGTCAAGCAAAAAATGGGGGGTAAATCCACACTCACCAAAGTTGCAAACAGCAAATAGAGTACCAGCCGATTCGTCAATATGTGACGGGATACCTGCCCTAAAAGCAATGGCACTATATCAACAACAGGAAGAGGAGACAAGGGAGTCCCCAGAAAGCAAAAAAGGGGAATGGTCAACTACGGCTTATGGTACAAAAATGCAAAAAGGCTTTATTAAGGGTGGGGGGGTGGGGGTATGTACATATACAAAAAATTCCAAATATATGTAAGATAAACATTTTATCTAAATAACACAGTCCGTCTCACTACACTAAACCAAAATTAAAAACCAGTACGCGGAGGCGTACGAAACGTTAACGCAACCCCTGCAGGGCTTGTCAGCAGGCTTTCAACATGCTTACCTTTCCAGCAATGTAAAAGGGTTTCCCTGTGATTTGCATACAGCACCATACTTCACAAGCTATTTCCGCATCAGCAATTGAATGCAAAGTTCCTGGTTCCTGGTCTTTTCCCAACCATGTGACCGGTCATGTGATCACACAGTCTGCAGTGTCTACTATTGAGGAGAATGGTGTGCTGTGACTACACACTGAATGTTGCTCTGAACTGACTGTGAGCCGCTCCATGCCAAACAGCAAGACAGCAGAGTCTGAGGACATCCCCAGTAATTGAAAGTGGTGAGAGCCCAAAAGGGCAGTTTCTCTTTCCCTCCTTATCTGCTTATCAATAGTCTTTGCATCTGTTTGCCATTCACCCTCCTGCATGGATTGACACACTTGAAACTGATGAACTGTGAAAATATCATTCTGGTCTAGATTGGAAAAGAGACTAAGCCCTTTCTTTGGAGTGGTCTGTCCTTTGCTCCTTATATGCTGCATTGAGGAACTAGTGTTTGTGCACTGGACATACCTAGTAACAGGAACGCTGGTCTTTCTATTTCCAAAACAACTGGTGTTTAGTGCATTTAGTGCACTGAGGTTGGAAGCTGCTTGTGGAGGATTTCTTTCTAACAGAGGGTTAAAAAAATCCCACCTAATTCAGCTATGTAAGGTCTTGTCTATGTGGATATATGTAGTTTCTTTTCAGTACTGCTCAATCTGATGCACAGTCAATACTAGACCACATAAGACTCGATATCCCATCAGTAGCTTACCCCAAGTAATGTTTGGTGCTATACTTTTTTCTTTGGATTCAAATGGACACTGCATGCGTTTTGTGGCCTGCAGGCACGCTCTGCAGTTTTATTCATCAATGTTGCAGCATGGTTTTTAATTTTGGTTTAGTGTAGTGAGACGGACTGTGTTATTTAGATAAATTGTTTATCTTACATATATTTGGAATTTTTTGTATATGTACATACCCCCACCCTTAATAAAGCCTTTTTGCATTTTTGTACCATAAGCCGTAGTTGACCATTCCCCTTTTTTGCTTTCTGGGGACTCCCTTGTCTCCTCTTCCTGTTGTTGAGACAGTGATTAGTCCCGGATATATAAAATTGATATATAAAATGTGTGCTGACAAAAAATGTAAACAATTGCTATTAAAGTGACAGTGACACGTCGACGCAATATCCGGCTCACGTTCAACCAGTGACGCTTCTTCCTGTTCCCGTGGAACGCACGCTTACAGCGGTGATCGCGGAAGTTTTTCTGAAATGCCTGAGTAGCGCTGTGAGTAGCGCTGTGATACGCAAGTGATCTCTTTCTCCACAATACTTCACCATATTGTTTCTCCTTGTTTTTTGGGTTTGATCTGATGGTCTACGCCTCCAAGCTTTTATTCCACCTACCACGATTTAAAGTCATCCTTTCTGCCTTCTGAACTGCATTACATCAGAGTCATCTAAGCGCAGTACTTCAGGTGACTGATTGTCAGCATAGGCTGAAGAGATGCTATTATCCAGTAGGGTTGCTACCAAGAATTTTGCACAGTAGTTCAGCTTGTGGCACCTATCCGGGACCAATCACTGTCACTTTAATAGCAATTGTTTACATTTTTTGTCAGCACACATTTTATATATCAATTTTATATATCCGGGACTAATCACTGTCACCTTATCAGCAATTATTTATATTTTTTGTCAGCACATATTTCTACTATCAATTTTATATGTTCAGTACGTATTTCATAAGTGTATGTATTTATGATCATAGGATCACCGCACAGTTCACTTTTCACATAGTATTACATCTATGGTTGTAGTACTTGCTTTATTCGCCAGTGCTGTATATATTAGTTTTTTATTAGGAGGTTGTTATGGATCATGTGATCCTTGGTGACCCAGAGGACTCAGAATAGAATGCCTCTGCAAACTTACACTGCATGGCCTCCCTGATTCTGCAAAGCCTACGAAAGGACCCTAGGATTCGTGGTATCAAGGAGAGGGATCATTACTGGCTGGCAGCCCTTCTTGATCCACGTTACAAGGGTAAGGTTGCAGAACTCATCCTTCCTTCGCAGAGGGAGCAGAGGATAAGACATATTCAGGAGGCTTTGAAGAAAGGTTTGTGCAATGCATTTCTAGACCCCGGGGGGTTAGAATTTCCTGGTGCTGGACATCGTGTTGCTGAGGCTTTGTTCAGTCAGTTGAAGAGCGGTGGAGAAGGTGGCTGGCTGAACGATGCCTTTAAACAATTTTTCAGTCCGCAGCTCCAAGGTCTGATTGGTTCAAGCAACCATCGCCAGCGTCTGCATTACGTGGTGCAGGAATATCTAGGGGCAAGAGCAGACTTGGAGACCTTTCCAACAGACCATCCACTGGGTTACTGGGTCTTGAGGATGGACCACTGGCCAGAACTTGCTCAATATGCAATTGAGCTACTGACCTGTCCTGCATCCAGCGTTCTTTCTGAACGCACATTCAGTGCTGCTGGAGGGTTTTTAATGGATCATAGAGTGCACCTGTCCACAGACTCCGTTGATAGGCTCACATTCATAAAAATGAATCGGTCTTGGATCAGCAGCAGTTATCAAGCACCTGATGCTGATGTAACTGATTTTTCTATGGATGTGGGATCCCTTGAAGACTGCCTATGCTGAGTGACTATACTATTCCTCCTCAATCTTGATGCTAGCTTCCAACAATATTTTTGGTTTAGGGCACCACCACCATGCCTAAGGGCCAATTTTTCTGCCCCAGTTTAACAGGGTATGCAATTAACATTTTTGATCTAATATTTCAAAGCAGGGCCCGTTCGTGCGCCCACCAAGAGTAACTCTGAGGGCTTACAGTGTTGTGGCACCACCAAAAGCCCAATTTTTCTGCCCCTGTTTAACAGGGGCATGTAATTACAATTTTTGATATGATACTTCACAGCAGGGCCTGTTCCTGTGCCCACCAAGATACTTCATATGTATGAACAGACGATCTGTCAGTTCTCCCCTCAGAGAACCGGAAACTGTGTGTTTACACACACAGTTCCGGGTTCTCCGTGTGCCCAGAGTGATCGCGGGAGCCCGGCGATGATCGAGACCGCCGGGTACTCGCATCGGCAAGCGGGGGCGAGCGTGGCCCCCTAGTGGCCACAGGGCGAAGCGACGTTACACAACATTGTTTCGCCTAGCCGGGCCATTCTGCCGCAGTACAACTGCAGTGGCTGGTCAGCATGTGGTTAAAATGATCACTTTTGATTTTTCACGTTTGTGGACCATACACTTTAACAGTGTTCACGTGTTCGAACAAACTTTTTACATGTTTGCATGTTCTGCTGCGAACCGAACTGGGGGGGTATTCGGCTCATCCCTACCAGTAATGAAACTCGTTTGATCGGGGTGAATGATGTGGGGCATAAGGTGTTTCAGCCTGTTCGCCAAAATTTTTGACAGAATTTTAGTTTCCACGGTACTGATATGTGAGCCAACAGTGCCCCTGGGGGAATAGCACTACTCCTGCTATGGAGTTAAAGTAACTACACACATAGTCCGACAAGAGGGGAAAAAAGACCTTTATAGTATGCCTTGGTGAACCCATCTGGGCCAGGGCATTTCCCATTAGGCAAGAACTTCTGTCAGGAAAAGCCTTCTTGCAAGCATTCCAGCAATTTAAAGTTTAAAGGAGTGCCTGTGCTCAGAAGCGCCAACCGGGGCGCACGCGCATGCGCATGCGCAATAGCGCCAATAGCGCGCACGGGCGCATGCGCAATAGCGCGCACGGGCGCATGCGCAATAGCGGTGCACGGGCGCGCGTGGGTGCGCACGCGCGCCCCCTGTGACAGCACTTGGCGCCAGATAGGCTATTTAAATGGGACTGTTCCATTGCTGCCTTGCTGTCCGGCCTACAGCGTTCCTGAAGACCCCTACTGCCCTGTTACCTTTTACCCTGAATTTGCTGCCTGATACCTGTTGGACTGTTCCTGACTACTCTGTTTGCTGCCCGCCCTGATCTCAGCTTTGGACTTTGACTATTCTCTTGGATTCTACTCCTGTACCTTATCTGCCCGCCTGTGTTTGACCCGGCCTGCCTGTACCCTGCTGTCTACACCCTGCTGCTGGACTACAAGACACCTCCCTGCTGTCTACACCCTGCTGCTGGACTACAAGACACCTCCCTGCTGTCTACACCCTGCTGCTGGACTACAAGACACCTCCCTGCTCTCTACATCCTGCTGCTGGACTACAAGACACCTCCCTGCTGTCTACACCCTGCTGCTGGACTACAAGTCACCTCCCTGCTGTCTGCATTCCGCTGTCGGACTACAGGACACCTTCCAGCTGACCATCTGATCCAGCCCTCTGCTCCAGCCTTCCAGTCAGGCACTTGTGCCCCTTCGCACTCTCGAGCTCCTGTCATCACTACCAGGGGTTCCCGAGTCAGAGGTATATGAGAGGCCGTTCCCTGCATTCCGGGCTCTACCTACCAGGTACATGACAACTTCACTGTTAACTCAATCTCAGCGGGTGTGATAGGTGACTCCAGAGTGGAGCGTTGTTCATCTGTCAGGGGAAGTATATCTGCAGAGGCCAAGTATTTCTAAATGGCCGTTGACGTAGCCTCACGGGCATTAGGGGCAAGCCAGAGTCTAAATGATATAATTTGGCATAATAATCCCGGAACCCCAAGGCTATTTTAGAGGACTGGACCATGATTTCTCCCAAGGAGGAGTGAAGATTTTGTACATAAGCCTGTGCACGCTTCTTTCAGAGAGCTCTTGCAACCATATGACCACATTTATTACCATGCTCATAATATTTATGAGACATATATCTGAACTGCTTATGGGCTTGGCGATCTAGCAAACGCAAGAATAGCTCTCGTAGTTCAGTCAGTCTCGTCAGTACAGGGTCTCCACTATGCTTATGTCGAAGTTCTGCCTGATGAAGGGCATCAAGTACCCAATTAAAGTCCGCCTGACGCGCTTTCTTGAGCCTAGAACCTAAGGAGATCAGCTCCCCCCTCACCACTGTCTTGTGGCCCTCCCACACAATTCCCTCGCTAAGGCCACCAGTGGTATTCTCTTTGAAATAATGAGTTAAGACATCTGCAACCCCTGCAGTATCGTCCAACAGCTTCTCATTTAATCCCCAAATAAGAAAAAGGAATTTGGAACTTTGAATGAAGCAATTGAAATACGGAGGTAAAAATGGTCATAGATTATTTTATTCGTAACATAGATATAAAATGAGGATAATTACATGTATATACATTTAACATGCACCAGGCATGAGCATGATGAATAAATGAGTACATACAAATCAACACATAATCATGATTAATACATTTTGATATAAATACATATAGTAGTATGGCCTAAGTGCCAATGGCAGCATGCCTGATATTTGTATCTGTATTCACATAATGGGTAAATATATACTGGGTTGCTTATTGGTGACATTGTCAAACATGATAGGTAGTAGGTAAATAACAATCCATATATGTTGTAGCTGTGGCATCAAACATAGCTTGACGCGTTTCATGGACATGTCCACTCATCAGGAGAGGACGCGACAGGCATTCCAACAAAGACAGTGAATTCAGCATGTGGTTACTGGCACAGGTTGGGCTGAGAGCATGTGCTTCATCACTTTCTTTTTGCTGAAGACATCGGCGAAATCTTGGTATGCCCTAGGTACCAGGTTGACTTTTGCTGGGGGCAGTGATTCCACCTGAGATAAAGAAGTCTCTTTGTAACATGTCTCCTGGCAATATTAAGAGGTAAGGAGCACACTGCTGTCTTCCCAATGTAGAGTGGGTTTGCGTGTATGCAGCCAGGGAAGACCTAGGATGAGAGGGAAATGGGGAGAAAATATCACATCTAGGCAGATGTATTCTATATGTGTATTTTCTGTCACCATAAGCAGAGGTTGTGATTGTGTGGAACCTGAGGTTAAAGTAGTTCCATCAATAAGTCTAAAGGCCCGTACACACGATCTGACTTTTTGACAACAAACATGCAAATTAGCTGTTTTGGAGCAACATCCGACAGTGTGTACGCTCCATCGGACAAGCTTTTTCTGTTTTCCTCTGACTTTTGTTGGCTGTGCGAACGCACAAACTTTCCGGCAACAAAAGTCCGATGGAGCAAAGTCCGATCGTGTGTACACAAAAGCATTGGACTTTTGTACAAACTACAGTATGCGGCCGCGAAAATGTTTCCAGCGTGAACCCATCGTGCTGGTTCTCGACAACAGGGTACTGTACATCTCACGCTGGCTGCAATAGGAAAAACACATTTTCCTATTGCGGTGAGCATGAGAGGGAATTCCCCTCTGGGGGCATACCAGGCCCTTAGGTCTGGTATGGATTTTAAGGGGAACCCCCTATGCCGAAAAAACAGCGTGGGGGTCCCCCCAAATCCATACCAGACCCTTATCCGAGCACGCAGCCCGGCCGGTCAGGAAAGGGGGTAGGGACGAGCGAGCGCCCCCCCTCCTGAGCCGTACCAGGCTGCATGCCGTCAACATGGGGGGTGGGTGCTTTGGGGGAGGGGGCGCCCTGCGGCCCCCCCACCCCAAAGCACCTTGTCCCCATGTTGATGAGGACAAGGGCCTCTTCCCGACAACCCTGGCCGTTGGTTGTCGGGGTCTGCAGGCGGGGGGCTTATCGGAATCCGGGACCCCACTTTAATAAGGGGGCCCCCAGATCCCGCCCCCCACCCTATGTGAATGAGTATGGGGTGCATCGTACCCCTACCCATTCACCGGGGGAAAAAAGTGTCAATAAAAAAAACTACACAGGTTTTAAAAGTAATTTATTATGCAGCTCCGGGGGTATTCTTCCAACTTCGGGGGTCTTCTGCCGTGTTCTCTCTGCACTCTCTGGTTCTTCTCCAGTGCCTTCTAACTTCTGCCGGGCTCTTCCACTATCTTCTGCTCTTTTGCCGCTCTTTTGCTAGCGGAGGAGCCCAGTCTTCAGAGATGTCTTCTTCCCTCTTCTCTTCCAGAGATGTTGACACGACGCTCTCTCCGGCTGTAATGCTGTCTGGGCGCTCTGCTATGACTTATATAGGCGGCGACCCCGCCCCCCCTATGACATCACAGTCCCGGGGCATGCTGTGACTGTGAGGTCATAAGGGGGCATGGTCATAGGATGACATGACCATGCCCCCTTTTGACCTCACAGTCCCAGCATGCCCCGGGACTGTGATGTCATAGGGGGGCGGGGTCACCGCCTATATAAGTCCATTGCAGAGCACTCAGAGAGCATTCCAGCTGGAGAGAGCGTCATGTCAACATCGGAAGAAGAAAAGAGGGAAGAAGACGTTCCAGAAGTCCGGGCCACCACTAGCAAAAGAGTGGCAGAAGATAGCGGAGAAGCCGGCAGAAGATCCAGACACCGGGAGAAGGCGCTGGAGGGACCCCTGAAGTCGGAAGAAGACCCCCGGAGCTGCCTAATAAATTACTTTAAAAACCTGTGTACTGTGTTTTTTATTGACACTTTTTTCCCCTAGGTGAATGGGTAGGGGTAAGATGTACCCCATACTCATTCACAAAGGGTGGGGGGGCCAGGATCTGGGGGCCCCCTTATTAAAGGGGGCTCCCGGATTCCGATAAGCCCCCCGCCCGCAGACCCCAACAACCAACAGCCAGGGTTGTCGGGAAGAGGCCCTTGTCCTCATCAACATGGGGACAAGGTGCTTTGGGGTGGGGGGGCCACAGGGTGCTCCCTCCCCCAAAGCCCCCACCCCCCATGTTAAGGGCATGCGGCCTGGTACGGCTCAGGAGGGGGGGCGCTCGCTTTTCCCCACCCCCTTTCCTGACTGGCCGGGCTGCATGCTCGGATAAGGGTCTGGTATGGATTTGGGGGGACCCCCACGCCGTTTTTTCGGTGTAGGGGTTCCCCTTAAAATCCATACCAGATCTAAGGGCCTGGTATGCCCCTGGAGGGGAACCCATGCCGTTTTTTTATTTAAAATTTGGCGTAGAGTTCCCCCTCAAGATTCATACCAAACAAGTGCCTGGCATTGGCTGGGATCCAAGTCGGATCCCCGCACCAGTGTGAACCCGGCTCGCAAGGTGTCAATCTCGCCGATAAAAGTGGCGAGATTGACACAATATCAGACAACAATACAGAAGTTGACCAAAGGGTGGTGGTAAAGAGCTGAAAAACCACGTGATTTGGTGAAAGTTGGCTGGAAAAGTCCTGCCCTCTGTATGCAATACAAACTTATGGCCAACGCCCTTTGTACAAAAATCCAAGGGAGAGTTTGTACAAAGTCCTATCGTGTGTATGGGGCTTAAGAGAGACAGGTTTGCATTTAGTGGATATAGGAATTTTATTGGTTTTAACAATATGTGAATCTATGAAGTTTCCACATGCCCCAGTGTCAATCATAGCCTCGAGAATAATTCGAGTTTGGTCCCACTGCAAAGAGACAAGAATTTTGAAATAGTTAGAGCCTGGTAAGTGGGGGTTTATTAGCTTGCATAGGTAAGCTGACTTACCTGGTCTTTTCTTCCTGAGTAGAGGGCAGTCTTCAGCGATGTGATGTGGCATGCCACAATATATACAGAGCTGAAGGGTTGAAGGGCTGAACCTAGACCTCTCGGCTGGGGAAAGTGGTCCCCTAATTGCACCAATCTCCATGGGATCCACAGACTCTGTGGTATGGCCGGAGGGAACCGAATAGGAGACCCATGAGATTCTCTCAGCTTTCCGTTTGCGCATTCTTCTGTCAATGGATATGCTGAGGGGAATAAGAGCATCCAATGTAGGGGGTATTGTAATGCGGGCTAACTCATCCTTCAGGGTTTCTGATAAGCCTAGCCGGAGCTTATTTTTTAGGGTGATCTGGTTCCACTCGGACTGAGTGGCCCACCATTTAAATTTGGCAATGTAATCTTCGACAGGGGTTTTTCCCTGTCGCAGAGCATGTAAGGCAGACTCAGCGGAGATCTACTTGCTGGGGTCATCATATAATAGATCCATGGTGGCCCTGAAGTCGCTAAATGAGTTTAAGATTGGATCTTCTTTCTCTATGAAAGTGTTTGCCCAGGCTCGGGGTTCCCCTCTAAGGTAGGAAATGGCTGTGCAGACTTTTGTACTGTCGGTAGCATAAGTTTGTGTTTTCATGTCAAACAGTTTACAAGCGTTAATGTATTCTCTGTAGTTTCTCCTATCCCCCGAGAAGATGTCTGGTGGGCTTATTTTCGGTTCTGGGGTGTCGAGGTGTGTAACCCAAATAGGGAAGTTATCAGTGCCATAGGATTTGAGAGTCTTGTTCTCAGTTGATAGGTTTGAATCAAGTCTCTGATTGAGCGCCCCCAGATGTGTAACTACCTCCGATGGATCCATTTTATTCCTATTGGTAGGAGATTTGTGCTATCTGTAATGCTTCAGGCAGCCTTCTGTTGGAGATCTTTACCTGGCATCAGGTTCTTAGCATGAACGTCAAGCAAATGTTTAAGTAGGGACAAGAGGAGGAGCCGAGTGATGTCGTTGTGACGTCATCAATCTGCGATGGAGTTTGTGGAGATATCAGAGCTCCCAGTAGAAAGATAAGAATATTGCAGGAGAAATGTCGGAGCTTCCAGTGGAGGGATAAAGACATTACAGGAGAAATGTTGGAGCCTCCAGTGGAGGGATAAATAAAGACATTACAGGAGAAATGTCGGAGCCTCCAGTGGAGGGATAAAGACATTACAGGAGAGATGTCGGAGCCTCCAGTGGAGGGATAAGGACATTACGCATGTTGGCATTCATGGTTCCCTCAATGAACTGTAGCTCCCCAGTGCCGGCAGCACTCATGCAGTCCTAGACCATGACACTCCCACCACCATGCTTGACTGTAGGCAAGACACACTTGTCTTTGTACTCCTCACCTGGTTGCCACCACACACGCTTGACACCATCTGAACCAAATAAGTTTATCTTGGTCTCATCAGACCACAGGACATGGTTCCAGTAATCCATGTCCTTAGTCTGCTTGTCTTCAACAAACTGTTTGCGGGCTTTCTTGTGCATCATCTTTAGAAGAGGCTTCCTTCTGGGATGACAGCTATGCAGACCAATTTGATGCAGTGTATGGTCTGAGCACTGAGAGGCTAACCCCCCACCCCTTCAACCTCTGCAGCAATTCTGGCAGCACTCATATGTCTATATTTCCCAAAGACAACCTCTGGATATGACACTGAGCACGTGCACTCAACTTCTTTGGTCGACCATGGCGAGGTCTGTTCTGAGTGGAACCTGTCCTGGTAAACCGCTGTATGGTCTTGGTCACCATGCTGCAGCTCAGTTTCAGGGTCTTGGCAATCTTCTTATAGCCTAGGCCATCTTTATGTAGAACAATTCTTTTTTCAGATCCTCAGAGAGGATCCATTTTGCCATGAGACGCCATGTTGAACTTTCAGTGACCAGTATGAGAGAGTGAGAGCGATAAAACCAAATTTAACACACCTGCTCCCCATTCACACCTGAGACCTTGTAACACTAACGAGTCACATGACACCAGGAAAATGGCTAGTTGGGCCCAATTTGGACATTTTCACTTAGGGGTGTACTCACTTTTGTTGCCAGCGGTTTAGACATCAATGGCTGTGTGTTGAGTTATTTTGAGGGGACAGAAAATTGACACTGTTAAACAAGCTGTACACTCACTACTTTACATTGTAGCAAAGTGTCATTTCTTCAGTGTTGTCACATGAAAAGATAGAATAAAATATTTACAAAAATGTGAGGGGTATATTCACTTTTGTGAGATACTGTAGAAATGCAGCATCGGACAGTGTAGGGAAATGCATGAATGTAGAGATAACCTCCATATGGCACACAGTAGTGATACATGGCTCTTCAAACAAAGATTTCCCAATGCTGCATTGATGCAACACCAGCGTGTAAATTACAGCTAATGTGCAAGAGCCCCAGGATGAGACCAGCCGTGTGAGATCTAGCAAAGGCAAGAATAGCTCTCGTAGTTCAGTCAGTCTTGTCAGTACCTTGGGGTCTCCACTATGCTTATGTCGAAGTTCTGCCTGATGAAGGGCATCAAGTACCCAATTAACTGCTTGCTGCCCGCCCACTGTCAAATGACGGTGGGGCGATGCAGCTCTCGTCCCAGTACGGCACCCACGGGGGTGCGCAGCGTGGCAATCGCGGCCACGCCGTGGTGATAGGTCACGGCACTACCCCGATCTCTGTAAAGAGCCACGTCCGCGGTTCTTTAACCATGTGATCGGCTGTGTCCAATCACAGCCAGTCACATGTAAACAAGGAAGTGCATCTCCTCACAGAGGGACATGTAGGAATATAATCAGAGCACTGATCATCAGTGCCCTGATTACAGTAGTGCAATACATTGTCATCAATCATTGCCCACCAATGCTAGCTATCAATGCCCACCAGTGGCAGCAATCAGTGCCCACCACTGCCCACAAGTGCCACAAATCAGTGCTCATTAGTGATGCCAGCCAGTGCTGGCAATCAGTGCCACCTATCAGTGCTGCCCATCAATGCCCATCACTGCTGTCAATCAATGCCCATCAGTGTCACCGATCAGTGCCACCCATCAATACCCATCAGTGCTCATCAGTACTGCCTATCTGTGCCACCTAGCAGTGCCCACCAGTGCTGCCTATTAGTGCCCACCAGTGCCACCTAACAGTGCCCATCAGTGCCGCCTATCAGTGTTTATCAGTGCCACATATCAGTGCCACCTACCAGTGCCCATAAGTGCAGCATATTAGTGCCTCCTCATCAGTACCACCTAATCAGTGCCCATAAGTGCTGCCTCATCAATGCCCATAAGTGCCACCTCATCAATGCCCACCAGTTCAGCCTATCAGTGCCCATCAGTGCTGCCTCATCAGCGCACATCAGTGAAGGCGAAAAATTACTTAGTTACAAAGTTTACTGACAGAAAAAAAGTAAAAAACATTTTTTTCAAAATTTTTGGTCTTTTTTTTTGTAAAAAATAAAAAACCCAGCAGTGATTAAATACCACCAAAAGAAAGCTCTATTTGTGTGAAGAAAATGATAAAAAATGTGCTTGGGTACAGTTTAGCATGACTGCACAATTGTCATGCAACAGCACTGAAAGCTGAAAAATGGCTTGGGCAGGAAGGGGGTGTAAGTGCCTGGTAGGCAAGTGGTTAAAGTCCACCTGACGTGCTTTCTTGAGCCTAGAACCTAAGGAGATCAGCTCCCCCCTCACCACTGCCTTGTGGCCCTCCCAAACAATGCCCTCGCTAAGGCCATCAATGGTATTCTCTTTGAAATAATGAGGTAAGACATCTGCAACCCCCACAGTATCGTCCAACAGCTTCTAATTTAATCTCCATGTCCAGGTCTTATGCAATGGTACCTTTCAGGAAAACATAGCGACCCAGGAGATCCACCCTATTCCCAGTAGGCTGGAAGGGACAGGATTTGTGGATTGTGATGGCCGTACCCCTAGACTTGAATACCGGAGAGGATCTTAGGAACCACTGATTGTATAGGTGAGTGGGTAGCTTGGGCACTGATTGGGTAGTAAAATGTGTCTCCTGCAGAAAAATCACCTGTGCCCCAGACCACTTTAGTTCCCACCACAGTTTACTACATTTGCCTGGAGAACAGAGACCACGAACGTTGTATGAAATTACCTTAAGAGTATGTTAGAAGAGTACGAAGGATGAATGTGAGGCAATTATGACCCTACAAAGGTACCATCCCATATAAAACAATTACCGAATAAAAACAAAAATGGGGTGGGACTTTACATGTACCTTGCAGGGTCTAATAAATACACATACTAAAAAGGCTTGATTCTTCAGCCAGGACCAGCACATCCTGGATAGACTTATGCCGCACACACACGATCGGACTTTACAGCATACTAGGTCCGGCGATCTTTTCGACTGACTTTGTATGCTAGGTGCGCCGGACTTAAAAACGGACGGACTTGGACACACACGATCACTCCAAAAGTCTGATGGTTTTGAACGCAGTGACGTACAGCGCGTACGACGGGACTAGAAAAAGGAAGTTCAAGCCCCACTACGCCACCCTTTGGGCTCCTTCTGCTAATCTCGTGTTTATCTCATGTTAGTAGAAGTTTGGTTAGAGACAATTCGCGCTTTTCACACTTCAGCTTATTTTGATTGTTTTCTGCAGTTCAGTTTGTGCTTGTGAGGTTTGTATCTGCTTTTCAGTGCGTGTTGGTCAGTTCGTAACCTGCCTAGCAGGCCGTTCTGGTCCGCTTGTTCCTGATTTTCAGGTCGCTCTTCATAGGCCTTGCTGTTCTTTATTGCGTTTGTTCTAAGTTTGTTTGTTTGACCAGCGACCGTTTTGAAGCAATGTTGCATGGACGTACTCGTTCTCGAGTTCGTGCTGCGTGGGGACTTGGTGTTGGGGTTAATACTTTAAACTAAGTCCAGTCCATGAACAGGGCGAGGAGGAGTTCATGGATGAAGAATTGGTTGCGCCAGCGTGACCAATTCTCGCACATGCCTTTGCTCCATGAGATCCGTGAGAATAATCCTGAGGATTTCAGGAATTTTCTCAGGATGACAGACCCCGTTTTTGAACGTCTGCTGGCTATGCTGATCCCCTATATCAGCAGGCAGGATACCTGCATGAGGCAAACCATCACTGCGGAGCAGAGGCTAGTTGCCACTTTGCGTTACTTGGCGACTGGGAGAAGTCTTCAGGACTTGAAGTTCTCAACAGGCATCTCCCCCCAGGCTCTGGGAATCATAATCCCAGAGACCTGTTCTGCTATTATTCAGGTCCTGCAGAAGGACTATATGAAGGTACGTTTTTCCTTTAACATTACATGATATGTATTTAATGTTTGCTAATGTATTGTCTAAATGTCCTTGTTACCTAATTACCATGCTTTGCATATGTTGGGAATGTCCCCTTTATCTTCAGGCATGCCTGTTTTTTTACCTTAATAATTTTTTGGCCTACATGCATATTTCCCTTCAATAACCTCCCCACCATGCAACCCTGTGTCCATTTATACCTCTAGCCTATAGTCCTTTGAACAATGTATATTGTCAGCTCCATTGTACTGTTTTACCCTCCCACACCCCCTCAAATGTTTGCAACTGTCATGTGTGTTCTTGGCCTCAATTAGTACCCCTCCCCCACTCCCTCAAATTTTTGCAACTGTCATGTGTGTTCTTGGCCCCAATTAGTACCCCTCCCCCACCCCTCAAATGTTTGCAACTGTCATGTGTGTTCTTGGCCCCAATTAGTACCCCTCCCCCACCCCCTCAATTGTTTGCAACTGTCATGTGTGTTCTTGGCCCCAATTAGTACCCCTCCCCCACCCCTCAAATGTTTGCAACTGTCAGGTGTGTTCTTGGCTCCAATTAATACCCCTCCCCCCACATACAAATTGATCAATGGTCCATCAGAGGGGGTGAGTAATCTTATAATTGGCCCTTATTTTTTTTTATTTTTATTCTAAAAATAACACATATTAATAATGTTCAACTGCTGTTGTTCAAGAATGTTTTTGTGTAATCTGATATCCAAGTTATGTTTAAAAGTACTTATTTTTTTTTTGCTTGTTTGACTCCACAGTTTCCTTCAAACACGCAGGAATGGCAGACTGTGGCCTCCCTGTTCGCTGACCGTTGGGACTTTCCCAACTGTGTCGGGGCGATCGATGGGAAGCATGTCCGCATTGTGCCACCACCCCATTCTGGGTCTTATTTCTACAACTATAAGGGGTTCCATAGTGTAGTTTTGATGGCGGTGGTCTCGGCACAATTGGAATTTATGTTTGTGGACGTGGGGAAGAACGGCCGGATGTCTGACGGAGGAGTCTTTGCACAGACCGAGCTGTGCCAGCATCTCCAGACTGGTGGCCTGGGATTGCCACCTGATGACCAGAATGTGGATGGACTCCCCTCAGTTTTTATCGCTGATGAAGCGTTTGCTCTCGGCGAGCACTTGATGAGGCCATTCCCCCAAAGGACACTCACCCCTGAGAGGAGGGTATTTAATTACCGGCTGGCCAGAGCAAGAAGAGTTGTGGAGAATGCCTTTGGGATTCTGGCCAGCCGGTTCCGTTTGTTCCTCTCTGCAATAAATCTAGCAGAATACAAAATCAATTATGTGATCTTTGCTTGCTGCATTCTGCATAATTTCTTGAGACGTCGTTCTTTGACATATCTATCTTCTGTTGGGCCTGAGGCCGGACTTGGTGTTGATGTACCACTCACAGGCCTGGAAAGTGGCCGTATTGGCTTGGCCCCCCAAACTGCCCGTGAAGTGCGTGACAGATATATGTCAATTATTTTAATGGTTGGGGGGCCATTGCAATGCAACAAGATCTTTAAGGTTTTTTGAAAAAAAATAATAACATTTTGGCAAGAATCTCTTGTTTTGATTCCTGTTTGCATTTAGTTTTGTCTGTCTCCTCGTGCACTTGTAGTGGCAAGTGCATTTCCCTTTGTCACTGTAACCACACAAAAAAATAACAAACTGTTATTGGTAAATAATAAGCCACACATATTGTAGTAGTAAAAACATTTTACTGTGTGCACATTGAAAGTTGCATTTTGTTTGAACGTGTTTTTTTAATTTTTTTTTTATTTTTTGGTAACAATATTTTTTTTAATTTTTTTAGTTTAGGCATATTTGTAGAAAATATACATTGTTTACAAAATTTGACTTCACAACAGGGTTTTAAAAACCATAAGAACAAAAAATAACAGGAACTTACAAAGTTCAACATGTTAATAACGGTGCTGGTGATGTCACCCATGTAAAAAAAAAAAAATGCAGATGCTCACAATTTCTGGTGAAAAGGTTCAAGTCAACATGTGCTATCTCCCATCATGGGGTAGCAATGGATGTGTTTTGTATGTGCAATCCCTTTGTTCCTCTCACAAACTAACATTATTCTGATGAAGGGATTGCAAAAACAAAACAAGTACATTGATATCCCCTGATGGAAGATAGCACATGATGACACACCGTGTGCATCTGCAAAATTTTTACATTAGTATTTAGCAAGTTAAAACATTTTAGAAAAATAAAACTTGACAATGAAATGAAGAACATGTTTGATGTTTTTAGGCAAAAATTTATTAGATTCTGCCCAAAACATCAATCATGTTCTTCATTTCCTGTTGCATGCTGTCCAGCCGATTTCTCATGCTGTCAATTTGGTCACGCATTCTATCAATTTGGCCATTCCACACCATTATCTGGCCAATGAGTCTTTGTGCACTGTCTGTGCTAAATGGCTCGGCCGCTTAGCCTTCCACAACCAGAACATCACCTAAAATTTGTGGATAAAAAATTATTGTAAAATATGCACACCTAAATAGATGAACTTAAGCTGGGGTGTCAGTCACTCACTTGGTAGGGTGGAAATATCGCACACGTCCTCCACCTCTCCTTCCTCCAGCTCGTCGGGTGGGCGTGGTCTTGGGCTGGGGCTTGGGGTAATTTCAGCTTCAGGCTGGTGACTTGGGGAGGTCCTGGGATCCTTGGACTGTTGTCTGAGTCTTTTCTCCAATATGATAATTAAACAAAAGGTATAGTTAAAACACAGTGATATTTCAGTCTTGAAAAAGGAATATGAAACGTTCGTTAGAAGTTGTGGACAATTGTCATTTTTTTGCACAAAAAATTTTTAAGACAGGATTAAAATTCAAGATAGATAAAGGGGGATTTTGGGAGCCACAATGGTATATTGCCTCAAATGTGGAAATCACCTAGCTGCCTGCGCAGAACACGTTTCATATGCTGTGCAATACAATGTATACAAAAGATACGCTGTGCTAAGGTCAAAATATCAATCTGGAGATCATTAATGCATATGAGGTATACTGAAAATACCGTATAAGCGGCTTATCCAGCCACAGCAAGGCACAAAGAATATATATATATATATATATATATATATATATATATATATATATATATATATATATATAAATAAACAAGTGATTTTAAAGTGCAATGTGTAAATAATATACTAGATGTATACCATTAGAATGAGAGTAGCAATTACTGAACTACTACCTTTATATATAATGGATGAAAAAATCATTTATATAGTCTGAAATTTACCGTGAAAAAAAAAAATTATAAATATATCAGAGTGATAAGTGCAAAATACAACAAAGTGGCAAGTGCCACACAATGAGTGTGAATATCAAATCCAAGATGTGGTACATGATTAGTAAAGTCCAATACATGAAAGATATGCACATAAAGTCCATAAAAACAGTTCATAAAAAAAATCCATGACTATATTTATTTTTTATTTATTTTATTTATTTCAGGTACTTATATAGCGCCGTCAATTTACGCAGCGCTTTACATATACATTGTACATTCACATCGGTCCCTACCCTCAAGGAGCTTACAGTCTAAGGTCCCTAACTCACATTCATACATACTAGGGACAATTTTGGACAGGATCTAACTAACCTACCAGCATGTCTTTGGAGTGTGGGAGGAAACCGGAGTACCCGGAGGAAACCCACGCAGGCACAGGGAGAACATGCAAACTCCAGGCAGGTAGTGTCATGGTTGGGATTCGAACCAGCGACCCTTCTTACTGCTAGGCGAAAGTGCTACCCACTACACCACTGTGCTGCCCCTATGACTATATTTATGACTATATGACTATATTTAGGCTGCAGAGCGTCCATCCAATCACAAATCCCTGATGAAGACATGTGACCCTGTGTCGAACACGCGTAGGGGAAGGGCCAGGACGGAGCATGGAGCCTTTCACTCCAATGAGATGTGATGCACAGCTTATCCCTCCTGACAGGCAAACTTTGAGGCAAACTTTGGAGACTGTTATCAGATTGGTGCACTCACGCACCTTGCAAATGTGAGTACCCTAATGTAGGGAGCTTTTATCCTAATAAATATTTATAAACGATATCACACTATCCAGTTTTTCTTTTCCTTTATTCCTAACTGTGGAGTTGCTGCTGAAAACTGTGTATCTGGATTCCATCACTGAGCCGTGGGATGGCTCATAGGCGTGTTTAGACCCAGTCTCACAGCTGAATCGCACGCTCTGAGGTGAGTGGCGTCACCGGGGGTTTTTTTTTGTTTATACAGCATCGTTCATAAAGACCGTTCTTTTGAAAAAACATACAGTATGATACTAAGAAAGTGAAAATGACAGGGGGTCACTGGATGGCACTTGAGCATGGAATTTGGAGCACTAAGCACTAAGATTAATGCACGCACGTTGGATTTTTTTATGAACTGTTTTTATGGACTTGATGTGCATTTCTTTCATATATTGGACTTATCACTCTGATATATTTATTTATAATTTTTTTTTTTTTTTTATGGTAAATTTCAGACTATATATATAATTATTTTTTCATCCATTATATATACAGGTAGTAGTTCAATAATCTCTACTCTCATTCTAATGGTATACATCTGGTATATTATTTACACATTGCACTTTAAAATCACTTGTTTTTTATATATATATATATATATATATATATATATATATATATATATATCCTTTGTGCCTTGCTGTGGCTGGATAAGCCGCCTATGCGGTATTTTCAGTATACTTCATAGGGATTAAAATTCACTCTGCCCCAAAATGTCAAACAATACACATTTTCATGCAAGTTTCACAGATGCAGAGACCTCAAGTATCCCCTGGAGCCCCTATGTGTATTACCCCCAAAAATTTTCTCTGGTGTCATATAGTACACTAGTGCTCGTGAGTCCAGATGTGGAAACAGCTGCTGTGTCCTGTCCTTACACTACACTGAATCATTTTTGAAGAAGCATTATATTTTCAAACACATCACCACATTTTTGGAATACGACAAATTATCAAGACCTAAATGTATGTCCAAACCCTGTACCATCGTATTTGGCGAAAAAAACCCGTCATTTTCTTAGTATCATACTGTATGTTTTTTCAAAAGAACGGTCTTTATGAACGATGCTGTATAAACGAAAAGCATATGGATCAGCAAGCAAGTTAAGTATCTCATACGGAACACACAACATGTACTTACTTTTTTTAAACAGCTTCTTTATTCGCCAATATTGTTCAGGCTCCCTACTTTTGAGGTCAGACCACCGCTTCCTCAATTGTTCTTTAGCCCGTTTAGTGCCAAATTTTTGTTCAAGAGCGGTGACAACTGAGGACATTATTTTGTCCTTCCACATATTGGGTCAGGTGTACTGTCCTTTTTTGCCATCGTAGTCCTCCCTTCTCAATATGGACACCATCTCCACCATCTCTTCAAAGGCCATGTTGGTGGCCTTATATCTCCTCCTGAATCTGGATGGTTGTGGCTCCGGGCTTTCCTCAGCGCTACTTGCAGATAATCTCTCTGCCATCTTTCTCTATATCCTGCCACTGCGCAACGAAGAGTCAAGGGACGGGGACAAATCGTACTAAAGAACGCCAGGGGCGGGCGACGCAGGCGTAGCATGACACATGCGCAGTGTATATAAAGCTATTACGCTGGCCTACGTATGTCCGAGCGGAAGTAGTGAGCGTCAGAAACTAAGGTAAGATTAAACGTGGGTGTGTTTTTGGTGAATGTGTTTGGTGTGTGTGTTCCCTAGATTGAGCCAAATATAATACTGGGAATTTGGACTGGCATTACAGTTTTTATCTTGTGTCTTGTCTTTCAGCAAAAATTAATCCTTTTAAGGAGGAAGAATTTTTGACACGTTTTCTTGATTTGCATCAAGAAAACAGAAACCTGTGGGAGGTCAAGCACCCATTGTATTTTAATAGAGATGTAAGGAAGGCAACACTGGGCACACGTTTGGAATTTGAAGACTCGAGTCCCCCAGGCAGACCTTAAGTTTCTGGACAATAAAATTGGTATCTTGTGCAACATGTACAGGCGGGAACACAAGAAGATCCAGGAGTCACGCAGATCCGGAGCAGCAGCAGACCAGGTTTATGTCCCCAAGCTGTGGTGCTACCAAAAAATGCGATTTCTGGATGACCAGACAGAAGCAAGGCAATCACTTTGGAGCCTTCCCTCCAGCCTTCCCTCCACCTCCACCCTTCCCTCCACCCCAGCTGAGGAGTCCCAGGAAGAACTGGGCCCTTTCATCCTTGATGAGGTGGATGCGCCCAGCTTCAGCCAGGTATACTTTTTTGGTGAATTTGGGATTGTGTAAATATTAATGATGTAAACCTAAAAATTTTTGAAGTGCTTCCCCAAAAATGACTTAATCACAATTATTAATATGTAGACATATCACTAGACAGTAGTGGCCAAAAATATACTTCAAATATTGGTGAGCAGCTAGAATAATGGTGGGGTCAAAAAGATAGCCTTTACTATTTTGTATATAATTGTGTGTGATTGCGTAAGCAAAAATTACAACTAGCGGTATGTCCCTTTTTTTTACCCAGGATGAGCTCAGCCAGGAGGAGTCCGTGCCCAGAGGTATAGAGGAGGAGGCCTTGCCCAGTAGGAGAGAGGAGGAGGCCGTGGCTGGGCCCAGTAGAAGCCTCACGGAGTGTCAGGTGCCTCCCCTCCGCATTACCACCAAAAAGGCCCAGAAAGATGACCCGAACAGAGGAGGAATCACTAGCCCTCATTCGCAAAGCCGGCCAAATCCTCAGCACACCACCCAATGCGGAAGAGGCGTATGGAACCTATATGGCCACCAGATTGCTGGAACTAGAAAAGGGGCAACGCCTCCTCTGTGAGGGTCTGATTTTTCAATTGTATCAGAAGGGCTTGAGAGGGGAGCTTACTGCAAAAACATATATAGCAGATGAAACCACTCCTCCTGCTACTCCTCCTCCTCCTCCTGCCCCAAGTACACCACCAGAGGCACAGCCTCCAAGGAAGGCTGCAGCGAAGCGTGGAGGGAAGGCTGCAGGGCAGCGTGCAGGGAAGCCTCCACAGAAGAGTCGAAAGTGATTGTCTGGCTTCTGTCTGGTCTGACTTTTGACTGTGCTCCCTAGTTGCAAGATACCAATTTTATTGTCCTCTAACTTGATGTTTGTCCTGGGGGACAAAAGGCTTCACACATTCCAAAAGTGTCTCCAGTGTTGCTTTCCTCATTTCTGTTTTGACTAAAATAAATGGATATTTTCGTTACCTTACATTATTGACTATGTGTTTTGATTCAAAAAGGACATTTGGTTTCTGAGTAGGCAGGTACAGGTCAAAAAGACTATATGTGGGTTATTTCCAAAAGGCTAAATCATTTTGCAATTCAAGTGCAAAGTGCTATTGCAAAGTGCACTTGATAAATTGCACTGCAAGTGCACTTGTTGGAAGTGCAGTCGCTGTAAATCTGAGGGGAAGCTCTACTGATTTTATCATACAATCATGTGCAAGAGAATTTTTTTTTTTTTTGGGGGTTCCTTGCATGTGCCCCTCGGATCCACAGCGAATGAACTTCCAAATGCTCTTTCAGGGCAATTCCAAGTACAATTTGCACTTGTAGTGAAAAGTGATTTTGCCTTTTTAAAATAACCCCCCTATGTCTAATTAACAAGGGACACCAACCTCATTAAGGTTCATTAAAACAATACAAATTATTAAGGTTATTGTGGTAACTTGAAACTCGAAATCCAAAAAAACAAAAACAAAAAAAACATTTTGTGTAATTTAGCACACATTGTAAAATCTATATTGTTGAAATCTGTAAAAAATAAAGATGAGTCCAAAAAAAAATTTGCTACTTTAGTTCTGGAGATCTGGCTTTTAAAAAATATCATATTAGTCATGGCATGAGGATAAATCATGAATAAAGTAGTTTGTGAGAACTCTGTGTTAATATAAGCAGCAAAACAACTTCCTTCTTCTTGCATTATAAAGAAAAAAAGAATGCGCTGTATTAAAAGATCACAGAAGAGGAATGTGCTAGCTTCAATACGAAGACTAGTTTTCGCCAGACCGAGCGCTTCCGTCTTGTACTTGCTTCAGAGCATGCGTCAGTTTGGGTCCGTCGGACTAGCACACAGACGAACGGTTTGTACGCTAGAAAGCAGAGTCCGTCGGAAAGATTTGAAACATGTTTCAAATCTAAGTCCATCAAACTTTTGAGAAAACAAAGTCCGCTGGAGCCCACACACGATCGAACTGTCCGACGAAATCCGGTACGTCGGACCAAGTATACCGTAAATTCTGATCGTGTGTACGCGGCATTACAGTAACTGTGGTTTTAATCAGTTGTATTCAACTTTTTTAAATCTAACCATTTGTATTTGGAAATTAAAGATTAGTTTATTTTTTAAGCCTTTTTGGTATGTGTATTTATTAGACCCAGCAGGGTACATGTAAAGAGGGGTCCACTCACGATCGCCGCTATTTGATATTTGAGCTCTGTTTCGTTCTTCCAAAATGTGAGTCTGTTTTTCATTATTTTAATAAACTAGTGTTTTAAAACGTTATTACGCTATGTGAGTTTTATTTGCGCCTTGCATGGCATATGAAACTACACGTTTGGCTTATGCTGGATTACCTATGGGAGAGGAAGCCGTGCGGACCCCCCCTTTTCTTTCCACCATCTGTTGATGACATCTGACAAGACGCATTTCCCAGAACCAGTGGTTATTATGCTTTTTTGACTTGTCTGGCGTATGCCATTTCAGGTCAATTTTTTCCGGTAAGCCTCCTCTACTCCTGGTGTTGGCCCCGGCACTGATGTACAATCTATGCACACTTGTGGTCTCCCTTCTGCCCACTCGCCAGATTTGGTGCGACTAAAATTTTGTGAATACTATCTGGCCATGCATCACCCCCTTTGAACTCTGTTGATGTTTTCTTCACTATTTTTCTATACATTTTTTATGGACTTTTAAAGTTTCATGTTTTTTATGTTTGGTGTCTGGCTCATGGAACCAGCACGGGTTTCTATTAATCACTGGCACATCTGATGATTAAGTATTATTGTGTATTTACTTTATATGTGATCAACACTGATTAATTATTTGACACTATCCATTTTATGGTCATACATTTTTAGGTAGTATTCACCATTTTTATATGTCTTTATTGTAATACACACGGCTGTGGATGTGATATATAGCGCCACACTTTTGTTTCTTTTGGTATTTGTTTATTGAAATCATATCCCCTCTCAAGCGTCTCTTCTCCAGAGAGAATAAGTTCAGTGCTCGCAACCTTTCCTCATAACTAATATCCTCCAGACCCTTTATTAGCCTTGTTGTCCTTCTTTGTACTCGCTCCATTTCCAGTACATCCTTCCTGAGGACTGGTGCCCAGAACTGGACAGCATACTCTAGGTGTGGCCGGACCAGAGTCTTGTAAAGCAGGAGAATTATCATTTTGTCTTTGGAGTTGATCCCCTTTTTAATGCATGCCAATATCCTGTTTGCTTTGTTAGCAGCAGCTTGGCATTGCATGCCATTGCTGAGCCTATCATCTACTAGGACCCCCAGGTCCTTTTCCATCCTAGATTCCCCCAGAGGTTCTCCCCCCATTTTATAGATTGCCTTCATATTTTTGCCACCCAAATGCATTATTTTACATTTGTCTACATTGAACCTCATTTGCCATGTAGTTGCCATTAATTTGTTCAGATCTTTTTGCAAGGTTTCCACATCCTGCGGAGAAGTTATTGCCCTTCTTAGCTTAGTATCATCTGCAAATACAGAGGTTGAACTGTTTACCCCATCCTCCAGGTCATTTATGAACAAATTAAATAGGATTGGTCCCAGCACAGAACCCTGGGGGACCCCACTACCCACCCCTGACCATTCCGAGTACTCATAAATCCAGAAGTGCAAACTAAGCAGAGAGGGGTCCCACCACTCAGGTAGGCACAAACCAGGGGAGATGAAAGCCAGTATAGTGTTATCCTTCAAGAGGGAAGAGTCCCAGGTGCTGGCTGATGCAAGATGAAGTGGACAAATCGAGGAAAGCTGGAAGCCGCACACCGGTGTAATGATGAATGCTTTATTTAAAAAGCTGAATCATGAAGAAACACAAAACATTACAGCAGAAGCGTACAAAAACAGCTGACGCATTTCACACTCACAATGAGTGCTTATTCATAGCTTTTTTTTTTTTTTCGATGAGTGCTTATTCATAGCTGACATATATGGAAGTACATAACATATTTATAGCCTAAGTTGAAGACCTATATGGTCATGTGATAGTATTAATCATTGACAGCAGCTGGAAATCAATAGTGTCAATTCTCGGCACCTGTTGTTGAACTCATAGGCTTAAATAGTGAGGACTCCCATATGAATGATATATAAGTAGCAGTGGAAGGAGGAAAAATAGTAAATAAATAGTGAATGAATAAAACAGTAAAAAAGCATATAAAAGAAAAAGAAAATAGTTGTTGGTGTGTGAAGTATAATTTTATATGGTGTTTCTTATATGCAAGAGAGTGTGTGTGGATAGAGGTATATAACCAAGGTATAGAAGAAAAATGTATCATTAAAGATAATGTGAACACTGAAAAAATCGTTGTCCCAATAAATTTGTTTCTAAAGATAAAGTGAACATTTAAACATGTGTAAATGTTATATGCTCAATATATGAGAAAAAAAATATATAAAAAAATATATATAAAAAAATATATATGAAAAAAGTGTTATGAAAAAACATGTATAATTATACATGTATGATCACGTGATTGTGTACACAGAAAAATCGCTTACAAAGAGCGATATATGTAGTAAAACTAAGAAATGGAACCAATAAATATGTGCCATATATGTTCAAATAAATTAGAAGTGAAAGATAACAATTGTAATGAATAATATTGTTGAGTGAAAGGAAAGAATTAGATTAATAAGGTGGCATTATGTGACGTGTGTGTTTAAAAGCCATAGTACTTAGTGGCATTATGTGATATATGTGTTTGAAAGCCATAGTACTTGGATGTGAATGAGAATCGGCTTGTATATGTTCTCATGAGCGACTAAAATTTAAATTTTAAACCCTGGTCCGCAATGCTGAGCAGAACGCTCATGTCAATGCAGTGCCGGCCAGGATGAATGTGAGAATATAAATGAAAAGAGGATTGATTAATAAAAATCTTTCTGACAAAAGCAAAGATCGCTGTCAGCAGCAAACTGAAAAGCCAAGATGACTCATATCTAAAGTGGCTTACTTGTGTGCATGTGTCTGCCATATATGATATGTGTGTTTAAAAACCATAGTGTTTAGATCTGAATGAGGATCGGCTTGTATATGTTCTCATGAGCGACCAAAGTTTAACTTAGATCCTGGTCCTCAGTGCCGAGCAGAACACTCATGTCAATGCAGTGCCGGCCAGGATAAATGTAAGAATATAAATGAAAGGAAGATTAATTAATAAGAATCTTTCTAACAAAAGCAAAGATTGCTGTCAGCAGCAAACAGAAAAGCCAGGATGACTTGTGTCCAAATTGGCTTGTTTGTGTGCATGTGTCTGCCTTTGTCCATTCATAGGCTGGATGTGTGAAAACTTGTTTCAGTCTGTGCAAGATATATATAGAGAACACGGATGTCAGTAGATGAAAAAGGAAAAAAGAAACGTAAAACAACAGATGCCATCCGTTGCTATTCTTCTATATAAAATGTAGCTAACATTAACTGTTGATGATAATACAGCTGTGTGTTGAAAAATACAGGAATGAAACAATGTTGGTAGTTTTTCATGGGCAGACATTTAGCTCAAGAAACAAGTCCGATCTATAACAGAAAAGTGAAAATGAGAGATTTTACTCATCCATAGCAGTAATATAAATAAACTAATCTAAGACTATAATAAAAACTTTTTTGGTGATTGGTCAAGACTAAATTACATAAATGAACAATTCCAACAATATTAAAAACATGTTGTTCACAAAAAACTATACTGCTCTTATCAGGACCGTGGATGTATTTCAAATAATCAGTAAACATATTTAAGTAATCACATGACAAAGAAAATGATTCTAATGTATGCCAATATTAAATATATGCTTAAACCACTAGTCCTGACCCAAAAAGGATTTTTTTTGTATGTAGGAATCCACAAGTGGAAGGACATTTATGTGTTTTTATATATATTTTTATGTTCTTATATGAAGTGACTATTGTCCCAACTAATGTGGATTTCACAGAGAACTCTCACAAGGTTGTTGATTATGTATGTTAAAGACCATAATGGATCATATGTATAAAATATGTATATAGGGTCCTATTGATTAGAAAACGTTCAACGTCCATGAAATTATAGGGCTACAAAAGTAACTCATATATATGAAAAAAGAAAGGACAAACACGTATGTGTGAACGGAAGCAATCAAAACTACAACCTAGTTGTTTTAATCTCTCTTTATTAAATTTTCCATTTCATATAAAACAATCATAAATACAAGCATAAATATCATGACATCCCAATTACCCCAAACGTTTTACAGCATGTTTTTTCTTACTTCTAATACATAAGAGATTTTTTTTCCTTTTAACAGGCTGTAGACGCCTACATCATTCAACATTAAACCACCTCCTCTTCCTACGCGCCCCTATCTCCCCCCCAATACCTATATTCCCATACATACCACAATCATAGAAGAAGAAAAAAAAAAAAAATTTCCCCATTCCTTATATAAATTCTAGTATTTCTCGCGATGACCGAAACTCTTCCCATTTTTGCCAGATTTCAGGTAATTGATTTATTATATACCCTTCCTTTCTTATCTGTTCCTCCATATATTGAATTTCGTTCATTTCACATATCCAATCTACTATAGCTGGACTCTTTGTTTTTTTCCAGTTTTTTGCTATTATTGTTCTTGCTACTGATGTCATATGATGAATGATATCTTTTTTAATTGTCTTTATTGACTTTGGTATCAGAGACAGTAATGAGATTTCCACGCTCAGGGTCACCCCTACTCCTGATACCTTATGATATATTTCGTATATCTTATTCCAGAATTCTTTCACCCGATGACATCCATACCAAATATGTTCCATTGTTCCTTTTTCTGCTTTACATCTCCAACATAGATCTGTATTCCCTTTGCTAATTAGATTTAAGGTGACAGGGCTCCTATACCACCTCATTAGGATTTTATAATTTCTCTCTTGATAGTTATTTGATATGGTTGTTCTATGTATAATTTTGAAAACCTTTTCCCATTCCTCTTCCAATAAAGATCTACCCATTTCTGTTTCCCATTTCCTCATGCTTGTTATCCCTTTGAGGGGGCTAATCGGAATTAGTTCATCGTATATCCTCGATAATTTCTTAGTTGGGGCCTGTTCTCCCTGCAAAAGTTTTTCGAACCTAGTCAATGGTCTATTTATCCTAGCTATTTTAGGTTCTATAAACGCCTGTAATTGTTGGTACTGCAGCCATTTTTTTTTTTGTTCCTCTCTCCCATTTCCCTCAGTGTAGGTATTTTCCCATTCTCAAGAATTTGCACCAATCTTGTATCTTCTGATCTGTTCCATTTCAAGACATTTTTACTCATCATTGCTATAGGGAATTCCGGGTTATAAAACATTGGGGTCATGGGTCCCAATATTGTAGAGAGCTTCCCCCCTTTCACTATACCGTCCCATACCTTTAATGTAGCACTTACAAAGAGTGTCAGCTCGCTTCTTTTAGGTCTCAAATGGGGTTCTACTCATGGAAGGACTTTTAATTGGGGCCCTATTATGTCCTCCTCTATACTGACCCATTGCTTATTTTCTCTGTTATGGTACCAGTCTACTATGCTGGTCAGTGATGCTGCCTGCAGATATTTAATGCAGTCTGGTAACGCAAGCCCCCCATTACTTTTTTTCCTAGTTAGATTTTCCCTTTTTATCCGGGGAGTTTTGTGCGCCCATATAAATTTAACTATCGCTCTTCTTAATTCCTTCATCAGTTTTCTTGGGGGTTCCAGTGGTATCGTTTGGAAAGTATACAAGAGCTTTGGCAGAATATCCATTTTTACAATATTAACTCTTCCCGTCCATGAGTATATCAGTTTATCATATTTCTGTAATGATTTAATAGCATTTCGAATTGCCTTCTCATAATTCATCCCCTGCAGTTGTTTCAAATCTTTTGTTATAAGGATTCCCAAATATTTTATTACATTTTGCTTCCAATTAAATGGATAGTCGTTTTGCATCCATAAGCAACCCTCTTTGCTTACTGATATATTCAATATCTCTGATTTGTCATAATTTATTTTGAAATTGCTTTCTTCCCCGAACCTTCTAAATTCCTTCATTAGATTTGGGATAGTTATGATGGGATTGGTTATGTATATTAGTAGATCATCTGCATACGCCGCTATCTTATATTCTTTCTCCCCCACCTTTATCCCCCTAATATCTTTATTATTTCTAATTGCAGTGATTAGATGTTCCATTATAAGTAAAAACAACAAGGGGGAAAGAGGGCACCCCTGGCGGGTGCCGTTTGATATTTTTATATCCTTTGATAACATACCGTTTACTCTCACTTTTGCTTTTCAGTTGGAATACAAAGCCGCTATCCTGTTATACATTTTCGGGCATATACCAAGTTGTTTTAGTGTTTCTTCTAAAAAACACCACCCTATCCTATCAAATGCTTTTTCTGCATCTACGGCCATCATGCACGTTTCGATAGGTGATCTTTGCGCAAATTCCATCAATGTACAAGTTTTTATGATGTTGTCCTTAGTTTCTCTCCCTTTTGTGAAGCCAGCTTGATCTAATTTTATATGATTAGGTAGGATTGGTGTTAACCTATTCGCAATGATTTTAGAATATAGACGTATATCTATATTGGTTAAAGAAATTGGCTGTAGTTTTTACATAGCGTGTGGTCCTTTTCTGATTTTGGAATCAGGGTAATGTGAGCTTCTGTGCTTTGTGGTACAAAACCTTGTATGTCAGATATGGAATTGTATACTTTTCCCAATATGGGGGCAATCATTTCCTGAAAATTCTTATAAAATCTGGTGGTGTACCCATCGGGTCCTGGACTTTTTCCCGGGACTAGTTCTTTGATCGCTTGTTGGATCTCTTCTACCGAGATATCGTTTTCCAATATCTCGAATGTTTCATTAGGGAGCCTAGGAAGAGCTGTTTGTTCTATATATTCTTTAATTTTCTCTCTATTCCAGTCCCTCCCCTTATTCCCCTGTGATGTTTTAATATTATACAGATTAGAATAGTATGTATAAAATTCTTCCATTATTTCTTTTGGATCGTATGTATATTCCCCATCTGTTTTCAATATTTTGCTTATAGTTGTTAGGGTCTGTTGTTCCTTTATTGTTTTAGCGAGTATTTTCCCTGTCTTATTCCCATACTGATACCATTGTGCCCTCCTACAGTCCCTGATCCTAAGGGATTCTTCATCAAGCAGGGATTGTAATTCCATTATTTTCCCTTTTAACTTTATTTTGTCTGATGATTTTAAATTCTGCTTATGTTTTTTATCCAATTCCTCTATTTCTTTTATCAACTGAGATTTCTTTTGGTCCTTTCTTTTTTTTAATCTTGATCCGTGCTTGATGAGTGTCTCTCTTAGTACGCATTTTAATGTTTCCCATTGCGTGGGAATTGATGTTTTATCCTTCTCATGAATTTCTACAAATTCCTCTATTGTTTTGCGTATATCCTCTTTACACTCTTTGTCTTTTAACAGGTTATCATTTAATCTCCAGTTCCCTTTTGTTTTTACTCGCTCTATTACCTTAATTTCCAAAAACACCGGGGCATGATCTGACCATAAGAGCCCCCCTATATCCGATATTGGAGTCATTAACATTCCTGAGTGATTAATAAAAAAATAATCTATTCTATGAAAGGAATCATGTATATTAGATTAATATGAGTAATTTTTTTCCGTTTGATGCTGGGCTCTCCAGATATCCACCAGATGATACTTCTCTAATATCCACTTAAATTCCTCTAATTGGCTCTTATTTCTAGAAGCATGGGTATTGGTTGTATCAATTTTTGTATCCATAACCAAATTAAAATCCCCACCAAAGATCACTGTACCTTCTGCCTTTTCCATACTACTATTTAGGGCCCTTATCCCCATCCTTATCTGGTTGTGATTTGGTAAGTACAAATTGATAATTGTAAAAATTTTCCTGTATATCGCTACTTTTATAACCAGAGATCTACCATCATTACCCATATATTTTTGTATTATTTGATAAGGTATGTTCCTATGGAAAGCAATAGATACCCCTTTTGATTTAGAATAGGCAAATGTATCATGTATCCAATTATTATAATTTCGATTATTAAGTTTCGGTATGTGATTTGAACGAAGCTGAGTCTCTTGAAAGAGTATAATATCCACTTTTTGTTTATTGAGAAGATTTAGAATTTGATTTCTTTTATTATGAGAGTTAAGGCCTCTTGCATTAAAGGAACAAAATTTAATCCCACCCATAAAAAAAACAAAAAACCTAACACACTCACACACCCCACGCACTCGTTCTACCTACCCTACTTCTATTTGACTTAAATAAATAAAGTCTATCTTACCATCTTAAGTAAGTTCCCTACTATGAGGGGTTTTGAGCCTGCTGACCACGAATTGCCGCACCGATCGTTGTCCTCATGCCGTATTTGAATTGCTAGTTTAGCCCTTTCCTTCTTCTCTCTCTTTCCCCTACTTTCCCTCCTCTTGCGGTCTATCCTTTTACTTTCAGTATTTTTCCGTTTTATTACTTATTTGCTACTGTTGCCCCTGTATTAGGGTCAAACGTTTTCTTAACTACATAAAAAGAAAGAAATACGGGGAAAGGATAATAGGGATTGAGATGTGACAGGACATGGGGAGGATACATGTCAAGATTTTACTCATAATAATAGGAAACATCCCATTCAAAATTCAAGCCTAATGGAATTCTGGTGTTCAATAAGAATATCCAATACACTTCGCGTTTGCAAAGTAATTGAAATCTGTCCCCCCCTCTAATGGGTGTCACAATTTTCTCTATGCCTTGAATATAAAGGCTCGATGTGTCCTTCTGATGCACAAAGATCCAGTGTTTAGATACGTTGGTTAGTTTATCCTTTTCTATGTCGTATAAGTGGTCATATAAACGATCTCTATGATGTTGTGTCGTACGTCCTACATATTGTATTTGACTGATGTCACAGGTGATAACATATACTATGTATTGAGTGTTACAGTTTATGAATGAGGAGATGTTAAAACTTTGCCATTTGTGCAAGATTTTATCTGTTTGCCTTTTCTAATGTGGCTGCAATAATTGCAACCTCTTTTGCCACATTTGTAGTTGCCTACAAAATGTAACCAGTTAGATTTAGATGTTTAGGTTAACACAAGGCTGGGTGACAAAGAGCTCCCCAAAGTGGGTGCTCTACGAGAAACCACCTTTATACCTTTGGAGAGAATTTTGTCATACACAGGGTCATTTGACAAGATGGAAAGATATCGAGTAATTATATTTTTAATTTTGTTGAACTCTGCACTGTAAGGTGTTGAAAAAACCGGGGTGTTATTAAGGGAGGAACGTGGTGGTTTCTTGTCCTGTAAAAGTGACTGTCTGGGGATAGTGCTGGCCCTGGTGAATGCTTTATTAACCAGGGCATCTCCATATCCTTGTGCCTTAAAACGCTGGGCCATGTTGTTCGCTTCCTTTTGGAAGCTTTCAGATGTGCTACACAGGCATCTTAGCCTCAAAAATTGACCATATGGTACACCTCGGATAGTATGCTTAGGATGTGCAGAGTTTGCTCTCAAAAGATTATTTCCCGCGGTGGGTTTCCTATACAGGGTGGTGTAGATAGAACCTCCTGTGCCTGTAAGTTTGACATCCAGAAATTCTATACTGTAAGATCGTATTATACCCGTGAATTTCAGGTTCAGATCATTGTTGTTAAAATAAGATAACCAAGTATCAAGGTCCGCATCCCCATCTGATGTAATAAATAGCAGGTCATCAATAAAGCGACAGTAGAAGACTGTATATAAACGGGTGGGCTATCATGTCCAAAAATGCGGGACCTCTCCCACCAACCCATAAAGATGTTGGCGATTGAGGACAAAAATTTCGCCCCCATAGAGGCCCCGCATTTCTGGAGATAATAGCCCCCGTCAAACATGAAAAAGTTGTGGGTGAGTAAATACTCCAGGACTTGTAAAATAAATTCCTGCAATGTGAGAGAATATTTTCCCGATTTCTTAATGGCCCAGGCAACTGCCTGAAGGCCCAGGTGGTGTGGGATGCTAGAATAGAGGCTACTAACATCGCAACTGATCCACTTGTAATGGTTTTCCCATTTAAAGCTTTGAAGTTTGTTCAATAGATGTTTAGTATCTCTTAAGTAACCAGGCAAGCTGGTTACCAAAGGATGTAATTGGGAATCCACCCACTCACCCTATGCCCGCAACAATAGGTTGACCTGTGAGGGGGTGAAGTCCTTTATGGACTTTGGGTAAATTGTGGAATATGGGTATAATAGGATGTTCTGGAATAAAGAGTTCCTTGTCTTGAGGTGAAAAAATGCCTGCGGAGACCGCTCTGTCAAGAAGAGAAGAAAGTTTATTTTTAAACGATAGGGTGGGATTGGATGGAAGCTATAAATAAGCACTCATCGTGAGTGTGAAACGCGTCAGCTGTTTTTGTACGCTTCTGCTGTAATGTTTTGTGTTTCTTCATGATTCAACTTTTTGAATAAAGCATTCATCATTACACCGGTGTGCGGCTTCCTGCTTTCCTCGATTTATCCATTCCGAGTACTCCCCATTTATCACCACCCTCTGAACTCACCCTTGTAGCCAGTTTTCAATCCATGTACTCACCCTATGGTCCATGCCAATGGACCTTATTTTGTACAATAAACATTTATGGGGAACTGTGTCAAATGCTTTTGCAAAATCCAGATACACCACGCCTACGGGCCTTCCTTTATCTAGATGGCAACTCACCTCCTCATAGAAGGTTAATAGATTGGTTTGGCAAGAACGATTCTTCATGAATCCATGCTGATTACTGCTAATGATACAATTCTCATTACTAAAATATTGTATATAGTCCCTTATCATCCCCTCCAAGAGTGTACATACTATTGATGTTAGGCTAACTGGTCTGTAACTCACAGGGATGTATTTGGGGCCTTTTTTAAATATTGGTGCTACATTGGCTTTTCTCCAACCAGCTGGTACCATTCCAGTCAGTAGACTGTCAGTAAAAATTAGGAACAATGGTCCTAATTACCTAAAGAGTAGCCATAGGAAATCCGGAGGATGGGTAGGTCGCCATATACAAAGAGAAGAGAAACACAGGCGCCTCTAGGTTAGAAGAAAAAATAAAGAGCACAACAAACATATATAAGTCAAACTAATAATAAATGTGAACTATACCAATGTGTGAACTAAGGTAACTGTACCAATGTATAAAATGGTTCAAAATGCATAGCTGATGTACTCTTATTAGAACAAAAAGTTCATATATTCAGAAAATATAATATATGAGTGATTTTTAATCTTCTGTGTATACTCCAACCACCGTGGTTTTCTAAAGTGCAAAGTGCTTCAATAAAAGTGCTTCATCCGAAGTGATAAATCTAAACACTCACCAGATATCTTTGGCCACCAAGTGACCCACAGGCATATAATATAGGATGTCTTTAGGACCTCCAATCTGTCCATCCAGGAATCACACAGCAAACACCATTTGTTAGTAGATGTGCCAATTTTCCAATCCAGTCAACAGTGGCATATACATGTTAGTTTCCTTATGTTGAGCTCATATCCCAATCATCTGCAAATATTAGCTCCTCCAAACGGAGCCACAGAAAGGCATAGATAGTGTAGTAACTGGTCTTTTAATCTCTTAAAATGCATCACTTACATATCAAGTTCAGTGTAAGATACAGCAGGATATCGAATGCAGCTTGAAGGAGAGCAGAAACCAGGGGGCAGGAGGCGGAGCCTAGCGGAGCAGACATGCATTGTTAGAGCTCCACACCGCTGAGGAGAGAAGAGAAGGACAAAGCGGAGCCTGCAGGCTCAAAAGGTATCCATTTGAACCTTTTTGCCCCAGGGAACAAACTGTGAAAGTTTGGGCAGGAAATATGGTACTGGGAGGAAACCGTGGCAGAAATAAAAATCACCTCACAAAGAGCTCACAGGCACTCACTGCAGCTGAAGCAGCTCCAGTCACCTCACAAGATACAGCATCAGGGCGCTCTCACAGACAGAAAATGTCACAGCAAGACTCTCCATTTGAGTCAGATACAGAACAAATCCTCTCACAAACTTCTCCACAAGCCTCCTCAGTATCCCCAGTAATATTATTACAATTTGAAAAGATGCTTCATAAGGCTTTAAAACAAACCTCAGACCAAATAACAAAAAGCCTAACCAAAGAAATAAGAGAGCTGGGAAACCGCACCGCAGCCTTAGAAATAAAAATGGATGAAATTAAAATTACAACCCAAGAAAATATAACAGAATTGGAACAATTAAAAAAAGAGAATTTAATACTTCAAACTAAGCTCGAAGATTACGAAAATAGAGCCAGACGTTCAAACTTGCGCATAAGGGGAATACCTGAAACTGTGACAGACCTGCAATCTACTATTACTGCTCTATTACAAGAACTAAAGCCAGATATCCCTATTGAACGTTTAGAACTGGACAGAGTACACAGAGCCCTCACAGCCAAAAAGAAAGATGGACCCCCACGTGATATAATCACAAAATTTCATTATTACAGAACGAAAGAACAAATACTAATTGCTGCAAGAGAAAAAAAGGAACTTAATTTTCAAGGACACAATTATCAAATTTTTGCTGACCTATCCCAACTTACTATTACTAAAAGACGATCCATGAAACCCCAACTAATGGAACTGCAACGCCACAACATTATGTATCAATGGGGCTTCCCCTTTTCAGTCAGATTTAACTACCAAGGTACAATTTACAGAAGCAGATCAGCAGATGAACTACAACAAACCCTTTTAAAATTAAATCTGACAGAACCCACAAGCAGCAACACTCCCACACGCAGAAGAATGGCGTCATCTTCACCTTCAGGCAGCACCCAGAAAATTTCAGAACAAAATGGGAATCATCATTCTCACAAAAGAGGCCGTTATGCCACATCATCCATGGACCAAGAAGATTCAATGGACTGACATCCTAATTCCTGATATCTCTTCATTTATTATACTAAGAGATGGTTCTCTATAAAAAACCTGTATTTATAACTGAATGTAACTGCATTCTGATAGTCACACACTGTGTGGGATCATCTTACATTCCAGTTATATTTCTTATTACTTCTGATTCATATAGCCTTAGAATATATAAGTGAAATAAGGAAATTCTTGTTCAGTTATATATTATCAGGTAATAACAATAGATTTATTACTTTTTAGGACAAATATGTTCAATAATCCAGAAGTAATGGAAGCTTTTTCTTTCTTTTCTTAAAACAAATATATTATTACCTAACTAGTTCCTAGAATTATGTTTTTGTTTATTCGAATCTGAAGCAATACAACCTCAATTTTATGAGTTAACATATCTAAACAGTTACATATGAATAAAATATGTAATTGTTTACTCTAAAAGGGTTAAAATCCCAAAATAATTCAAACTATCTTCATCAATACCAAAGTTATTAACAGTACCTTTCTAACTGAATTATTTAGCCTAGGGCAAGACTAACCATATACAACCACCCTGGAATAAATCATTTCAACAAAAACTATATTCTGCACTCCAATTAATGAAACATCATTTTGATGTCTTTTGACATAGCACTTCTCTCCTGTAAGCGGAAGATCCGTGTACCCCCATTAGCCCTCCTCATTCTCCCAACCATATTATGTGGGAGTGTGACGAAGGCACTTATTCCCCTGAGAGAGATATTTATTCTCTTTCACGGGTAAATTGTGATTACTTGAAAAAAATAATTTATACAATGTATCATCTAATCTCATATGTTTTTTGTTTACTCTTTACTCCAGAATTCACTGGTTTCTTTTCTATCTATTCATCTCTTCAGTCCACACAGGTTGATCTGCGCAGTCAGCTCTGCATAACAAAAAGTAAGTCAAAACTATTTGATCTATTGCCATGGCACCACTGAATATACTTTCCCTGAATGTTCAGGGAATAAATGTCCCTCAAAAAAGGACCAAAGCCTTCCGTACTTTCCATAACAAGAAGGCTCACATAGTATGCCTCCAAGAAACACACTTCACCAAAGATTCTACTCCAAAATATATTTCTCCTTTTTATCAACAAATTTACACGGCTTCTGCCTGTACCAAGCAAAGGGGAACTCTAATTGCATTTCACCGATCCACACCATTCACCTTATCATCAGAAATTAAAGACCCAGAAGGTAGATACCTGATACTCATGGGTTATATAATGGATACAGCAATCACGGTGATTTCCTACTACGCTCCTAACAAACAACCTACACCATTCCTCTCACATATATTACAAGTGATTAATACACACAAAATAGGAACAGTAATAATGTGTGGGGATTCGAACCAGGTCCTCCTCCCATTTCTAGATAAATCACCTTTTACACCATCCAAAATAACCTCTAGATTACCTTTTTCTCAACTTCTTTCCAAATACAATCTGGTAGATTCATGGAGAGAAAGTAACCCAATGAAAAAGAAATTCACTTATTTCTCGCACCCTCATCAAACCTTCACCAGAATAGATCATATTTTTCTAACAATAGGAATGATACCAGAAATTATTGCATCAGATATAATTCCGATTCCGTGGTCTGACCATAATGCAGTATACACTACTATAGCCTCAGCCATACCAAAAGCGCATGACCCAACGTGGTACTTACCGGACATAATGCTCAAACACCCACTACATCAGATGGCCATTGAACAAGCTTTAAAGGAATACATATCAATTAATAATACAACAGACATCTCCCCAATAACACTGTGGGAAGCTCATAAGCCTGTCTTGCGTGGTACAATACAAAGACAAATGGCACTATTTAAACGGGAACGCAAAAATCTAGCAAAAAAACTAGAACTCAATTTTAATGCAGCCTACATATCATTTCAAGATAATCCATCTCAGAGTACAAAATCTCATCTGGAAAAATCTAGATTGGAATACGATCTATTTCTCACTGAGTCAGTTGATAAATCCCTCAAACGCTCCAAACACAATTTCTACATGAATACAAACAAACCAGGTACATATTTGGCTCGGGCATTAAATTCAACTAACAAATCTTTCAAACCAATACGTTTGAAATTATCAAAAAATGTTTACACTTGTAATCCAGTTAAAATAGTCCATAAATTTCACTCATATCTTGCAACTTTATACAAGACAAACAATGAATTTAATCCTACAGAGGCTGAATCCTTCTTCTCAAAAATAACCTTACCTGAGTTATCTCAGAATCAAAAAAGCAGTTTGGATGAGCCTATAACTATAGAAGAAGTTGCTAACGCCATAAAAGACCTAAAACTTAACAAAAGACCAGGCCCAGACGGCTACTCGGCTTTATACTATAAAACATTCTCAGAAATACTCTCTCCCATTCTCACTGAAACTTTTAACAAACTTCTAGATGGACATTCTTTTCGGCAAGAAACACTAATGGCAATTGTTTGTATGATCCCAAAACCCCTTTCTGATGATACTTCCTGTGTGAATTATCGGCCTATCTCTCTGTTAAACCTCGATATTAAATTATTAGCAAAAATAATAGCAAAACGCCTCAATAGCATTATAGGAAAATTAATACATAGAGATCAAGTAGGCTTCATGCCAAATAGACAGGCAGGCGATAATATACGCAGGGCAGTGTTATTGGCACATATTGCTAAAAAACGGAAAATCCCTTTATGTTTTCTATCTCTCGATATTAAGAGGGCATTTGACACAGTATCCTGGCAATATATGCAATATTCATTACAAAAATGGGGTTTTGGACCCCACTTTTTAACATGGATCAAAGCATTATATAATAAACCCAAAGCCTATATAAAATATGCTGGATACAAATCTGAAGCCTTTAATATCGAAAGAGGTACCCGACAGGGTTGCCCATTATCTCCCTTATTATTTGCCCTTATACTCGAACCCATGGCCCAATACATCAGAACAAACCAAACTATAACTGGCATTGAAGTAGGAGGTATTACACACAAATTATGTATATTTGCAGACGATATATTACTTTTTCTATCATCACCACAGGTCTCTGGTCCTAACTTAATACCAGCTCTTGATGGATTTGCAGCCCTATCCGGCCTTATGATTAATCCTAAGAAATGCCTAGCGCTTTATATTTCACTCACAAACATGGAATTGATCCCGGCTAGGGCTGCACTCCCATTCACATGGGCAGAAAAATCAATCCCATATCTTGGAATTCATTTAACAGCATCTCATTCTGACTTATTCTCAACCAATTATTCTCCTGTATTAAGACAGATCACAAATCTAATAAAACAATGGTCGCAACTTCCTTTATCCTGGATAGGGAAGATTAATGCAATCAAAATGACTATTCTACCCAAATTGCTTTATCTATTCAGAGTCCTCCCTATTCCAATTCCTTCCTATTTTTTGAGAATAGTACAAAAAAGAGCAACTTCGTTTATATGGGGCTCTTCTAAACCACGTATACCTATACACACACTACATCTTCCCAAAAATAAAGGAGGCCTGGGATACCCTAATTTTACTAACTACTACAGAGCAGCACATTTGGCCAGTCTGTCCAAATACCATGCAAAACAGGAAATCCCATTATGGGTATTTATAGAGGCTTCAGAAAATGACCCTCTATTAATATCAAATTTATTATGGCTTGATCCTAAAGACCGCTTTAAAATTCATAATCCCATAACTAAACACTTCTTATCTCTCTGGGATAAACTAAAAACCAAATATCAGTTACAATCTCCACACAATCCTCTCCTTTCTTTTATCAGAAATCCGGCCTTTTATCCGGCATGGATCTACCCAAATTCTTTTAAAGCTTGGACAACATCAGGCATTCAGACACTAAATGACTTCATAGCATCTAAATCATTCCTTTCATTCCCATCGCTTAGAGAAAAATATGATCTACCAAACTCTGAGATATTTAGATATCTCCAAATCAAAAATTTCTATACACCATTCCTAAAGGGGGATACACCATTATCCCAATTATCCATTTTTGAATCAATCTGTACAAAAGATCCATTTGCTAAAGGTACAATTTCATCACTTTATAATCAATTATATGGAGTAGCAAATCTTAATAGACCCTCTTACGTTCAGAGGTGGGAGGAGGACCTGGGACGAACTTTAGAAGACACGGACTGGTCTAACATATGGCTCACATCTAAGTCATCTTCACCCAACATCTTAGCACTGGAGACAAATTATAAAGTCCTAACTCGCTGGTACCTTGTACCCGCTACAGTGGCAAAATATTCACTTAATACCTCAGCTCTTTGTTTTCGAGGATGCCCAGAAATAGGCACATATTTACACATATGGTGGACGTGCCCAGTAATCTAAACCTTCTGGAAGGAAGTCTTCATGATTGCATCTAAAATATTTAAAAAAATAATACAACCAGATCCATATTTAACTTTACTTAATCTAAAACCGGAATGGTTAACACTCTCTCAATTCAAACTTATGATCCAACTAATAACGGCTGCAAAACAAACAGTGGCCAAGGCATGGAAATCTCCTACATTGGTACTAGCAGAAACAATTCACAGAATGAATAATACAATGTCCCATGCTAAGATGGTAGCCATCGATCAAAATCAAATTCCAAAATTTGAAAAACTTTGGCATCCTTGGATAAAACAACAGTTCCTGTCAAACTTCAATGACTCTGTCCTGTTGCCATGGTAACAGATTAAATGACTTACAGAGACACCCATTCTAAGGCTTCAAAGAGAACTAAAAAGAATAATAAACTGACGAGCGGGACAACCTTGTGGACCATACCTCTACCTTTCAACCCTTTTTCTTCTTTCTCTTTCCTTTTCTCCACCTTACGATTAAAGCTCATTATCAGAATTTATTTGACCTATATACACTCTACTTGTAAACAATATGTATAGTAGGTATAAATCATTTAAATACCTACAAAAGTAACTAAGGAAATGATATATATCTTTAATTTAGGTTTACGTGAACCCAATGTTTAATATTTGAAATTTCATGATATTTACCTATATAAACCCTACTGTAAAACAATGAGCTTACTTTATAGATCCTTGTAAACTTACTTTATGTATCTTTATAACATTGTATACTCAATAAACTTCTTTTGACAAGGAAGGAGAGCAGAAACCAGTCCATCACCAATGAATTGTTCTGTGGTGTTCGGCGTGCGTCCCAGCTGTAGGACGGAAGTGGAGGACTCGTGTAAAGCGCGTCAAGCCTCGATTTCAATGCATTTCACGCTCAAGTGCACATCATCAGGAAATGGGCTCGGCGCCATTTTAATGGAGCCTAAATACTAATAATTTTCTCCTCATTTGTCAAAACCAGGTAGATGCTCAAATGGGAGAAACAGATATGCAAATTTTACCCAATTTAGAAACCGTTCTGCTTCCCCTCCGAGCTGATACTTACAAACCTTATACATATAGAAAATATAGAAAATAAAGTTTAAAATTTAAAATATAAAACAGTATTTACGTACTCCCTGAGTCATTTGCCTAAATCCAAATCTCGGCTGTGGCATACAATGTTTGCGCACACATTAGCATCACCACATAGTGATTATTCTCCCAAAACCATTCACTTTAATAACAAACGAAGAAGACCATCCATATACATGAGATATGAATAGTGAATGTATATAATATTTATATTATATAGGGAGGTAAAACGGAAGTATAGTATACCCATTCTACGGTGCCACCCCCTAGTGGTGGGACCGTATACGGACTACTCCATTAATCAAATTAAAAATTAAAAATATATGGACAAAAACCATCTTGATCAGAAATAAATCTCTTAATCAGAAAAAATCAAGGAGATTACTTGTTAACCCTTATACCAATAGTGGCAACTATTAAAACATCCTAAACTAATACCCCCAGATAATATACCCCCAAATTGTACAGGGAGGTTAAACTGAATAGTATACCCATTCTACGGTGCCAGCCCCTAGTGGTGGAACCGTATATGGGCTACTCCATTAATCAAATTAAAAATTAAAAATATATGGACAAAAACAATCTTGATCAGAAAAAAATCTCTTAATCATAAAAAATCAAGGAGATTACTTGTTAACCCCTATACCAATAGTGGCAACTGTTAAAACATCCTAAACTAATACACCCAAATAGGGGATCCTTTAGCCATATCCTATATACTAGTTTCAGCTTATATTAACAATCCCAAAGGCCGTTTACTGTGTTCAAATAAAATTTAGGGGTCAGATATCGGGATATAGTCAGATCAAAAATCTGTCAAAAAACAATTTAGATCTATCTCAATATTCAAGCCCGCAGGCATGAGGAACCCTAACTTTCAGCTTGTGAGAAACTAGTCCTCATGTCACTGCCCCTCCAGTGTGGCAATACCTTGTCTATCCAATAACATTTTAAAAGAGCTGGATTCTGCTGGTGGTGGGTTCTAAAATGGTTTGAAACACTGTTTCCTAAAACCATTTTTGATATTTGTCACATGTTTGTTAATTCTTTTGTATAGGCATCTTGCGGTCCTCCCCACATAAACCAACCCACACAGGCACGTGAGGAGATACACAACATATCTGGTGTTACAAGAGATGAATTTGTCAATCCTGTATTCCTTTCCATTGCTCCCCACAAACAATTCTGTTTTTTTTTCTTTTTTTATCCACAGTTGGCCTACACGATTTACATCTCCCACACCTATAAAAATCAATAGTATGTAAAAAAGTCTTCTCACAAATTTTTGGGGGGTCCACTACGTTTTTTGCAATTATGCTTCTAAGTCCAGGGGCCTTCCTATAGATAAAAGATGGTTTACTTGGGAGGATTTTATTCAATATGTTATCATTCAGAAGTATAGGCCAAAACTTTTTCAAAGACTTCTCCACCTTCTTATAATCCAAATTAAAACCTGTAACAAAAGCCAGATCAAATTTTTTTTCTCCTTGCCTTTCTTCTTCTCTGTTAGGTCTTCCCTGTTGCTGTTGCATACATCCATCCTGATCTTCTGAAGATCAGAATGGTTGAATCCTTTCTCCAGAAATCTATTCATTAGTACCTCTGATTGAACCTAGTAGTGTTCGTCCAGATCACAATTTCTCCTGATTGGCCTTTTTGGTATCGCTTTAATCCATCCTGGATGATGGCAATTACGGGTAGAGATATACCCATTTGTGTCCACCTCTTTAAAGAAGGTTCAGTGTAGAGTCTGTTCTCTGTTTTGAAAATTTCTAAGTCCAAGTATTGTATTAACTCATAGCTCCATTTACTTGTAAGTTTAATGCCATATCGGTTGTCATTCATATGGGTCATGAAGAAATGCAGGTCTTCAACAGACCCCTCCAATAAGAAGAACAAGTCATCAATGTACCTCCGATATAGCCTTAACTAGGGCCATTCTTCTGTAAAAATATCCTCATGCTCCCATTTGTTCAAAAAAATATTGGCTACACTGGGGGCATATTTTTTTCCCCATAGCCACCCCTTTGACTTGATTATAGAAATCACCTCCATATCAAAAGAAGTTATTATCTTCAGAAGATCAGGATGGATATATGCAACAGCAACAGGGAAGACCTAAGAGAGAAGAAGAAAGGCAAGGAGAAAAAAATTGATCTGGCTTTTGTTACAGGTTTTAATTTGGATTATAAGAAGGTGGAGAAGTCTTTGAAAAAGTTTTGGCCTATACTTCTAAAAGATGACGCATTGAATAAAATCCTCTCAAATAAACCATCTTTTATCTACAGGAAGGCCCCTGGACTTAGAAACATGATTGCAAAAAACGTAGTGGACCCCCAAAAATTTGTGAGAAGACTTTTTTGGATACTATTGGTTTTTATAGGTGTGGGAGATGTAAATTGTGTAGGACAACCGCGGATAAAAAAAAGAAAAACAGAGTTGTTCGTGGGGAGCAATGGACAGGAATACAGGATTGACAAATTCATCTCTTGTAACACCAGATATGTTGTGTAGCTAGGAGAAGGACGTGTGGAAGCTGAGCTCCACTCTACACATACTCATCCGACGCCATCCTAGCCCTTCTTCAATCTGTGGAGCTCCTCTCCACCTCCAGAAGTGGTTAGCCTACCTCCACTACAGCTGGCAGGGGGAATTGGCTACCAGGGCTGCACACTATCTAGCCCCGGGCCTCCGGCCGGACCTGAGCCTTGGGCGCCCGCCGCCATCTTGGGGCCTACGGAGGGCTCCGTACATGCCGCCCATCACCCCCACAGCCAAGCAGACAGAAGGAGCCTTTACCTGGCGGCTCGATCGTGTCGTCGTCGGCGATCGAGGGGGCCTTGGGCGACTGAGGGTTGCTGCCTGGTGATCTCCTCCTCTGCCCCGGACTACTCCCTGCCAGGCGCCATCTTGCGGCCTACAGGATCGGCCTCCGCAACGCAAGCACAGTGAGTACAGAGGCATCCGCCTACCCACCCCTCTGCAGAGTCCTCCTCACCCAAACCGGCGCGTTCCCACTCCGCCAGGACCTCCGTTTTGATGCCCCACGGCGCTGAATTGGGCCCACAGCGAACGGTGCTCACTCGGCCGGCCGCGACTCTCGGGAAAGACCGCGGCTTCGGCCTACCTGTGGAAGACGGCGGCCATCTTGGTACTCCAAGCCACTTCCCCTGCTAACCTGCCCAGCCACCACTATAAATACTGAACTCTCAAACATACCATCCATTAACTGGCCCCTTCATATAGTGACAGAATACATACTCAATTACCGCAAGAAAAGACTACCCTCCGGCCTACCTCTGGAAGCTAGCGGCCATCTTGGTGCTCCAAGTATTCTTAAGCCAATTCCTTACTATTATATCTTACACATAGCTTCTGCTCCCATAAACTTCCATCAGTACAACTATCATCGCTTTTCCCTGTGAATGTTGAAGCGCTTCTAACATTGCTTGCATACTTCCTTCATAAGACTATTTTTGAGTAACAGGGATATTATGATGGAAGCGTGTCTCTGAACAGATGTGAGTAGGGGGTGACCCCCACGACGATCGACCGTATAGTTCCAGTAATGCCCGCCAAAACACCTAAACTCCGGTCTGCCAAAGGTAAACGTCCAGGCAAGAAAACACTACCCGTTTCAGTCTCCACTGGCTCTATTCAACAGTACTTAGCTAACGCAAGAGACGAGCAGGTCCGAACCTCACGGACCAACGTCTCTCCATCATCTCACGCTGCATCTGTGCGAGACAGCTCACCGGCCTCCTCATACTGTTCAGACCTCATGGATGATCCAGGATCCCCCGCGAGTTCCGAAATGAACACGCTAATGAGCGGCCTCAAAAAAGAACTTGCAGGAATGTTTCACAGTTTGGAGAAATCCATAAAAAAGGAAATATCTGCTGTCAGATCTGACATGACACATATTCTAGTCAGAGTTGAGGAGACGGAACAGCGACAAGACACACATGATGTAGCTATTAAAGAACTACAGGACACTGTTACCCAGCTGGCCTTTGCCCATCGAGCCTCCCTGTATAAACTCGAAGACCTCGAGAACCGTAACCGTAGAAAAACATTCGTGTCAGAGGTCTGCCAGAGGCAACAGGAGATAATGACCTAGAACCATCTATAAGAGGCATCTTTAATACCATTTTGGGCAATTCAGCTACTGAACCGCTACGTTTTGACCGTGTACATCGTGCCCTAAGACCCCGTAATGCTAAGTCAGATCAGCCCAGAGACGTCATTTGTCGCTTGCATTACTTTGAAGACAAAAATGCTATTATGATGAAGATGCGGGGCTTGCCTAACGTAGACTTTGACGGAGCAGTCATCACCATATTTCCAGACCTTTCTAAGGAAACCTTGGACCGTCGCAGAGCTCTGAAACCGCTCCTTGACCACCTGCGTTCAGATGGGATCACATACAGATGGGGATTCCCAGCCTGCCTAATTGCCACAAAAAATGGTCGGTCACACACGCTGAGATTTCCGGAGGAACTTCCAACCTTTTTGCAAGATCTTAATCTTCCACTCATGGAACTCCCGGGTTGGCAAGACCCAATTCCTAAATTCCTGAGCCCAACGGACCCATCTTGGATAAAGACCCCCTTAAAGAAAAGGCGTACCTCTCTTCCAGGCTCTGCACAAAAGCATGGTCGAAATATGTAACTTTTCACAAGTACTAATTTTCTTATTACGGATAATCTTTTTCCTATAGGTTGTCTATCTTAAGTCAGGTTTTGGCCGCAGTTTTTCTCTTTTTTTTTTTTTTTTTTTTTGTGTGCCTGTCTAAATTTGGCCAAAACTGTCATACTGTGGAAATGACCAATGTTCTTTATTACCTTTTATACTTGGGTTTGTAGTTTAGGTACCGAATTGGTTTACACTTTGTTGCCTAGGGATAATGTTTTGTTCAAGTTGATCCTGGTTACAAACTGGTAATATTTACATTCCTAAATGGAACTAATTATTTACTTATAGTTATAAGTTATTTGTTCTCTCATAGGTCGCGCGCTGTGGGGATACACTCCCTCTATTTACCCCCCTTCACTACAGCGCAATCCTGTCACCCCCTTTCCTTCTGGGGTTGGCGAGAACGATTGGCCTTATAGTCGCCCTATTCAGTCCCCATCTAGGGATTGGGTTGGCCTCTAGTTCTCTCTCCCCAATGGGAACACTGCAGATTTCTGCGTGATAACTATGTGTTTCCCACAAGTTGGTTAACTTATATATGTGATTTTCACATGTGTTTTTTTGTTTTTCTTTTCTCTCTCTTTCTTTCCAAAAAAACTCTCTCCATTTCTCCTTCCTACTCCCCCCCTCTGGCTGGTATGCATGGAAATATAGGCTAAAGGTACGTACTATGCTTTAACAATGGCTACATTAAAGGTTATATCGTATAATGTTAGGGGTCTTAATGTTGCCGCTAAAAGACACCAATTAGTCCGTGAACTTAAAAGAGCCTCATGTTCTATTGCTTTTCTTCAAGAAACGCATTTAACTCACACAACACCCGTTAAGCTAACCTCATCTCACTTTCCACAGTGGTACTATAGTTTATCAGATACTAATAAAGCTAAAGGAGTGGCCATTGGATTCTGCAGTGCTGTATCCTTTAGGTTATCTGACATGATGGCAGACGACCATGGTCGCTTTCTTTTCTTAAAGGGCTTCCTAGGTAACACTCAATGTACTCTTGCAAACGTGTACTGCCCTAACCAAAATCAGTCAACTTTCCTAACACAAACACTGACTAAACTTTCAAACTTCGCCAAAGGCCTTACTATCCTAGTGGGCGACATTAACATGCCACTAGATCCAGCAATTGATACATCCCAGGGCCGCTCTAATATTTCCTTCAAACAACTGAAGCTTGTTAAAAAAAAGCTTCTGGATCTTCAATTGATAGATGTCTGGCGCCTTCTTCACCCTAAGGAGAAGGATTATTCACACTTTTCCACAACACACCAATCCTATTCCAGAATAGATAATATATTCCTAGACCATTTTCATCTCCCCCTCCTGCAATCTGCTCACATTGGCACCGCATCTATATCAGACCACGCACCTGTATCAATGACGTTGACCGTGCCTTCCTTACCACAACGCATTAACAATTGGAAACTCAATGATTCCCTTCTCTCTAATGAAGTTGAAGTTTCCATGTTAGCCTCTCATCTCTCACAATATTTTAAAGAAAACAAACCCTCTGACACCTCTCCCTCTGTTGTGTGGGAAGCCCATAAGGCTACTATTAGGGGTCGTCTTATTGAACTCGGTGCTAGGAAAAAGAGGGAGCATGGTCAGTGGATTGATCAGGTCCTACAGCAGATAGCAGCTCTTGATAAACAACACAAACTCTCCATGCATATTGAGCACCTTCAATCCCTCACACTCAAATGTGAGGAACTAAAATCCCTTCTCAATTTAGATACTAAAAGAAAATTCCAACGTTTATCACAGAAATTTTATGAATGGGGAAACAAACTAAGCAAGCTGCTAGCTAGGTCTTTAAAGACTAAACAATCACAGTCCTTTATTTCCAAAATCAAACTTTCAACAGGGGAATTAGCCCATGCAACCCCAGATATTGCTAAGGCCTTTAGAGAGTATTACAAGGACCTATATAATGTTAAAAATGACCTGTCCTCTCTATCACAAAAAGAGAGAAGAAACCGCTTGCTTTCCTACTTGAGAGCAGCTAACCTACCTAAATTGCCCATATCTGCCCTTAAAGAAATGGAGGAGGATTTCTCGGTTGAGGAGTTCCAGGTAGCATTGAAATCATCCCCATCCGGCAAAGCTCCTGGACCGGATGGGTTCACCATTTTATACTATAAAACATTCAGCGACATTCTGCTCCCCTGTCTCACCGCTTACGCAAACTCTATATCTCACTCTTCAGGTCTACGCCCAGAATCTCTATCAACTCATATCACTGTCATCCCTAAACCAGATAAGGATCCCACTCTATGTAACAGTTTTAGGCCAATATCACTAATTAACGTTGACATCAAACTTTTTGCTAAAGTAATTGCAAACCGGCTGCTCCCTTTTTTGCCCAACTGGATATCAGCAGACCAATCAGGATTCATACCCAATAGAGAAGCAAAAGACAATTCACTTCGTGCAATATCCCTAATCCAATACGTTCAGAGATGCACCCAGCCCACCCTACTCCTCTCCACCGATGCTGAAAAAGCTTTCGATAGGGTGGACTGGGAATATCTTAAGATGACCTTACGCCACTTTAGGCTGGGACCTAGGATGTTCCACCGAATCTCATCCCTTTACTCTAACCCCTCAGCACAAATTAGAATTAATGGGACGTTGAGTGACCCCTTTGTCTTACATAATGGAACCAGACAAGGCTGCCCCCTCTCCCCTCTTCTCTTCGCTATCACCTTAGAACCCTTCCTAGCTACAATTAGGCATAATGTTAATATCAAAGGCATACAAATAGGCAAAAGATCCCATAAATACGCGGCGTATGCGGATGACGTACTATTTTTTATCCAGCAACCACACATCTCAATTCCCAACTTAATGGCTGAATTTTCTACCTTTCAATCCATCTCTAACTTCAAAATAAATCTATCCAAATCTGAAATTTTAAACATTAATATCCCCAAGTCCGAAGCTCTTTTCCTTAAGCCCCTGTTTCCCTTTAAATGGGTATTTAAAAGCATGAAATACCTAGGTATATATCTGACTCCCAATCTCCATTCTCTATTTCGACATAATTATATCCCTCTGCTAAACAGGATCAGGGAGGATCTACGAAAATGGTCCAACTTATCACACACATGGTTGGGGAAAGTGAATATAATCAAAATGAACATACTGCCCCGCATCCTTTTTCTCTTTCAAATGCTACCAATGGGAGTACCAGTGGGGTTCTTCACTATATTACAAACACTGATTTCCAGATTTATTTGGAAGGGTGGTCATTCCAGGGTATCGAGAGAGCTGCTATTCCGCTCCAAATGCTCAGGCGGTCTAGCACTTCCTAATTTTAAGGCATATTATCAAGCAGTTATCTTGTCCAGGTTGGCTGATTGGAAATACGCTCTTAAATCGAAACTATGGGTACAAATTGAATATTTTTTAAGTGGAGTGAATCTCTCGGTAGCCCCTGGATACCCCGTTCTTGTAGGAACCTAGCTCGATCTACCTCGACTCTCACTATATCCTCCTTAGATATCTGGGACGCCCTACACAAAAAATTCTCTTGGAAGTATGATTCTCCTCTATTACCTCTCCTCAATCATAAATATTTCCTACCGGGCTTATTAGATCCAGGCTTTAAATCATGGGGAACGGAAGAACCTCTTCTATTACATCATGTCCTCCGGGACAACATACCTAAACCATTACACGTGATCCTTGCTCCTAAACCCACCACATTTCTAGATAAATGGAGATATCACCAATTACAACATTTCTTAGGATCCCTTCCCAACCCGCTTAGAGGTCTGAGTGAATTAAACGCCATAGAAGAAATATTCTACCCAAAAGATCCCCCTTTACATGGAATTTCTCTATTTTACAAAGCTCTCATTGCACTTCAAAATCCCAACTTCCCACCTTTCCTGGCTAAATGGGAATCTGACTTAGATTCCTACCTAACAGATAATCAAAAGGATAAGATCCTCCAATTAGCCCACACTTCCTCATTGGCCTCAAAAATGTCAGAGGTCAACTATAAATTACTTACTAGATGGCATTACACCCCAGCCAGATTACAACAAATGTTCCCCGCCAGTTCCCCATTATGCTGGAGGAACTGCGGGAACAAAGCCACTCACGCACACATCTGGTGGTTTTGCCCACTCATCCGACCTTACTGGGATGTCATCCGCAATTTAATATTACAGATCTCGGAAGTCAATATACCTAATGACCCATGGACTACCCTTTTTCATTCTACCAAAACCCCCATAAGAATATATAAACGTTCGATTATCCCTCATTTACTAAACACTGCCAAAGCATTAATCCCTACTTTATGGGGTCAACCAACAATCCCTTCTATAAGAGTTTGGTTACAAATGGTTGATAAGGTACATCTTATGGAGAGCATCACCCACGACATTAGAGGTACCTCTAAAAAACATTCTCTAACCTGGGATTCTTGGATAAAATTTCAATCCACATCTGTTTATAAGGAACTAATAACGCAAACCTCTTAAATCTTTCGTCCAAGCTTAGCCAACTACACCTTAACATATCATTCCCTTTTACTTTGTAGACATGCATGCCAGCAACAACCCCCCCTCCCCCATACCCCCCCTCCTACCCTCTACTTTCTTACCTTTCCTATTTTCCACTATTTCTCCTACTCTCTTCTCTTTCATCTAATTTTTCTTAATTTTATTTTTCCTGCATTTATTTATCTCTCAGTTTCTATATACCAAAGTAAGGATTTTTTCTTTTCTTTTTATATTAATTTAGTTTTGTTTCAAGTGCTCACAAAGTATAAACCCTATGTTATACTAACACTTTGTTTAGCTTCCGAGCCAATTAATTGAGTGCTAGCTTATAACTACTCATTGAAATCTGTGAGTGCTGAAACTCTTGTTGCTGTATTTTCAAGAATGCATTTATTCTGAGACATATGTATATCTTTGTCATACTTTACTTTAATAAAAATATATTAAACAAAAAAAAAAAAAATCTCCTCACGTGCCCGTGTGAGTTGGTTTATGTGGGGAAGACCACAAGATGCCTATACAAAAGAATTAACAAACATGTGACAAATATCAAAAATGGTTTTATGAAACATAGGGGTTGATTTACTAAAGGCAAATCCACTTTGCACCACAAGTGCACTACAAGTGCACTTGGAAGTGCAGTCACTGTAGATCTGAGGAGGACATGCAAGGTAAATAGCATTTTTGCTTGTACATGATTGGATGATGAAATCAGCAGAGCTTCCCCTCATGTCAGATCTTCCCCTCAGATCTACAGCGACTGCACTTCCAAGTGCACTTGCAGTGCACTTGTAGTGCAAAGTGGATTTGCCTTTAGTAAATCAACCCCATAGTGTTTCAAACCATTTTGAACCCACCACCAGCAGAATCCAGCTGTTTTAAAATTTTATGGGATAGACAAGGTATTGCCACACTGGAGGGCATGAGAACTAGTGTCTCACAAGCAGAAACCCGTTGGATTTTTGAGTTAGGGTGCCTCATGCCTGCGGGCTTGAATATTTATATTATTTATTTATTTCAGGTACTTATATAGCGCCATCAATTTACGCAGCGCTTTACATATACATTGTACATTCACATCAGTCCCTACCCTCAAGGAGCTTACAATCTAAGGTCCCTAACTCACATTCATACATACTAGGGACAATTTAGACAGGATCTAATTAACCTACCAGCATGTCTTTGGAGTGTGGGAGGAAACCGGAGTACCCGGAGGAAACCCACGCAGGCACAGGGAGAATATGCAAACTCCAAGCAGGTAGTGTCGTGGTTGAGATTTGAACCAGTGACCCTTCTTACTGCTAGGCGAGAGTGCTACCACTACAATTGAGATAGATCTAAATTGTTTTTTGACAGGTTTTTGATCTGGATATATCTCGATATCTGACCCCTAAATTTTATTTGAACACAGTAAACGGCCTTTGGGATTGTTAATATAAGCTGAAACTAGTATATAGGATATGGCTAAAGGATCCTCTATTTTGGGGTATTAGTTTAGGATGTTTTAACAGTTGTCACTATTGGTATAGGGGTTAACAAGTAATCTTGATTTTTTATGATTAAGAGATTTTTTTTCTGATCAAGATTGTTTTTGTCCATATATTTTTATTTTGATTAATTAAGTAGTCCATATACGGTTCCACCACTAGGGGGTGGCACCGTAGAATGGGTATACTATTCCCTTTTACCTCCCTATACAATTTGGGGGTATAATATCTGGGGGTATTAGTTTAGGATGTTTTAACAGTTGCCACTATTGGTATGGGGGTTAAGAAGTAATCTCCTTGATTTTTTCTGATGAAGGGATTATTTTCTGCTCAAGAGTGTTTTTGTCCATATATTTTTAATTTTTAATTTGATTAATGGAGTAGTCCGTATACGGTCCCACCACTAGGGGGTGGCACCGTAGAATGGGTATACTATTCCGTTTTACCTCCATATATAATATAAATCTTATATACATTTTCACTATTTATCTCTTATGTATATGGATGGTCTTCTTCATTGGTTATTAAAGCAAATGGTTTTGGGAGAATAACCACTATGTGGTGATGCTAATGGGTGCGCAAACATTGTATGCCACAGCCAAGATTTGGCTGTAGGCATATGACTCAGGGAGTACGTATATACTTTTTTATATTTTAAATTTTAAACTTTATTTTCTGTATATGTATAAGGTTTGTAAGTATGCAGCTCAGAGGGGAAGCAGAACGGTTTGTAAATTGGATACAATTTGCATATCTGTTTCTCCCGTTTGAGCATCTACCTGGTTTTGACCAATGAGGAGAAAATTAGTAGTATTTAGGCACCAGTACAATGGCGACGAGCCCATTTCCTGATGACGCGTGCTTGAGCGTGAAATTCATTGAAATGGAAAATTGGCACATCTACTAACAAATGGTGTTTGCTGTGTGATTCCTGGATGGACAGATTGGAGGTCCTAAAGACATCCTATATTATATGCCTGTAGGTCACTTGGTGGCCAAAGATATCTGGTGAGCGTTTAGATTTATCACTTCGGATGAAGCACTTTTATTGAAGCACTTTGCACTTTAGAAAACCACGGTGGTTGGAGTATACACAGAAGATTAAAAATCACTCATATATTATATTTTCTGAATATTTGGTCTTTTTGTTCTAATAAGAGTACATCAGCTGTGCATTTTGAACCATTTTATACATTGGTACACTTACCATAGTTCACACTTTGGTATAGTTCACATTTATTATTAGTTTGACATAAATTATATATGTTTGTTGCACTCTTTGATTTTTCTTTTATATGTTTATTAGTAGCCACTAATTTTAGGTGCAGCATCAGACGTATTCGAAGTTTAGGTTTGGTGCCGACACCCCATTTTTCCACCTCTAGGTTAGAACTGTAAACATTTTAATGAGATACAGGTGCATTATCCACTTACATGAAGGTTAGGGAAGTAAGGCACAAGTCCATCCACCCTGTTGTGGCGTTCACTGCAGAGCGACGTTCCAAACAGCTGATTTTCGCCTGTAGGGAGAAATCCTAGCCAGCAGGATCTCTGGGACCACGGCGGTGAAACCGAAGCTTGGATCAGGCGAGGGCTGGAATGCGGCGACGGGCGTGATGACATCACTGGTGGGTCGCAACGGCGTTTCGGAGCATGAGCACTGGCAGATGGGACTCGGGGCGCACTCCTTCATCAAGCTAATGAGATCTTGGCTAATAACAGCCTTATATGTGCCTTTAAACACTGCCATCTAGTGGAAAGGATGTGACATACTTTCCAACAGGAAATACCCAGTGCTAAAATGGTATAGATATCTAAAGACTGTTAACCGCCTATGGTTCAACAGAAATGACCTAATATCACATATCAGATTCAGTTCTTAGGGTAATTCCATGTAAGAATAGGCAATAAAAAAAACAAAAAACATTAAAACATAAAATCAATCTAAAAACACTATTGCATCAATTTCTTTATATTAAATTAATTCATAATTACAAAATTGATAGTATGTGTAGATTCCGTTTGGTTGGTTTGGGGGGGATGATTTTATGGGAAGATACATGGGATTATTACTACCGTGTATGTATGTAAATAAATTGTAAATTAAAATAAGAGAATATGTTTACACTCTACATGTATATCACATAGAGACCAGTAGTACCTAAATACTTATTGCGAAGCAATAATTTATATTTTAAATTTATCTGATAATAGAATTTATATATGTTAATAATGGTATATGATGTAATGGTTTAGTGATAGAGTGATGTAGTGGGGTAATTTATGCCTTAAATGGGCTATTGGGAAATAAGAGGGATGGGGGGAAGAGGGGGAGGGGGAAGGGGGGGTTGTTAGGGGGAAAAAAAGGGGGGTTCGATGTTTAGACATTAACAGTAACACTATGTTTACTTACTATTGGAACGAACCTCCCACCACCCCAAGACAGAAAAGTATTACGCCAGCAGGCTCGATGTGAGCAGGAAAGTGAGAGGTTGTTTCTTGGAAAAGAGGAGAGAAAGCAGGAAAAAAGAGAAAAACAAGGATAATTATCAGAAGAGACATAAAAAACAGTATAGAATGGTAATAACCAAACCAACATTCTAAACATCTTTAAGTTAGACCCAGGGCACCGCTCTACTGGGGAGGGGGCCCTGAGCCACAACCCATGGTCCCAACAGGGATCTACACCCATATAGGGAAGGCCTACGTGGGGAACATGTGCCAACA